>NC_140777.1:111440834-112153923 GCF_044657685.1 Stegodyphus dumicola | reverse complement strand
CGCAACAGATGGGATAAGCGAATGTTTTAAGTTGCTTGAAATGATTTGCGAAGATTTGATCGCAGTTTTTATTTTGGATAAGTCCGAAGGTGAAGGATCTTTAGGGATCGGATTATATGGTCCTTCGTTTAAGAGTTTAGTGACACCATCGATGTAAGTGTTCTTATCCATGACGACTATCTGGCCACCTTTGTCGGCCTTTGAAATGACAATATCCGGGTTAGAATGAATCTCGCGCATTGTAGCTCTTTCTCTCGCAGTTAGATTTGGTTTCAAAGGTTTATTATTGAATTTCAGATTATGAGCGATAAGATGCCTAATCATTTCTTTCTGTGAATCTGAAACTTTACTGAACTTGAAAGCTTTTTCGATAGGAGCCAAAATCTTTGGAATCGAGGGTTTACAGGTTTGTGAGAAGTTAAAATTATATTTTAGAATTCTCTCTTGTTCTTCTGAAAGACTAACATTAGAAATATTAACTATTGGCTTGATGTTTACCATGGGAAGATTTTTTGAACTACTTGAACTGGAAGACTGTAAAAGAAGTTTTTCGAATTTAACTGCAAGGGTGTTTTTATGACGGTTAACTGCATTCTCCGTTCTAGACCAAGACTTTTGTTCAAGGGCAGTGAATTTTGGATATGTTTTAGCGAGTTCCAGATGAAGCTTATAGAGTTCATGTTCAATTTTGGACAATTGTTGACGTGTATCCCTTATCACGGACCGAAGTAAGGCAAGTTTGCAATTTAACAGAATTCTTGAAACGCGACTCGAAGGTTTTTGATTAGATTTGATTTGAATAAAATTGGGGATCAATTTTTTACATTTACATTTAAGTAAAAAGTCAAGATGATTCAGGAATTTTTGCCGTTTCAGGCGTAATTTAGTGAAACGATTAACGGATGAAGGCATGATAAACAATGCAGAAAATCAAACTAAATTAACTGAGCAATAATAAAGTACACACAAAATAGCAGAAAAATCCCTCACTGAAATGAATAGAAAACAAAATGTTTGTAAGCAAAATGCATGAAATCAGACAAGCAAAGCACAATATCCAAATGTACAAAACATAAACATAACTTGAAAATTGCAAAAATGTACTCACCGAAACTCCTACAATCACAAAATGACGGCCACACCACGTGCAAAAGAGAAAGCAAAATGTAAGCCTGTTTGGGGTTCTATAATTAAGACACAATAACACGCCGAATAAATACTAATTCAGAAGTCAAACAACAAAAATCAGCGTTAATTTACAAAATTTTCACAGGACTAGTTTCGATGGTTTTACCGAACCATCATCTTCAGCTGCAAAACCGCAAATGAACAAGATAGGAAATAATGTTTAGATAAGATAAGAAAGCCTGGACAAGAATAAGCAAGTGGCGCCATCTTTTGGCGAAACCAGAACTAAAACATAATTTCTCTAAAAGCCGAAGGCAAATTTGGATTGGAATTAGGATCGTTAACTAGAACAGAAAGATTTTTATGAATGTGAAATGCCTCTAGAAAATCCAGTTCTCCAATGGAAGATGTTTTTTGAATAATTTTGGCAGCAGAAAAATTGAAAGTGTGATTTTTGGACCAACAATATTGAGCAACAGAAGACTTTTTTGTTTCCTTTTTTCTAACATATGCCTCATGTTCTTTGACGCGAAATTTTAAGGCTCTCTTAGTTTGGCCAATGTAAATTAAACCGCACTGGCAAGGAATCCTATAAATACCCCAGGAATTCATATCCGGAATGGGATATCTCAACACACTAAAAGCCAACATCTAAAAGCCTTCATCTCAACACTAAAAGCCTTCATCTCAACACACTAAAAGCCACACTCTTATTTTAGGAGATTATAAAAATTCTGTTGTCATTCCCTTCTTTCCATCAATTAACTATAAAGTTGCACATATTTTGCAGAAATTTAACTTTCAGGTTGTTTACTCTCCCATCAATAAAATTCCAACTTCTATACTCAAGGACCCCATTCCGGATATGAATTCCTGGGGTATTTATAGGATTCCTTGCCAGTGCGGTTTAATTTACATTGGCCAAACTAAGAGAGCCTTAAAATTCCGCGTCAAAGAACATGAGGCATATGTTAGAAAAAAGGAAACAAAAAAGTCTTCTGTTGCTCAACATTGTTGGTCCGAAAATCACACTTTCAATTTTTCTGCTGCCAAAATTATTCAAAAAAACATCTTCCATTGGAGAACTGGATTTTCTAGAGGCATTTCACATTCATAAAAATCTTTCTGTTCTAGTTAACGATCCTAATTCCAATCCAAATTTGCCTTCGGCTTTTAGAGAAATTATGTTTTAGTTCTGGTTTCGCCAACAGATGGCGCCACTTGCTTATTCTTGTCCAGGCTTTCTTATCTTATCTAAACATTATTTCCTATCTTGTTCATTAGCGGTTTTGCAGCTGAAGATGATGGTTCGGTAAAACCATCGAAACTAGTCCTGTGAAAATTTTGTAAATTAACGCTGATTTTTGTTGTTTGACTTCTGAATTAGTATTTATTCGGCATGTTATTGTGTCTTAATTATAGAAGCCCCAAACAGGCTTACATTTTGCTTTCTTTTTTGCACGTGGTGTGGCCGTCATTTTGTGATTGTAGGAGTTTCGGTGAGTACATTTTTGCAATTTTCAAGTTATGTTTATGTTTTGTACATTTGGATATTGTGCTTTGCTTGTCTGATTTCATGCATTTTGCTTACAAACATTTTGTTTTCTATTCATTTCAGTGAGGGATTTTTCTGCTATTTTGTGTGTACTTTATTATTGCTCAGTTAATTTAGTTTGATTTTCTGCATTGTTTATCATGCCTTCATCCGTTAATCGTTTCACTAAATTACGCCTGAAACGGCAAAAATTCCTGAATCATCTTGACTTTTTACTTAAATGTAAATGTAAAAAATTGATCCCCAATTTTATTCAAATCAAATCTAATCAAAAACCTTCGAGTCGCGTTTCAAGAATTCTGTTAAATTGCAAACTTGCCTTACTTCGGTCCGTGATAAGGGATACACGTCAACAATTGTCCAAAATTGAACATGAACTATATAAGCTTCATCTGGAACTCGCTAAAACATATCCAGAATTCACTGCCCTTGAACAAAAGTCTTGGTCTAGAATGGAGAATGCAGTTAACCGTCATAAAAACACCCTTGCAGTTAAATTCGAAAAACTTCTTTTACAGTCTTCCAGTTCAAGTAGTTCAAAAAATCTTCCCATGGTAAACATCAAGCCAATAGTTAATATTTCTAATGTTAGTCTTTCAGAAGAACAAGAGAGAATTCTAAAATATAATTTTAACTTCTCACAAACCTGTAAACCCTCGATTCCAAAGATTTTGGCTCCTATCGAAAAAGCTTTCAAGTTCAGTAAAGTTTCAGAATCACAGAAAGAAATGATTAGGCATCTTATCGCTCATAATGTGAAATTCAATAATAAACCTTTGAAACCAAATCTAACTGCGAGAGAAAGAGCTACAATGCGCGAGATTCATTCTAACCCGGATATTGTCATTTCAAAGGCCGACAAAGGTGGTCAGATAGTCGTCATGGATAAGAACACTTACATCGATGGTGTCACTAAACTCTTAAACGAAGGACCATATAATCCGATCCCTAAAGATCCTTCACCTTCGGACTTATCCAAAATAAAAACTGCGATCAAATCTTCGCAAATCATTTCAAGCAACTTAAAACATTCGCTTATCCCATCTGTAGCGAATTGTGCCAGATTATATGCTCTTCCCAAAATTCATAAAAGTGGTATTCCTTTCCGTCCTATTGTATCAAATTTAGGTA
Source organism: Stegodyphus dumicola (assembly GCF_044657685.1). NCBI lineage: Eukaryota > Metazoa > Arthropoda > Arachnida > Araneae > Eresidae > Stegodyphus > Stegodyphus dumicola. The sequence goes on along the minus strand of NC_140777.1, from coordinate 112,150,109 downwards.
CTGCCTCGTATCCATTAGCTAAATATTTAGTTTCTAGATTTTCCACTCTATTAGACAATAACATTTACACCATAAAAAATTCAATAGAGTTTGTAAAAAAGGTTAAAAACATTTCTCCTTGTAATTTACTCATGGTTTCTTTTGATGTAAAATCATTATTCACCAATGTCCCAGTGGAGGGTGCATTAAGATGTCTAGAAACCAGACTTCGCGAATTTCATTTCTCTTGCATCGAAATTGATGAGCTAATTTCTCTCACTCAACTCTGTTTGAAACAAACACATTTTGTTTTCCAAAATAAATATTACAAGCAAACTGAGAGATTAGCCATGGGAAGCCTCCTCAGTCCCATCCTGGCTGATATCTACATGCATTATTTTGAATCAAAATTGTTTGAAACTTTAAACTTCCCGGCATGGTTCCGCTACGTAGACGATACTTTTACTCTGTTTGAAGGTAATAAAGATGATTTAAATAGAGTTCTTTCAACAATGAATTCTATTGATCCTGCTATTCAGTTCACTTTTGAACTTGAGACTTGCAATTCTCTTCCGTTTCTCGACATTCTGGTCACACGTAACACATCCAACTTCAGTACTACAGTTTACCGTAAACGTTCATCGGTTTGCCTTCCACCACACTTTAAATCATGTCATCCGACTAAACAAAAGTTAGCTTCATTTTATTCCTATGTTTTCCGTGCTCTTCAAGTTTGCTCCTCCAAACTAGCCCTTGATGAAGAACTAAATTATTTAAAAGCAATAGCTATTGAGAGGGGCTTTTCACCCAACATTATTAATCAAGCAGTTAAAAAATTCTCATCTCAACACACTAAAAGCCACACTCTTATTTTAGGAGATTATAAAAATTCTGTTGTCATTCCCTTCTTTCCATCAATTAGCTATAAAGTTGCACATATTTTGCAGAAATTTAACTTTCGGGTTGTTTACTCTCCCATCAATAAAATTCCAACTTCTATACTCAAGGACCCCATTCCGGATATGAATTCCTGGGGTATTTATAGGATTCCTTGCCAGTGCGGTTTAATTTACATTGGCCAAACTAAGAGAGCCTTAAAATTTCGCGTCAAAGAACATGAAGCATATGTTAGAAAAAAGGAAACACAAAAGTCTTCTGTTGCTCAACATTGTTGGTCCGAAAATCACACTTTCAATTTTTCTGCTGCCAAAATTATTCAAAAAACATCTTCCATTGGAGAACTGGATTTTCTAGAGGCATTTCACATTCATAAAAATCTTTCTGTTCTAGTTAACGATCCTAATTCCAATCCAAATTTGCCTTCGGCTTTTAGAGAAATTATGTTTTAGTTCTGGTTTCGCCAACAGATGGCGCCACCTGCTTATTCTTGTCCAGTCCAATATGTTTCTTATCTTATCTAAACATTATTTCCTATCTTGTTCATTTGCGGTTTTGCAGCTGAAGATGATGGTTCGGTTAAACCATCGAAACTAGTCCTGTGAAAATTTTGTAAATTAACGCTGATTTTTGTTGTTTGACTTCTGAACCAAAATATATGTATATGCTTAAATTTTCAGATTTGCATTCAATTCACAAACCGATTTTGCAATTGCTCCCACTGTTATTGTTTTCACTTTTATATTCAGAACATAGCTTACAGGAAATGCTCAGTGAGTGATAGAACATACCTTCTTGGTGATACTTCTGATAGTGAAAGCATTTCAGTAATTCTGAAGATAGCAATAGCAAAACAGATTACTATTTCTCAGACTCATCTCCAGATAGTTATGACACTGAAAAACAATTCAATAACCATCCAAAATGTTCAGATTTCCACAATTCCTATGGAATGCTTATGCACAAAAAAAAAAAAAAAAAAAAAAAAAAAAAAAAAAAAAAAGACAAATCCCTGAAAAAGTTAAAGCTTCTGGAATTTTGCATGGAAATACTTGAGCAAAGCATCCAAAAGTATTCAGATGGAGATACATGTGGTACACCTGGAAGACAAAGTTCTATTCTAACTCCTTTGAGTCTGACAGCTCATTATTTTGCAAGCCACATATATTTAATCCCATAATAAAGAGCATCAAGGGCAGTGTGCTGTTTATTACCCCAAAACAGCTGAAACTGGCAAAAGAATTCACAAAGAATGTAAGGTAGGACCTTGTCTGGAACCTTGTTTTAAAATTTACCACACTAAAATTAATCTTTAGCGTAATTTGTGTAAATATTGAATGTTTTTATTAATATACATACTTTACTTTCCATTCTATTATTTAAATCATGATTTAGCCAATTTTGTCTTTATGTGATAACTCGTTAATATTGAATTTTATGAAAGCTTATGCACAAAATGTACATTAAAAATTTTTGGTTAGAAAAATAGACTACATATTTTAACTCTCAAATACATGTAGATTTGAAATCTCTGCATATAATAAAATAAAGAGTCTGTCTTTGTGTGTGTGTGTCTTTCGTTCGTGCTGCACGTAAACTAATAAACCCACGGCTACTAAATTTGGTACATACGTGCATCTAGAAAAGAGCCAGTGCACCTTGAAGCGATGTTTTCGAAATTCGAATTAGACATTTTTTTATTTTATGTTTTGTAACGAAATCGCATCATTTTGAAGATTTGAATTTTCAAAACTCTAATCTTAGTGCTATTATTATTATTATTCTAATCTTTCAAATCCTAACCTAAAAAACCAGTAAATGTTTTTAATTCAGAATTTTGCGAAAATAAGTTTTATAAAGTCAGAAAAATGGGGGGAAACAAAATTGTTGCTATTTTCAATAAAGTCACCCCATGATTTAAAGCTGTATTATTATCAACTTTTTAATTCTCCCATTCTCATTCCCATGCAATTCATACTGTAGTGAGTTCCCGCATTTGCTTATTTTATTTGTTAGAGAATCAGGGGATTACTAATTATTTTATAAAATATATCAGGCATTTAGGAAAAGCATTATTAAGTCCATTTCTAATATCAGTTATTAATTAGCAAGCATCTCTGTTTTAAAATGTAGATATCCTTCAAAATTGAGCACGCATACACACACTTAAGTATGATTATTAACCTCAAGAAAGGTTAAAGCTGCCAATATACTTATCAATTGTTACTGCTTTAAAAGGGAAATAAAATGACAGAATTCTGGTACAATATTCATTTTTCATGCATTAAAATTTTGAAAAATTACCAATATTTTTCAAAAACAATTTCCACCCATCTCAAAACTGCAACATAAAGCAATGATTATTTATATATTCATTTATTTTTTACCTCTACAATTATAATGGGCTATAGGAAAGTGAGATTTTACTCTACGCACTCCATTTTCACATCATCATGAAACGTAGCACTTAGCTATTTTACAAACTTAAAATAAATTTTGTGTTTCAATAAATCAATTAAATACGAATTTATTTAACAAAGTGAGCTTAACACCTTTTCAACGGGATTTTTTCTAAAAAAGTTTATGTTTAAAAACGTACAGTTTATTTTTCTTTGATTTTAGGAGACGTTAAACTTTCATCCTAGCGACTGCTTTTACAAAAAGAATTTTGGAAAAATGATAATATTTTGCATTTAAAAAAAAATTTTTAAATGAAGCTTCTAAGTACACTTCTCGAATCTTTACAAATGTGATTTTGGCAACAATTTTCCTGTCTTATTGTTGTTGATAGATTTCTGATGAAATCGCATCATTTTGAATAGTTTCATTCTTTTAGAAATATGGGTTTGGCAACAATTTTTCATCGTATTTCTTATGTCACTGTTTTTTAAGAGACTGGCATATTTCATTGTTATTTTTATATATATACAATTTTCCTGTCATATTGTTGTTGATGAATTTTTTATGAAATCGCATCATTTTGAATAGTTTCATTCTTTTAGATATATGGGTTTGGCAAAAATTTTTCATCGTATTTCTTATGTCACTTTTTAAGAGACTGGCATATTTCATTGTCATTTATAAATATATACATAATAAATTTTTATTTATTTTATTTTATTTTATTTTATTAAGTTGTTCTGCAGAGTAAAATTCTTCGCAGAATTTTATGTTTTTTGAGTTGCTTTCATGTTATTTTTTTCCTTCAATGGAAAGTTGGTTAATTTTTTTATTAGGATAATTAATATTTGTATTAAGGGATATAGCTTATTTCATTGAAATTTTTTTCTCTTGAAAATATAAGATAAAATACCATTAATTATACTTTGCTTTTCAGAATTTCTTGTTTTTTGTATTCTTTTATGTTATTTATTGCTCATTTCACTGTTTTTAAGATACTGAAAAGTTTTGAGTGATTTTTTTAGGAAACAAAGTTTTTAACCTCCTTTATACCATTTAAGTTCTTAATATTTTGCAAAGGGAAGTTGGTTAATTTATTTATTAGGATAATTAATATTTGTATTAAGGGATAGTGCTTATTTCATTGTAATTTTGTTATATGTAATAACTTTTTTTTATGAAGTTACTCTGCAGAGTAAAATTCTACGCAGTTTTTAAATTTAACATATGGTGTTCCCTTCAGCCATTTTTCCGGTACATTTAAAAGCCAGAGGAAGGCTGGCAGCGAAGCTGCTAGTATGTAATAAAAATAAGCAATTTTTGATCCGATTTTGAAAAAAAAAAATTTTAAAAATCAGCAGCCAAAGGATTAACATTTAACATAGCTAAAACAAGTATTACTATATTTACTTAAGATGTTTATTTAATATAGTTGAATATTTGATGAGAATATTGTTCTGATTAGAATAAAAGGTAAGTTACCTAATTAAGTATCATATTCTATCATGGCATAGAAAGAAAAATTGGGATAGTTTTCTTTCTATGCCATGAAAGTTGGTAATACAATTTTCTCTATTTGCTTTCAGGTATACTAGTGACTAGTACACAGGACATGGGCTTAAACTGAAACAGCTCAGCTATGCATGGGTATTAAAGGTAATTACGCAGTTTATATATATAATAATTATCTTGATGGATTATTTAGTATATAAACAATATAATACACCATAGGCAAACTTCAAGATAGTAGCAGCCACAGATAAGATTCAGAAAATTTTGACAGCCATAACTAGATTTTCTTCTTTACATAATTTTAAAAGTAATGATATATATTTTTATGAAAAGAACATTTGAGAAAATGTTAATTAATAAGAATTTTGCATAATTATTGTACCCGCATATAAATAAGAACATATGTGAAATGTATTATCGACTACATTTTAATTTTTCTAAGAATGAAATATTCAATCCTCAGAGCCATGAATCTTCAAAAAGATTTGAATTCTCAAAACTCTAATCTTAGCGCTATTATTATCATTATTCTAATCTTTCAAATCCTAACCTAAAAAACCAGTAAATGTTTTTAATTCAGAATTTTGCGAAAATAAGTTTTATAAAGTCAGAAAAATGGGGGGAAACAAAATTGTTGCTATTTTCAATAAAGTCACCCCATGATTTCTGTATTATTATCAACTTTTTAATTCTCCCATTCTCATTCCCATGCAATTCATACTGTAGTGAGTTCCCGCATTTGCTTATTTTATTTGTTAGAGAATCAGGGGATTACTAATTATTTTATAAAATACATCAGGCATTTAGGAAAAGCATTATAAAATCCATTTCTAATATCAGTTATTAATTAGCAAGCATCTCTGTTTTAAAATGTAGATATCCTTCAAAATTGAGCACCCATACACACACTTAAGTATGATTATTAACCTCAAGAAATGTTAAAGCTGCCAATATACTTATCAATTGTTACTGCTTTAAAAGAGAAATAACATGACAGAATTCTGGTGCAATATTCATTTTTTAATGCATTAAAATTTTGAAAAATTACAGATATTTTTCAAAAACAATTTCCACCCATCTCAAAACTGCAACATAAAGCAATGATTATTTATATATTCATTTATTTTTTACCTCTACAATTTCACTCCCAAAATACAGCTTAACAGTTATGATGCGATTATCAAATGCAAGATTTCAGGGGGGAAGAAAAATTTATGTCTTACTGTTGACCCACATCTGAGCTAATTCTTTTTCTGTCTTGTTGATATCAGTATTCACTTATAATATCAAATATGTTTCTTAAAAAAATCAAACATCATTAACATTTAGGGAAAAATTATAATATAATTAATAATATATTTAAATATAACTGTAATTTTTGAAAATTAAAAAAAAAAAAAAATGAATGACCTATCAGATTGCAGTTTCTATTTCATCTACATTTTATATCTAAAAAGTTTTTAATAAAGGCATGTCTAACTTTCTAAATAACGAACACTTTGATTAAATTTATGAAAAAAAAAAAAAAAAAAAAAAAAAGACTGACTATCAACACATCTGTTGAGAGTTAAAAAAAAAAAAAAAAAAAAAACCTTGACGACATCTAAAAATTTATACTGGTATATCACATAATAATTTATAACATTATAATTACTCAGTTAGTTACTTACATTTGTTCCTAAACACAGTTGCAATGAAAACTAAAGATAATGCTTACAGATATATATGCTAAAAATTTTAACACTTTTTTTTTTTTTTTTGTTAAGGTACAGTTCCATGTAAGCTCACTTACCGAACTAAAAAAGATGCACATCTTTCACATAGCTCAGTTTCCCAACCTCTATCCACAAATTCAGAAAGTATTCTCAAAAAATCTAGCACATAATTAAAGGGTAAGTACAGCAGTGTACCTTCCAATTCACTAGAAAAAAAATTATAACATCACACAAAAAATTAATAGAATGTAATTTTCACAATATAAGGATTTAAAAAAATTGCAAAGACACAGATAAAAGTATTTCTACAAAACAGAGTGAAAACATCACAAGTTATATATAAGGAAATAATTCCTAATTTATGTTTTCAAGTTTCACAGACTGATTGAAAAGAAATTGAGTCTCCCTCGAAATGAATGCAACATACTAGTATATGCTATTTAGAAGTAATAAAGATTAATTGTTAATTGATATTTTTGATGTTGAATAAAGCCTAACAGTTATTAAATTATACTATAGTCATGGACTAAAATGTAAATTTCCTCACCATTAAACATGATATATTAAAAAAAAAGGCATTTAAAAGAACTCAGCATGAATTCAATAACAGACATACTTAATAATAATAAGGGTTTTAAAACTTACCTAGATTTTATTCTATTTATGACTTTATTGATATATTTTATAGGAGAAGATGTATTAAATGCTATTAGTAGCGGATGAGGAGTTGGAGGAGGAAGCTGCAATAAAATATTCAAAATATCATCAACAACAGAAGTATAACAAAAATTTAGTATAAACAAATATGACATATATATATATATATATATATATTTGAATTTTGTAGAATAGGTTTTTAAATACCAGACCTCTTTCCCAATTTTTTTGCATTCTAATTTATGTTCTTTGAGTTTCATAATTTCTTCCTTATAAATATCTATTGCTTCTATTAGTTGGTCAACCTGAAAAAAAAAAAAAAAAAAAAAAAAAAAAAAAAAACATAATTACAATTCTGTATTATTTAGGCCTGAATGCAATCATAACTTCAATTATTACTACTAAACATGATAACAATAATTGTGATGTATGACTAAATGGATTGGTTATAACAATAAAACCATGCAACTTAAGATCCACTTAACAAAGGCATTTAGCTACACAATCCAACAACATTAACCATTTTATTTTACTGTTTTCTTAAATAAGAAATGCCGCTGAATATGCAGACACAATTAAAAGAAATTAAAAAGATAGAATGTATCTACCTGCAAGGTAAAATCAGTGTATGAAATAGTACAGAAATGCATTTTAGAAATACAGTAGTTATATTAAGATGACTTTTACTTCATTCAGCCATGTAAAGTTCATTTCTTTTTATTCATACACAATTTCCAAATACCTCTTGTGACGCTGCCAACTTGCATAATCATAGTATAAAATTTAAATGATTAATTTCTTCTAAAAATTTAATTAATCTAAATTTTATTAAACAATATATTATATCTTTTCCTAATCATTCTGCTCTTAAAAATTCACTTTCTTTTAAATAATTTAATCCCCCCCAAAAAAAACAGACATAATGAGTCTAATTTTTTATTTTCCCCTCCACTTAGTCTAATACATTTTTTTCCATTATATTCTAGTTTGCTGAGGTTTATCTTTCTATTTATTAGCAATTCTTTTAATTCAATTATTTATACCCACATCAGTATTTTACATAATTGATATTTACCTTAATTTTTCTTGTTATAGTTTTAAAAAAAGCATGCAACAAATCATTTCCATTGGTTTTCTTCAATGTTTATGAGTGATGCATGCATTAGTATTCCACACAAAAATAAATTAAATAACAAAATAATAAATTCAGTTGAAGGTACATGAAAAATTAAGGAAGCTGTGCAAAGAAATGAATTTATTCTCTTTACACTAAAATTTCAATTAACATTGCATTAAAATTGCATTTTAGTATTCCAGATCATTCATAGAAAAAATACACTAATTTTCATCATAAAGCACACACACACACAATAATAATAATAATAATAATAATAATAATAATAACAGTGATAGCAAGTCATTTTAAAATGATTAAAGATAAGACTTACAGATTTTATGGTTTCCATTGTTTTCAAGCCTGGTAACCCTACTTCCTTATTAACTTCTCCAGGAATCTGAGACAAACAAAATCAATAAACTTTGAGCTCAAATATTAATATAACATCAGTAAATATTTGACAAATTTCTAAAATTGTAATGATGATATGCAACAAATTACAGATTTATGAAAATCTTTATTAAATTTAAAAAATAATTTCTGCATTATAGGTAATTATAATAAAACATTTAATTTCAATTATGTATATAAATTAGTGATATTTAAAAATGAAAAAGTCTAAAAATGTTTCATTGTGTTAATTTTATTTGTATTAAAGCATTAAAGGAAAGCACAAATAAGAATTAAAATGAATGTGCTAACCACAGGCAAATCCTCCACTTCTTTGTCCTCTTCTCTTTCCTGTAAAAAATATATAAATACTTATATAGACATATTTCATGGTTACAAAAGTGAATACACGATTAAGCTATTTGTGTGTGTACTACGTTTTACTGCAAACATTTTTACACGATAATAAAACTCTGAGCCAAATAATAAATACACTTGTTTAAATTGCCTATTAAGACCGAAAATAGGATTTCAAAATATTTAGAATAAAAGTAAAAAATTAAATACTGCTTTAAAGAATACAGTGTTGTACCATCAAATGAAACAATACAGAATAAAAAACAACACAGATGAATAAAATAAAACAGAAATAAATTCACCACAAGTTCAGTTAAATGACAATGTTTGAGCATTCAAGATTTTTAAAAAGATAACAAAGAACACATTTTATTATTTTTGATGTCAACTGCCTGGCACACAACTGAAAGGAACAAGTGCCCAAAGCATATTAGAGAAGATGCATTTCTGGGCTAACACTCAAGAAAAGATACAAAAAATTCACATTAACAGATTAAAAACTGTTTTTCTGCTTTGGCTTAGCTATGAGCCATTATAAAGAAAATGATTAAACTATACAATTGCTTGAAATAAGATACACTTTTTTTTTTCATGTAGATAATACATTACATTTTGATATACAGCTGCTGGGTAGTGCATTTGGTGAAAAATAATGCATCATTTTGGACTTTAAATAATCATGAAAATAAATGCCCTCTAGGAAAATAAAAGCTATTTATCATACTGAGGGCTGAAGAATGTTTCAGATTTACTTTATATTTTTATAGCAAATACTGCAAGCAAGCTGAGGAGTTATAATGAGGTCAGTATCAATCCTAATCAGGATTTTTATTCACAATCTATAGCAGATTATGCTAAAAATGGATCTTTGCTATAAATTAAATATATGTAGTTTATGATATTGGAAGGAATATATTATCCATTTTTATTTGCCTGTAAGTTATAAATGTTGGCAGATAATCATTCCACTGTATATCAGTAAGTCAGAAAATTTTAAATAAATGCAATGAGATAACTAATGTTTCAAGGCATTAATTATAATTAGTGTTTAATGCTCAAAATTTAGCTAAGGAAAAAATTCAGCATTATAAAGTGGCAATGCAATCACACTTTTGTTTTTATCTTAAAACACTTAATATCTGAGTATTAAAAATTAAAGTCCATATCTAGCTTTAATTTTAGCAAATTTTAGTTATAAACTATCATATGCTTTAATTTTAGAGTTATAAACTATCATATGCTGATTTCTAATCAAGCAGAAAATTACAAAAGAACAGCAACTCTCTTGGAAAATTTATCCTACAAACCCGGTACCTTGTTGGCCAGGTACCTTGTTGGCCTTCTTGGAAGGGATAATTTTTTTCAATGCTCTGAAAACAAATTTAAATTGCAGAATAGTAATAAACTTTACGTTATTTTTAAATGTAGTGCTGGATGTGTGAATCTCAACCTCATAAGTTACGAACTTTCCACCACTGAGCAGCATTTAAAGAAAAATTTAGTCTTGACTTAATCAAACTCTGGTCAGGATGTTGCCACAAAGCTTTACAGATTACTGTAAAATTTCAAATCTATATTTTTGAACTGTTGAATTAAAGTGGCAAAAAAAATCAAAGAAGTTTTTACTAATCAAAGCTATAATTCTGGTAATTCCTGCCACCTATGTTGTCTTTTTTGAGATATCAAAAATAGGTCTGTGACATTTACCCAACAGGATAAATGTCAACAGGCTGTTAGCTAAATTTAATTAAAAAATTAATTTTAAATTAAATTTATTAGCTAACAGGCCATTTAGACAACATGGAGATTTAGCCAACAGCATATTTAGCTCATGCACACATTTAGACAAAAAGCATGCAACAACCAACATTTTAGTAAAATTTACCCATATTTATCTGACAACTATTAAGCACCTTTGCACTTATGCCACATACAGTTAAACAACAAAACCACAATTTTTTTTACATATGTTTAGAATTTCCTATGCACAATTAAGTACTGCACACATTTTTATACTTCTTTCAGTATTTTCTCAGTTTTTCATATGAATATTCAGTTTTCTTAGTTAGACAGCTAACCAAAAAAAGAAAAAAAATCTTTTTAATATTAATTTATTTTTTTGTCTCTTTATTATTAACTTTATTTATTAAATATTAAGATTTTTGCACTTATGCATGTAAATTTCAATTCAAAAGAAAAATCATAAAATATTAAAAAAACCGCTTTTTTTTAGAATTCCTGCATGTTCTTTGCACGTATGTCATGTATACTTTAATTCAATGGAAAAATCACAAATATTAAAAAAAACTCATATCTTTAGAATTCCCGATAGGATGTTAGAGACTGTCATGCATATTTTATATTCACTATATTACTTTATAAACTAACCACTTACCCGATCAGCTGCCTAAAAGAGTTATCATGAAAGAGAAAAAAGTATTTAATGATTTTAATGAGTCCAGCTAGCGTAATTTCATAAAAATACTGAATATTTCTAATTAGACACCTCATGATTTTAATACGTTTATTTAAGTCAATTACATTAAAAATAGAAAAAATATATATAATAAAAAAAAAAGAATAACTATATATATAAGAAAATAATAAATATAAATATGTATACAAAAAGAAATATATATATACAGTACAAAGTCAAAGATCCAGATTCTCAATATCTGGAATGATCTAAAATCCGGATCCCCCCTTTTTTTATACGTTTTACGCATGCACACTTGATTTTTTCCCCTCCCACAATAAAACATTAGATTTCTGATTCTTAATTTCACTTTGGCATTAAATAAAATACATTGTCAGCGAAGAAACAATTATTTTAGCATGAATTTGTGTGATCAATAATTTCGCTCCATAGCTGCATATCTGTTTGGCATCGTTGATTTTACACTACTAATATTATATATTTTGCTTCCATCACTGGATATTTATCAGCATATAAAAACTTGAGTAATGACTCATGCAGCGATGTTTAAACAATTTTTTTATATTAGTAATTGAATAATAAAGAGTCTGATAACCTTTTATGTTAGCATCATGCTTGGCAATGATTAAAGTTAAATGCTCTAACAAATGTTGACGAGGAAAAATTTAAACAAAAATTTCTTTCCATATGCTAAAAATAGATTATACTCATGATACTCATAAACCAAAAGATTACATTTAGTGCTGTTTGAATTAAGAATAACTGATTTGTTTTCACATAAACCCAGAAGCAGCACCGGAGCTCGTATTGCCAAATTTAGAGAAGACAAAATTTTTGGAATTTAGAGAAGCACAAAGCAAGAAAATTAAGGGGATGACAAAATTTTTAGAATTTAGAGAAAGCACTGGGACCCAAAATTTATAAATTAGGGAGACACTTGGTAGCAGAATTTAGGATCCACAGAAACTGCATCAGGCAGTAAAATATCTAGCGCTGGCCCTCGATAAGCCTTAAGTATATGTGTAATTTTGTTTATTGAGTACTCACATAAGCCTTAAGCATGTGCAAGAAATAGATGTAAGTATAATAAATAACTAAATAATACAATTCAAGCTTAATTGTCTGAATGTGTGATAGAAGCAAAACGAAATTCAGCAGAACTTGTCTTCCGTTGCCAATCTCATGATACATAGCCAATAATATATAGTGGACGTATTAAGCTAGGCTAAAATTATACTTTATTGATTCCAAGGAATTTCACAGATTGCACTGTTCTTTGATTTTTTCTGAATTGATCCATCTCATTATTTTTTGCAGGTTGTTATTATTACAGCATTTTTATGAAAATAAAAGTTTGAACTTTCAATTATGCCAAAATAATTCTGGAGCTGCAACAGGATCTACAAAGCGACAGCATGTTTCAATGTTCATTAAACAAAAAGTGGCATTGCTGCAAAAAATGGATAAACGTATATTCATCTCAAAATCTTGAGGAGTATGGCATGGGAAAATCAACTGTGTATAATATAACAAAACAGAAAAAAGAACTTTTTGAAATTTTGGGGGATTCCAACATCCCACTCGCAATGAAAAAAGGAAAAATTTAACAAATTAAATTGAAAAATTATTCGTTATGCTAAAAGTGATGGTCAGACAGCATCTCAGAGAGGGCATTCCATTGACGGGTCCAGTGCTAATGAAGTCAAAATATTTCATGAAGATATGAACTTAAAAAATGAATGCACTTATTCGACAGGTTGGTTAACCAAATTTAAAAATCAGCATGGTAAAATGCAATTAAAAATTTCAGGTGAAAAAGCTTCAGCTGTTACTGAAGCTGCAGAACTATTTGCAGATGAATTTAATTCATTAATAGGAAAACCTGAGGAAACTGGTACCATGAAACACCTTGACAACCTCTACAGAAAAGACTCTAACTGGTGTCAAAGATTCCAAAGCGAGACTAACAATTTTAGCATGAGCAAATGCTGCAGAAACCCACAAGTGTAAACTTTTTCACAATTAGAAAAAATACACGACCTCTAGCATTTAAAGGAGTGAAGATTTTCCTCATTATATGTCATGCAAATAAACATGGATGAAACAAGCATTAATGAATGACTGGTTTGAAAATCATCTCATACTCGAGGCTCGGCAACATTTGAATTTGGTTGGTTTACCTAATGACGCAAAAATTGCCCTGAATGTATGGATACCTGTTTGGCTGACACTTGAATTAAGTTTTAGTGAAAGATAATGTATCTGTATTATTCTTTTCTTCAAACTGTATGTCCATCATTCAGCCTATGGATATCAGAATAGTGCACCCGCTCAAATTCAAATATAAAGTAGCAGTCTCCAGATACTTTAAGAAGTGCTTGGCATAATTTATGGCCAGCTAACATATTTCATATATTTCATGGTAGGATGATGAAAATGATATCCACAAATTAGAAGGTTTTCGGATATTGCAAACCAAAGGTGAAATTTTCCAATTGATGGATTTCGTAAAGAAATAGAGAGAAGCGGTAATAAATGAAGATGATATAAGACAAATTTTTTACTGTGATGAAACCCCAATCATCAATCAATTAACAGACAGCAAAATCTGTGATAAGGTTCTAAATCCAGAAAATATCACTACTGATAATGAAGAAAGTGAAAGAGAGATTATTGAAAATGAAAAAATTTCATTTGACTGCTTAGTAGGAATGCTTGACACAGCAATTACAGAACTTGAACATTGGAACTTTGTAACAGAACAAGAAATTATGTCTGTCTATAGAATTAAAGAGAAATATTAGCACAAAAATGAAGAAACTTAAACAATTTACATTAAAAGAAATGTTTAATAAAGTAAACAAATAAATATTAAGCTCTCTCTCTCTCTTTTTATTTTATTTTGTTTTTTTGGTAAATTTTGATTCCCTTTAAATCATAAATGCTTCATTATTTCATAAATCATGATTTTATATTTTTAATTTTATAATTTCTATATACCATCATACTAGATTTAAACTGATAGTCTAATATCCGGAAAAATCCCAAATCCAGAATTCCTGAAGTCCCGACAAGTCTGGATCTCAGACTTTGTACTGTATTTCTTAAGAACTATGTTTATCGCTTTTAAATCTGTTAGTTTATCATTTAATAAACTTCCAGATTAAATTTGAAAGTATCTTACACTTTACTGAATGGAAACACGCTGGCATGTGAAAGATAAAAGTATTTTATTTCCAGCCACAACAACACATTGCTTTCATAGAGCTAAGTTTGTTAATTAAAACAGAAAGATAAGTATTGTTGCGTGCTTACAGGTTCATAATGGAGTGAATACACAAGATGATAAAAAGTTAATAAAATTTATTTTTATTACAAGAAATAAAAACAAAATGCTGAAATATTTCCTCAGAGATATTCGTACAATATCACAATATCTCACAGTAGTTATATTTTGAACTACTAAAACGTTAAATAGAACACAATTAAAAAAAACACAGAGAAAGCTAATTTGGTCTCACCACGAATTCGCTACAATCAATAATAGCACTAAGTAAACAACTGAATTGTGATGTTTTCCTAGGGCTTTTATAAGCTTTTTAATCATGCACAAGAACATTCTGGTAATTTTTATTTTCTTGATTTTTCTGGATAGCAAAAGAGTACAATTACGAGATATCTATTTATTAAATGTTAAATGCGCATGTTCCTATATTTTTACTTTTTCAGAGTAGCTTTCTCGTAAAATTCATTGCGTGCTGCAATGCAAGGGGAAATTAAACAATTTAATTACAATTCTAGTAAAAATAGCAAATTAAATACAAAAACTTGCTTGCTTTCAATTCATTGAGTTTAGTAATCAAAAGTTTATTTAAAGTTTTGTAAAATATGAAATAAATAATAAAATAAATTTAAAATTTAAAATTCAGGCTTCCAGGTGCACATGTTCAAGTGGATGACTACATTGTTAAAAATTTGATGGGTCTAGGTACTGTCATTTTCTTAAATGTGAAAAATATACATCATGCAGATTCTTCATTGTTTAATTTCTTTAAAAATAATACAGGGCAATAATATTTAGCGGCAACAATTTGAAATGTGAAATGCCCTGCTGTTTCTTCAGTTAAGAAATTGGATTTCTTTGAACCTTTCACATTAGCAATTTTTTTTTCTTTAGTTAATGACATTCATTTTCCAGTTTAGCTCTTACCAGTGCTTTCAAAATTCTAATAGCTTAGCTTTTTCGTGTTTTACTATTTACTATTCCTATTACCTAACATTTTTCTCAACAGATTGCATTACACTCATTTTTACTTTGCTCCACCCACTGCTTTCCATATAAAATCTTGTTGCTACTTCTACTGCTGAAATTTTCTCTTCTCCTCCTGAAACAAAGGGATCTATGTCTGATCACTCTCGAAATTGATTTAAAAATCTACACTAACCTATGGTTGCCTTTTCTGTGTAATTTTAAATTATATGTCTGTAAAGAACTAGATGAAGAGAAAAATGATGTACTTTTCCCCAAACCTTCTCATTAAGCATACTGGAAATGACCTTTTGGATAACTATTTACAAATTTCACTAAACATTGTAGCATGCTTTTGTCGAAATATCTATACTGTCAGCAAAATATGCTGTTGTCTAAATGTCTTATTGATTAAATGCCCATGTCAGCTAAGTGTTTGCGACCAATCAAAAACAAACAGTTTACAATTTTCTGCATATTAAATATTGGATTTATCAAATGTCATACAAAAACTATACCTGAACTGGGATATCCTCATATAGGTACTAAATTCAGTTGTTTACCTTGATGTGCTTTTATATTTTCAGTATGAAGTTTGTTATAACAACAAAGCAACAATCCGTTTCGTAATGTGTGATTTTATTACTGTAACCTTTCCATTTAAAGGAAATACACTTGTCTTAATGACAGCTAGCAATTATTTTAAATACAGATCCTTTATTCCCATTCGCATCCAACTTCTCAAGTTATTAATATCCTTGTCACCTACATCAATAACAAAGTCAATATGGAAAGCAACTAAGTTTGATACTTTTCATAAACACTATACGACAAATTACAAACCAATGAATGACACTTATAATGAATTCATAGCTATCTATATACTGCACATTACAGATCATAATATCTCAAAGATTTACATGAGTATATCTTTCAGGATACTTGTTTAAGATTTCCAAAAATAAAGAATTTTTGATTTATAAGCTTCTAATTTTCTGATTTTCTAACTGCTGTTTTGTTATCTGAAATATCTTTCTCAGTATCAAAATACATTGCTAATAGTTTTCAACTTACTTTTTCTTGCTCTTCCTCCAACACTAAAATTTCATTAGTCTTTTCCCAAATGCGAATAGATTTATCTTTTGATGCAGTCACTAAAGTACTACCATCAGGGCTTACTGTCATACATGACACTTCATTTTGATGACCCTTTCAGAAGAAGCAATAGATGAGATTAGCTAACTACAAAAACTTATCCTTTTGAAATATACTCTAAAAAAACTGCTATTAAAAAAATGCGACTGAATTTTTAATCTATTTCAAGCTTTCAAATATAAAATAACAGATCTTCAATTCATAGCAAAACCTGTCAGTAGTTAACATGTGAAAGACATTTTTAAAACTCTGAAAATATGCATGTATGGCATATATTTTAATTAACTGTTTCTTATATTTAATGAATAATAAAATGTAATTAATTTAAATACTTAAAATTCATGAATACTTACAAAATTAACACTTAAAAATACTTCTTATATACTATATGCATATTTATTAGAAATTTTCATTTTATAACTCAAACAGAAATATCACTAAATCTACCAATTTATTACTGAAGCAAATATTATGAATCACAAATAATCGCACAGGAAAGAAGAATCCATAAATCATATATCTTTATGAGGTTTTTGGATTCTGATTTCTACAGGAAAATAAAAATTATAATAATCATAAAATTTAGATAGAAATAAGAAATACAGTTTAATCATGCAGTATATGTTCTACTGCTTTTATTTAGTCAGTTATTTCTTAGAGGGCACCACTAATGCGGTATTTTTAAATTCATACATGTGAAAAAATGGTGGAAAAAAGAAATGATTAAAACAACTAATTTTACTGCTGACATCTAAAAAATAAACAACTGACTAATCGCATACTACATGGTTATCAAAATATACATATAATCATTAAAAAATTACTTACAATTCACTTATAAATTACACACGTAAAGATTTATAAGTAGTATGCTTCACAAGCTTAAAGATATTTCTTCATTTGCTGCATATTTATTTTTTCAGTGAGAATAGCTTGAAGAGTTTTCATACCAAGTTTGACTGAAATAAAGACTGATTTTTTTTTCACTTAATAAAACAAAAATTCTTTCAAAGGTTTACTTATGAATGAGGTATTTTTTTACTATGGCAGGATCCAGATATATTACATTTGAAAGCTGCTACGAATGGTTTGAAATTCAAAATGGAGTTGTGTTCAATTAAAATCGAAATTAGAGCGTTTGTATATAACATCTATTTCATGATCTTTCACAAAGAAATGTTGTATTTCTTTGAAAAAATGTGCCCTTTATAGTCAGCTTTTATGCTGTGCATAACTGAAAGGTCTTTTTTTTTTTTTTTTTTTTTTCCCCTTAGTGCGAAGTGCATGATTCACAGAAACATAAATGCACTGAAATTCCACAAAATATGAATCTTTAAATTTCTTGTTTGATAATTTTAGCTTCTTATTTCGAAGTGGCATGAACTTAAAAAAATTTCAGTATTTACAAACTTAAAAAAGAATTCCACTTTAATTCAGTTGTATGCAGAAATTTGATATTTTATTCAATTTTCAAGCACTAGTTTCTTTATGCCTTTGACAAAATACAGACTGTTTACAGTTACATTTTATGCTGGGCACAACCGAAAACTATTCCAATTTAATCACATCTTACAAGAAGCATGTGATGAATTTTCTCACCATAATACAAATATCTGAACGGAACCTCAAGGTAAGCAAGTGCTTCACTGCAGGGTGCTTGATTGGAAAGATAAGAGTCAGAACTAGCTGCTCTACAGTTGGCAATTTTTTGAAACCCGCAAGATCATATTCTTGACAGGTGATACATATTGTTATGTACATTTTGTCAATCATCAGATGAATAAGTTACTTCCATTTTGCATAAAATTTTTCTAGCCCTCCTTTCAGTAAAATCCGCAGTTTTTCAGTATTTTCCATAGCTTGTAGACTTTTAGGAATACAGGCATACAGTGACTATAGTGAGAGACAGACACATTGTCTTAATGCCACCATCTTGAAGCTTTTTATATCAGTGTACTGGAACATTATCTGGCAATAAAATGGCTTTTTTGGGATAAATGATTTTGCAAAAATTTCTCTGTCGAAGGAATGAATTCCTTAAACGATCCATCTTTGAAACTTTCAGTATTCATCCACAAGCGTTTTTGAAAATAGTGTAGAATTTTTGAAAACTGTTCTAAAGACTCTATGATTTTGAGACTTTCCAATCACTATAAGGTTTGTTGTAGAATTACAGCATGGAAAATTAACAGCCTTTCCTTACTACTTGTTTGGTCACACAATAAAATACAAAGCAAATGGTTTGGTGGACTATAACTGCTTTCAATAATCTCATAATACCTCAAACTCATAATTATAAACTCATGGCTTTCTATGAGCCTTTTCAGTTTCTCTCTCATGCCTGCAGTGGTGACTCTCATTACATAACATAATATGTCAAGTGACTGCTCCTGCCCATTGTAGTGGCATGGACTCCAAAACTAGACTTATAGCCAGAGACTGCTACTTCCGTTCTTACTAGAACACAGTGTAAAATTTTGTATTTAATGCCTAACTGTTAATTGGATATTTAACTAATTACAGTTAAATATCCAATTAACACTTAAGCATTCAGTTTCAATTAAATCCTGAAATGTTCTAAAATGTCTTCAAAATTTGATGATAGTTTTGTGCAATAAACACTTAAATGACAAATACCGTAGTGTTTCTTCCATCAGATGAGCCAACCAACACTTGCTGTGTTCCTCTTCATTGAAATGAATATGAAAATGCAGTGCATTTTGCTGTAAAATAGCCCTGAAATAGGCCCATTGCCCCTGAGCTATGTAAACCAAACATACAAAGTTTCACTCACATTTCATAATCACATTTTTTCACAGTTTATTGCACATTCCATAAATCTTGATACACACCATTCTTCTATTTCTGTTCATTCCTTTTTCTAGTCTGTCCAATGCTATAGCCATCAGCTAAGCCGGCAGCATTGTCTCTCCCTTGTCCAGTCTCTTGATAGCCCCAAGTTTTTATTCTTTCATCACCATTCTTTCTGTACTTCCATATATTTCAACTTTTTAACATCACAATAATGTCTGTCGAATCAAATACACAACACACAGACACATATGCATGAAAAGTAGCAGGTGATAAATCAATCTGCATACAATGATAAACTGCACTACACTGAATGACTTTTGAAGCACTACACTGAAAGACACGAGTCATTATGTAGATAGGCATGGTAGGTGGTAGAATCATGAGCAGCCCTTTCCCCCAAAAAAGACTGCATTTACAACTCTCAGTTCTTCTTGTTGATTAATTAATTAATTTTTTTTTTTTTTTTTTAAGTTTTTGATTTTTAGGTTCATTATGAATATTTCAAACCTTTCTCACATTCTGAAAACTATCACAACATTTTGATTAGCCTTTATGCTTTCTGTAATAGTTTAATAAATATAAAACCAGTTAACCCAGTCATTACACTAAATATAATAATGCAATAAATGAATTTACACAAATGGAACACTTCACATTGAAATGTACTTTAGTTCATGTGCTTCAAATATTTGAAATTTTTATTGAAATATGAAATTAATTTCAGTCCCATGCAATTTCAAGCATGCAATTTCAAGGGTAGACTAACAAAAATTATTAAAGTTTAATTTTTTGCAATGGAACTTCTTGAAAAGTGATAAGATCCCTCAGTACTTCATAATATGATATTACTTAAGTACTATTTCATTTTTAAATTTCAAGTTTTCACTCAAATTTGATTTTAAAATTACAAATTAAAACACAAAATATTTGCTTACAAATATTTACACAAAGTGCGCATCTACCTTGAATTTAATCAGAAGAAATTTATTACTTAATTACCATGCCTATCTACATAATGACTCATGTCTTTCAGTGTAGTGCTTCAAAAGTCATTCAGTGTAGTGCAGTTTATCATTGAATGCAGATTGATTTATCACCTGCTACTTTTCATGCATATGTGTTTGTGTGTTGTGTATTTGATTCGACAGACATTATTGTGATGTTAAAAAGTTGAAATATATGGAAGTACAGAAAGAATGGTGATGAAAGAATAAAAACTTGGGGCTATCAAGAGACTGGACAAGGGAGAGACAATGCTGCCGGCTTAGCTGATGGCTATAGCATTGGACAGACTAGAAAAAGGAATGAACAGAAATAGAAGAATGGTGTGTATCAAGATTTATGGAATGTGCAATAAACTGTGAAAAAATGTGATTATGAAATGTGAGTGAAACTTTGTATGTTTGGTTTACATAGCTCAGGGGCAATGGGCCTATTTCAGGGCTATTTTACAGCAAAATGCACTGCATTTTCATATTCATTTCAATGAAGAGGAACACAGCAAGTGTTGGTTGGCTCATCTGATGGAAGAAACACTACGGTATTTGTCATTTAAGTGTTTATTGCACAAAACTATCATCAAATTTTGAAGACATTTTAGAACATTTCAGGATTTAATTGAAACTGAATGCTTAAGTGTTAATTGGATATTTAACTGTAATTAGTTAAATATCCAATTAACAGTTAGGCATTAAATAGAAAATTTTACACTGTGTTCTAGTAAGAACGGAAGTTGCAGTCTCTGGCTATAAGTCTAGTTTTGGAGTCCATGCCACTACAATGGGCAGGAGCAGTCACTTGACATATGATGTTATGTAATGAGAGTCACCACTGCAGGCATGAGAGAGAAACTGAAAAGGCTCATAGAAAGCCATGAGTTTATAATTATGAGTTTGAGGTATTATGAGATTATTGAAAGCAGTTATAGTCCACCAAACCATTTGCTTTGTATTTTATTGCAAGCTTTGTATTCATACATGCAAGCTTACCTTTTTTTAAAGATCAATATACCAAACTAAAATATAACTATAATTTGTTTCTCCACTGCTGCACATTAAAACACAATCGGCTCTACTCTTATATGCGCCCTAATATCACCAAATGTGTGAATATGTGTTCTGCGCTGGTTTTGGGCGCGATTGCGTGTTGTATGGCAACCCTGTTGCATTGAAAAATATTTTGTTAGAGCCGTTTAATTGCTCGTTGGTCTGTGTCGTGTGTGTTTTGAAATGGCAGGTACGATGTTGGAGTTGTTGACGAGTCTTTTGTTCACAGGTTTGTTTATGAGGATTGAAGTGTATTTTTGGAATTTCTGTGGGACTTTGAAAATGGAGTCCGAAATGGGGTGCTGCTATGAGAACTCAGTCGAAGAAGGGCATTTCTGATAGTTCTTGTGTGGATTTGCAGTCAAATGGTTGCTGGTAAAATATGTGGTTGTCAGCGGAGTTTAAGATTTGGATTGTGGTTTTCATGTAGTATGTTAACTTTGGAGGAAGTTTTTATCGTTACTTTCGAAATTTTGAATCTCAGAAAGACATGTGATATAGCAAAATCGTGGCATTTCTGTTCAGAGACGTTGTGTTATTGGCGAAATTTTATTCAGAAATGTATTATGGTAAGTGCATTTTATTTTACTGTTTTTATTTTGTAGAATATTATGTTCGATGTTTTTTTACTATGAATTTCTGTTGTTATTGTTGTTTTTTGAATTGTTTGTAATTTAGTTTAGTTTATTGGGTTGATTTGTGCGCAATGCCTAAATTGTGCAATTCATGGATTTTTTTTAAAGTTTAAACAGAATGCTGTGTACGTGGTATTCTTTGAAATTTATTGTTGTTATGTTAATTTATTGAAGCAAGGTGGGCATAGTTTGTAGATTCCTTCGCTGCCTAGAATGGTTTTTGAAGTTAAAACATGTCGCTGTGTACATGGATTCTCGTCATATATTTCTGGTTAGAAACTTTACGTTTTTGCTATCTAAATTTCTTGCTTTTGTTTTGGATTTTTAGCTTAAATTGCGTCTTCAAAACGTGGTTTTTGCATGTGCGAAAACTGCGTTTTTGGAGACATTTTAGGCTTAAAATTCGAAAGGGAGACAAAAATTTTAGGTAGTAATATGGCAGCGTGGAGTTTTTCACCAAAAATGTTTGGCAAGAAATTTGGCAACCTGAGGGCACATATAAGAGTAGTTCCACACAATCTAATAAACATAATGCATAAAAATTTATATAAGTAAAATATGAGCACAGTGTTTAATTAAACAACATCTTTACATAAAATATTAACTTTCTGCATTCAGTTTTAAATTTTACATTAATAGTGATAACAACCTGATGCTGGTTGTTGTCACTAAATAATGTAAAATGTCTTACCTTTAAGGTAGTAATTTTTTGAAAATTATCTGCATCCCATTGCTTAATAACATTGTCTCTTCCTCCAGTGAAAAAGTAATGAGTCTTAGGTAAAAAACTCAAACAAGTTATACTGAAATAAAGTAAAAAATAACATGTATAAAAACTCTATTATCATTACAATGAGCATCACTCAATTTTGACTTAATCAGTCACGCATTTAAATACAGAAAAAAAAAATTCCTATAATAATAATTATCTATTGTATTTTATTATTATAATTCAATACAAATTTATAAGTCTGATAAAATGGCTAGGTGATCTATTTTCAATACCAATGATTGCATTTAAATATCAAAGGACCTTAAGCAACTTGCTTACTAACCACCATGAAATAGATGAAACTGCAGAATGACATTGTAAGACACCAATTTACAGCAATTATGTAGATTCTCATCACCAGCACATAATTACTGGCAACCTGAATATCATACAAAACCATCAACTAAAAACACTAATGAGTTATGGTACAAAATTTAGACCAGTCAGAAACATGACTACAAATTACTGTTACAAGACTTTCGAAAACAACATCAACGAATTTATAGTTAAAGCAAGCTATCAACTGAATTTACCCATAGATACCTTCTTAAAATGGAAAGCTAAAATTCTTCAATGCATATCCACAGAAATCAGTCACCTCAAATTTAAAAGTACACTGAATTGGTCGCAACTTACATCAGATATTAATAAATTAAAACAGCTTTTTACTATTACAAAAATAGATAAAGCAACTAATAACTTTAGCATTATATGAAAACAATTCTACACTGAGATTATTCATAAAGAACTTCTCAATGCAACTACTTATCAATTAGCCAACCTTACAGAAACATCTATAATAAACAGGATTAAAACTTTTCATAAGAACCTCAATATTACTTTCAATGCAAACTACAACAGATTTACTAATCTTTATGTGATTCCCAAATTCCATAAAACACCACTAAAATTTAGATTTATAGTTAATGGAACTAATAATTACAAGAAAAATATAGACTATTATTTTTCAATTCAACTTAATAAAATCTGTAAATTTATTTTCAATGATTGTAACACTAATCATAACTATTGCTGGATCATTCATAATAACACTCCTGTCATTAATACCATTCATACCATTAACATCCAAAGCATTAACTGCTATGATTTTGAAAACTTATATACCTCACTTCCTCTAGAAGAAATCTATACCTGTCTACTTGATCTACCAATACTTTTCCCTAATATACTCAATATCATGACTCTTGACAAATGGAAAACCTACCTAAAATGCACACTTTTTCATAACTACATTAAGTTTCAAAATCAACTTTTTAAACAAGTCAGAGGATTGCCAATGGGCTTACATTCCAGCACCTTGATCTGTAATATCTTTTTATTTGTCAAAGAATTTAACTTCCAAAAAAATCTACAACCACAAAAGTTAAATTTCTACAAACACACCTACAGATATATTGATGACCTTATTACAATTAATAATTTTGGTAAAATTGAAAACTCCGACATTTATCCGAATTGTCTTAAACTTAATAAAACTAATAATTCACAAAATAGCATAGACTTTCTAGATCTTCAAATCATTAACTACAAAAAAATTTTACTTTTTGACAAAACAAATCTTTAGAATGTAGACAGTTTCTATAAAAAGCATCCTGAAAACTCTAATAGCAATCACCTCTAAAAGTGACTAGTATTTCTCAGAACATAAATTAGCAACGATATTGAATAGCATCTCTCGCAGGTAACTACTTTCAAAGTAAAACAACACTGTGTGAAATTATGGATGATCACCTTAGGAGATAAACGTCATTTATAGACTTCTTTCTTAATGTACAAGAAATATTTATTGCTAGAAATAATTAAAATCAAGTCTTTACACACATAACTAAAATATCTTTCTAGTTTTCAGATAAATTAGTATAATATTTTTATTTTTACTCATATGACTAAAATATCTTTCATTTTGAGATAGATTTCTATAATAGTTTTATTACATTCATTGTACAATAAAGACAATTTTTATATTATGAAAAAATATATCTTTAACATACTTTTTACACCTGAAAGTTTCTTTCCTACAAATATACTAGCTACAGAAATTGACTTATTTGCCTCAGACTTTATGCATTAATCCTCTACTTAGAAATTAAGTTAAATTAAAGTATACTAACTTCCAAGTATACAAATGAATTAGATTTAATTAGAAATTAATCATCAATAAAAATTAAATGACATAAATTAACCCTTAATTAAATAAGAAATAAATTTTAGTTAACTATTTAATATAACATTGGAGAACATAACTATTCAAAGACAGATATTTTCACAATACAACTTTCCTAACCATAGCACATTAAATGTATTTTTTTGCATGTGACAACTAAATGTGTGTTCCATTTAATTTTCATAATTAAAAAATTGATAATTCTTACCCTTTGTCATGAGCTCGTTTCAGAAATTTATTGCAACTCCCAAATTCCATACTCCATATTCGTACATCTTTGTCTTCTGAACCAGTCACAATTAAAGAGCTGTCATAGGATATGTCCATACATGTTACTGGCAAAGCATGTCCATAAAGCGAAAAGGCAAGCTGCAAATAATTTATGTATAAATCAAAATGCTCTTGACTACAATATTAAATTGCGGATTTTTTTTTACGAAAAGAAGAAAAAGTGGAGGAAAAAAGAGTTTATTAATTTGAAAGCAGTAAATTGCATTCCTGTTATTCATTTCAGACAACAAATTTCTAAGGACTACATAGAACCAAGGACGAATAATACAATTCATAAAAAAAAAACATATGAAACAAAAGCACTTAACTGAAATTAGATAATACTTTTAAAGACGGATTCCCACAAGAGTCAGTATGGATCCCCAGAAGATCGACAAAAATTTAAAGAGAGTCTACGGTGATTAAAGGATTAACAGCTGAAGGAACACACATCACCAATTAATCAACATAATCAAAAACCCATTGATTAGAAAATGTATTAATAAAATTGATGATTAATTATTCATAGCTGCCAACCTTGAGAAATGTAAAAAACTGGGAAGTTCACTCACCAAAAACTAAGAGTTTCCTCAGATGGTTTTCATACTGTACAGTAGCACCATTTTAAAAGAATTCAAAATTGATTTAAAACTTGCTTTATAATGCATGATTCAGTTTATTCAAATATTTATATTATGATTTCAGCATTTTATTACATTTTTATACCAAGAAAATTCTGAGAACAGAAGGAAACTTCAATTTATCAAAGTATTTTTAAAAACAATAAAACTAAAATTAATAATTACTTAAGTGTATATACTTGTGCAAATACTATTAGTAATATATCATATATTTGTAGGGTACTTTCTCCCTCCTTAGTACCTTCATGATGTAACTGGAAGTACATCCCAATAGCAATCAGGTGGTTTGGAGTTCAAATCCAGGTGAGGGCACTAAACATTTTTTACATCTCCTGCTTCTAAAAAATCAAAAAATCACTCTGCAGTGATATGAACTAAAATGTGGTGGACGATAATTCGTTACCACCAGGATTTGGTGATTAAGTCCAAAACACCCTACGCCTTCATGGGGTAATAAAACCATATCCAGATAGCAATTGGAAGGTCCGATGTTCGAATCCTGGTGAAGGCATTGCATATGTTTCATGTTCCAAAATGAGCCTAATGAGTCTACATATTGATTAAAACAAAATCAAATACAAAAATTTACAGCAAAAACAATTGATTGAATCTTCATACAAAACTCTATATGTCTACAGCAGATTCAGATCAAATAAAATTTAATAAGAAAATCTTGCTGAAGATCACTATGGATATGGGAATGAAATTTTTACAATTTAAGCTTCATTAATTCAATAATTCATTAATGAAACTGTGCAAATTTTATTTATACAAATTAAGCAGCTAAAAATTAAAAGCAAGAAAATTTGGTTATCAACTGGGAGATATGTCAAAAAACCACCTGTCTCTTGGTAAACCAGGAGACATCTAGTAAAAGCAGGAGAATTGGCAGCTGTGATTGTTTGTTGATACAGAGTTGCCAACTCTCCCGATTTCCAACCATTCTCTCACCAACGAACCCGATTTATAGCATATTTCTCCGGACTTTCTCTTAAAATTTCTCATGATTTTTATGTAGCTTGGCTTTGTTATTTGAACCAAAAAGAAAAGTGATTTTGGGTATCTGAAAACAGTTAATTTTTTTTCTAGATTACAGATAGAGAAAATCAAAGTTGTTTCATCACATGACATATTATAGTTCACTTCTGAGAACATGTGCGCAAAAACATTGTGTTCCAATTCTTCAATGAGCATCAAGTGCCACTACATGTCATCTGGCATACATTAGCCAATGAGCACAAAGCAAGATCAAGTTAGTTATTTCATTTATCTTGTCTATGAGGGGTGTAAGTGCACATGCTTTCAAGAGTTTAAGAACTTACAACTTTTTGTTTTAGTTATGTGTATGAAAAAGGTTATATATTCATTTTTCAAACATCATACACAGTTGACTTTCCTTCTATTATTTCCTCAATACCGTTTATCGTTGCAATTTTTTGATTTCACACAGTGGAAGGGCTGATGTCCTCAAAGATGTGCGTACACAAAAACACAAGGACAACATGAGTTCTATTCGAAAAAAAAAATGAAAAAAACTGTGGAAACAAAGGACCAAAAAGTTATAAATGCAGAATGCCTGTTCTCTGCCTATTTACAGGAGCACAATCTGCCACTGAATGAATCAGGTCATGCTGCAGCTTTATTTTGAAAAATGTTTTCCCAATAGTAAAGTTGCTAAGGACCAAATCTCAAGAACCAAAATGGCTGCAATAGTTAAAGAAATGAGCATGAAAAATAAATCTTCAGTTATTGATTGTACATTGGTTGGTTGGAAAAGGTTGATTTTTTAATGACACAAAACCTCGAGGATTATTATGCACCAGACAAATGGTGAATAAAATTCAAGATTCACAAACACACTGTTTTAAGTGAATTGATAAAATGAAGCTGAAATATTGATTGTGCATTAAAATAGTTCTATTCTGCATCTCCATGAAGGGAAGCAATAATACCAATTCACAACTGCATCCAACTGTTGTTTCGTTTTTTAATCCAGTATCTTCAGAAATTGAGTGTAGTTTACTCTCTGTCCCCACTTTAGAAGGACATTTGACATGTTTTAAAATAACACAGCTAATTATGAAAACTTTAAAAGAAAATGCAATTCCTCTGCACTTGGTGCTGATTATGCATGAGTAATGGACTAGTGTTGCAGGCATCTTAAAAATGAAAAATTCAGATTTGCAAATTATGAGGTGCACCTGTCACCTCTTAAATTTAGCAGCTGAAAAAAGGGCTGCGTCTTTACAAACACATGTGAATGAATACATTGGTGATATTTATTATTACAGCCAAAAGTCCTTAATTCGGACACTCATAATCCGGACCTCAAAGCTACAAACTTTCTGCGTATGCGTCGTGTTGACGCATGAGCATAGGCGTTTACGCGTGCGCATAAGACCTTTACAGCTGGGAATATGTGTGTGCACATGCGCATAACACGTTTACGCATGCACGTTTAATGTATAACGGACGATATAAGCTAAGCTAAAATTATCCAATTCAGTTAATGTTGCAGATTGCATTGTTCCTTAATCTTCGAACTGGATCTGGCTTATTATTTTTTGCAGACTGTTAGAGCAATTTTATAAAAGTAAGCTTGAACTTTCGATTATGTCAAATAGAATTTCCGATATATATTTACTAATATGTAAAGGATCTACAAAACGAAAGTATGTTTCGAAGTCCATTAAACAGAAAGTGGAATAGCTGCAAAAAATGGATAAAGGCATATCCTTTGATTATCTAATCATTCCGAAATATGTTTATCAATTTCATGCTGTTATGCGGGGGGAGGGAAACGATGCAGCGCACAATGAACTGGAAGTTGATCTGTCAGCACTATCCTCACCTTCAAGGCAGATTTTATTCAGCTTATAATTCCTCACTAAATGTAGTGTTTCATCTTGATGTACTCCGATATAATTTAAAAATCAATTTCCTCATCATTATAAATATCACTAATACACATCAAATAGCCTTCTGGTTGCAATTTTCTAATTTCGACTGTGCGTAATGCATGCTTTACGCATGCGATGCAATGAACTGGAAGTTGATCTGTCAGCACTATCCTCATCTTCAAGGCAGATGTTTTTATTTTATTCAGCTTATAATTCCTCACTAAATGTAGTGTTTCATCTCGATGTACTCCGATATAATTTTAAAATCAGTTTCCTCGTCATTATAAATATCACGAAAACACATGAAATAGTTTTCTGGTTGCAATTTTCTAATTTCGACTATGCGTAATGCATGCTTTACACATGCGCGCGTTGAAAGAAATGGTTAATAAAGTAAACAAATAAATATTAAGCTTTTTTTTGTAAATTTTGATATCCTTTAGATCATAATTGCTCTTTATTTCATAAGTTACGGTTTCATATTTTTAATTTTATAATTTCTGCATGCCATCTTACCAGATTTAAACTGATGATCTATAATCCGGAAAAACCGATAATCCGGAATCGTCGATGATCCGACGAGTCCGGATTAAAGACTTTTGACTGTACTTAAAAATTTAATTACAATAATCAATGCTATTTTGGCCGATATTAAACTACGTTAGCCTAGATGACTGATTACTATTTTTTTATTTTACTGCAAAATAAAAAATATGGCATTTATTAAAATGAAAAAAAAAAGTTAAAAAGATTTTGCAGTAAAATTTTAGTCTTCACTACGGCCTTTGTACAATTTTGGAAACTGCCGCCAACACCAAAATGATCGGTTTACTACCCAACACCTTGTTAAACAGAGACTAAAAGACAGAAAGAGGTAACTGTTGTTATTGCTCATCATAATATCGCCAAATCCCATGTGTAGCGTACATGGACGTGAGAATAAAAAAATATGTATTGTTAAGATACAACAGGAAAGGCTCCACCCCAACATAGAGGGAAACAGCTGCGCATGCGCAAATATCTGCCGCCGAAGCTCACGAAGTTCAAAAGTCAAGTTTATCAAGAGTACATAAAATGAATATCATTTTTAATTTCCGTAAACTTTAAGGGAAAAGAAAATATTTTTTGCACGAGTAAATTAATTAACAGATTAGTTATTTTGAGCAAAAAAAGTACGAAAATCCGAGTATAAATTATTGCGAAAGTCAAAGAACATTTTTTCTTAACACATGCACCACAATTTCCTGTACACATCGCGGAGAGGGAAATTCTCGCCGTCAGGTTCTGTTGCCAAATCCCTTGCCGAGTTTTTCCCTCCACTTTCTAGCGGCACTCTAGCAAACTGATTTACATTACGTCTATGGAACCTTTCTTTCTTTACAAAGACATTCTTACATTAGAACAGACTACATGGGGGCTATTCTAGCCTCCATGGTACCGTATATATTAAAATTAAACCGATTTTGTTGTATACGAGAATGGGAAGGTACCTGCACATGCGAGTCTTAGGATTCTCGAGGTTACTGGAAACCAAACTTGTCGGAAACTTGTTTTGCCTTTCTAAAAGATAATCTGATTGTTGCTGTGAAAATTGGCTCTATGCCAGCTGCCCGAATGACACTCATCCGATACATAATTTGCCAACAAAGTCATCGCTTCCAACATTGGCGCAAAACTCACTTTTGGGAGGATTGCCGTATGACATTCCCTGACTTTTCCAGATTTTGACTAAAATATTTAAATTCCCTGACTTTTTTGGTCAATTTTCGAATTCCCTGACTTTTTCCGGTTTTCCCAGTTTTCTAAGTAGCATGGCAACCCTGCTACTTGCATTTTCTAAAGAAGAATAAATACTTCTAGAGTTAAGATAAAAGGTTCTATTGAAAGTTATAAAACACCTAAAGTAAATGGAGATGTAGTTACTACTTCCACTGTTAAAAATAGGTTTGAGAAAAATACTTTTGGCACCGATGAGCAACTGCACCGATGGCAGTTCTCAAAATAATACTCAAAATATAAATGTAAAGCTGATAGAAATTTCTCTCAAAATAATAATAAAAAAAAAAAAAAAAACTGCCTAACGAGAGAAAACATTTTTGTTTACCTTTTATATTATTTACTAGGGATATGGGATACACCCCTCATCGACAAGATATTTTTTGAAATATATAAATATTATATAAATTATATTTTTTAAGTTTATTTTTTGAAGAACGAATATTTATGTTTTTGTCTTCAGACCTTAACAAAGCCTTTTGTTTTTTATAACAATTCATTATGCCATCATTCAATGTTCTTAACACAGTTCTACAAAGCAGAATTCCATTAATTCACATTTTACAATTAATGATTTATTATTTGTCTAAAGATTTTTTATCAACGTTTGTAAAACCAACTTTTTTGGGGGGAAGGGCTCTTTTAATTCTATATATGGTGCGATACGATGTGATTTATTGTGAAACAGAAATTGTGAAAGAAAGATGAAGATTTTGTAATAGGGGTTTAAACTAACAAAGTAGTGGAAGAACTTTCAGAGTTAGGATTAAAGTAAGTTTTATTTTCATATTTTAGAAGCTACTTCAGTCGAGAATGTGATTACATACTACTACATTAATTTCCAATCAACAATGTGATGATTTTACATGTTAAAGTGGTTTCTGCTCTAGCATATGCATCTTTTTCTGATATAAGATCTTTTTTTAATAGATAATATTGATGTTAATTTATATATTAATATTTAATATTGATGTTGCAATTTAGCTGTTTATAATTAGAAAACTTGGATAAAGTTATAAAATCAGCAAGGATTGACACCCAGTAGAGTTTAATTGGAAAAGTGAAAGTATGTTGATATAAGGATTTATCATTTCAAGTCTTATTCAAAACACATGTGTACACTTAGTAAAATTTAGCCTAGAAAACCAACCAATATTATTGACTCTTCCCTCTTCTTATCCAATGAAAGCAAGCTTCAATTAAGTCAATAACTTACCACAAAAGACAAGAAACAAGTTTATATATTTCTGAATGCGCTACTTTAAGAGCAATTTTACACAAAATATTTAAAGGAAAAAAAAAAAAAAACCTTATCAGGTGCGTCAAATACAGCCATCACATTCATTAAAATTGAACTTTTGGTCAATTTCATATTTTGGTTCTGGAAACTTGTTTCTATTTTATGAAATTAATGATAAAAATAATAATAATACAAAAGTAATAAAATATAAGTTTAATAACCCTTTTTAATTTTTTTTCATATCCTTGTCTAATTATCTTTAAATTACTTATGCTCAATTATTTGTATTATGATTATACTACTATATGCTACATACAGGGTGTCTCAAAAGGTCATTGCAAACTTAACATGCTGCTCTGTCATACCTTGACAAGCAAGATTTACACAGACACTTGTGTCCAAAAATGTGAACAGTGATCGCTAAAGGGTAACGTTTGCCGGCTTATGGGAGATTGGGAAGCATGATCATTTCAGATGAGAACATTGCAGGACGTATAAGTTTACTAACTCAGAATTGGCCAACATGCATTACATATATGATGCCGAAAATGGAAATGGACAAGCTGAAGTACAGACGTACGTCGAGCACTTCCCAAACAGACATCAGTCAAATCATGCATTGTTTAGGCAACTGCATTGCAAACTGTGTAAGGCAGGAGCTTTAAAAGTAAATAGCCATATTGGTCGAGAATGCTCTACACACACACACACTTGTCGTATGTCATACAGGAAGCTGTGCAACAAGAATTTTAAACAAATCTGCAAACAAGTTTCCAAGCAACCAAATGCATTTTGCATGTACGTTGTTACACCCTTATGCACATACTGCACGAGGACACACTACACCCCAACCATGTCCAAACAGTACAGGCATTGTGGGATGATGATTATCTACAGTGTGTTGCATTCACACTCTGGTATTCGCACCAACGGGTGGTACAGCCAGATTTTCCATCATGCAATTTGTTTTCTGGTGAAGGTTCTTTTCTCTACAAAACCAACATAATACAGTCAATTTACCACATGATAAATGATGCCCCGATCATATCTTAAATCATTTGATGAATAAGTTGGTTTCATTTTGCATACCATTTACTTCTTAAAAAATTACATATATAGTTTTCTAGACTTTTCATAGTTCATAATTTTTAATGAATTATCATAGAAACTAAGGAATGTCCACAGTAGTTGGAATCTATGTATTCATAGTGTAATACTAAATAAGACATTTTTATGTAAGAACCATTTAGCAATACACTTTTAAAGTGCAGGTTTTGTAATTTTGCACATGAGTAGCATCTGACAGCATTCCTTGCAAACAAACAGATGCTATTTTCAAGCATATTGGCAACATATCAATTTCATATCATGTAATGGAAATGTTTAAGAATATCAAGCAGCTTACTACATATAAAATAAGGCTCATTATTCATTTTTTGATTACAAGAAAATTGAAGCTGGCAAATATGCATCACCAGATTTGTGAAATGTGTAGTCTAAATTTTTCAGAGATAACAAAGTTAGGTGAGACTGGAAAGGTCTGGAAAAATATGCATGGCAAACTAGGTTCAAATGGGCCACCTATATTCACTGTTCTTGTGCATGCAGTATATGTGATAGTTCATATAAAAGCCAATTCACCATTTCTATATAAACTCTAAATATCACAAATTTCACAGTCTGTTCTTTACAAAATTTTGTCAGAAAACTTGAATTACAGGAAGTAGAATTCTTGATCGATTCCAAAATTACTTAAAGAGGAACATAAAATGAAAAGATTAGCTAGTGTTAATGATATTATTGACCTGATATGAGACATTAATGAATGAATGAACTGCACTAGCAAAGAGGCTAGTATATGGGACTCTTGCATCCAAGTATTAGTCACTGAGTATCATGAGACTCTTGCATCCAAGCAGCACTCGCTGGAATAACAGTACATCTCATTCTTGGTGATGGAGAAGTTCAAACACACATTCTCAACTCACAAGCTTACATAGTATTAAACTTAATATCGCAAGGGTGTACAGTAAATGATGCTGCATATTTTCAGACTTTGAAAAAAACTTCACAAAAATTCAGAATAAATTATATGGCATGCTGTTTGTGAGAGTTCCGCTGTTGTGTGAAAATGCAAGGTCCCATACTGCTACTCAAGTATACGATCTAGAACCTTTCAGCTGGTAGCTTTAGGACTGTCCCTCTCATAAAGCCCAACTGGGCATTATCAGGTTAACACACCTACTTGCATTTGATAAGTTCCTCACCTTAAGTGTTTCCAAATTAAAACTAAAGTCAAAACAGCAGCTAAGGATTAATTATCCTCTCAGGCACACTTCTACAACATGGGGTCTGCAGAAACTTACCTCAGGCTACAAAAAATTTTTCAAAATGATAGAAATTATGTGAAAAAGTAGCCGATGGGATATAAAAGTGTAGGAACAAAACAAGAATCAGAAATATTGTGTAATTTACTTTTTATTTTAAAGTCCTTAAAAAATGTCTTCTGCGTTTATGAATTACTGCCACTTTTGTGAATTTCTTTCAATTATCTTCATTTCAGAATAACATAAATACATTTATACCTCCAGTAACAATATATATATATATTGTTACTGAAGGTATAAATATATATTGTTACTGGAAGTATAAATATACATATATTAATTTAACATGAAATGCATTAACTTGGGAAATCACAGAAGTTGGAATGCAATCTACGTTAATAAACAAGTCATAAACTAAAATATCACTCTTACAAACATAAAAAACATAGTTTCCATTTTCAGGCAGTCAAAAAGTTAAAGAAATAACATGTTGAAATAGATAGTAATGGAAAGAAAGATGTTACCTTTAAAGTATCAGAAAATAAAACTTGAACAGTAAAGTCTAGCAAAGCCACTGCAAGCTTGTTTTTGTCAGGACTATTCAAAACATACATTATAATTAAATTAATAATGAATAACATACATTGTAATTAAATTAATAATGAATAAAGATGTAATGCATTATAATTAACACATTAAATTTTCTTTAATAAAGAAATTTGAATATTCATACATAAACATTTATCATTTCTTTAACATTTAAAATGCCAAAATTTTCTTTTTTTATAACCAAAATCAAAACTGAGTAGCTTTATGTGGAGGCCACCACAAAAGCAAAATAGGAAACCAAAATCTGTATTAGCATTAAATTTAAACACAGAGTAGCATGTACTCTAAGGCTGTATGTTATTTAATATGAATAATCCAAATATACACTACCCGACATTGAAAATGCAACACCAAGAAAGAATGGCCTGGAAATTATTAAAATTTTGAGTCAATATGCATGTCATTGAGTTATGTGAATGATGTAAAATGCGTAGCTCTCCAGCGCATGTTGAAGAAGATATACGAAAAGGAACCTGCAGAATGTTCCAATTTTCGTGCCATTGCAAATAATTGTACATTAATTAGATAATCATAGAAGATTTGTTCTTATCTCAAAGGACACATGTAATAGCAGAGAATGCCAGGCCATCATCAACAGAGGCAGTAATCGAACACAAAACTGGCGCATGCCAAGCGAGTGTGAAATGGGGATGAGACTATGAAAATCGGTCGTGGAGTTGTATGCATTTATGTGCACACCATAGGTTTTTTTTTTAAAAAAATAATGTCTCATAAAGTAAATAAAGTGTCTTGTAAAATGTATACATGATGACAGCATAACACAGAAAATGATTGTTGTGTTACAAACTGCATTCATTGTGGTATGGTTGTTGATCTGGTAGTATGCTCTATCAGTGCCATGCACATAATATCCCTGTCTTCCTGTGCAGTGGTGCGACAAGACAGTTGTAGTTGCTCCAGTTTAACATTCGTTCCCTCCAGACATCAATTTTAGATTCACATGGCTGCTGCTTGTTACATCCAAAACAATGATCAGTTCCACAGAAGGGTAATTTTCAATCTCAGTTTGCAACAATTCTGCCTCGGTTGAACTCAGAAATATGCTCAAATGGTGTTTTTGTGTTTTTCTATGAGGCATACTGAAACTTCACACACACACAAAATCTCACAAGAGAACAATTCACATTATTCAAAATGACAATCTTTCCCTCCTTTATATATGGGTGTGTGTGTCCATTGAAATCGTAATCATTTGCATATTCCATTGCGGTATTCATATGAAGTAAGTTTCCCGCTGTTTGGATGCTTCCTTCACGATGTTGCATTTTTGATAGTCAGCATTTTAGCTGTCCAAAATAAAATACTTTAAAAATATGTAATTTTTTTCCTCCAACAGAAGATGAAAATACATTAATTAAAGTAAAGAAACCAATACCTATTTGCCTCAAGAAGAGTGACTTTTGAAGATTGTGTTAAGAGAAACTAGCTCATTTTCAATTACATAATGAAAATGTTCAAGCATCCACCATGTTGCATTGTTAGAAATCACATCTATAAAAGTCAACAACAAAGGCTTGTAGACAAAAGTCTAAACTCATTTTATGAAACCAAAACTTCTAGATCCATTTGTGTAATGCTATATATAAAACTAAAAACCTCAGAACTGGATACAAATTAGTTAATGTAATAGAATAATAAAGCTAATGTTAAATTTCCATAAGAATAATATGTCTCAAAGTTACTTAATCAATTTGAAAACCTCAGAAAAATGTACAGAGTATTATGCATAATTACAAGAATTGATTTCATAGATAAATTAAATATACTGGCTCAACTAGAAGCATAAATGAAGATATCAAGTGCTATGAAACATACCTGTATTTTAAATATAAAATTTCTTCTGGCATTTTCAGAGTCCGCTTGAGTTTTAATGACAATCGTTTCCTAAATATTATACAGATTTAAAATTATTACATTTTTAGTAATAAATAATATAAAACTAGAGTATAAATAAACTCTAGGAAAACCTTTTAACTAGTTCAGATTTTAAAAAGTACATACTTTGAAACAGAATACTGCTCATCCGTGATAAGCTCAAAATCCCAAAATTTAACTTCCTTATCACTACCACCACTAGTAACACCACACTGAAAAAAATGCAAACAAATAATTCACTATGATAAAAATATAATTCATTCAAAAGGTAAGAAAAATTGAAATGAAAAGAAGGGTTTTTTTTTATCTGCTTAAAATATCAAGGTATCTCAAAATATTTAGTTTATATTAAAACACTGCTTTTCTTTTTTGGTTAAATTTTCTCAGTGCTACAGAAGTAAGTGAAACAGATCAAAATTCTATCAATATTAAAAACAGAAAGATGTACAGCCACTACTGTTCTCCTAGCAATTTCTTCTTTCTATTATCTCATTTCTTGATAAGTTTCCAGTAAAAACCCAAACCACTACCCTAACCTACTAGCATACAACTATGGCAAAAGAATACTTATAATTACATTTCACTGTAATAGTCCCCATTTTAGTGTTACTATCTTTGATTTGTTACCCATGTGATGTAATGTATTAAAAAAAATTGAATTTGCAAACAGTTGTTCTAAATATGCAAGGTGCCCAGATCTAAAATCAATGAGTTTATTAAAGTCTGATTTAAAGAGCTGGAAAGAGAACTCAAAAAGTTTCTTCGTTGGAAAAACTAACACAGAGCAAACTGGATCTCTTTAGATATGGGTGCATGAATTATGAACATTATAGAACAAGTTAACACTAGTGATGCTGTCAGATATGTGAAATGAAACTAGGTATTGCTAGGCACAGCTTAAACTACAAATAGCACTCACACAGAAGTGTACTTAAACTTCTTGAATTATTTCCAACTAGATAACCCACAGTGCTATATATAAACATATTAATTTCTGATACATGGCATCATTCTTTTTTCATCACTTTCTTCCCAGATCCCCTATACTTAAAATTAAATATTCTGTAGCTAAATAAAATATAAATAAGCAAAAAAAAATGTCTTATAAAAACATTTATCAAGCAGAGAAATCTGCTGTTGAATTTGGAAATTTTGCCAAACATACTTCGAGGAAATTTAGTTTGAAATTCAGTCACGTTTTCCAATAGATAATGTCCAATTACAAAAACTACAATTTTGTTTGATTTAATTTTAAAGAGCAAACAATCTATACACCAGAAAACAGTTTCTATGATTTAAATACTATATTAAGTTAAATATTATACATAATTACAAAATGAATTTATTCAAATATAGACATAGTACATAACAGCAATATGAGAAAATACTTTTTTTCTTTTTTACAATATTTTTGGTCTAAGAATAAGTTTAAAACTTAAAAAAGTTAAAAATCAATAACTAATTAGTGAATCACTAATTATTTATTGAAACATTATATCAAATTACTAACTATTTAGATATAATATAGTCAACAGACAGACAAATAATTGAACTGATAATAACAAATAAATAATGTTGTCATGAGTTAGGGTTGCCACTCAAACAGAAGAATGAAATTCCCTGACTTTTCCAGAGATCTTTTAAGAAAATTCTAGTCTATCCAAGTAATGCATGTTGGCTGTGCTAAGAAGTAAATTAATTATGGTACCACTTGAAAACACAAGAATTTGCCAATTATATACGACTTATATATATATGTGATATTTTGGAAGTCGTGAAGCTCGGCATCAGAGTTCAGGCATGGCTTTTTGCAGAGTGGTAAGGAAGGTATCCAAATGATGACACACAGAGGAATTTCACTTTTAATTGCACATATTTATTTAATTCAAATAGCAGATCAATTTCCTTTTCCGACGAAGTTCTCCAAATTACATATTCAATAATGAGTTACTAAGTATGATTAAATTTTGACTTTCTGCGTCGTAGCATTCTAACAAAGAAAAGAAGGATGGACAGAGCAGCGCAAAATATAGCACAGGAGAGGAGAGTATAGCACAGGAGGTGAGCTTCTGATGCAAAATGGCCTGCATTCGTTATTTATAGTAGCGGCACTCTAGCAAACTGATTTACATTACGTCTATGGAACCTTTCTTTCTTTACATAGACATTCTTACATTAGAACCGTGTTTTCCAACATGCAGCCCACGCCCCACAAGGGGGCAAAGCGACTGTTAAGGGGGGCAATTCGAAAATGGACTCCTCCAGAGTTTAAGGGGAAAAAGGGCGTTCAAACGGGACAAGGGACATTCTAAATATGTTTCATGAAGTCAAAATTTTTCAAAATTTCATTTTTTATTCTCCAAAATAAAAGAAAAATGTAAGTGATGTATGCGTAAAAAAGTTTTTAAATTGCGGTGCATTTTAAAAATTTTATAAAAAATTCTCGCTGTAGACATGGGCATTTAAATGCTTTTAAAGGCATTTAAATAAATGACACATTAAGCTTTCCAGACGTTTCTCGCACATTTCAGCCAACGAATTTATTTTATTTTTTACTGTAAGAATGGAAACCGGTATATTATTCTTTCCTTGAATAGCAACAGTAGCTGCTTTCAGCTTTGTTTATATTGATCTTATATTTATTTCTTTCAGCCCTTAGTGAATGAGGGGTGCAAGCAAGAAAAAACGTTCGTCAGTATTCGGAGGCATATTTAAAATTAGGTTTCATACCTGGTCCATAAACAGTCAACTTTTTTTCTTTTATGCCAATAATGCCTGATCAACAAATCAATGAAACTAGGTCATCTTGAGGCATATTTGAAGGCGAAATATAATGCTGATATTAATTCAAATTTGAATTATTTTCACACTTTAAGGAAAATTTTTGAAAAAAGAGTAATATTAAAGTGTTTATTTACTGCTCATAATGCAACTGTTAATCATGCTCTTGAGGCTATCAAATTTCATTACTCATCGCTTAATCTGGGAAAAGCCATACTATAGGGGAGAACTGAATCAAACCATCATATCAGCATTTAAAACTGTTCTAGAAAAAGATATTAGGCACTTTTAAGGACTTTTAAGGACCGTTAATGAAAAAAATTAAGGACCTATGAGTAAATGGGAACTGAATAAATTCAATTGAAGATATTATCTATGCCTGAATTTCCCTTTTGCAATACCATCCTAAAATAAAACAGATCCCTAAGTAGTACGCATCATTGCTAAACATGAATTAATTAACATAATTGTTAATAAGTTTGAGAATAAAACAAACTTTACGCAATTTATCAAGTAGCTTAAATATTTTACACTTATAATTGTTGGACATATTTGAAAGAAATAAGTGACATTTACGTTTTACTAACAGTTAGCTTTATGTTGATTTTTTTATGTCTCATTTTGTTACATACTTGGTCAATCTAGAGGTTTAGTAAATAGCAGGTAGATTTTATGTCAAACTGCATAGGTTAAAATGAGAAGTAAGATCACAATCAGCATGACTCATAACCAAAAGACTGAATGTTGCCACCGCTACTGCTTGTCTAGAGAGAGACCTGCTGATTAGAACGAACCTGAAAGGCCTGATGTAGGCAAGGTTGGCAAGTGTTGAAAGTTAGTCAAGTTCTGTTTCAAGCAGTTAGTGTCATAGCTTCGTGTACAGTTCCAGGGGTTGTAACCCAGTTAATATACTTTAAGGTTCCAATAAGCCATTAAAACACCAGAGGTGATAAGTTGTTTTGTATTATTTTAAGTAGATGCATAGAATATGTTTTACTCGAATTTTTACACTTTTTTAATTTATCTTGTGACCACAGTGAGTATTAATGAAAGGCAATAACTCGCTTTAATATGTAGAGGTAATTTTTAAGGGTAAGCAGATAGTTGTAAATAATTAAATTAGGCAGTTTGATAATCATTATGGATTTACATGATCACTATTAAATTTTATTTTTTAACAATATTTGTTTAAAAAGCCCTATTTAAATCAAAATCTAATAAAATTTCACAGTTTAAAGGTATATGTAATTAAAGTATAAGTTTAAAGTTTCTTAAACGATATTACAATAATTACGTATTAAAAGCTACAGAACATTCATGTTTTGTAACAACAACAGGCAACAAAACATTTATCCGTCATTT
The DNA here is from genome assembly GCF_044657685.1 of Stegodyphus dumicola. NCBI lineage: Eukaryota > Metazoa > Arthropoda > Arachnida > Araneae > Eresidae > Stegodyphus > Stegodyphus dumicola. The sequence goes on along the minus strand of NC_140777.1, from coordinate 112,108,991 downwards.
AAATTTGAAGCCTTCCCAAACATTTTGGCTAGTTTATATCAATTTCCTTCTCTTTAAGCATCTTTTCTAACAATATGCAAATCAATGCTGCCGCTAGTTTCTGCGTCTTTATCTCCTAACTTGTCAACCTCTCCACAATGTACCTATGAGGGTTTAATTGATCTGGTAAAAGTTAAATAGTCCAAAACTCCCGACAGGCGTGAAGCATATTATCGCTATGTCTGAAATTAACTACAATAATATTAGAAAAAGGTTTAAATAAACCTCTTATTTTTTTTAAAAAAAACTTAGAACATAAAGGCATGTTCTGATGCTAACAAAATCAATTACAGCTCACGGTGACGTAATTAAACAAGAACAGTCTAATTCAAACTAAAAATGTGGACTAGTGGTCAAAGATTATACAATTTAATTTGGCTCAGTAACTCTATCATATGAGGAAACAGAAGTGGGAAATTATAGTAAAGGTTCAAATCATAAACTATTGGGTAATTTACATAATAATAACTGCACATATCTTTGAAGAATAATTTCCATTATGTATTCAGTTTCTTTCTTCAACATGTTTCCTTTTCCTTTTAGAATTTTTGGATTTAATTAAGGATTTCTGTTATTCTAAAAAACACTAAATGCATTTAGAATGTACAGAAAAAGCAGCTAATTTTATTTCTTTAGTGATATGAACATTCAGAAGCAATATGAAATACATATATAGTAAAGGCCAGTTAAAGCTGATGTGGCAGAATTTCTAGAATTTAGTAACACCGAACAACAAAATCTGGAAATGGCAAAAGGTTTAGGATTTATAGCAGGAATTGGAAGCAGAATTTAGAAAGGCACTAGGCAACAGAATTTAGGATCCACAGAGATTGCATCAGGTGGGAAAATGCCTAGTGTATGATGCATTAAGAAATATTAGATGAATTTTTTAAATTGTAAGTTTTCAATTTCTTTATTAATAAAAAGATCCCTTTCTTTAATGCCTGGCCATCTGACAAAATCAGAAGCATTTTTGATATTTTCCATGCATCTAGTGAAAAGTAGAGAAAATAAAGAGAAGATAAATATGTTAAGATTCTAGTATCAGAAGTAAAACATTTAAATATTATGTTTTCATTGTTCTTCCAGATGGTCTCCAAAAATTAAGAAATTCATTGCAAACCTTCTGTAAAATACATCCATTACGTGTTGATACCATGGAGACATTTTTCATTTTGTCATATATTTCTCGAATCTTCTAGAATTGTGGGTCTATAAATCTCGCCTTCAAATCCTTCTAAACTTTCCAAGCTGCAATGTCTAAAATCCTAAAGAAAAATTATCCCTACCAATTCTGTAACAGCAAAAAGCCAGAAATATTTTGGGAAAAAATAGGAGGGAAAAAGCATAATTTATAGAGAAAAGTATTAATTTTATAGAGAAAACTGATGCACATTCTGAGAATTTTGAATATTCTGAGACAATTACATGGAAAAACTCTTACTATGAAAAAATTAAAATGAAGACATTTTTTAATTAATTACATAGCTAATTTTGCTTTTGCTAAGAGCTGTTTTGTAAATTGTTCTTTATAGCATTATACCTTGTTTATTTTTCAGATTTAAAATATTGTATAATAAGTTGCCAAAATGAAACTTTATAATATTACAGAAAAAAAAAAATAAAAATGTCTTATTTCAATGTTATTTTTTAAATACCATTTCAATATATTACCATTATTTTAATGAAATTTATTAATGTTACGATGTTTTAAAAAATCGTCAAAAAATTCTCAGATCTCGGAATTAAAAAGTTTCTATAGAAACTAATCTTAAAATCCTCAAAATGTTGCAAAGTCGCCAAATTCAGAACCGTTTAATAAAAGAATTGACATCCCCAAAAGCGAAAAGTTGTTTAATAGCTCTTTACTAGAAAAAAATGAATTTCGAAAGGCTCATGTTTCACTTCTTGCTTAGAAATTCAAGTATCCTATCATTATATATTAGAAATAGAAACGAATTATAACTCATGAACCCATTCAAAAGATAATCATTTATATGGCAGTGAATCGCCAAAAATATTCCTCAAAATGCTAATTCACACTCAAAATGACAGTCGTAAAAACAGACAGAAATTTCACATGATTAAAATTAAGGACCTTCTGCTGATTTTGGCCAAAATTAAAGACTTTTAAGGACCAGAAATCGATTTAAAAAAATCTAAGGACTTTTAAGGACTCTTAAGGACCGTACGAACCCTGGTTATTTTATGAAGAACAAAATGAAGACTATATGAGACTTGTACTTCCCACTGAAGTAAGAAGACTGTCGAAAGGGAACTGCTTGGAAAGATTTATGGAACTATTTAATACTCTTAATTATTTTTTAAATGACAAACCTGAAATGAAAAATCCATTAACGAATGATTACAAGGCAATTGTGAGTTATTTAGCTGATATCTTTGAAAAATTAAATATATTAAATAAACAACTTCAAGGAGCAAATAAAACTTATGATGCAAAAGGAAGATAATTGGTTTCATTATCTTTGTTGAATTATGTCAGACATATACTATTTATTACAAAAATTTTGAAAAGTCTCATTGGTTCCAAAAATGTGACGTGACTACCGTTATACTTGTTATTGATACCGCTATACTTGTTCTTGTCGATTATCTGAAAATTTTATCGGCTGATTTAAAAGATTTTGTAACTTAAAAAAATTGATTTTTCAACTTGGATGATGCAGCCAATGCTAGTGGATTTGGCTGATATTTCAATATGCAGTAAAAAGAAGAACTTGCAGAAATGCAAAATGATGAGTCAATTAAAACTTTATTTAATATAAAAGGAGTGATGACATAGCTTTGTGAGGAAACCAGAATCAGATATCCAAATGCAACAAAATTTGAAAGAGAACTATTGTTACTGTTTCCATCTTCATATTTTGCTGAATGCAGATTTAGTGCCATAAATGATTTGCTGCTTTAAAAAAAAAAAAAAGAAAGAAAGAAAGTGGTTGGATATAATGAAACCGGGAGACTTGAGACTCAAGTTACCTAAATTGGAATCTGACATAAAATTTCTTTTCAGCAAGTATCAAGCGCAAGGAACTAATACTTAAAATAAAAAACTTTCACTAAAATGAGTTTTTTTCTTGAATTTCAGTTCTCCATGTTTTGAAAGTTCACTTACTGTGTTTGCTCACAAAATTTCGTAGTCATTTCTGCCTAAAAGCTATCATTCAAGTTTCTTTGGTGAACATTTCAGTTTTTAAATATTAAAAATTATGTATATGCTAGGGGGAGCTTAAATATTTTAGAGAGGATTAGGTGGGGCATAGCACAAAAAAGGTTGGGAAATACTGCACTAGAACATAGTACATGGGGGCTATTCTAGCCTCCATGGTACCGTATATTAGGATTAAACCGATTTTGTTGTATACGAGAATGGGAAGGTATTTTCTTTAGTTCAACATAACCAGCACATGTGAGTCTCTTGATTCTTGAGGTTACTGGAAACCAAAAGTTGCTGGAAACTTGCTTAGCCTTACTAAAAGACAATATAATTGGAGCTGCTATGCCAGCTCGCCAAATGATGCTCACGCGCTACGTAATTTGCCAAGAAAGTGATCGCTTCCGTCAGTGCAAAGTTCTCTTTTTTGGGGGGAGGGCGAAATCACTGTATGAAATTCCCTGAATTTTTTTATCAATTTTCGAATTCCCCGACTTTTTCCGGTTTTCCAGGTGACGTGGCAACCCTGATGAGTGAAAAAAAAATGATAAAGTGACATTCATTAAAACGTGTTTTAAAACTCTAGAGCACAATACTTATGAAATATAAAATCATATCAATAAAATTCATGAAAGATTTTTACCTGATCAGGTGAAATAGTAATACATTTTACAGAACCTTCATGAGCTTGCACACTTTCCAACATCTCTCTCGCATTAATGTCAAATATTTCTAATCTTCCATTCTGGAAATCATTAATACAATAAAATGGTCTTTAGTAGGGGTTAATTTCTAATATTTTCATCAAAAGCACTGTAAGAAATTGAGTATATATAGAATGATCAATCAAATTTTTAACGTAACCCTAGTAATAAAAATTGCATATGCATACTAATTTATCAACTTACATGAAATTAAATTATTAAAATAATTTTAAAATTTAAAAAGAAGATATGCAGACATTTAATATGCAAAACCTATTAACATACACTCAATGAGTAAGTCCCTTCCAGGGTCAAACTCTTTCAAAACTTTTATTTAATTGTTTGATTCTATCAAATATGTGAAAAAAGGTTAAATATCAATAACTAATTAGTGCATCACTAAGTATTTATTAACACATTATATGTGTATGAGTGATTAAGTAAGCAGAAATTGCCCTGGTCCGTGGAACAAAAAATTATCATTTAGTAGAAGAATAAATTTCAAGCTGCAAAATTTTGATTAATGGTTTACAGACAATGAGGAAAACAATGTCTCTCATGTATTGATAAATGGAGCATTTATCAGTCCTGTTTACCTTTCTTATGGTCTAGATTGAATCCCCAGTCTTATCACAATGACTTAAGATAGGACTGCGACCAAGCAAGAAATGTCTTTGGAAACAGCGACAAAATATCTTTAAAAGATCTAATCATGACATCCTACCAATTTCATGTTAAGATGGAAATGGCAGAATAGTAATAAGTGTTAAGCAAACTATCACTTCCGGTTGATGATTTCTAAATAAAATCTAATTTGTTTAGTAACTTTATGCATCACTGTTAAACACTACTCATTCTTTATTATTCCATTCTCCCAAAGGAATATATCCTCATGTACACACCCATTCCCATGCTTAGACTTGAAAATATCACATCGATCATAGTATATCCTTTGGTCATAGTTTTTTGGATTCTTAACCATTTGACTGCTACGCGGCACAAAAGCAATGCGTTCATTTGTCTCGAAAACCACAACGCAGTTAGTTATTTTAGAATGTACTCGTGTTACAAAGGACGCACGAGATCAGACTACATTCACACTCACGGAGCAACAAAGACACACTGAAACTCACAGCGCAAAAGTGCTGCATTGCGATTTTCGAGACAAATGAATGCAGCGCTTTTGCCCCGCATAGCAGTCAAATGGTTAAAATAATCGCTTAACAATCACAAACTTTTTAAAAGCAAGATACCTTTAGAATACCTGACAGAGTATTAAGTGAGTCATACATTTCTTTTTATATTTGCTATATTACTTTTTTTTTTTTTTAAATAAGACATAGTGATAACATTTGGTGGCAACATTTTTTTATTTGAAAAGTGATTTGACATAAAATTGAAACCAGTGCAAAACTGTGGATTGAGGCTAATGCATTAATTGCATCATAACGATAGTTCATCTTCCTAATGAGCTTATTTTCGGTGCATAACTCCAAAAATGCATTTAATTCTTATAATGCAATATGTTGTTCTCAATTATATACCTTTTTTAACTATCAAATTTGAGAAATTTTGGGTTATCTCATAACAGATTTTTTTTTTTTTACAAAATTCTGCTAATAGCCACTAATAAAGTATCACTTCTAGTTTATCAATTTTAGCCAAAATCTAATATGCTGCTCCCATTGATATGAGAGTCTCAAATACTAAAACTGAAAAGTTTTGGGTTTATATTCTAATATAGTTCTTCATTAAAAACTGCTATGGGTTCAAGTAAAGTACGACTTCCAGTTGTCCATTAAGGACTATTATGAACTTTTGCAGAGTACCACCTCTGGACTTGTTAAAGTTTGTTCAAAATCTAATCAGCTCTTTAGATGAATGTAGAAAACTTAAATAAGGGAAACAGAAACATTTCAATATGAGAGTTGATGTGGACAAAAAACTCATCACACACAGACATGCGGGCAGAAAGATCTCATCATAAAAATTGTAGAAATGTGTTATGGGGACTCTACTTCATGCCTATTGACTAAAAACTCATTACCGAATTTTTGGACACAAGAAACATTACCTCCCTAACCTATATAGGTCTCTAAACTATATAAGTTGGCAGGAGACAAACCTGTATACATAGATAAGGGTATGTAGGTAAGAGCTATATACATAGGTAAGTTTTTTTCTCTTTAACACAGCCATCAAGTTCAGGCACATTTTTTGGGTACAAGGTCCTGGGAACATAAATAGACCGTTATGGGCTGCAAGTAAAGTACTTCTTCTGGTTGTCCAATTTCACCCAAAATCTAATAAAATAAATCTCTTTATATGAATGTAGAAAGCTTAAATATAGAAAATGGAAATTTTTCATTTTTCAAAGTTTCATATAAGAGTAATAGCAAACTATAAAATCATCACAGACATACACATAGACAATATTCTAGAAATACTAAAAACGTAGTATGGAGATCCTAATTTGTGCTTATTCACTGAAAACTCACTACGAAATTTTTGGATTGCAAATATTACCTCCCTCACCTATATGTAATACACTGGCTGGAGGTAAAAAAACTGAGAAAGACAGAGCAGAAGGATTCCCATAGTTCTCGTGTCCCCTCCTTAGCTTTAGAACCATGTTCTGTAAATATTCATGTAATTTTCCTCTTCTTCAATGTATTTGTGAGTTCAAGAATGAGTTCTCCTAAATTTTAAAATGGATTCATCTGCTTTCATCTTACTAATAAAGACAAAGTTTCACAAACAGACAGCAAAGGTCATGCCGAACATTCCCCTTCTAATTGCTTAACTTAATGTCAGCTTAAAAAATGACTATCTCTGGTTAGTTATGGATAATCTGAGGCCTAAGAAGTAGCAGAAACAACAATAGGAGCCAGCAAGTTACAGGGAAGTAGAAATGAAAATATCTTATTAGATATTGTAATGTTAATATTACTACATATTCTTACTGGAAAGCAGATTTCTTTCAGAGAAGTAATATTGTAAAATTTATCTGTAGCTTATCCAAATGACTACTTTTCATTTGTTTGTAATTACGTTCTTTAGGAATTAACTTATTTGCTTGATTTTTGGATAATAAAATTAGTAAAAAACAGTAGAAAGTAGCAAAGAAAAGTAGTATTTTGAAAGGTGATCATATTTGTGAGGATGCAGTCATTCCACTTTTTAAATCATTCCTGTATCCATTCATCCAGGTCATATATGAATACCTTGCTATGTGCTACTGAAAGAAAATGCAACATGAAATGCTCTTTTAGCTAAAGCATTTCATGTCATCACTTCAAAATGCATTTAAAGAGAGGAGTAATTTATGCATATATTATAATTTCATTCAAATACTAGAATTTACTACCTTAAAAAGGATACCTGAAAACATTCTAGTTCTCTGATTAATGTTGAGTTAAATACATAGGGAAGAAAAGTGTTCTAACAAAATAAAAATATTAATATAAAGACCAGGAAATATAAGTTTATATCAGAGGAAAACAAAAAAGGCTATAAAAAATTTATTATTAAAAAATTTATTTTAATTAATATTTTTATTTATAATATTAAAAAAATTATTTTAATATTTAAACTTTTAAAGTTATTTATCCGGAAGAGAACCCTTACTTCATTATTTTTATAGCTCACGTCTTGAGAGCTCTACATATCACTTAGAGAAATTAATTAATTTAACCTTCCAGCAGGCATGTATGCGCAAAATTGACAACAAATTCGGTTTTTAATGCACATTTTTCGCATATCAAAGCTGAGATGTCTGAAGGTCATTTCTATTCTTCCTTTCTACCCTTCCCCACATCATGGAATGTGCCAAGAGGAAGTCATTTGACTTATTCTTTTTTTTTTTTTTTTTTTTTACTGGGCTTTTGTGCTACGTGGCATAAAATTTATGACACGCACGTGCTGGTGGGTGAAAATTCGGAAAATATTTTTTTCTCAAATATTTCGTAATTTTGTGTTATTAATTGCTGTGTATTATTTTAATTTGTATACATTTAGCTCTGTAATTTTTGTATCGGTTTTTATGGCAAAAAAATATATGCAACCAGCTGATTTTGCTCGCATTCTCCAAGAATTATCTGTTGAAGAAAAGGAAGACAAGGAAACATTTGGATGGGAGAACAATAGCGATTTGAGTTAGAAAAATATAGAGATAAATAATATCAGCAGTGAATCTGAACAATATATTTCAGATGATGATGATAATAGCGATATAGAAAAAAGGAATGATGATGATATGGTCTATATTGGTAAGAATAAATCTTGTAATTGATAAAAACCTAAGTACGCAAACTGCTCAAAGACGAAAAAGATGAATATTGTGAAAGTGTTACCAGGCCTATAACACCATGCCAAGGATATAGAGGATGAAATAGGATCAGTTTTGAAAATCATTGATATAAATATGCTTGATGAAATTTTGGAATGTACAAATAAATATATAAGTTTGCTAAAAGGCAAATACTCAAGAGACAGAGACTGCACGGTTACTTCAAGAGTAGAAATGATGGCATACTTTGAATTGTTATATATGATAGGAATAAAAAAAGACACCATGTAAAAGAATTGTTTTCAAGTAATGGCACTGGAATTGAAATAAGAGCTGTGATGAGCTACAAGAGATTTTTATTTTTGGCAAGTTGTCTTCGATTTGATGATAAATCAACAAGACAGGACAGACATAAAACAGACAAATTGGCAGCTATCCGAAATATCTTTGAATCATTCCTAAAAAATTGTAATGATTGTTATACTTTGGGCGAATTCATCACTATTGATGAGATGCTGCATCCCTTTTGAGGTCGCTGTCAATGGATTCAGTACATGCCAAGTAACATTTTATACATCTGGTCTCAAAATTTATTCTGGAGCTTAACCTAGTGGTTGTTACGTTGTTTCCAACAGTCCTATGGATGTTGTAAATAGGTTGGTCTCTCCTCTTGAAAACTCATGCAGAAATATTATACAGATAATTATTACACAAGTATCCACTTGCAGATTATTTACTGCAAAAGAAACTGACTCTTGTTGGAACATTGAAAAAAAAAAAAAAAAAAAAAAAAAAAAAGAGGGAAGTGCCACAGGAATTTTTGCCAAATAAGAGATGGATGGTGGGAACAGCAGTATTTGGTTTCCAGCCGGACAAAGTCCTTGTTTCTTACGTCCCTCGTAGACACAAAGCTGTAATTCTGCTTTCTACAATGCATGATGATGACAGCATTGATACAACTACAAAAAAATCTGAAATAATCATGGATTATAATGCTACAAAGGGAGAAGTGGACACCGTCGATAAATTGTGTGCAACCTATTTAGATTCGAGAATCACAAGGAGATGGCCTTGTGCTATCTTTTTCAGTCTTTTGAATATTGCTGGGATAAATGCCCAGGTTTTGCCCATGCTTGCAAAGCCAGCTAACACAGCACCATGCCGAAGGATTTTCCTGAAGAACTTATCTCTTAATCTTATGAAAGAGCATCTCCATTCGCACGCCAAAATCCAAACATTGTCTTCCGATACTTCAACATTTCTAAGTTGTAATTATACTGCTCCTAATGATGAAGTGCCTGAGCAATCCTCATTGAAACGAGGAACATGCGGTTTATGTATCAGAGAAAAAAAAGAGATCATTAGCATCTATGAAATGCAAAACATGCCTTATATACACATGCAAACATCATTCTAATACTAACATTATTTGCTTGGAAGCAATGTGAACTTCAAACATTGAGAATTATCTTTAAAATTCTGTTTCTCCATTATCACTCTACTCTATTTTATTTCTAGTATTACCATTCTTTATTTCCTTTTATTTCTATTTTTTAGAAATAAATAAAAATATTATACAGGGTTTGTACACATTTCCTTATATGAAAATTAAGGACTTTTAAGGAATTTTAAGAACCATCAAAGAAAAAATTAAGGACCTATCAGCAAACAAAAAAATGAATAGAATAAAGCAATTATCCATACAACCGACTTCATGCTTGTAATTTCACTTTAAAAAACTAACAGAAGTGTGTATTATGCACTATTATTAAATTCAATTTAATACTTACCATAAAAAAATTTTGAAAATTAAACTAACTCCCTACAAGTTATGAAGTAGATAACATTAAATTAGGAACATAATTTCTTGAAAAACATGTATAAGTGTATTTTACACTAATAACACTCACTATTTTAGAGATTTACATGATTATTATTTAACTTATTTGATATTTATTTAAACACAGTCAACTACAGTCAAAAGTCGTTAATTCGGACACCCATAATCCGGAATGATCTATAATCCGGACCTCAAAGCTAAAAACTTTCTGCGCATGCGCGTAAGACCTCTTACGACTGCGCATTTGCGTGTGCGCAAGCGTAGAATACGTTTTCGCGTGCGCATTTTATGTATTACGAACGGTATAAGCTAAAATTATCTAATTATCTATTTCAGTTAATGTTGATGATTGCGTTGTTCCTTAATTTTCAAATTGGATCCGGCTTATTATTTTTTGTAGACTGTAAGAGCAATACTATAAAAGTAAACTTGAACTTTCGATTATGTCAAATTGAATTTCCGAATCTGGAGCTCCCAAAGGATCGTACAAAACGAAAGTATGTTTCGATGTCCATCAAACAAAAAGTGGAATTGCTGCAAAAAATGGATAAAGACATGAAGAATGTGACAGAGAGGTTAGTGAAAACGAAAAAATTTCGATTGACAGGTTAGTGAGTATTCTCGGCACAGCAATTAACGGGACTTGAACAGCGGAACTTTGTAACCGAACAAAAATATATAATTTATTTCCTAAACAATATTGATTAATTGATTATATTATCTCCTAAGTTTAATTAAAGTAGAATTATTTTAAAAGAGTGAATCCATACTGGTAAGTTATATTTTGAAAAATGTATATATATATATATATATATATATACATACATATACAGTACAAAGTCCGAGATCGGACATCTAATATCTGGAATGATCTAAAATCCGGACCAACAAGCCACCACCAACCATTTGCGCATTAGATCTTTTTCCTCATCAAAAAAAAAAAAAAATTGGAAATCCCGATTCTTAATCTCAGTTTGGCGCTAGATAAAATATCTCATTATTGAAGAAATAATTATTTTAGCATAAATTTGTGTGATTAGTAACTTGACTCCATAGCTGCGTATCTGCTTGGCGTAATCTCAAACCGAAACATTTGTTAATTTTACACCAACTAATATTTTATATCCTTGATGCCGAAATCGCGAATCATTATTTATTGTATTTTGCTTTCATCACTGCATGTTTATTAACGGATGACAACTTGAGTGATGAATCATGCAGCGATGCCAAATAACAGAGTATTATCCGATTACAGATTTAAGTTTAATGCGCTAAAATGTTGACAAGGGGAGATTTAGCAGAAATTTCTTTCCTTATGCTAAAAATAGATTTTGTTAATGATACTATTAGGACAAACGATTATATTAAGTGCTATTTGAATTAAGAATAACTGATTTGTTATTCACATAAAGCCAGAACCAGCGCCAGAGCTCGCATGGCCGCACCAGGCGGCAGAATTTAGCGAAGTTAAACAGAAGTTTTTCATTGCGATGAGAATGCCCAATCATCAATCAATTAACGGAGGGTGAAATCTGTAGTACGGTTCTAAATCCAGAAAATACAGCTACCGATAGTGAAGAAAGTAACAGAGAGGTTACTGAACGAGAAAAAATTTTGATTGACAAGTTATTCGGAATTCTCAACACAGCAATTACAGGACTTGAACAATGGAACTTTATAACTGAACAAGAAATTATATGTCTATAGTATTAGTCTAAAGTATTAGCAGAAAAAACAAATCAAACAACTCACATTGAAAGAAATGTTTAATAAAGTAAACATATAAATATTAAGCTCTTTTCTTTTGTAAATTTTGATACCCTTTAAAATCATAAATGCTTCATTATTTCATAAATCACGATTTCATATTTTCAATTTTATAATTTCTACGTGCCATCTTAGTAGATTTAAAATGATCTAATATCCAGAAAAATCTCAAATCTGGGATCGCCGAAGTCCCGACGAGTCCAGACCTCGGACTTCATACTGTATAAATATATATATATATATATATATATATATATGTATGTATATACATATATATATATATATATATATATATATATATATATATATGTATATACATATATATATATAATACGGAATGTATATTTTCAGTTAAACTTCTACCCAATAACTTTAGTAATTCATGAAAGTTAATTTTGTATCTAGTTAATTCAGGAAAATTAGTTTCAATTAGTTGTTTTCAGCTTTAAAAATATTAAAAAATTTTTAATTAGTTATTTTCAACTAATAATTGTATCGCCATTAGCAAAAATTACACATTACTATCAACAACATAGGTTTAAACCAAATACTTAATTGTCTATTGAAGCTTCAAAATGTATTTCCGAACTTCACTTTTTCTCGGCTAGCGTTACCGAATTTACTTAAAATCGAAATGGAGCCAACAGATTTCCCGCAAAATCGATAACAGACCCTCTGCAGAAATAATCTCATAATCCCGATATCCCATACATATAGTATGTGCAAAAGAGAATAAACTCCGTAGAAGGTGATAAAAAATTAATTTATGGCTTAATTGAAAAAAACACAGAAATTAAGCTAAGCAAAACAGTGTAAAAACAAATTGAAATGATAAAACGAAACTTAATTTTCATGTGAATTTTCAGCGCTGACTCTCCCATTCTAGAAATTTCAATTTGTTTCAGACAAAGACCACATTTAAGGACTGCCATCCATCAATATCCAGTCTTTGTAGTCAGCTTGATGAAGCCACAGTTTATTGAAAATGCACTTTCCAGGCATCCGTTCCTATTGGCGTCGGAAGGGTTGTGGCCTTCCAGGTTCGAATTGCTCTAATTTTGGCAAATATTTTCAGAATCTCCCCCCCCCCTTTTTTTTCTCGAGCACCTTCATCATCACTTTCGCCTCTTAAAGAACTTCCGGCTTCCATGGACCTTATAAGAAATAGACTAACCCAAATGGGTTTTCTCCCTTGTCTGAGGCATTGCCGGGTGTCACCTTCATCACATCCGGAGGAGTAGGGACGACTTCCAGAAATTTACATTGATTGCCTATTGCAGCGTGTATAATTGTCAAGAAAAAGCTGGTTGTAGCGCCTCATTTCACAAATTAGAATTTCTACATGTTTTTATTTTTGAAATTGAGATTGATTTTTAAAAATGTAGCATATTTATCGAGCATAATTAACATTCCAAATAATTATAAAGCTATTGCATGCTTTCAGGACTGGATATTTTTTTAGCTTTTCCTATGCTGTAAGGAAATTTGTAACTACTTCTTTTAGAAAATAATATTTTAAATCTAACTAATAGAAAATTTCAAACAAGCAATTTTTCTCTTGCAATTTTTTTTTTTTTTTTTTTTTTTTTTTTTTTGTGTGTGTGTGTGTAAATAAGTAAAAAATATTAAAATACTTAAAAACGAATTTTTGAAAGTTTTGTTTAAAATTCTAAATTGTGCTCCTTTTTTTAAATTATAGATGAGTATTATAGCACAATTTCTATAAGGGAATTTTATTTCAATTATATTTCATAATACATCATAGTGATAAACACTTTTGACTCCTTAATAATTTTTTTTCATTTAATTCTAATATTAAAATTGTATTTAACCATAATAATTAATTTTGCTTGTATTTTATAATGATTATTTTTTTTAATTTATTTTTAGTTCTGCATAAGATTTTTTTTATTTATTGTTAATTTAATTTATTAGCCCATGCACGAATACATGTATGTTTCTCGCACTGTGACAAAAACGACAGTATCTAGAGCCATCGAATTTTGAATAATGTAATCCTCAGGGTTGCCACTCAAACAGGAGAATGAAATTCCCTGACTTTTCCAGGTTTTCCAGGTGTGTTTCAAGAAAATTCCAGTCTATCCGCGTAATGTACGCTGGCTGTGCTAAGATGTAAATTAATTATGGTATTACTTGTATTGTGTAGCAAATTCACTTAATTATTCAAGAAATCTCAGAGGACATTTATTCTTAATTATTCTTGGTATACTTTGTTTGATAATTTTGTTTAGTTTTCCACTTAAGAAACTTTATAAAATTTAAGATATATATATATTGGATAACAAATGTATGTTTTATTTAATTATTACTCATGATCATCACCAGTTCAACACGAAGCTAATCCGGTCCTTATAAATCACAACGCAATGCTAAATAGTTCGGTTAGATTTTAAGTAAATTTAATTTGCGTGAGGTATGTTCTTAAAAGGCACCTTAACACTTGAAAACACAAATATAATTATAATAGTTGTTGTTTTCTCCATTGAAGATTGAGATTAGAATCTTCCCAATCTGGAATAAAATAAGGCTTTTTTTGCAGACATTCTGCAGCTAAACAAAAGAAAGAAATCTATTTTAATAAATTGAGGTATTTTATATTTATTTCGCAGCATACATAAGGAAAAAATATGTGCATTAAATTTCGTGATGGTATGTTATCATACTGCTATAATTAATTTCAGGATTATGACAGAGAAAATTTCCTGAAATTTGGAAATATTATTTACTAATAATAAATAAATTTAGAGGGAAGAAGCAACATTAAATTATATGAAAACCATAAAAATAATTACTTAAAAATTGAATTAGAATAATCAACGATATTTTAGCGAATATAGTTATATTACATAGCTAGCCTAGATGACTGATTACTATTTTTTTTTTATTTTAATGCAAAATGACAAGATATTTATTAAAAAGAAAAAAAAAAAAGGTTTAAAAAGATTTTGTGGTAAAATTCTAGTATACGGTAAGGCTTTGGCACGATTTTGAAAATTGTCGCCAAGACCAAAATGACCCGTTTATTGCGCATCAAGATGTCGCCAAATCCCATTATTATTCTAACCAAAGAACGTCTATGTAAAGAAGAAAAGGTTCCATACAAGTAAAATGCTATTACGCCGCTAGAATGCGGAGGGAAAATTTGCCAAGGGATTTGGCTACGGAACCTGGCGGCCAGAATTTCCCTCTCCGCGATGTGTACAGGAAATTGAGAAACACGTGTTAAGAAGAAACACTCTTTGACAAAAAGAAAACTACGAAAATCCATTTTTAAATTATTGCGAAAAATCCAAGAAGAAACGTTCAAAGGACGTTTCTTCTTGGATTATTCGCAATAATTTTAAAAACGAATTTTCGTAGTTTTTTTTTTTTTCCCCCTGAAAATAACTAATCCATGAATTAATTTACTTGCGCCAAAAAATATTTTCTTTTCCTTTAGAGTTTAACCAATTCCGCTAAGACTAAACTTCACGGTTGCGGTGCCGTGCGCTACAATATAACAAGCGGTAAAGTGTCTCACTTACGCCGCTCCGCATCTGCGAGTGCAATCCAGAGCTGCAACTCGAGAAATAAACAATCTCGTTGTTAGGCGACGTGTGCACCACGTTATTTTCATTTTTGCGATAAATGGTTATCGACGTGGTGTTCACGTCGCTCGCGGTTTGAGACAAAAGCATCTTGACGTGCGTGGCACGTCTTTTTAGCGCAAGTGGTTAAAGAAATTTTAAACGATATTCATTTTATGAACTCTTGATAACGTGACCTTCGAACTTCGACACCGGTTTCGAGCTTTGGCAACAGATATATCAGACCTGCACAGCTGTTTCCCTCTATGATGGAACGGAGCCACAGCCACGTCTGTTGCAGAGAGGTTTTCCTTCTTTACAATACATATTTCTTTGATTCTAACCTCCATGGTACCGTATACTAGGATTAAACCCATTTTGTTTTATACGAGAACAGGTACTTTCTTTAGTTCATGCACTGCACATGCGATTCTCAAGAATACTGGAAACCAAAAGTTGCTTTGCCTTTCTAAAAGACAATCAAATTGGAGCTACTCACGTGATGCATAATTCGCCAAAAAAGTTACCTCTTCCGACGTCGGCGCAAAAATCGCTTTTTTTGGCGGGATTGTTGTATGAACTTCCCTGACTTTTCCAGATTTTGACAAAAATACTTAAATTCCCTGACTTTTCCCTGAATATTTTGGTCAATTTTCGAATTCCCTGACTTTTCCCGGTTCTCCCGGTTTTCCAGGTAGCGTGGCAACCCTGAATCCTCCACCCGAACATAGGCATCTAAACGGCCGAATTTCGAATTTGTTTTAATATATTTCATATTTTGTAAAATTTTAACAAATTTTTGATTAACAAACTCAGCGAGTTCAGAGCGAGCACTGTACGGATATGCTGTTTTCAAATGTATGTGGTTTACGGGTGAAGAACTTGATATTCAATAAATATAGGTAACACACAAAACTTTAAAAAAAAAATGCTTCTAGATTTTATTTTATCCTTTTTATTCCTTCATTACGCTCAGAAAATTTTATGCTCCTAATTTTATGAATTATTAAAATAACTAATCCACTTTGATGTTAATAATTTAATGATCATATAATCAAATAAATATGATCATTTTGTAATGTTATAGTTTGGAAAATCACTGCCTGAAAATGCTCATTAAATTAAAAATATATATATATATATCAGATCTTGTTTACTTTTACCTTATTTATTATTGTTAAGCATCGCATACTATCAATCTCATTTAATTTTACTTTATTTTTAAGCAAAATTAAGCTCATAAATTTTGTGCTTAGAGTTTTTAGTGTTTTACCAAAGTAAAGATGTTTGTACAAGAATTACGCGTGAAAAAAATGCGCGAAATGCAGTAAAAAGTGCCTTAATGAGATATATTAAATCCTATTTGGAAAAAACTGTGGCTTTCATAATCTCATCACTATACAACATATCAAATTTAATAATTAAAAAGAGTTATGTGATACAAACGGCATAGGTTTCACTGTTAAAGTAAACCAGATAGTCCCTACTCTTTCTTGCCGACATGTCGGTGACGCGCGCCCCGCCCACTGGGTTAGTCTATCTCTTATACGGTCCATGCCGGCTTCACGCTCTCGTCACAGTCTGCCTAAATTTATATATAACACCTGTTTTGAAAGATTGGGTGAATAGCCAATCAGACACCGATACTTTCGTTCGGGTAGCTAATTGTTTTTTTAATCGTTTGCAATGCAAATCCGCCAACAAATTGGTTAAGAGCCGTGTAATTTTAATTCCATATTCATAAGAAATCGTAATTCACACTTAGAATGGCAATCATTAGAAATGATAAGAAATGTCAAATGAGCAAAATTAAGGACATTTTATTCATTTTGGCCAAAATTAAGGACTTTTAAGGACCAAAAATCATTTTTGAAAAAATTAAGGACTTTTAAGGACCGTACGAATCTTGTTATAGTTTAAAGTACATTTTTGTAACCAGTAAGAAGTAAATTCCCTTGCAGAAGTAAGTAATGCTAAACTTGCAGTTGTTCCTACCAAGGTGAGTGTATTTTCCTTTTTTATTTGTCTATACTTGCCTTTGATGAATATTAAAATTTGCTTCGATTTTAAATAATAAATTTAAAATTTTCTATAATGAACTACATCATTGTATTTTTCATCTCACTAACATAAGAACTTAAAAATAATTATATTTGAATGTGATATCATTTGTATTTTGCAATAATAAGGTTAATATTTTATTTCTAACAAATTTATTATCAATATTCACTCATTTCTGTCATTTTTCGTGCCCAAAACAGTAAAATAATGGATATCGTAAAAAATATGATGTGCGCATGCTCATGTAAGATTGCCAAGCGCACATGCTGGAAGGTTAATAGCATGAAATACTGTAATTCCATGTAAAAATAATGCATTTATATATGTTATCATTCATTATTGTTGTTTTTATAAAATTCTATTCAAAATTTTACCTTAGTGCCTATGATGCAATGACTGTTTCCTGTTACAAAAACAGAGCAGAGAGCTGAATCACATTTTAAGGTATGAGTACATGTTTCTTCATCCTTATAGCTGAAAATCCAACAGAATACAAAAAGAGCATTAAATATCTAAAGTTCCAAGTGTACTTTTACATAAAAAGGAAAAGAATTTCACATATTTTATTATTAATATGTCTTAAGGTCAGCTATAGCCTTCTAATGTTTGACACTTTGTCAACTGCACAAATTATTTATGTAAGATGGTCAAAATACATTATCCAAATAAAAAGGAGATTGAAAATACATATTTTATAATATAAATTCAAATATAACAATAAGGGGACTTTAAATTTTACAACAGGAATTTAAACTAAAGTAGGGAAATGCTAAACATTCGCACACAATAATACACGATTTAAATTGAAATGCAAGTTATTTTCAATAAACATTCTGCCAAGACTTTTATCATATTTTTCTTGTCTAGATAGCATAAAAATTGCAACTTATTTTGCATTACTAATATTATATAATATTAAATCAATTCCCATGGAACATTTTTTTCCTTGAACTTTCAAATGTATTTCTTGTCAGCAACTCTCATATACATTCATTAAGCAAACTGAGCATTTGGAAAATTTTAAGCAAATATGAAAATCTTGTTTTATCAATAAATAGCTCCGCTATGAAACATCTGGACAAGCATTTGAAAAATGATTTTGCATACATATGAGTTGTCTCAGTAAGCTGCTTAGAGAAATCAGATGCTCATATACAAATTAATGCCAGCTCCAGATTTACAAGTCTCTACTTTAAAGGTCTAGAGACTATAATTAGGCCTTATAGATTCCAGGGAAAACTATCAGTAGTATTTTTAACCTTCATGAATTATTTTAATACGATGATCAACTCCATTGCATCACAAAGGATATCACTTATTTTCAGAGAGAGGCCTTTTCAACAATCTTCTAACCCTCTGAGCGCCATGAACGGCTTTATCTGGTCATGAGATTTTACGTCACTTGTAATTTAAGATATTTTGCTTTCTTACTTTCATTAATAATGTAATTTCCATCTTGATGAATATAAGTTTATGAAAATAGAGACTAATATAGATAAATACATATATTTAGCTAATAAAGGCTCTTTCAATACAGGTCTTCATAACAGATCCCAAAACCCGGGCTGCTCAGAGGGTTAATTAGAGCTTTCTTTCTCCTTTGAAACTAATCAGCAACGATCAGAAGAAAAAAATTACACAGGCACATGGAATGGCATCTCTATACAAGACTCTCAAGTAATGAGTGATATCATTTTTCATCAACTCTCTCGGGAAGATAGTACACATCTTTCTTTTTCTGTTTTAGAAGAAATGTCCATTTTCATATCAACCATTTAAGTTAATTCAATGAATTCGTAAGGGAAATCTGTGGCAGCATTTCAGCACTGGCAAGGCTTTTCACAGTTTTTAATACAAAAATCGCTTTCTGCAATTTTTAATACGAAAATCTATCCATCTCTCCCATCTGGTTTAGGGAACTGTTATTACTTTCAGGATTCATAAAAACATTTGTCCAGTTATTCTTTTTCCTTCGCTAATTGTAAAATCTGTTGTTCCTATCATCAGAAGAATCAGAATTCACATCACAAGGTTTTCCAGTATGAAAGGAACCTCAACACAATCATAATCTCACGCATGGAAAATTTTTTAAATGAAACTTCAGTCTGAGCTCCTTTGAAGAAAACTGAAATTTCAAACTTAAAATTCTCCAAGCCTTTAAATCTAATAAGTTTAACAGGTATGCGTCTTTAAAAAAATACATTCTACTTTACTTTTATCAATATTTAAGAGGTTTAAACTAGCGATGCAATTGAAAAAGGAGGGGGAAAGGTAGCGCAAAAATTCATTGGCTAAATAACTAAAAATTTATTAATAAAAGAAATTTCATGTTATTAGTTTGCCAAATTTCCATCATTTCTGTGATATGAAACCAACCCAGAGTACATTAGCAGAAGTACTTTAATTATTTCAAATAGCAGATAATATCATACAAAAAGATATAAACTATTTTCGGGTTTGAATTATCACCGATTCGCACTGTATTTCATTCAATTACACTTACGATACAATTTTTTAATAATTCTAAATTGAAAAATAGAGGAGAACAAACGAAAAATAACAGTATGTGGACATCACACATCTGAAAGTCTTTAATTGTGGTTATTTAATATTATTTAGTCTGAAAAATTTGTTTTTCAATATATTTAAGTATACTTTTCATTAATTGATAAATTGCTGATAGAATTTTAGAAGTAAATCCAACACCAGGGACTTGTGCCATTTCTCGCACAGTCGATCAGTCTTTTGAGGATAAATTATTTAAAGAAATAGAAAAATTAAACAAAGGTATTGATCACATTTCTCTTTCTCATGGTTGCTCGCCAAATCGCGGAGATCGGAATAACGAAAGAAGCAATTTCAAAAGGAGAGATTATTCTGTTTGCTGGTATCATAGATGTTTTGGGAAAAAGTATAGAGATGACAAATGTACAAAACCTTGTTCATGGCAGGGAAACGAAACCAGCAAAGAATAGAGGCGACTTATTCTTTGCCTCAAGTTTCACGTCGCCTGTTTGTTCGTGACCGTAGAACAAACCTTTCATTCTTGGTCGATACCGGCTCTGACGTGTCCTTACTTCCAGCAAATAATTCTCTAAAATGGAATTCTCCCCAACAAACATTTTTCGCTGCTAATTCTTCCACTATTAATGTTTATGGTCAAAAAACACTTTCTTTGGATTTCAAATTAAGACGACAGTTTACATGGACTTTTCTTATAGCAAATGTTAGTACACCCATTCTTGGAGCAGATTTTTTCCATTTCTTTGAATTGGTGCATGATCTCAGAAACAAATGTCTCAAAAATTTAAAAACGCAGTTTAAAACCGTCGGCTGCGAGAAAAATGCAGGCATAAATGTTCATAAATGTTCACCTCGAAAATCGCGCCATTTAGATTTTATTTCTCAGTACTCTACTGATATCAGGCATGTGCAAGGTTCAAAAAACGTCATTGCAAACACTCTTTCAAGAATTGAAATTGATTCCATAGCAAAATCTCCATTTTTGGATTTAAAAAAAATTTCGGAAGCTCAACAGCATGATCCGGAGGTACAAGACCTTCTCAAAAACAATACATCATCTTTGAAACTGGAATTTAAACCGTGCCAATATTCTGATGGTAATATTCTTTGTGACATATCAATGGACATTCCTCATCCATTTGTTCTGAATTATCATCTGTATAATTTGTCACATCTAGGAATTGCAGCTAGTACGAAGCTTATTTGTTCTCGTCATGTATGGCCAGATATGAAACGTCATATAAAAAATTGGTTGAAATTCTGTGAATCTTGCCACAAAAATCGAAAATTACTAGGCATACTAAAGCACCACTGGGCACATTCTCTCTTCCTGATGCACGTTTTTCAGAAATCCATATGAATATCGTTGGACCGTTACCTCCATCAGAAGGTAACGTGTACCTTTTGACTTTAATACATAGATTCTCCAGATGGCCTACAGCCATTCCCATCCCAGATATGAAAACGGAAACCATTTGCAGAGCCATCTTTAACTGTTGAATATCTCATTTTGGCTGCCCATCGATCATAGCAACAGACCAAGGTTCTCAAATGAAATCCGCAATTTTTGCAGAATTTACGCACATTTTGGGTATGAACAGAATCACAACAACAGCCTATCATCCAATGTCTAACGGCATTGTTGAACGATTTCATCAACATTTAAAATCTTTTCTCAAGGCTCACGAGACCAATAACTGGACTGAAATACTACCAGTTCTTATGCTTGGTATTTGGACAGCCATTAAGGAGGATCTACAGTCACCTTGTGCTGAACTGGTGTACGGCACAACTCTCAAGCTGCCTAGTGATATGATAACATCGTCTAAGATATCTCCGTATGACACTCAATTTATCACAAATCTTCAGCATAGAAAGCAAAAATCAAATCCAATAGCAACATCTGCACATTGCCAAGAAAAGTGTTACGTAAGTGCTACCTTAAAGTCGTGTACGCATGTATACTTACGTGTCAATTGAGTAAAGCCACCTCTATGCCAACCATATACAGGTTCACATAAAGTCCTTTCTAGAATGGACAAAACTTTCACAATCAAATATTAACGGTCTGAAATCTACTGTGTCTATAGACCATGTGAAACCAGCTTATTTACTTTCGGACTCTAATTTGCCTGAACTGGAAACAAATAAAGACAGTTCAGCAGAATAAATCTGCAAACGAACTCTCTAAAACACAAACTGTCACCAGATCGGGAAGACATGTTCACTTCCCTAAGAAACTTGCTTCTTACATAACAATTTAATACTTTTTTTTTAAAAAAATTCATATTGTAACATATTTTTTGTTATTTCATGTTTATTATATGTATCATTACCTTGTTATATATTGAATTGCATTTTGATCTTTTCTAATTTTATATTCTAATTTTGAAATTATGAAAAACATACCCGTCAGTACGGATCCTCTGAGATATTTTCATAACCTGATGTCGTTCCTTTGAATGGCCATCAAAGGAACTGGGGGGAACTCTGTGGTGATGGCGATAAGGAGAGCGCCTTGAACCCTCTGATAAATGTGGCAACACTAGAGGAGAAGTTTCTTACGAGTAGCGAGCAGAGCGAAACAGGCCGGCTGTCGAGGAGTATGCACGAAGTTCCGAAATAAAGCTTAATTTTTATTGTCCACTATGTCTAGTTAATATTTATATTGATGCA
Organism: Stegodyphus dumicola; assembly: GCF_044657685.1. Lineage (NCBI taxonomy): Eukaryota > Metazoa > Arthropoda > Arachnida > Araneae > Eresidae > Stegodyphus > Stegodyphus dumicola. The sequence goes on along the minus strand of NC_140777.1, from coordinate 112,086,334 downwards.
GTAAGAACATTATCTGTGATATGGAATGTGAGGATTGGTGGTAAAACATATAGGTAAAACATGATAGGAATCACCATAGGCTCAATAATTTCAGATTCAAAGTTAAAATGTCAGAGATAATGGGGTTTTGAGGGTTATAATACGATTCTAAAGATTTTAGAGCACTAAACAAGTCTGCATAAATTATAAATTGTCTTCCACGTCTAAACTTCCACATAGTTTAGAAATAAATAAAACTGTATAATAAATGGCATTTAATTCTGAGGTGAAGATGGAGCAGGCATCAAGCAGTCTTCTACCCTCCATGTGGTCTTCAATAACAAAAGATGCACCAACATGTCCTATTGCTTTCAACTCATCCGTAAATATGGGAATGTAAGTAGTGTATTTGTGCTTGTGGTCAGAAAAAAATTTGTCTATATACAAACTCACTAGTATATCTTTTGCTAAAATATTGAAAAACATCAAGAAGCTGAATCTGAGCATCTTTCCAGGGTTAGATTTCAAAATACTGTCTGGGTACTGAGATCCGTCATGTGGGATTTCTTGATTAGTGAGTGAACCCTTAGACACATAGGACGGTCGGGAATAAAACAAGAATTTGTAACTCATCAATGAAAGAAATCTATTTGGATGATCATTACGTGACAAAGCATTAAAATAGTAGCACAGAGACAACTGCTGTCTTAACTAAAGTTACAGCTCATAGCAGTCAACATATAGACCCTGGACAGGAGATGTTCTAAATGCACCAGAGCATATATGCAGAGCCTGATGGTGAACAAGATCTAGTTTTAGTAACACAGAAGGCCATGCAGAAACATAAACAACTGAGAAAAAATCTAGTTTGGAGCGTAAAAGGGTTCTATAGATACAGAGTAACGAGGAATGGTCCATGCCCCAGGAGGTGTTCACCAGGACTTTCAAAAGATTCAGTCTCCTAAAACACTTTCTTAAGTTTACACCAGTCTTAAGTTTTCTTAAGTTTTACCAGTTTTTCCAGTTTACACCTCTCCAAGCGACCCACAGCAAGCCTCTCGCTATGGCTTCTTTGACAATGTAAATGCCCACTTCGTCTGAAAAGAAATGTAGGGGAGATGAGTCAGCAATTCCATTTCTACTTCGAACCAGTTGAAAATCTATCTGGGCAGTAACTCTGAGCAGTGTTTGCAGAGACATCATGCCCAATTTTCCCATCACATCGAAAATGACGAGATGGAGCGATAATCTAACTATGGCATTTTTTAATGCATATGCATCTTGTGAAGTATTATGGAATACTTCACTACTTGAATATTATGACGATTGTTTACTAATACCTAAATATACCATGGATATAACTACTGGTCAGAACAAATTTAGGTTTTTAATACTGTAAAAAAACATAGAAGGAAATTAAATTAGGGTATTGGATTCAAAATATTTATTTTCAACAAATTTACTTCTGAATTTTCATTAATCAAAAAACAGTTAAATTATATGTTATTCAACTACCCAATAAAATACAGTTTTCAATTAAAAAACACATGAAAAGGCAAACATTTGATTTTGTTGACATAAATTTCGAAAAATCAATTTTTTACTCATGGTTAATTACAGCTAATATAATACAATCTAAAATTTTGAAATTTTGTTTATAGACAAATGATCAATCGGAAGTATTAAAAAAAATGTCCGACAGAAGGTGTATGAGGATATTAACAACATGTTAAAATATGAGGCTGTTGGGAGAGTTAAACGAAAGATTAATTATTTTCACTCAACCTCATATACAGAAAATAGCCTCAAACACTTCTGGAATAAATATGCTCATTGTGCATTTTGGTACTCTAAATATCGCAGAGAACTGTACGACTCACCTGTCCCCAGAAACCAAAAAGCTACGTATGATTTAATTTTGCCTGCAGAGCATTTGAAAAGAACATTTTTATTTATTTTTTTATTTTTTCTGAATAAATTGAGTAATGATTTCCAATAAAGTTTCAATATATCCTTCACCTATTCTGACGAAGTTTTTGTTACTTTGGATATCCTCACCCTGAAGTTAATTTAATATTCCCAATTCATAACAGCAAGCTAAGTCATGTATTGATTTCCTTTTCTTCTTATTTTTTCTCCCCCATCCCAGAACAGAAATTAATTCATTGGAGACTCCTTCGCAAACTTCAAGCACTGCAACTGCCACATCAGTAATCATTTTACAAACAAATGGAGATCAGTCCTCCGTGAGTAGTCAGTCCGCCTCTGATTGGTGTAAACAATCTTTCAGATTACAGGTCCATTCACTTGGTTCAAGACGCTGTTATGAGGGGCTCATCAAAAGTCACTCAGAGAAACCTAAATTCGCCTTTAGGTACAGGATGTGTGGAAGGAAAGTCAATTTCCAGTCGAACATCACTCCTAAAAATTTTACTTTGGGTTCCACTGGAATCAGTGATCCTTCAAGATGCAATTCAGGCTCAGGATGGCAGTTGCACCTCTTGCAAAAGTGTATGCATACAGTCTTATATTTATAAAAACTAAATCCTCCTTTCTTTGATCACTGCTGGATCCTATTAAGAGAATTTGTAGTTGCCTTTCCACATATCTCATGCCTGCACCTTGACAGCATATGTGAAGGTAATCAGCATATAAAGAACCTGAAACTGTAGGAGGAAGTTCTTTTAGAGCACAGTTGATTTTTAAGCTGAACAAAGTAACACTTAGAACACAACCTTGAGGCACACCCTCTTCTTGAGAGAATACAGCTGATACAACAGAGCCAATCCTAACTTGAAAAGTCCTACTCTTAAAAAATTTTGGAAAAATATTAGTAAATTGCCACGTAATTAGCTGATGCAAAGATCAAGCAAAATCCTATGTCTCCATGCCTTGTCATACGCCTTTTCTATGTCAAAAAACACAGTGAGTTGATGGTTTCTTTTTATAAAGGCTTTAGGAATGGAGGTTTCCAATAGGAGTATATTATCAACAGTTGTTCTGCCTTTATGGAAACCACTTTGGGGAAATTACATTGTTCTTTTCTAAATAATAGACTAAGCAGGGCAGTTCACCATTTTTTCAAAGAGCTTGCAAACGTAACTAGTAAGGGCAATGGGTCTGCAGTTGATGGGATTCTTTGGATCTTTTCCTGCTGATCCAAGGAATAGGAATGACAACAGCTTTCTTTCATGCACTGGGGGAGTTATGCTCCTTCCACACTCGATAGTACAAAGCTAGAAGGGCATTCAGTAACTTACTGAAAAGATTTTTCAGCATTTCTTAACTAATGCCATCTGTATCCAGGCATGACCTATGAGTCTGTAACAAAGCTCTCCTTAATTCAAGCAGGGAAAATTTCAGAGTTGTAAGGCTCCAAGTTGTCAAGTCCCATTGAACTTAATGGGAATATTTTCTTTGGCTTTTTTTAAAGCAATAAGATTTGTTAGAGTAAGGCATCTTCGAAAACGTCTCCGGGCTTTTTTCTGCTCTCTCAAGGAGTTTCCTGGCATTCATGGTTCCACTAAGATTTTGAGTATTTTAGAGGTTTTGGAGAGGTCAAAGGTATACAGGCTATAGCCGCTTGGATGATACTGTCAGTAACGGCTTTCACTGCATCCTTGACTGGCACATTGTTCACAACTTTTTCTTGGGCAAGAGAGGAGAAAAGTTCTCAGTCTGCACTTCCAAACATAAAGTTTGAGTGACATATGACAGGGTTCATTCCTTTTCCCGTAAAAGCTACAAATATAGGGAAATGATAACTGCTGTGAGGATCATCTCCAACACTAAATGTACAGAAAAGAAACAGAAATGGTGAACAGATGGCAAGATCAAGTGCATGAAACGTCTTTATTGTGTATAGTAGGTATCCTGACCATTATTGAGGATACAAAGGCAATAATCTTCGATCAATTTGTCTACCTCGAGGATTTGTATCTCTACTTCCCCAAAGCTGACTATGTCTGTTAAAGTCTCCAATAATAATAAACAACTTTCCAGCTGCTCTATCAACTCATCCAGCTGTCTTAGATTGAAAGCTTCATTCAGAGGCAGATATATGGAAACTAATCCTTTAATATTAGCCTGTATAGCAACCGCTTGAAGGGATGTTGCTAACAGAAGGACAGTTGACAGTCATGTGAGGAACATTGTTCTTTCTCATAATCGAAAATCTTATTTTGGTTTTGCTATTTGCTTTGAGATATGGTTCCTGTAAAGCGAAGAATACTGGGTGATGCTCATCGATCATGTTTTTGATATTCAAGAGACTCTGGTGGAAACCACAACAGTTACACAAAATAAGGGTGGCCATTAGGAATGTTTATTTCGCCGATACTGCTTCTCTGTCAGGTGGGGAAGGAGGTATTTTGAAAGCTCATGTCCCGCTTCAACTTCCATATCATCATAATATACTGAAATTAGTTAGTGACACAGTGATATTGTATGTAAAAGTGAATTAACAGTGGAATCTGTGTCAAACAGTGATATAGTGAAAATTAGCGAATAGTGTCATACAGTGATATTCACATAAGTGTTCCAGCAATTTTGTGCGATACGTCTGAAATAGTGATTGCATCTCTGTGTACTATGAACTACTAAAATAGTACCGTAAGTCTTCACAGAATAGAGCCCATCTAATGCACACTCTCCAACTCGGTGCTCACGACAGTGCACGTCTCAAATTATAATTGATTACGACTAATCCTCAGTTGCATACAAAGTGCTACCTTTTAGTCTCTAAAATTACCATGTCCCGTCACTCAATACTACCAATTGACGGTGACATCTTTTTTCTTCTAGACGTACTAGACCCCACAGAACACCTGACCTCCAACCTGCCACATGCAGACAAAGTCGCAACTCTAGTTGAGGATATCAAACAACTTTCTATGACCTACAGAGCTAATAAATCTCTTGCCTGCAGACCTCAGAGATCGCTTACTAAGCTCTCTTGAGGCACTTCAACAACTGGCTCTAAAAGGCCCAGAACTCACGCCCAGACCAGAGCAGGTGTAAACACCTAACTCTAATTTCCTGCACCAACATCCACAAGCCGAGCTCACTAGCTATCGACCACAACATCAGTGCCGAACAAGCTACAGTTCCAATTCACCTGGATAGACCACCAACATTTGCAGAAGTCCTGAGGAAGGCTAATAGACCTAGCCTAATAATCAAACCAAACGAGAAGAAGCCAGCCAGAGCACTGCACCAAAAACTGCAGGAGAAGGTACCGCTAGCGGATTTACCAGTGGTGGTAGACAAAATCCAACTTATGTCACAAGGAGGAATAGAAGTGTTCTGCCACTCCCTGGAGGATGTCGAACAGCTACAAGCGCACATCCAGAAGGCAGTCACCGACGTTGACGTCCACAAACGTCAAAAGAGACGACCCAGATGCATCATCCATAATGTACCGGAGCAGATCAAGATGAAACAGTGTATTACAGAGCTCAGTTCCACCGCCGAAACCTCCTCAAATGAATACAAGGCACTTTTCAGATTCCGGGAATGCTGGCCCAACAAGGTCAAGTGGATTATTGGGTGCACTTCAGACAGCTTCGTCTCGCTCTGGCTCAACCCTTCTAGTTCCTGCTTTCCTGGCACTTGAGTGAGCGGTTTCCAGCCCCTTCAGAAGGATGCATGCAGTCCGGTGATTAAAGTGCCTTGGTTCCGGTTTGCGGGATGGCTGTTCCTGAATAAAGTTCCTTGGTGCCTGTCCGCGGGATGATTGTTCCGGAATGAGTTCCTTGGTTCATATCCATAAGATGGCTGTTCCAGAATAAAGTTCCTTGGTTCCAGAGGCTACCATATGAGTGACTGCTGTGGGCGGCATCCATGTTCTTCAATAAAGGCGGCATTTAAAAATACGTGAGCGGCGATTCCTCGTGCAAACGGAGTTAGGCCGGTTTTAAGTGTTTTCAAGAACTTGATTTAAATTTTCAGGTGTTTTTCTTGACCATTGATCATGAACTTATTGAATGTGTAGCCAGCAGCATTTTTAGGCCGCATAATTACTGTTTAGGACATTTTGTTTGTATTGAATGCCAGTGTTTTGGAGACCAGGTAAAAATATTATTTGATGAATGATGGTTATATTATATTTTTCCTAAGACTCTGATATTGTTGACATTTATTTTCTGTGTTTTTATTCTTTATTATATTGTTAATAAATTGGTTAAGTTCAAAATCTTTTATTGTCTTCAATGTCTGCACAACATATCTCAGGGAGCTTTTATTGCTACTACTGCTAAATGTTTAATTTCTTTAAACTTTAAACTTTGTTTTAGCATCGTTTTGGTTATGGGTCACCAGCCCCTGAATTATTTTTAGTGCAGACTTTAAGTTAATTAAGGACTTAAGAGATTGGGGGGCAGTTTTTGTTACAATTCAAATATGGCTACTGTTAGTGTCATGCATAATATTGCTAAACTTGATGCATGTAATTATTTTACATGGTCCAAAGATATGAAGTTTGTCTTGAATGAAAAAAATGCACGGCTTTTGGTCAAAGGTATTGAAAAATGTCCTGATTTAGATGATATTAAGGGTATTACAAAAGAAATTATAGCTGACTATCAAAATAGAAGTCGATTGGCATTATCTTTAATTTATATGAATGTAAGCCCTGAATATAGAAACTTGATATGTGAAATTGATGACCCGGTAGTGGCATGGAATACGCTTGCCAAATACTTCCAGCCAGATTTTCGGTCAAGACATATGTCCCAGTTTTCAGAGTTCTTAAATTGTAAAATTAAGCCAAATGAAAGTATTAGTTTCTTTTCTTCTAGATTAAAACGCGTAACTGAACAGTTAGCTGATATTAATCAGGCTGTAAGAGACGTATATATATGTTTCCAGTTTCTTAGGTTCCTTCCAGATAAATTTGATCAAGTAGTTCAGAATATTTTGAGGTGGCCAGATGAAAAGTTCATTTTTAAAAATGTTGAACTTGAAATACTAGTAGAGGATATGCGTCTTAACTTAAGAGAGGTAGATAGGGAAAACTCCAATAAGACTATAGAAGTTCAAAGTACTCACTGTGAACCCAAACTTAAGCAGATTAAAGGGCTCAAGTGTTATAAATGTGGCCGTCTAGGTCATATTCAAAAATACTGTAGAATGAGAGGTAACTTTTCCAGATCACCCTCACCTGCTTCTACTGTTTCCTCAGCTGTATCTAGTAGTAATAAAGCATCTCCTAAGTGTAAGAATAAACCCAAGTTGAGTAAAAGTAAAAATAATTCCCATGCTCAGTCCCATTTTATAGCTCAAGCTAATGTTAACAATTTGGAGGAAAATGATGATAGTTGGATTTTTGATACGGCTGCATCTCATCATTTTTGTAAAAATCGTGAATTGTTCGATACTTTTTCTCCTGTGAAAAATGAGAATATGCTAGTAGCTATTGATGGGGTAACTTTTCCAATTCATAGGAAGGGTACTGTTAAAATGAAATTTGGGGATACAGTTATTTTGCTTAAAGATGTGTTATACTCACCTGAACTGAGACGAAATTTAATATCTGGACCTAGAGTAGATATCAATGGAGCAAGATTTTATGGTAAAAATCGGCAAATTAAAGTTACTGATGATGAAAATTCAACTTTGTACAAGGCTAAGTTGATAGGAAGTAACTATCATGTGTTCTCGAAAATAGTCAAAAAGGGGGGCAAATCTGTAAAATTTGAGGCATCCACAGTTCAGCATAATAATAGTGAATTATGGCATGGTCGGTTTGGTCATATAAATTATGATACTATTGTCAGGACTAGTAAGAGACATTCAGTTCGAGGTCTTCCTGTGTTAAAGCACTCACCTAATTTGTTTTGTGAACATTGCCAAATCAATAAGCAAAGACGAATCTCCTATAGACCCTTAGAAGGTATTCAAGTAAAGAGGCCACTTGAAAGAGTTTTTTCTGATGTCTGGGGACCTATTAACATTCCGGGTAGGAATGGTGAACGTTATTTCGTTTCCTTTAATGACGAATATTCTCGTTATGTGGTAGTGTACCCCATTGTGGAGAAAAGTCAGGTGTTTGAAGTATTTGAAAGGCATATAGCACGTGCGGAAAGATCTTTGAACCTTAGGTTGAGATACTTTAGGACTGACAATGGGCGAGAATATGATAATGATCATTTCAGGTCATATTGTTATAAAAATGGTGTAAAGCACGAATTTACAGATGTATATACTCCAGAACAGAATGGAGTTTAAAGAGATTTAATCAGACAGCTCTCAACAATGTACGTGCAATCTTACACGATAGTGGAATGAGTTCCGAATTTTGGTCAGATGCAGTAATGTATTTTGCATATTCATTTAATAGAATCTGTCATAAGGTGCCATGATAGAACCCCATTCGAATTATACACTAAGCGGAAACCATCAGTACGTCATCTTAAGGCATTTGGAACGATTGCCTACATGGGAATTCCAAAGGCTAAAAGAAATTCTAAACTTGATCCAAAGGAAACGAAGGGCCGATTGATTGGGTACAGTGTACGAACAAAAGAGTACAAGATTTGGTTGGAAAATGAGCAAAAGGTAGTAGAAACCTTAAATGCTACTTTTAAAGAGTCAATTGGAATGCAGAAAAGTGGCAGTGGAGCTGCACTAGGCACCCTTTCTGATTTGGAATCTGAAGAAAGGGTAGAGTTCCAACCTAATGATACTCCAGTTGGCTATTTTCCTGAAATAGAGGAAAGAACCGATACCAATGTACCTTCTTCTACAATTGGCACTGACACTCAATCTACATTGAGACAAGTAACTTGGCTTCATAAACCTGTTCCAAGGCCAGACGGCACTCGTACGGATGTGTATTATTTTGAGAGGGGGTCTAATCAGAGACTATGATCACCAAATGATGTAGAAAGGTATTGCACTGAACATAATACAGTCAAAAGTCGTTAATCCGGACTCGTCGGGACTTCGGCGATTCCGGATTATCGATTTTTCCGGATTATAGATCATCAGTTTAAATCTCGTAAGATGGCATGCAGAAATTCTAAAATTAAAAATATGAAACCGTAATTTATGAAATAAAGAACAATTATGATCTAAAGGGTATCAAAATTTACAAAAAAAAAAAAGCTTAATATTTATTTGTTTACTTTATTAAACATTTCTTTCAATGTAAGTTAAGTTGCTTCGTTTTATGTGATAATATTTTCTCTTTAATTCTATAAACAGACATAATTTCTTGTTTAGTTACAAAGTTCAGCTGTTCAAGTCCTATAATTGCTGTGTTGAGAATACCGACTAATTTGTCAATCGAAATGTTTTCGTTTTCAATAACCTCTGGGTCACTTTCTTCACTATCGGAAGCGAATTATAATGACGAGGAACTTGATTTAAATCATATCAAAGACGGAGTACATCGAAATGAAATACTACACTTAGACAGAATTATAAACCAAATAAAATAAAAACATCTGCCCTGAAGATAAGGATAGTGCTGAGAGATCAACTTCCAATCCGCAGCGTGAAATTGATAAACAAATTTCGGATTTCAAAACATACTTTCGCTTTGTAGGTACAAATTACATATTAGTAAATATATATCGGAAATTCTAGTTGACAATCTTTCTAATCTATCATAATCTAATAATGACGTTTCTGTCCCCCCCCCTCTGCCGCAGAGCAGCGTGAAATTGATAAACAGATTTCGGATTTCAAAACATACTTTCGCTTTGTAGTAAATATATATCGGAAATTCTATTTGACATAATCGAAAGTTCAAGCTTACTTTTATAAAATTGCTCTAACAGTCTGCAAAAAATAATAAGCCGGATCCAATTCGAAGATTAAGGAACAACGCAATCTGCAACATTAACTGAATTAGATAACTTTAGCTTAGCGTGTTACACATTAAACGCGCATGCGCACAAACAAATTCGCAGCCGTAAGAGTCTTACGCGCTCTCGTAAACGCCTGTGCGCATGCGCAGAAAGTTTGTAGCTTTGAGGTCCGGATTATGGGTGTCCGAATTAACGACTTTTGACTGTATTCAGTATGAACCTACCTTGTTTGATTTCAAGGGAAGCAACACTTATGGTGGTGAAATCGACCCAACTGGTACTCCTTCAACGTCATATACCCGAGATAGCTGACTAGAGGTTTCAATTCCAAGCACTTATAACCAGGCAATGAAATCCACAGAAAAGCTTAAATGGATAGAGGCAATGGAAGAGGAAATGGCCAACATGCGAAAGCATAAGGTATGGCATCTTGTTCCACTTCCTAAAGACAAGACTCCACTAGGTTGCAGGTGGATTTTCAACATTAAACGTGATGAATTTGGAAACATTGTTCGTTTTAAAGCTCGTTTAGTGGCTCAGGGTTATCGACAAATCAAATACGATACCTATGATGAAACCTACTCGCCTGTAGTCAACTTTTCAGTAATAAGGCTCTTTTTCTCCCTTTTAGTTGCACACCTTGGATGGGCAAATATACAATGCGACGTAAAAAGTGCCTATCTCTACGCTCCTTTATCAGAGGAAATTTATATGTCCCAACCTCAGGGTTTTGTAGAGCGAGATAAAGAAACTTTTGTATGTCGTTTAGATAGAGTCTTGTATGGTTTGCATCAGAGTGGGCGATTATGGTACTATGAGTTGAATAGAACACTATGTAACCTAGGGTTTATCAAGTTTGAGTGGTGCAATTGTGTCTATCATTTTAAAGATTTTGTCATTCTGTTGGTTTATGTTGATGATATAGTTGTGTTTGGAAAAAGTGAAGTTCGGCCAAAAGAATATTAAAAGTCCTGAGTTCACATTTCGATTTGAAAATTTTGGGTAAAACATGAAAGCTTCTGGGTGTGGAATTTGAATATGAGAACAATAGTGTTTTAATTCATCAGCAATTATATATAGAAGACATAGTTGATTGTTTTAAGTCTTTTAAAATACAAATTACTTCCCTTCCAATAGTTAAAGGTGTGAAATACTCAAAGTCTCAAAGTCCCAGTACACAAGAAGAAACGACTGAAATGATGAATTATCCTTATAGAAATGTTTTGGGATGGCTCTCGTTTCTTTGCAATCGTACTCATCCGGATATAGCTTATGCTGTTAATATATTTTCTCAGTTCCAAAGCAATCCTGGTAAGTTTCACTGGGAAGGATTACTTAAACTTTTAAGGTACATTCCCAATACCAGACAGCACAAACTTAAACTGGTATGCAAGGAACTGAAGCTCAATATATATTAAGATTCAGATTTTGCTTCAAGCAGGGATGATATGGTGTCTATTGGTGGACAAATAGCTTTGTTGGGAGAATCACCTGTATCTTGGCGTACATTTAAAGAAAGGGGAGTGAGTTTGTCTACTATGGAGGCTGAATTTATCTCCATGACTGAATCAGCAAAAGAATTAGTTTGGTTTAAAAACATTTTGGATGAATGCATTCAGTTTAAAACTGCAAGTAACTATGTTTCGAGCCCAATATTGTTTGCTGATAATATGGCTGCTATATGTTTTACAAAATCACCCATTGAAAACTCGAGGACAAAACATATAGATGTGAAACTATTTTTCATTCGTGATCTATTGAACAGGGAAATTTTTGATTTAAAATATGTCCCAAGTAAAGATAATCTGGCTGATCCCATGACAAAACCGCTGACTAAGCATAACCTGACAAGATTTTGTGGAAGAATTTTCTTATGAAATTTGTTTTTGTGTGTATTTAAATTAAGAGTTTTGTTTATTTGAAACTAATATGTTATAAGTCATATGTGATGGATATTAGGTAAATGTAAAACTGTATAGTGTAGAATGTTGTATGAGTGACCAGGGCCCTGGGTAAATGTATTGAGTTTATGATCATACATATGTCTTTGTATTGTTTTGTAACATGTTGCACTTTCTTGCTACGGTAAAATTTTTGAATAATGGGATAAGATGTTCCCAAAGGAAAATTTTCTTAAAAATTTCTGAATGAAATTGTGATATTTATTTATTCTTGTTTTGAATTTTGTAAAGATACTGGCATTTGGTTTTTATTTCAGGTCGGAGATGAAGATGTGGGGAGCATTTGTTGGAAAATATAGCTTATTTTAAACCTTTTACTGCATCATCTCTCCTCCTTGAAATGTTTATTTAGTTTAATTCTTATTTTTATGTAATATAGTAGTTACTTCTACTTCTTTTTCTTGCTGCCACTGTTTGCATTGAGAACGGACTGTTTCAACCTAATTGAGATGCAAAAATGAAACGTGATGTTACGTCATCTGAAAAGCCGATTCGTGCCGATAGCTGATTGGTTGCCGTGAGATGACGTCATTCCTACTTCTGCCATAAGTATCTCGCGTCGCTCTGGCTCAACCCTTCTAGTTCCTGCTTTCCTGGCACTTGAGTGAGCGGTTTCCAGCCCCTTCAGAAGGATGCATGCAGTCTGGTGATTAAAGTGCCTTGGTTCCGGTTTGCGGGATGGCTGTTCCTGAATAAAGTTCCTTGGTGCCTGTCCGCGGGATGATTGTTCCGGAATGAGTTCCTTGGTTCATATCCATAAGATGGCTGTTCCAGAATAAAGTTCCTTGGTTCCAGAGGCTACCATATGAGTGACTGCTGTGGGCGGCATCCATGTTCTTCAATAAAGGCGGCATTTAAAAATACGTGAGCGGCGATTCCTCGTGCAAACGGAGTTAGGCCGGTTTTAAGTGTTTTCAAGAACTTGATTTAAATTTTCAGGTGTTTTTCTTGACCATTGATCATGAACTTATTGAATGTGTAGCCAGCAGCATTTTTAGGCCGCATAATTACTGTTTAGGACATTTTGTTTGTATTGAATGCCAGTGTTTTGGAGACCAGGTAAAAATATTATTTGATGAATGATGGTTATATTATATTTTTCCTAAGACTCTGATATTGTTGACATTTATTTTCTGTGTTTTTATTCTTTATTATATTGTTAATAAATTGGTTAAGTTCAAAATCTTTTATTGTCTTCAATGTCTGCACAACATATCTCAGGGAGCTTTTATTGCTACTACTGCTAAATGTTTAATTTCTTTAAACTTTAAACTTTGTTTTAGCATCAATAATAATGGCACAAGAACCATACATCAGAGACGGAAGTGCAGTGGGTTTCCCCCAACAATGGACAATATTCCAGAAAGCCGATATCAGTAACCCTCCTAGGGCAATTTTAATTAACTGCAACAAAGAATGGTCGCCAGTTGTCATCTCACTTGAACGAGATAACGTTGCAATAGTGCTGGAATTACAAGATACCTCACTGCGGTTTGTGTCGCAATACTCGCCTCCAACAGAGGGCTTATTTACCACCACACACGTCCTATCTAATATCTTCGTAAAATCAAAATCCCCAACAAAATAATAGCGGGAGATTATAACGCCCACAATACAGTCTCGGGCTGCGCAACAACAGATATAAAAGGTCACTTCCTGGAAGATTTCCTTTCATCCTACAACCTCACTTTGCACAACACATGCGACGCGACGCCCACATTTGACCAAATTCATGCACAAGGCTGGCCAAACTTGACAATCAGCTCGGCCACAGCGGCACACCTAATCCAAGACTGAAAGTGGATGACGAAGTAAGTCTCAGCGATCATTGCTACATTACTTTCAAAATTGCCCAACCAACGACAGACAATGTAATCAAGCGATATAACTTACCCAGAAGACAGAAAAGAGCATTCACCAACAAAGTCAGAACACTGCTGGGCAATATAGAACAACCACAGAAGATCTACAAAACTTCACAGCAGAAATCCAAAAGTGCATCCAACAAGCCTGCAATGACAAGCTTCCACAGAGGAGTGTCAAAAAGCTTCACACTCTCAACTGGTGGAACAGCGAGCTCTGCATGCAACAAAAGAAGTGTCGAGCTCTGCGCTGAAAACTGAAACAAGAGCACAGACTCAGATCATTTCCCAATTACCAAGGAGAAAGAGCGCATTACAAAAGATCTATTCTACAAGTTAAATTAAATTCCTGGCGAACCTTCTGCACAGAAACAAAAAAGTATGGTAAAATGTAGTGTATGGTAAAACGTACATTGTAATCTGGTGAAATGCACAAAAGTGAGGCATCGTGTATAATGTGTGGCATAATATAAAGTACGGTTTAGTGCAAACTATTGCATAATGTAATCTGTGTCAAATAATATAAATACTATGCAAATTAGTAAAATGTGCAAGCGTAAAGCCTAATGTATAATGTGCTAAAGTAATGTAAGATGCAGTGTAATGCAATGTCAGGTTTATACAATTTATATAGGGCATTATTATTAATAACATGTATAATATGTTCTCAATGTATGTTTTTATGTTTAAATATGTAAGGCAAATGTATAAAGTAATGAAAAGTATGGTAAAATGTAATGTATGGTAAAACACACATTGTAATTTAGTGAAATGTACAAAAGTAAGGTATCATATATAATGTGTGACGTAATATAAGGTACAGTATAGTGCAAAGTATGGCATAATGTACAATATACAATTGTATATATTGTAATGTTTATATCTATGCATGTTAATTTAGGTAATAACCAAGAATGTCTAGTAGTTCATCATCATGTAAGTCCTATGTAACAATAACAACTGTCTGTCATACCATGTTGATAAAGTCCTTGTATGGCCATATATTGATTGATATTGTTCCAATAAAGGCTGGGCCCAGGAGATTGGATGAGGGTGAATTCCCGGGGGCATATTGGTCTGTTCGACTACCCACCAGATGCTCTAGACAATGGATCTGGGAGTCTTGTGCGAGGCTCTCGTGTGGCCACACCAACTGGCCAACTCTAGATAAGGGTGGACGTGGTGCTATACTGATTAACCTAATACAAAGGAACAGTGCCCACGTCCTCCGTCGCTTATCTTATTCCATATCATCAGAGCTCATATTTTCAAGAGCTTTGATGACTGTGACTCCTAGGTTTAAGAGTAAGACTTTTAGATTCATTGAATACATTACATTTATTTGGTTTAGTGGAATTATTTTCTTGAGTTTTGTTGGTTTCCGCTAACTTGTTCCTTATTGCATTAATTTCTGTTATTTTCATTTTTGTGGTATTTTCTGATTGATTACTTCCCTTTTCACACTACATGTTTAAATTGGTTTGTATTCCAATTGTTTTAAGGCATCAGCATATACAAAATATTGAAACAGGGTTATGCATTATCTATAATTGTCCTAGCTTCTGCATATATGATGTTTGTGGTAACTTTTAAGGCTTGTACTTCCTTTTCAGCTTTCCATTTAGAACACAAATGAGAAAATGTTGCATGCTCTCCCTTGTGATTGACACACAGTGACACAGCATTGCAATTATCACTGTCATGGCCCTCTATATAGCAGCGTGCACACATGCACTTTGCTTGACAGGACGCTTTTGAGTGGCCAAAACGCTGGCACTGGAAACATCGCATGGGGTTTGGAATGTATGGTCTTATACAGTAATGAAGATACCAAGCCTTTATGCTTTTCGACAAATTGGGCATGCTGAAGGTCAGGATAATGTGCTTGGTATTTATCAACTGACCCTCTTTATGTATCTTGATTCGCCTAGCAGCTCAGGCATTTTGGTCGGAGAGCTTAGTTGCAAATCCCTCCTCCGAGACATCCAGCAGATCAAATTCTGAGATTACTCTGGGACTAAAGTTCGGAGTTTGCGAGATGAGACATTTACATTGATAGGTCCTAGTTTCTTTAGAGCAAGAAGGGTAGCAGATTGGCTAGCAGATATAGTTTCAATTAGAAGATCACCCGAGCAAAGCCGCTTGATGTTTTTGGGCTCATTGGCACAGGACTGTATAAGTTTTTGTATCAAAAAGGGTGACATTTTTGGAATTTTACCAGTTGTGTTTGTCAGAACTACAAAACAAGGCAATAATTTCATACACTTCTTGAAAATCTGCATTTACACTCGTTTATAACTTTTTTTGTTTTTTGAAATTGCAATATTTTCATTTGTATGAGCTGGGCTGAGGTTTCCATATTGCAAACAGAAATGATTCAGATCCAGCAGCCCCAGCCACCACAGAGTTCAACAAGGAGACACAGAAACCTGTGCCAGGGTTAACTGGGTCTATACGCAATATGAACCCCCCCCCACACACAGTCCAGCTCTCCCGAAAGCTTAAAGAGCCCCAGCCACTAAAGAGTCCAACAAGGGGACACAGAAACCTGTGCTAGGGTTAACCGGGTCTATACGCAATATGAAGCCCCCACAGTCCAGCTCTCCTGAAAGCTTAAGGACAAATGACCAGCCGACTGACACTAGTGAAGACAACTAAGTTCCTTCTGTTTTAGTCTGAAGCAGTTTTAGCTTCTGTTTTAGTCTGCTTAGCAGAGGCCAAAGCAGTGTGTTGGGGACACAGTACATTGCCCCTCAACTATCAGGACCCTTCTTTCCAGCCTTATGGGTCATTATGCACAGCAAAGGTGCAGATGTTTTTCTCTCCGTAAGAAACTTGAAACAAAGGGATGTGACATAATCTCATTTTGAGCCTAAACCTCTGAAAAGGAAAACCACAAAGGCGGAAGAAATGAAAATAGTAGAGAGAAGGAGAGATGAAAAGGAAAGATCACTAAGGGCTCCAGAATCGTGACCCTCCGGTCTCACCAAGAAAGTGATCCTTTGAAGGGCTAGGGTACCTTGGGATTGCCATACCTGTACTCACAAAAGATGAGCCCTTGAGAGACTTGCCATGTTAAAAATGACACAAGAAAAGTATGCCTCAGTTTAATGCACTTCTACAATATTTTCAATGAATTTACTCGATTTAGTAATAAAATGAAACATTCTCTAAAAACGTTTAAATTATTTTATAAAGAAGTATTTATAAATTAAACTATAATACATCATGCATAAATTACAAGCATAAATATACATACATGCATTAAACTACAAAATAATACTCTACCTTTTCCAGATTTTCACAGCTTCTTCACTAGCCGATAAAATCATTGAATTATCTGCACTATAATTCAAACTTCTTACAAAACTGCGATGGCCAGGAAGCATAATATTATGGCACAGCATTGCAGAATGATCTTTCACTTTCAAATCAAGTTTGTATTGACAGATACTATTATTCTTCAGTAAAACCACTACCTGCATAAAGTTGCTGATTAATATTATAATACAAGTAAAAACAGTCATTACTCAGCAAGCTTATAATATGTTAATTCTTTATTCATTCTGCTAAAAAAATGCACATATACTTAAATATAATTCTAGAGTCACTAAAAATATAAACTGTCTCAGTATTTCAAAAACTAATAATTTAGAAAAAAATCTGAAAGCCTTCAGATTTTACATTATGCACAAAGGGGCATTTTTTAACGTTTTGTGTGCACCTTTGTTTATTAAATATCGCATTTTTTGCATTTAAACGATAAAATTCAATTCAACAGCAATATCGCAAAATAATTTTAAAATGAACATATCTTTAGAATTTTTGATACACAGTCTTGTGCGCAGGAGATACAATTTTTTTTTGTGTGTGTGCGTGTGTGTGTGTGTGTGTGTGTTTGTGCACACAGTGTTGCCACTGCTCGCTTCGAAATCATTAAGTTTGTTAAGCAAAAATTCGTCAAAGTGTTACAAAATATGAATCAATAATCAAATTAGGGCTTCCAGATGCCCGTATTCAGGGGAGGATTATGTTATTCAAAATTTGATGGCTCTAGGTACCGTTGTTTTATCACAATGCGAGAATACATTTATACAGATTCTTCAGCATTTAATTTCTTTACATATAACACAGGGTGATAATATTTTGTAGTAACAATATGAAAAGTGAAATGGACATTTAAAGTTTTCGAAGCAAAATGTCAAAACGAAATTAATAGCCCTTTTGGGCTAACACTCTTTGGACTAATAAAATTCTTTAAAATATTAAGAAACAAAGTAATAAATACAGACATGGAATTCAACGATTGTAATACATGTACAAGATATTTATATACAAATTATTGTGTCAAAGGCATAAATCTGATTAAGAGAACTTTTAAGTACTGCCATTTATAAGGGACATTCAGTTCATTTTTAACTCAAATATGACATATTTATGGGATAGTAAAACATTATAAAATGACACTAATAGCTTTCAGAAATATAAAAAAGAAAACAAATGCAATAAGTACTATTGTTTGATTTTCAAAAGAATGTTAAATATTTATCAGTCAGTGATGTCTGTTAATAGTGAAAGGATCGAATATCATTCTGTGGCTTAATTCTTGACACAAAATTTATAACACCATGTTTAAAAAAGGGAACCATGTCAGTTACTATGTTTAAAAAAGGGAAACCCTTCTTAAATATAATTTTAAACTCATGACCACTGAAGAAATGTAGACTAACATTAAGAAACATGTGATGGAAAACAGAGCAAATTCTCTGATTGCTATGAAAATGGGCATATTGCTGTATAAATAGAAAACAAATTCTGTGCAAAAAGCTGGGCTTAATAAAGGTTTACATTGATGGTACCCAGGACAAAATGAAGCTAGAAATACATATAAATTTTCTGAATAGCTACAACCATTCAAAATGTCAGAAAAAAAGTTTTCATGATATAAAGCAAAATGTCACTAAAATAGTTATGGGGCAATCCATGATGTCAGCAAAAGATATTTATGTGGCATCCCAGATATGCATACAGCATATGTCTGCTTCAGTTAATGTGAAATACTGAAGTTGTGCAGATGTCAATTTTGTTCAATTGTCTGACTTTTTTTAAAGCGAAAAGAGACTGTTATGTACTTGCTGAGAACAAACGAGCCCAAATTAAAAAGAGGATTTTTTGAAAAAGATAAGCATTTTATTATTGATGTTTTTTTGGGTTTTTTAAAAATTATTTTTCATTTTATTGTTAGATTGCTCTCGCATGAAATTCTTAAGTTTTTCACCATTTTGAAAACAGCTGTTGCCTTTCATGCTTTAGCTTAACAAAAAAAATTATTCATCAATGAATGTTCACAACTGCTCTTCAAATTTGCCAATGAGTTTGCAACTCTTCAGTGGGGGTACAGATAATCAGAATGCACCAATAAATAAATAAATCTATAAATGAAGAAAGAGTGAGTCAAATGTTCTCAATAACTATTCTCTAGATAAATGCTAACACAAGTTTTCACTCACAGTTAGTGACAGAAGATGAAACATAGGACAACAAGAAATGAAACAAGAAAGCATGGTGTGGAAATAGCTGCTTGGAAGATTTTGGACACCTTAGGGAAAGAAGAATAGGGTCAACAGTTTATTGATTATAAGCCATATAATAACATATTAAAAAGCATTTATTATGCTAAGCTGTTGGTTCAACTCCTAAGAAGCCACAGAAATACAGGGTGATTAAAGATGATTCATCGGGTTTTTGACATCTCGTAACTTCAAATATATAATGCCCATCTGTTTGTACTAATAACCAATGATAAGGGTATATGTTAAAGTTTTGTCAATGCAGATTTCATTGCAATTTACCAAGTGGCAGGATGATAACAGATTGCAAAATGGTGAATAATCTACAGAAAGCATTTTGTGTGTTGCACTATGAGATGACTGAATCTGTTACTACCAAGTAAATACGCTCCAAAGACAGTACAACATACAGCCACCAACATATCAAAGCATTTTGCAGTGGTATTGACAGTTCAAGGACACAAGTTACCTCTCTAAAGGAAAAGCTTCGTTAAAACAGTGGAGAGCATCAGAGATATATTCCTTTGCAGCCTAAAGACATCTACATGTCATAAACTGGTCATTCCCCAGCCAACTATGTGGAAGATTTTGCACAAGCAATTACCTCTGAAACCATATTACATAAAGCTGCAGCAACATTTATGGCTAAGCGAGCATACTGTCAAATGCAAATTTTGTTAACTTTTCAAGGAAGCAATAGAAGATGACGAATTTACCCCAACTCATGTTCAATGGCAATATTCCTTCTAAACATTCAAGTGAATCACCATAACATCTGCATATAGGACATGGGGAATCCCAGTGTTATAAGAAAGATTAAAAGAGATTACCATCTTCTGTGCTGCTTCATACAGCAAATTATATGAGCACTACTTTTTTTCTGGGAAAACTGTGAGGTGTACAATGCACACTGTGCAAAAAAAAAATAAATAAATAAAGTTCAATATAGCATTGTTCTAATATACGTACTTTGACAAAAAAATCAGACCTTTTTTTGAAATGGCATGCCAATTTTTTTCCCATGTTTCAATTCTACGACTCAAACAGGGTTCTTACACATTTCTGCACACAGAAATTAAGTACTTTTAAGGACCAATAATGAAAAAAATTAGAGAGAGACCAGCTGATTAGAACGAACCTGAAAGGCCTGATGTAGGCAAGGTTGGCAAGTGTTGAAAGTTAGTCAAGTTCTGTTTCAAGCAGTTAGTGTCATAGCTTCGTGTACAGTTCCAGGGGTTGTAACCCAGTTAATATACTTTAAGGTTCCAATAAGCCATTAAAACACCAGAGGTGATAAGTTGTTTTGTATTATTTTAAGTAGATGCATAGAATATGTTTTACTCGAATTTTTACACTTTTTTAATTTATCTTGTGACCACAGTGAGTATTAATGAAAGGCAATAACTCGCTTTAATATGTAGAGGTAATTTTTAAGGGTAAGCAGTTAGTTATAAATAATTAAATTAGGCAGTTTGATAATCATTATGGATTTACATGACCACTATTAAATTTTATTTTTTAACAATATTTGTTTAAAAAGCCCTATTTAAATCAAAATCTAATAAAATTTCACAGTTTAAAGGTATATGTAATTAAAGTATAAGTTTAAAGTTTCTTAAACGATATTACAATAATTACGTATTAAAAGCTACAGAACATTCATGTTTTGTAACAACAACAGGCAACAAAATATTTATCCGTCATTTAAATTTGAAGCCTTCCCAAACATTTTGGCTAGTTTATATCGATTTCCTTCTCTTTAAGCATCTTTTCTAACAATATGCAAATCAATGCTGTCGCTAGTTTCTGCGCTTTATCTCCTAACTTGTCAACCTCTCCACAATGTACCTATGAGGGTTTAATTGATCTGGTAAAAGTTAAATAGTCCAAAACTCCCGACAGGCGTGAAGCATATTATCGCTATGTCTGAAATTAACCACAATAATATTAGAAAAAGGTTTAAATAAACCTCTTATTTTTTTTAAAAAAAACTTAGAACATAAAGGCATGTTCTGATGCTAACAAAATCAATTACAGCTCACGGTGACGTAATTAAACAAGAACAGTCTAATTCAAACTAAAAATGTGGACTAGTGGTCAAAGATTATACAATTTAATTTGGCTCAGTAACTCTATCATATGAGGAAACAGATGTGGGAAATTATAGTAAAGGCTCAAATCATAAACTATTGGGTAATTTACATAATAATAACTGCACATATCTTTGAAGAATGATTTTCTTTATGTATTCAGTTTTTTTTCTTCAACAAGTTTCCTTTTCATTTTAGAATTTTTGGATTTAATATTCTAAAAAACTATTAAACTAAACTAAAAACTGCTATTCTAAAAAACACTAAATGTATTTAGAATTTATACAAAAGGCGGCTAATTTTATTTCTTTAGTAATATGAACATTCAAAAGAAATATGAAATATGTATGGTAAAGGCCGGTTACAGAGCTGATGTGCCATAATTTTTAGAATTTAGTGACACACCGAACAACAACAAAATCTAGAAATGGCAAAACTTTTAGAATTCAGAGCAGACTTTGGAAGCAGAACTTAGAAGGGCATTAGGCAGCAGAACTTAGAATCCACAGTGATTGCATCAGGTGGGAAAATGTACTAGCTCTGTGTATGATGCATAAGACATATTAGATTAATCTTTTAAATTGTAAGTTTTCAATTTGTTTATTAATAAAATCATTCCTATCTATAATGTCTGCCCATGTGATAAGATTAGAAGCATTTTTGATATTTTTCATGCTTGTGTCAAGTGAAAAGTAGAGAAAATAAAGGGAAGATAAACACGTTAAGAAAAAGATTCTAGTATCAGGAGTAAAACATTCAAATATTGTGTTTTCATTGCTCTTCCAAATGTTCTCCAAAAAGTAAAAAATTCATTGCAAACTTTCTGTAAAATACATCAATTACGTGTTGATACCATGGAGACATTTTTCATTTTGTCACATATTTCTTGAAACTTCTAGAATCGTGGCTCTATAAATCTTGCCTTCAAATCCTTCTAAACTTTCCAAGCTGCAATGTCTAAAATCCTAAAAAAAATTATCCCTACCAATTTTGTAACAGCAAAAGACCAGAAATAGTTTGGGAAAAAAAGGGAGGGAAAAAAGGTAAAATTAATTTTATACAGAAAAATTGATGCATATTCTAAGAATTATAAATACTCAGAGACAATTACATGGAAAAAACTCTTACTATGAAAAAATTAAAAAGAAGACATTTTTAATTAATTACATAGCTAATTTTGCTTTTGCTAAGAGTTGTTTCATAAATTGTGCTTTATAGTATTATACCTTGTTTATTTTTCAGATTCAAAATATCGTATAATAAGTTGCCAAAATAAAACTTTATAATATGACAACAAAAAATAATAATGTTTCATTTTAATCTTATTTTTTAAATATAATTTCAATATATTACCATTATTTTAATGAAATTTACCAATGTTACGATATTTTAAAAAAAATCGTCGAAAAATTCTCGGATCTTAGAATTTAAAATTTCCTATAGAAACTAATCTTAAAATCGCCAAATTTAGAACCGTTTAATAAAATAATTCACATCCCCAAAGCAAGAAGTTGTTTAAAAGCTCTTTATTAGAAAAAATGAATTTCAAAATGCTTATGTTTCACTTCTTGCTTAGAAATTCGAGTATCCCATCATTTGTATTAGAAATAGAAACAAATTATAAACCATGAACCCATTCAAAAGATAACCGTATATGTCAGTGAATCGCCAAAAATATTCCTCCAAAATGCTAATTCACACTCAAAATGGCAGTCGTAAAAACAGACAGAAATTTCACATGATTAAAATTAAGGACCTTCTACCGATTTTGGGCAAAATTAAGGACTTTTAAGGTCCAAAAATCGATTCCAAAAAATCTAAGGACCATACAAACCCTGTCAAATTATGCCAAACTACCAAGATTTGTAAAAATGGCACAAGTAGTTTATAAAAAATAATAAATTTTAAAATAATAATAAAAAATCCGATGTGTACACCCCATGACTTCCTTGTACGGAATATTAAATTATACGCACTTTTTCTTGCATTTTGTTTAAACTTATTGGATTGAACTAAACCTACTTCGCCGACAGTGCATAAACCACAATAGAATAAATGCATTCCTTAAAATTCCCATTATTTGTTTACCATAGCGACACTCTGGAGCTGGGTTCACTTAACAGTATTATATTTCGTTCATATTATAACTCAGAATGCATAAAATTTATATCATTTAAAGAATTATCTAATCGTTGCCACATGTTCTATTCAAATACTATAATAAAGCTAGAACGATGTATAAAAGAAATTAAGCAAACAAAACAAAAAAGAAACAGTTTTTCACAGACGATTTAGTATTTCTCATTTAATTAATTCAGTTCACACTTTGTGACAAGGCAAAAATACATAAAAACTCAAAATATCTGTATTAAAAATTACGAAATAAATCTTAAACACTTATTTCCTCGAAAAAATTCCACAAAGGATTAAGCATGATTAAATTCGCAATAATAAATGAAGGCGTTATCTTTGTTGTTGCAAAGCTACGTTTCTCTAGATTCGCAACAAATCCACTACTCTGCTGTTTCAAATGTAAACAAGCAATGGTCGCCATCAAAAAAAAATTATTAGGCTTAGCCGCACTTAAACAACTTTAAAATTGTTGATAATTCTAAAAATATTGCATACGGATTTACTAAAGTCATAAAAACCTCAACCGGAAGATAAGAACAACGTAATACAATCATTTTTAAAGCAAAAAATGTACAATTTACAAATATATAAGAGTAAAGAAATTGAGATCACTGAGCCGGGTAAGAGAATGGATATATATATAAATATATTTATATATGTTTGGCGCGGCCAATTACAACCAAAATACGAGGTGCACATCCACATGTTATAGTAGTCCTACATACAAAATTTCAATGTTCTGAGGCTACTCGTTTTTCAGTTATGCGAGATATGTACATGCGTTCATACAGATGCCACAAAAAATTCTCTTCAGAATTCATTTTAAAGCAGTTTTATAATTTTTTTGGAAGAAAAGAGTCTTTTATTCTGTCCTTACATACAGATATCACTCAAATACATCGTTAAATTGCATTCAAAAGTGGTCAAAATGGATATTTTCGTTGAAATATGCTGCCTGAAACTTTTCACGATTACAATACTTCCTTTTTACTTCATACAAGGAAGTAAAAATAAGCTCTCAAAATTTTAGCTTCTCAATGTTAATTGAGTTTGATATATACTTATTAATATCTCCTTTTTTTTATTAAACTTACTTGATTCCTTCTTCCAGAATTCGGAATCTAGGTTGTCCAAATATAATTTGGATATTTTTTAAATTTGTACTTTTAAATATTTTTTTAAACATTTTTGTATTATAAAATTTTTAACATCATCATAAAGTAAATGTATTTCTAGGCATATGCAAAATTTTTTTTCCTCAGCAATAATTTTCCTTTTTTTTCCTCAGCAACAATAACATCAAATGTGGTTTACGCACTTTGTTAAAATGATTTGAAAGTATGAACGATGACTTTTCTTCTGCTCATCTACAATGAAAAAAAGGAAAGGAAAATAAGTTGCTATAAATTAAGAAGTTTGCCAAGTAAATTATTCTTGATGCAAACAGAAAAAAATGTGGCAAGATAAATTTTTGAATTTCTCCATAAATTTCACACTAAATTTGACAAAATTTATTATTTAGGCATAATTTGAGTTGGCATGAGAAACGACACGTGGAAAAAAAAATTGGCACATCATTTCAGAAAAAATCTGATTTTGTTTCAAAATACCTATGTTAGAATAATGCTATATATAGTCTAATATACATCCTAACTCGTGCTTTTGAGACATGAAAAATGCAATTTGAATTTCATCAATCAGCCCAGTAGAATGGGAGATACAGAATTTTCCCATTTTTTTTTTTCGAGGTGTATCTACACATGTTGCAAAAATGGTTGTTTCATAAACTGATAGTTGATATCCCAAATTTCATATTTCAGCAAGATGGAGCTCCAACTCACTGGCATAGAGAAATGCACTGCCATCTGAATGAATAACTTTCACACCAGTGGATTTAGCAATAAAAGGATCAATGCTAATAACAGTAGTAATAATAGGAAGCTGCACTCAAGATGACTTGGCACTTTTCAGGTGGCTCTCTAGGTCTCCTGGCCTTATAGTTTCATGACTTTTTTTTTTTTTTTTTTTTTTTTTTTTTTAAATGTGTGAAAGATAATGTTTACATACCACTTTTGCTGACCACATTGACTGAACCCCAGGATTGCATCACTGCTATACTGATGAACACTGACAGAAACATGCTTGAACATGTATAATTTGACCTTGATAACCGCACAGATGTTTGTCATGCAACCCAAGGAGAGAGCATAAAACATTTGTAATGATATATAAGAACCTCGACAATGTGTTTTTTAATGCAATGTATCATTCACAATTTTTTCAGACTACAATTCAGCAAAGTTGATTTCAGCTTCTATTCCAACCATCAGATTCACCAAACCTATCTCCAAATGGCTTTTTTCATTTAAAAAATTATTATGGTGGTAATTATAATTTGAAAGATGCCATTCAGG
The DNA here is from genome assembly GCF_044657685.1 of Stegodyphus dumicola. Lineage (NCBI taxonomy): Eukaryota > Metazoa > Arthropoda > Arachnida > Araneae > Eresidae > Stegodyphus > Stegodyphus dumicola. The sequence goes on along the minus strand of NC_140777.1, from coordinate 112,060,513 downwards.
AATGTTTTGTAGGCTATGAAAAACACTTTCCTCCCCCCTACTGAAATCTGACACTTGATGCATCACTGTGTTAAGTTCATTGAAGTAAAAGGGAATTACACAGAAATCTGACAGAGTAATTTTAAGACATTTAACTTGTATAAGCTTTCAAGTTTAAAATGCACGGAATCCTCCTCCATTCCCCCCCTCAATTTTAGCATTCCTATATGCTATAACCAGCAGCTAGAGGTTATTTTATTATTTAAAAAATAGAACAAAATGTGAATTTTAATTTACTTAAAGTATTTTATACTTTTGATTTTAATTATATGTGAATATACATTTATAATAGTCATTCAAATATAAAATAAATAATTTCCTCAACCACGTAGTGTATTAGTGCAATTAGTTTAGCTATTCATATTCATAATGTAAAAAATGAAAAATTTTAGTAAAAAAAAATTGATACTGCAATGACAGTCGTCATTTTATATATGATTTTATAAACCACATTTCTTTCCTGTAAATAAAATTTTATTTTAACAATAACTTTTCCAGACTAGGCTTACCTAGTACAATAAATGACGAACAGTACTTTTCATTAATTCATTAAGCTCTTTTTACCCTCCTTTTTTAATGAGAAGTTATAGGTGCACATTTAATGCAAAACCAAATACTTGCCACTTACATACATAGTTTACATGAAATCATACCATTAATATAAAGGATCTTTTTAATCTTATATAAAACAGTAATGATAGGACAGAAATTAACAAACTAAGTGATAAGAGTACAAATAATTAATATATTAAAAATTACATCGTAAAACATACTCCTATCCCATAACAGGCATAATGACACATCTATTGACAATCATCATAAGTTAATCTTTTTAACAATATAACACCATACATAAAAAGTAAAAATAACCTTTGCAATATCATTTTCATCAACATTTATGAAAAATGAATCAATTTTCCCAGACATCTGAATAGGTTCTAATGCTTGAAATTCATCAACCAAAGCTGGATCAATCTCCAAAGAGTTTAGCACCATTTCTTCATTATTTTCTCTATAAATAACAAATAAAATAGCCTTAACATATTTTTAACCAAAATGAATTAGAATTTAGAAAATAGCAACTAATCTGAAATAATTGAAATTTCCTACTTTAAAAAAAAAAAAAAAAAAAAAACTTATACAGTCAAAAGTCGTTAATTCGGACACCCATAATCCGGAATGATCTATAATCCGGACCTCAAAACTAAAAATTTTCTGCGCATGCGCCGTGTTGACACATGCGCAAAGAGGTTAGGCGTTTACGCGTGCGCGTAAGACCTTTTACCGCTGCGCATATGCATGTGCGCAAGTGCAGAATACGTTTTCGCGTGCGCGTTTTATGTATAATCTAAAATTATCTATTTCAGTTAATGTTGATGATTGCGTTGTTCCTTAATCTTCGAATTGGATCCGGCTTATTATTTTTTGCAGACTGTAAGAGCAATTTTATAAAAGTAAACTTGAACTTTCGATTATGTCAAATAGAATTTCCGATTCTGGAACTCCCAAAGGATCGTACAAAACGAAAGTATGTTTCGGTGTCCATCAAACAAAAAGTGGAATTGCTGGAAAAAATGGATAAAGACATGAAGAATGTGACAGAGAGGTTAGTGAAAACGAAAAAATTTCGATTGACAGGTTAGTGAGTATTCTCGGCACAGCAATTAACGGGACTTGAACAGCGGAACTTTGTAACTGAACAAGAAATTATGTCTGTTTATAGAATTAAAGAGAAAGTATTATCACATAAAACGAAGCAACTTAAACAACTTACATTGAAAGAAATGTTTAATAAAGTAAACAAATAAATATTAAGCTTTTTATTTTTTTTGTAAATTTTGATACCCTTTAAATCATAATTGTTCTTTATTTCATAAATTACGGTTTCATATTTTTAACTTTAAAATTTCTGCATGCCATCTTGCGAGACTTAAACTGATGATCTATAATCCGGAAAAATCGATAATCCGGAATCGTCGAAGTCCCGACGAGTCCAGATTAACGACTTTTGACTGTAGATGACAATTTATTTTCTAGAATACAAAAATAGAAAACTAGAAAATAAATTCTGTACTTGTGTGTTAGAAGATCAAAAATAACCTACTGAAGTTGGGGATTTCATACTGTAAGAATTTTGAAAAGACAGGAGAAGTCCTGTTAAGAAGTCCAATGGCACTTTTAGGTAGCTAGATTTATCCAGAAAGAGAGGCTTTCCTTTACAAAAGGAAGAGAAATGTAGAATTTCTTATCTAAACTGTTTGTGCAATTGATTCCAAATCATCAGTGATATACAGAAGAGGATGTATATATATATATATATATGTTGCATGATCTTAAATTCATTTAGTGCGAAAACAAAATCTTCTATGTTTATTTCAACTTTACTTTGAATTTGATTTCATAATGACAATTTCCAATGTTTAATTTTTACAAATAATATAGAACTCAAATGCATAAACATGAAGGTGTCGGGGACGGTTACTCGGGTTATTTCGGATTCCTCTACAGAAATTGCTTTTTACTCCAAATTGAATTGACTAAAATGCTTCATAAGAATAAGTTTTTTGAGTATCAGCATTGGTTCATAATCCCTTCTATTCGCGGAAATATTTGGCCTGACTAGAATTGCCGGTTTGACTTTAACTTATAACTCGAGTAAAGACGAAACACCTTTGTATTTACGTATTTTTATCAATTATTGTTCATTGAATGGGAGTTGGTTTGTTCCCCTTGAAAAGTCAACTAATTTCCAATCAATGACAATGATTACATGTTTTTAATTTTTCCTTTTACAATTGAAATTTTATTCTTCATGATGATTTAACTCCAGTCCCTGTTAAAACATTATTAACATTTTGCTTTCAAATTTACTTGAAAACATCTTTCAAAATATAACTTACCAGTATGGATTTACTCTTTTAAAATAATTCTACTTTAATTAAACTTAGGAGATAATATAATCAATTAATCAATATTGTTTAGGAAATAAATTATATATATATATATATATATATATTTGAATTTAACAAACACTTTCTATTCGTAAAAAGCAAATTTAAACTAAAATTTAAATTTTAAATTATGAAATTTTAATTGCAAACAAATTATTAATTATTGCTGCAAACTAATCTACAATATCATTTAAATTCTAAGAGCATATGTAAATTACGTGCAAGCATCAAAATCCATGAATAAATATATCAAATTCTAAAAATTTTTTAATCTTAAAAAATTTTATAAAAAATTTCTAAGACTAAATTAATTTGAATAGTGAATAATTGTTGAGCAGGCAGGAGACAGATCTTATCAAGGGCAAGTTGCCTCCAAACCTAACTCTTCAATTATTCAATTTGTGTTTCGTCATCCATATAGGCTTGTGTATAGTAATTTAAAAAGAAAGATAAATAAAAAATAGTGAATTACTAAAAAAAAATTTTTTAAAGGAATTTTGAGAAATTTAGAAAACAAATTGACAAAGAATCAAAATAATTAAAACAAAATTGCCATTGTAAAAAGAGTAGAAAATTAAAGTAATTTAGAAACCTTTGCCTATTTGGAAACTTACCCGACACAAATTAGGCATGTAAATCAAAGATAAACTATATACAATCTATAAAAATACATAAATAATACTAAAAAGGCAAGTAAATAGTATGTTTTAATTTAACTTACCAAACAATATTTGTATTTGGAGAGTGGAGCAGCATTTGCCAAACTAAGTGATTTTGAGTAGTGTGTTTCTGCTAACTTTATAATAGAGGATGCTAATATAAGATAAAGTTGAGTGTTAAGCTGCTACCTGTTAGATCTATTGTAAAAAACCTATTCTTAAAACTCTTAAGTAAAGTAAAATGTGTGTTCTGTGTGCAAAAATGTTGTTAACAATGAAGTATTGTAAAAATGTGTAAAATATTGGAAAAAAATTTGCTAACTGTTACGGTTATGTGAAAATAGAGTTGCAAACTATTAAGGATTGTAAAAAAACTAAAATATTTTCGAAACAAAGTACGAAAAAGGTTTTTTGAAGAAAAAATTAAATTTAATTTTAAGTTTGATAATTTTTTTTTAAATATTTTGCAATAGTCTTAATTTATTAAAACTGAATTTCAACAAGTTTAATCAAAACTTTACTAAATACTGGCCAGAAGTAAAAAGATAAAAATCTTCACTCAATTCAGGCTATAATTGAGACTTTTGAAAAGAGTTGGCCCTTCATTAGTAAAAGGAAAGAATCCAGTATTGATTAAATACACATTTTTACAAATTAATTAACATTTACTAGAAAATCCTTCATTACCCTATAGTTAAGGTTTAAGGTAATGTTACCATACCATAAAGAGTCAAAAAAATTAAAGTTAATGCAGGCCTTTTGATATATAAATTAATAAATTGTGTTGGGACTTCGTTATTAACTTAAACATTAATTAACTTTAATATTTCTTCCTTTAAATCTTCTATTTCAGTACATATATTTTTATTCTGATTATTTGGCTGTAAAAAGTGTTACCTATTACTTTTCTAGAGATATTAGAGTACAAATTTATTAGTTTAATGGTATTAAAATGGAAATTCCTCCTTTTATCATATAATTCAAATTTGCTCTGTTTAATTATGAGCAGGTCTAGGTATTCAATAGCATCTTGATTTGTATTAGTTTTATTACGTGTTAAACCATTTGGGTAAATTTTAAATTGTTCAAAAGCAGAATTATGATTGAAAATTATAACATCAACATATCTGAATCGATTTGCAAATAACTTTAATTCATTCTTATTCAAACTTAGTTGGAATTTATATTCATTAGCAAAAAGAAATAGGTTACATATTTGTGTAGAAATGTTTGCTCCCTTTGGAATTCCTCTCACCTGCTGAAAGATCTTATTATTACCATCTTCAATTCAAAGGATGTTAAGCATGTCAGGAAAAAGTTGTGGGAGTTGTATTAAACTAGTAAAAAATTTTTCCAATGGTAGAGAAGTATAAAGGTTTTTAAAGTCATAGCAGTTAATGTTCTTGACTTCTAAACTTTTAAATTTGTTGAGAACTGGAGCATTATTATAAATAACCCAACTATAGCTGTGTTGCTTGTTAACTAGTTGATGAATTAAAATACAGATTTTTTAAAGTTTAATTGCAAATATGTAATTTATATTCTTTTTATAATTATTTGTACCATTTGCTATAAATCTAAATTTGAGTGGTGATTTATGGAACTTAGTAAGAGCATATAGATTTGCTAATCTATTGTAGTTAGGTGGTTGTAAAATTTGTAGTTTCTTATGAATTGCTTTTAGCTTTTTTGCAATGACATTTTCTTGTGTATTAGTAAGTTTGTAAGTAATGGCATTATTCAGTTCAGTATTAATTAGGGAGATATAAAAAAATTTTCAAATAATGCTGAAATTATTACTGGCTTTGTCAATTTAGTGATTAAGATTGGATTGGATTATTTAATTATGACAAAGCACACGAGGGCTATCTGCCTACAGGGATGGTTGCCTTCGTGGAGAACTTTCTAAGGAAAACTGGCTTGTATACACATTACACATGGGAAAAACCATTAAAACGCCTATGCAACCAGCCCGTTCACAGGATTCAAACCTCGGACCGAACTACCAGTGTTCAGCGTCTTTAACGCTTGCTGCTGGCGGGCCTGGTGATTAAGAATTTTTGTTTCAAATCTTGCAATAGAGGATTGAGAAAATTCCATGGTAAACTGCTTTTAAATTCAATCCTTTGAATTCTTTGCTTCAATTCTTCTAACACTTCATGTTTCGAAGTCATAAAGGCAGAATTTGGAATATTTAATTTGTAATTATGAAATCGTTTTAATTATGAAATCGTCGAGATTTTTTTCCGAAACTTCTAAAACTGTGATTTTTGCCAATTGTAACTGTACTGGTCTAAATTTTATGCCTTTCCCATTAAATTTCTTAAAAGCTGGTTTTGAACTATTTTTAAATTGCCAGTAACAATACGTTTATGAAATTCGTCTATGTAGTCTTTGTATTGAAGCTCTTTGCAGTATCAATGGGCTGTAAAAGTTAAATCATGATGGTAAATTAGCAATTTACTAAGAGGTTTTTGATACTTGAAAGCTGGTGAGATTTGTACTATAGTAGTTGGAAATTGTTGTTGACATTTTCTGAAAATTTTGCTGAACTGAATATTGTCATTGTCATTCATGAACTGAATATCGTCATTGTCCATGAATTGTACGAGGGCCATCCAGGAAGTAGATTACGTTTCCATCTGTGTCCGCTAGGGGCGGGGCTAGCGCAGCCATCTTGGGGTCAGAGCGTTGCGCAGCTCAGTCTGCATCTAGCCGTGCTAGTGAGAGGTTCGTGCTGTGCTCCGTTCAGATACTGTGACGGTTTGAAATGTCTGCGTTAATTGAAAATCCCGCGAGCTGCGAGGTGCGCTCAGTAATAAGGTTTCTGACTGCAAAAAACTGTAAACCGATAGAAATCTATCGGCAGCTTCGTGAAGTGTATGGGGACAACATTATCACTGAAGGTGGAGTGCGTCAGTGGGTCATAAGATTTCAAAATGGCCGAACCAATGTTCACGACGAAGATCGAAGTGGGAGACCCAGCATAGTGACCGCCGAACTTCTCGAAAAAGTCGATGCTAAAGTCCGTGAAAATCGAAATTTCACAATAACGGAACTTTCTTTGAGTTTTCCACAAATTTCGCGAAGTTTGTTGCACGAAATCATCAGCGAAAAGCAAGAAGAGGTAACGAAGTGGTTGAAGGCGCAGGCGGCCGAATTTTCCGACAAAGGAATTTCCAAGCTCGTACATCGCTACGATAAATGCCTTAATTTGTATGGTGACTATGTAGAAAAGTAGTATTTGAGTGTGGCTTTCATCTGTATATAATAAAATTTGTTTCCCATACAATTTTTATTGTTTTATTATTTTATTGTTTATTTTTTTATTCCAAAACGTAATCTACTTTCTGGATAGCCCTCGTAATTTTACTTACTTCTGGCCAGTATTTAGTAAAGTTTTGATTAAACTTGTTGAAATTCAGTTTTAATATATTAAGATTGTTACAAAAAAAATTTCTTACTTTAATTAAAAACATTTTTTAATTTTTTTTTCAAAAAAAAAATGGGTTTTTTTTTTCAAACTTAAAATTAAATTTAATTTTTACTTCAAAAAAACTTTTTCGTACTTTTTCAAAAACATTTTTGATTTTTTACAATCCTTAATAGTTTGCAACTCTATTTTCACATAACCATAACTAGCAATTTTTTTCAATTTTTTACACATTTTTACAATGCATCACAGTTAGCAACATTTTTGCAGACAGAACACACAATTTACATTTTATTTTACTTAAGAGTTTACAGAATAGGTTTTTTACAATAGATCTAACAGGTAGCAGCTTAACACTCAACTTTATCTTATATTAGCATCCTCTATTATAAAGTTAACAGAAACACACTACTCAAAATCACTTAGTTTGGCAAATGCTGCTCCACTCTCCAAATAAAGTATAGTTTGGTAAGTTAAATTAAAACATACTATTTACTTGCCTTAAATGCCTAAATTAGTACTTTTTTAGTATTATTTATGTATTTTTTATAGATTGTATATAGTTTATCTTTGATTTACATGCATAAAGGCCTGTTTCCACTGCTGCGTATACGTTGCGGTGTCCATGCGTTTATCCAATCAGTGAGCAAATTCACTTTGATTGACATCTGCAATCCGTTCGATGTGCGGTGACGGATGGCGTACGGATGGAGTTTAACAATGTTCAACTTCTATCCGTATGTCTGTGGACGCATTGTGGTCACGTGGTAAAAAAGAAGCAATCAGGTAGTCACCAAAAATTAATAGTGGCAGAAGTAGCGATGAACGCTCGCTTAGGGAAAGAATGTTTTGCTAAAAAATACTTATTTCTGAATTAACATTATAGCAAGAAATCTGCGTGCTGAAAAAGACAGCAATAAGCTGAATTTAGTTAAAAAAAGATAAGAAAAATAAGATAACTGCAACTACAGTACTTGTTCGCAGATAAAATCAGGGGTTCAAGAAATTCAGTTCAAAAAAATCAGCGGAAAAAATTATAACTCCAAGTCCATGAAATAGCAAAATTTGTTCTGACAATTATTTCCTAGTTCTGCATACTCATTTACCTTTAATGAAACTATATCAAACTGCTATAGTAAATTAGATATGATTAAAAGATTTGTTATTTTTTTTTTCTTTTGAAACAGATAAAAACTAAAAACGTTAATTATAAATTAAATTTGATAGCCTTCTAAATATTCCAATGAATTAAAGAGCATGTTAAATTTGTATTTCCCTTTATCTTTTTGGCCAACATACATTTGTAAGCACATGAAATATATTTTTAGCAGCCCGTTTAACTTCAATCAGAACGCCACTTTAAAAGATAACGTTTTTTGTAAAAAATGTACTAGAAGCTGAAGAACAAACTCTGGTGAATTTTTCAGACGATAGCACACTGAAATAGGACCCAAAAATTTAGTTTTAAGAATTGATTTACTTGATGATGTATATAAGCCAAAATATGCATACGTCTCTCGTGTGATGCTAGCTTAGTGGTAAAGCTGACAGTAATAATGTTTACTTTTGGGGGTCGTGAGTTCGAATCCCATACACTTTTTGCCCCCTGTCTGCAACTTTCTTAGCTTTTTGTTCCAATTTGATCTATATTCGTGTTTTATAATTTATTTCTATTCTTATATGCTTTAAATATATTGTTTTATTTATGTTCTAATTTATTTAAATTTTCCCCCGCAAAAAAGTTTGAAAATTATATTATACTAATTTAAAGCATACCTTGTACATATATATTTGAATTTAACAAACATTCTCTATTCGTAAAAAGCAAATTTAAATTAAATTTAAATGAAATTTAATGCAAATAAATAAATGATTAATTATTACTGCGAACTAATCTACAATATCATTTAAATTCTGAGAGTATATGTAAATCAAGTGCAAGTATCAAAATCCATGAATAAATATATAATTCCAAAAATTTATTAATCCTAAAAAATTTATAAAAATGCATAAGTGAATAATGGGATAGATTATTAATCTTAAAAAAATTATAAAAATGCATAAGTGAATAATAGGATAGCTTATTAATCCTAAAAAATTTATAAAAATGCATAAATGAATTATAATTTAATCCTAAAAAAAATTATAAAAATGCGTAAGTGAATAATAGGATAAATAAATTTTTGGAATTATATATTTATTCATGGATTTTGATACTTGCACTTGATTTACATATGCTCTCAGAATTTAAATGATATTGTATATTAGTTTGCAGCAATAATTAATTATTTATTTGTTTGCATTAAATTTCATTTAAATTTAATTAACTTTAAATTTGCTTTTTACGAATAGAAAATGTTTGTTAAATTCAAATTTCATTCCTTGCAGCAATGGCGGAAGAGAATTATTTAAATTTAATTTATTTTGAAACCCTGTAGATATATATATATATATATTTGTTTCACTTTTATTTGAATGTATATATATATATGTGCTCAGACTTTGGGATGTTTACGACTCTAAACTTTCATTCCAATTAACATGAGACAGTATTAATGTCCTAAACATTTTTTAACAAAAAATTACTATAATAATTGCTTTTAAATTCAGTCCTCTCCAGCAGAAGCGCAAGAATTAATTCAATATTTCCATTTTCTTTATCTAATGTGTGTCTATATAAAGAGAAAAAGCTTATTTTTATAACTTCTTCTATAAAGAGATATGAATTAAAAATTTAAAAATTAAAAATAATATTTTATGTATTATGCATAAAATATAACTGTCTATAGTGCATTTTAAAACAAATGAGATTTCTAATAAATTATCCAGCTATGACCCTGAAGTCAGCGGTATACAAGCATAGCAAATTTTGTATGACTGACTGATAACTTATAGCCAGAATACCACTGAGATCAGTAGATCTGGCTCAATCAAATTTATGCCAGATGGGCACAATAACATAGAACTATCTTCACATAATGTCTGCCGTAAGGAGGAGCAAAGAAGGATAAAGAATAGAAAGACCAGCAACGCAAGAGCTCACTAGCAAGTAACTGGCCCGGTAAAGGCGTGACTAAGTGGGAGTCATAAAATGAGTGTAGAATGTGAATAAAACTAGTGAATTTAAGAAATACACAGTACAATAAATGAGTAAGATACAAAATTAAGAATGAAATTTTGTGTAAATATTCTTAAACTTTCTTTACAGTTGCACTGTATTTTTAAAGTACCAACTATTTTTTAATTCATTTAACATTTTTATTTTATTTTATTTATTTATTTATTTTTTCTCTAACAGTACATTTTAGTTTTAATAATATATATTTCATTAATATTTAAGGCTTCTAGAAACGCAAAGAAATTTTTAAAATTTACTTCAGCTTCTATGCAATTAGTGATATTCATAATATACATTATAACCTTACTTATCTAAAAATTGCTAGCGTACTTTACTTTCACATTTCACAAGGAGAAATAAAAAAATTCCAATAACATGGAATTTAGTAAACAAAACTTTCTGCATTTTAAGTCAGGATCCTTATCAAATCCAAAACAAACAATACTCGCTTAAGCAGGAAAAATTCAGATGTTCAGTGTCGTAACTCGCGAACTGCTTGTTTGGCACCAAAATATTACAGTGACACCTAGCGGCGGAAAATGAAAATATTTAACAGATATGCAGCAGTAGAAACGCTTGTACGAATGCCGTAGGTGTGTCTTCAATTGACGCAACGCGTTCGTATGCAGTAGTGGAAACGAGGCTTTATTCGTGTCAGGGAAGTTTCCAAACAGACAAAGGTTTCTAAATTACTTTGGTTTTCTAGAAAACTTTGATTTTCTACTCTTTTTACATTGGAAATTTTATTTTAATTATTTTGATACTTTGTCAATTTGATTTTTAAATTTCTCAAAATTCCTTTAAATTTTTTTTTTCAGTAATTTACTACTTTTGATTTACTTTTGGTTTTAAATTACTATACACACAAGCCTATATGGATGACAAAACACGAATTCAGTAATTGAAGAGTTAGGTTTGGAGGCAACTTCCCCTTGATAATATCTGCTTCCTGCTTGCTCAGCGATTATTCACTATTCAAATTAATTTAGTCTTAGAAATTTTTTAGGATTAAATTTTTTTTTGGAATTTTATATATTTATTCATGGATTTTGATACTTGCACTTATCAGGTTCAATGTTCCGTCTTACTTTCTTCGGGAACATGCAAGGACCTGACTCGGAACAGAGAGCTTACTAAAGCTATGTTCAAAACTGTGGGAAGTAAACAGGATACACAAGAAGGGTATACAAAACCCTTTATTTTTCTCTATTTACAATGACTTCCGTACTTCGGAATACACCGACCCGCTACTTGGGGTCGAAACGTAAAAGTATAAAAATAAAACTAAACTCTAATTTAACTTTAGAATAATAAACATGGAAGATTGGCCTTATATTAACAGGAAGGCGTATGTAGTACAGATAACTGTGAACACTACAATACGTTTAAAAATTTATCAAGAGGATTAAAACCTCTGGCCTGGAAGGCAACCAGCAACTGCATAACTTCTAAGGTAAGCGGCCTGCTTCGACTCACTGCTTCCTCTCTTTCGCTTGGCAAAAAGCCACAACTTAAATACTTGGCGTTCGCCAGACTTTGCATAAATACATTAATGCTTATAATTCTGGCCGGAAGTAGAAAATAAGAAGTGATAGTAAAGATTTAAAATAAAATAAACGTTAGTAAAACTTAAGATCCTTACATACTTCCCGCCAGAGTTAATTAGTTTGAAACTGAGGTCTAAAACGACCTTGTTGAAAACTTTTAGCTCTAGAATCTAACGCGAGGCCAATCTTTTACAAACATTTTTCGCTAGAAACTAGAAATTTAAAAGAAAGAAATTTGTTTTTACAATAGCAGCTCCCAGGACACACAATTTTTTTCATCTGTACTGCATCTAAACAGGACCTTTTATTCAAATCTGGTTCCTTCCAGTAGTTTAATGAAATGTTACACAATGAAATGGCAAGTAACATGTATAATTATATTTCTCTTAACATTCTTATTTCATTCATGACTATTTTAGTTATCTCTCCCCATGCTCTCTGACATGTGTTGTAAAAGAACACCAAACACGAATGTGTTTATGTCTATGTGTTCAACACTTCCTCCTACAATCAAAACACTAACGTGTTAAAATTCAACATACCAAGACCTCGTAACACACCCTAATTTCAACTCTAAACCCTGAGGTACTATTCTGAAAGTGGCTAACTCTGAAGTGTAGCGTCAGAGAGCCTAACTACATCATTCAACCTTTAACACATATTCACCATGATTTAGTCTTTTTACAGTCACACGAATAAAAAAAATTTTAACATTACTTTCACTTTTACCATATCACGGTATTTCTTAACATTTAAAATAACAGTTCACATTGTATATAAGAACATATTAACATGCCGTTAATTTTACACATTTGAAAACATACATTAGTAGTACATTGTTAACTTCTATTCTTTTCAAAGCAAGTGCCAATTCTTTCTACATTGAAATAATACATTTCAAAAAGTCTTTCAGACTAAAACTTCTTTCTTGCCAGAATGTTTTAAATAATATTTATGCAATAACTTTTTACAATATTTAAGTCTTTACACAACGCTATTATACATCAACTTTAGTTTTACGCGCGAGTAATTGAAAAACATAATACCAAAATCGGTAACAACTCATTTCTCGCCCTTTTGGCGATAAAGGTAGACCTCGCATGAGGTAAAACTTCTTGAAATCTGAAACTTGCAGTAAGAATGAAAGATTAACTTAAGTTTGCAAAGTAACAAAAAATTTTACTTATCTTTGTGATATTCGGACATTCTTTTCTGGGCCCAGTCCTGAAAGGTAGTGCAGATTGTTGTTTGATTTATCCTCCTTCTTGTACGGGCTCGCCCTTCAGTGCCTTCCTCTAGATGCTTTCTTTTTTCTCCAGTTCGGTCACCCTTGAATACCTTCTTTTTCGCTTCTGCCTGTGGTCTTGGTCGTTTGATGGCAGCTGGTCTTGGCGGAACGGGGAAACTTCTTTCGTGTTCCTGCTTGGATCTCGTTGCTAGCCGTTCAAATTTTCCTTGTAACTTTTCCTCCGCCGCTGGTGGCCCTTCCGCAGTTCGGCGACATTTGCTGCGGAGAGTCCTGTCGGATGAGCAGATCTTCCGTTTTAGACCCGGGTTATAGTTGCCGTCATTTCTCCTGGTTCTCTTTGCATACGTCGTCCTTCTCCCTTCTTCATTCTGGGGGTTTTCGTGAGCTCTCTTTTCTGGACGGTGGAACGGCTTCTTTTTCTTGCTACCTTCAATTTTTCCGCAGGGAAACTTTCTTTTTAGTTGCTCCTGCCTCTTAATGGCTTGCCCTTATACTTGTCGTTTTTCCACATCTGGAGCTTGTGCCTGCGGTGTCTGCCGTGCCGGATCCTGCAAAAGATCTTTGAAAATTTTCATTTTATTACGATCATAGTAGGGTTTGATTTGATCAATGTTTGCGGAGCAGGTTTCACCATTTCTAGCTTTTAACACTACTACAGCGTAAGTTATTTTTTCTATGACATATGGTCCTTCAAATCGTGGAAAAAATTTGGCAGTTTTATCTTCTGGTGCTGAAGAAAGTGAATGCTTAATTTTTAAAACTTCATCCCCTACTTTATAAGTTACTCCCCGTCGTTTCAAGTCATAATATAGTTTTTGTTTTCTCTGTGCTACTTCAGTATTCTTCTTTGCTTCCTTAATTAGTTTTTCTATATCACCCATTTTAAATTCTGGGGCTCTTTGTTGCACATAAAATAATTTATCTAACGGCGTTATAATCTTTCTGCCTAAAAATAACTCAGCAGGAGTTTTGCCCGTTGTATCATGTTTTGCGGTCCTAAGGGCGAAAGCAAATTCATTGACATAGTTATCCCAGCTTTTATGAAAATTTTTAACATAACTACGAATAATTTTCACTATATTTCTATTGACCCGTTCCGCTATATTTGATTGCGGCTGATACGGGACCATTTTTAAATGACGTATGCCCAGTTTTTGGCACATGTCTTCAAATATATTACTTACAAATTGAGGACCATTATCCCATATAACTTTTAGGGGCGCCCCGTATTTTAAAATCTATTTATTTAAAATAGAATCAGTAACTAATTTCGCGGAAGCTCGTTTTAAGGGAACAATTTCGGTCCACTTACTAAAATGATCAACCATAAGATATAGGAGATACCGTCTTTTATTTAACTGACTTTTTGGGAAAGGGCCCAATAAATCGATGCCAATTATTTCATTTGGAAATTCGGATTTAATACTATTTAGAAACCCGGCCGGGCGGAAATTAATATAATTAACTGCTTCACATGTTGGGCAGGACTGGACATACGCCCTTGTTAACTTTTGCAGTTCAGGAAAATAGACTGCCTCGTGTACGCGTTGGATAGTTTTTCGAATACCAGCATGAGAAGCTAAAGGGCTGTCATGGAGCTCCTGCAGGATATTTAATCTAAGACTAGCTGGGATAACAGGTCGAAATTTGTTGTTGGAATTCGTAGTTTTTGTATAGAATAATAGACCATCTATTAGTTCGTAATGGGCTGCCCTATTTCTTATCGCCACAATATCTTGGTGGCTAAAATTTTCAGGATCCTTTAAATACTCATAAATGCTTCCAAACTCAGGATCCTTACCCAGTTCGGTTATTACAGTTTCTCGGGAATTTATTGTACATGCTGTGAGCATTGCCACCTTTACGGTATTACCTTCTTCATCTATTTTAATTCTGGATAGGGCATCTGCTACGATATTTTCCTTTCCGGGGTATGCTTGATTATCAGATTATATTCTTGTAGCTTGAGTGCCCATCTTATTAACCTTGGGGATAAGTTTTTCCCTGAGTACAATCTAGTTACCGCCGCATGATCAGAGTACACTGTTATTGGCGCCTTTCCAAAATAGACTCGGAACTTTTGCACTGCTAACAGAACTGCAAGTGCCTCTCTCTCGGTGGCGGTATAGTTTCTTTGTGTTTGATTTAAAGTTCGGCTAAAAAATGCCACGGGCTGCTGATTTTGCGAAAGTACCGCTCCTACCGCATAATCCGAAGCATCCGCTGAAATTTCTAAATTCTCATCCTTTTCAGGAAATTTCAACACAGGGGCTTGTGTTAATGCTTGTTTTAATTTTTCGAAAGCACTATTGGCTTCGGCCGTCCACGAGAATCTTGCTTTTTTCCTTTTTAATTTTAACAATGGCTCAGCGTCCTAGAAAAGAAGAGAGCTTCTTTGCCGTGTTTGGAGTCGGATACTTTTGTACAGCGATTATTTTTGATTCGTCTGTCTCTATTCCTTTCTGAGATATTTTGTAACCTAAATATTTTAATTGAGGGGCTGCAAATTTGCACTTTTCGACTCAGACCGGCCTCATTTAATAAAGAAAACACCTGTCTTTAAATCCTGTACATGTTGGTCGAGATTATCACTAGTAATAATGATATCGTCTAAATAGATAAATGTGGACTTTCCAAGAACAGGTCTTAACACAATGTCCATACATCGCTGAAATGTTGCCGGTGCCCCTGAAAGGCCAAACAGCATACGCAAAAATGCATAAGTGCCAGACTTGGTTATAAAAGTAGTCTTAGGCACGTCCTCAGGCCTAACCCCTATTTGAAAATAACCAGTCGTTAAGTCTAAAGTCGTCATATATTTGGTCGATGTTATGTTCCTTAGAATTTCTTCAATAATAGGTAACGGATATACCGGATATTTAGTTATGGAGTTTAATTTACGGTAATCAATTGCGAATCTCTACCTTTTTGGATGTGTCAAAGGATAGTCATTATTTTTCTTACATAAAACCACCGGGCTAGCATAACTACTTGAGATGGGCATTATGATCTTTTTACGTAGCATATCGGTGATATGCCATTCTATAATTTTTTCCTTATTCTTATCATACCGGTATGCTTTGTGGCGAACTGGCATTGAATCTCCGGTGTCAATACTATGGTTAGTAACCTGAGTAAATCCTGGAATATCACTAAACAACGAAGCAAATTCACTTACCACTTGTCGGATTCTTCCTTGCTCATCATTAGGCAGGTGGTCAAGGTTTAACATCGGCGGTTCAGCCTTTTCTGCACGAACTGGTTTCATTGTCAGCTTAAGGGACGCTTCATTAAAATCCAGCATTGCTTGTGCCTCTGAAAGAAAATCTATTCCTAAGATTATATGTGCTTGCAGATTCTTTACTATAAAAAACATCACCTTTACTTGTTCGTCCTTGATACGGACGTACAGCGGTAATTTACCTATACACTTACATTTTTCTCCTTGCGCCGCTAACACTGTCGTATTATCCGAATTATATATGCGGTATTTCCGAAAATACTTCCTAAAAAATTCTTCTGCCACACAGGAACACTGCGCGCCTGTATCCAGGAGTGCGGTGGCTGGGATATTATTCACCAACACTTCAATCTACGGAAGAGTCAAATTTTTCACCATTACTGTATTTAACTTGAAGGAAGAGGGGTTTTCTTGGCCTTCGGATTTCCGCACCCTCCCGTCAGCAGAAATCCATTTTAGTTTAACTTATTTTTCATTTCCGTGCTTTCCTTCTTTTTGCCCTGGCCTTGAGACTTTTTTCCTCGAATGCTATTGAACTGTCGACGTTCGCCGGCTGTTTTTGAATGCTCGGGTTTCCTTGCCCACTGATTCGCTTTGCTTCCGTAGCCGTGTGCTTGAGTTTGCTGTAGACTTGGCGCACCAAATTGGATTTGCTGTTGATATTGGCGTCTTCTTTCGACGTCCGCCGTTCTTCTACTTTCAAACTGGATTGCTAGCTCAAATAACTTTTCCAGTGTAGTCGGATTTCTTAATTCAATAAAGTCTTGCACTTGGGGCAGTAACCTCGGCAAAATCACTTGAATTATCTCAGGATCCGGATGGTTTCCATACAAGAGTTTGAAGACGTGAATTTTTCTTAAAATAAAGCTCGATAGGTTTTCGATTCTTTGTTGATATATACTAAAAAGTTCCGTTTCTAATTTTGCACGATCCCTTACGTAAGGGAAGGCTTTTAGTAGGGCAGTCTTGAAATTCTCGTAAGTATAGGTGGGACTTCCTGCTTGACCCAAGAAACTTCTGCCTATACATTTGAACCAGTTAAGCGCTTGGCCCCTCAAAGCGCTGGTAGCTAAGGTAACTTTTTGAAATTCGTGCACGGGGTAGAGCATGAAGTGGTCATCCAATTTTTCCAAAAAACTGGTTACCGGTGAGTTTCCATTAAATGTTGCTTCTGGTTTCATCGAAGCGCGCATGGTCTGGACGATGTAACCAAATCCTTCCAGGGCGGCAGCTGGCATTTCTGGATTCTGAGCCGCTTCTGCAGGCAGCACAGGTTCTTCTTGAAACTCGGCCATGGTTATTCTTCTTCATTGGGCGCCACTATCAGGTTCAATGTTCCGTCTTACTTTCTTCGGGAACATGCAAGGACCTGACTCGGAACAGAGAGCTTACTAAAGCTACGTTCAATCACTGTGGGAAGTAGACAGGATACACAAGAAGGGTATACAAAACCCTTTATTTTTCTCTATTTACAATAACTTCCGTACTTCGGAATACACATCCCACTACTTGCGGTCTAAACGTAAAAATATAAAAAATAAAACTAAACTCTAATATAACTTTAAAATAATAAACGTGGAAGATTGGCCTTATATTAACAGGAAGCCGTATGCAGTACAGAGAACTGTGAACAACACTACAATACGTTTAAAAATTATCAAGAGGATTAAAATCTCTACCCTGGAAGGCAACCAGCAACTGAGTAAAACTTCTAAGGTAAGCGGCCTGCTTTGACTCACTGCTTCCTCTCTTTCGCTTGGCAAAAAGCCACAACTTAAATACTTGGCATTCGCCAGACAAAGTTTGCATAAATACATTAACGCTTATAATTCTGGCCGGAAGTAGAAAATAAGAAGTGATAGTAAAGATTTAAAATAAAATAAACGTTAGTAAAACTTAAGATCCTTACACACTTAATTTACAAATGCAGTCAGAATTTAAATGATATCGTAGATTAGTTCACAGCAATAATTAATTATTTGTTTGCAATTAAAATTTCATAATTTAAAATTGAAATTTTAATTAACTTTAAATTTGCTTCTTATGAATAGAAAATGTTTGTAATTCAAATTTCATTCCTTGCAGCAATGGTGCAAGAGAATTGTTTAAATTTAAATTAACTTTACTATTTTTTCTTATGAAACAATATATAGATATACAATATACACACATATAGAGAGAAAATTTTACTCAATTTCTTCATATTATAGCCCATACCTTTCTTAAAAAAGTGTGTAAGATTTTAAGCATTGATTTTAATTTATCTTACCAAATTAAGTGCCTTTGTAAAGTGGTAACAAAATTCTATTATATTTTGATAATGTTATAAAATTCTCCCATATTGGCTATTTCACAGATATTTTTTTTTTTTTTATTTATTTATGAGTTCTCCATCAAATTTCTTAATGTATCTAAAATTTTTCCATAGATTTCATGACCACATTTTCTTATATTTAAAAACATTCATTGTTCGTAAACAAAGAAACATCATGTAAATGTTGCAGTAAACGCAAACATTATTTACTGTCACATTTCCTTGTACTGGTCAATTTGTTTTGCAATATATTTTATTGAAATTACCCAAATTCTTCTCAGACATAGTATCACAGTGCACTTATTTGTGTGAAACAAGTAACAAATAAATAAAAATTAATATACATTAAAGAAAAAACACATATAAATATATATTAACATTTACATAAATTGTAATAAAATTTCAAATTCAACAAATAATATATAAAAAAATTTCAAGAAAAAAACCATACCAGAGAAGATTATTCATTTGATCGCAAATTGAAAATTAAAACTAGATTAGTTAAAACAAACAACTGATGCTGTAAGATAAGACTAAAAGAAAAGAAACAATGAAAATCAGGAAAAGAATAGATTTTTTGTACCTCAGGCTACACAAAGATATTTGACTGACCTTCGCTCTTTCAATTCCTTTTTCTGCCTTTTACGAAACTTCTTTGCTCTTTCCTTACTGTTTAATATTTTAAACAACTGCAGAACTTTAGTTGATGCCTTAAAAATATTAAAAACATAGATTGTTATTTGGATAAAACTTATTAAGAAAAATTAGTTTTAAAATAATTTAAAAAAATTATCATATATTTTTTCTCAGAAGTTAACCTACCAGTACTGAACTCCATTTGACTTATTTAAGAAGAAAAATAAAATAACTAAAAGAAAATGCTATATGTTTACATATAAAGAGAAAAGACCTGAAATATAAGAGCCACAAATAAAGTAAAAACTACCTTCTTATAGGATGTTATTATTATCCCCCTTTTAAATGGAGCAACAGATTTCAATCACTTGGAAGTGGCAAGTAAAACATAATTTTAAGGTGGTCAGTTTATCATATACTCTTGGGATGAACTACGAGCTTGATCTAGTTTAAAAGTAAGAAATTTTGGACATAAAATGAATAAGTCTTAAAACTTCAAAATGTCAGAGATACGGGGTTTCTCCCCCCCCCCGCACACACGCACACACATCAAGGTGTAATGCATTGCAAATACCAATGGAAAAGATCATGAAAATGAGCTGGTTTTTATTTGTGCTTATGTTTCTGATGCATATTAACTAAACCCAAAGATATTGATGGTTCTCTAACTATGACAATAAAAAAACTCTTCTGTGTTTGCTGTAAAGTTTAATTTCTGAATGGCAAGCTATTATGATATCATTTACTAGAAGCATTTCACAAGCCTTGATTTTGAGAACATGAAAAATGAAGAATCATTAATTTGAAAAAAGTAGCCAGAATAGACTACTTTTGTGCATTAATTAGTCAACAGGGTTTATTTAGGAATTATTATTTCTCTAGGAACAATATTCAAGTAGTTTTCAAATGGTAAATAAAAGGTTAAATATATTAGACATGCCATTTGAAGTCAAGAAGGTTTTCCACTATGGGTGAATTAACACTGCTATGACTTCTGAAAATTTGATGTTACAACCACATGACACCTCAGTTAAATTTATCAAAAGTTACATACAGGGTTCATAGCAACATTTTAGTTAAAAACATAAGCACCTATAAGCACTTTTCAAGCACATTTTAAGAGAAAAAATAAGCACCTGCGTAATTACATCATACACAACTGCATAACCTTTAAAATTAGAATTGTAATTTAAAATATGAGAAATGAAGTACTTATTAAGAGAGAATAAGGATTACCTCAACCATGGAAAATAATTACATTTTTTTTTTTTTTTTTTTTTTTTCTTCTTCTTAATTTTAAATAATAGTTCAATTTACAGAACTAGTTTACAATGCGAGGAAAAAAAAACTATGAAGAACTAAACTATATTACAAGATTTAATGATGAAATTTCAGTTCAAAATAGAGAAAATAAATAATAATAAGGCATACTTATTGTATTCGCTTGGATCCTAATAAAAAATACAATTTGTTTTTCCACTCATATTGATATTTAAATAATTTAAATCTAAATTCTGAACATTTTCTAAATTTTCATTGTATATCAGTTTTTCTCTTAACAGATATTGCAAGCAAAGTAATTTAAGTAAAAAAGAGGAACATTTCTGAAATCAGAAGACAGAAATTTGCTTCATGCAGTCATCTTTAACAGTAAAAGCTTAACTAACCCGCATACTTGGAAATTGGCGAATATTCGGACAGTCGAGCGTAACTTGAAGGAGCGGATGGGGGGGGTAGACTGTAGCCGCTTTTTAGATTTTTCCGCTAAATAAATGCTTTTGACATTTCAATATGTGCATCATATAAAAATAAACCAACCGAACTAAAAAATATTCTGCTTAGCAAGCAGATTAAAACTCTTTTAAGTGCTCATAAACAAATCTCGGACTGAACATCAAAATTAATTATCTCTGCAAAATATCGCAAACGTTATTGCGCAATACGTGCGCCGTAATTCTTCCCTACGTGATATTACGCAATCGGAATCAACAACTGCCGGTATTGGGAGAATAAGGAACTAAATAACTGGGGTGTTTTTCATTATAATTTTAAACAGACGGTGTTAAATTTCCGGAATAGAATCATTCTTCGCTTGGGTTGGTAGACCGCAGAGCTTTTAGTCCTATTCAATCCAAATTGGAAAGTGACCCCCCCCCAAAAAAAAAGGTCCGTTGCTTGTTTTGCAGCGAACTGTAACAGTTTCAATATTCAAGATTTTGCGGAGAAAGGAGAGACCTCCCAACCTTCGTACTGTATAATGTATTGGCCAACAAAATGAAACTATTTTGACTATTCGATTACTTTCCCTTTATTTAAGCCATTCCGAATATTATTCCTTAGAAAGCTAATCTGTGTTAAAACACAACCATTTTTGGAAGTTTACTATACTTCAGCAGTTACTGCAACTATGCTATTATAAACATTCATACATATGCTCATAATATAAGCATAACGATCATAATAAACACGAATATGAACTGACCTAGCAGAACGAGAATGCAAATCTTTTTAAGATCTTGATAGAAATTCAAACGTGTGTAATATTTTGGATGGGAGGAAAAGAATGCCGAATGTAGCGGAATTTTCTACTGCTTTCGCAATTCTTTGACCAATAGAACGATGGGCACCTGTCTGTACTCTTCGTGCACACAAGGTTATGTTAATGCAGAGAAAGGGCAAAAAGCTATTTCCGGGAGTATGACTCACCATCTGATATTCACATTAGGATGAAAAGTTGTTTATTTAGTTTCGGCTTTGGTACGGGGAAAAATAGCACGTTCATTAAAAAAAAAAAAAGCACTAAAAAAAAATAAATAAATAAAAAAAATAAGGGCTTTAAAAGAAAAAGTAAGCACCTATAAGGGCCTTTATATTTTATTTTCAAATATAAGGACTTATAAGCTCATATAAGGACCGCTATGAACCCTGTACATAAGAATGGTTCATGCAGTCAGGTGGGAGATAAATAAATTTTATGCCTAAATGCCAAATATAAAAGCCAAGTCTCTAAGTGTTCAATCACAAAGGCACAAAAATTTATTTCACGGACAATATTTTACACGAAGATTTCTAATACCACGGATATTTCTGATTACAGATGAACTAGTGATGATGCTGAAACTGATAATATCTATGATTCTGCAACATCAGCCAAGGAAAGTTATACATCAGATGAAGAAAATTAAGAATTCTTCAACATTTTGATTTGATACAGCAAACAACAGATTTAATTATGTCATGTTATGATTTCTGTTTAATTCTTATAAAGTACCAAACATGAATCGTTAATTCAGTTCTCTTTTTTAGAGAATGTATAGTAGAAAAGAACTATTACTTTTGCTGGCAGAAAAGAAGTACAGTCAAAAGTTGTTAGTTAATTCGGACACCCATAATCTGGACCTCAAAGCTACAAACTTTCTGCGTATGCGTAGCGTTGACGCATGCACGTAAGACCTTTTTGGCTGCGAATACTCGTGTGCGCGTGCGCAAAATACGTTTACGAATGCGCGTTTAATGTATAATGGACTATATAAGATAAGCTAAAATTATCTAATTCAGTTAAAGTTGCAGATTGTGTTGTTCCTTAATCTTCGAATTGAATTCGGCTTATTATTTTTTGCAGACTGTCAGAGCAATTTTATAAAAGTAAGCTTGAACTTTCGATTATGTCAAATAGAATTTCTGATATATATTTACTAATATGTAAAGGATCTACAAAGCGAAAGTAGGTTTCGAAGTCCATTAAACAAAAAGTGGAATTGCTGCAAAAAATAGATAAAGGCATATCCTTTGTTTATCTAAACTTTGTTTATCTTTACCACCGCGGCGCGCAATGAATTGGAAGTTGATCTGTCAGCACTTTCCTTATCTTCAAAGCAGATGTTTTTATTTTATTTAGTTATAATTCCTTACTAAATGTAGTATTTCATCTCGATGTACTCCGTCTTTGATATGATTTAAATCAAATTCCTCATCATTATAATTCGCTTCCGATAATGAAGAAAGTGACAGAGGTTATTGAAAATGAAAAAATTTCGATTGACAAATTAGTCGGTATTCTCGACACAGCAATTATAGGACTTGAACAGTGGAACTTTGTAACTGAACAAGAAATTACGTCTGTTTATAGAATTAAAGAGAATGTATTATCACATAAAAAACGAAGCAACTTAAACAACTTACACTGAAAGAAATGTTTAATAAAGTAAACAAATAAATATTAAGCTTTTTTTTTTTTTTTTTTTTTTTTTTTTTTTGTAAATTTCGATATCCTTTAGATCATAATTGTTCTTTATTTCATAAATTACTGTTTCATATTTTTAATT
The DNA here is from genome assembly GCF_044657685.1 of Stegodyphus dumicola. Lineage (NCBI taxonomy): Eukaryota > Metazoa > Arthropoda > Arachnida > Araneae > Eresidae > Stegodyphus > Stegodyphus dumicola. Next base: position 112,037,001 of record NC_140777.1, on the reverse strand, counting down.
TTATAATTTCTGCATGCCATCTTACCAGATTTAAACTGATGATCTATAATCCGAAAAAATCGATAATCCGGAATCGCCGACATCCCGATGAGTCCGGATTAACGACTTTTGACTGTACTAATTTTTACTGACAGAAATATCAAATTGCATGGATCATGTACATCCATGTTTAAAATACTAAAGCTATTATAAAATCATGACATTACTTAATGTTTTCCATAAAAATAAATCCCAACACAATCCTGCCCTGAATGTGAATTTTTACATCTTTATTTTCATAAGTAAAAAATGCCAAATAAGTGTTAAAATGTATTTAAGATGTCTTTAAATGTGTACAACTTAACACTGATAACAAAGAGATATTTCTAAAAAGTAAAAATGAATAGCCTCCTTAAAGTGTATCTGTATATTTTGATATTGCCTCACTTAAGAAGCAATACCCTGATTCAAATATGCAGTGTATTCAAGAAAAAATGCTTGCTACAATTTAAGAACTATTCCTGCAAAGCTATTTAGCTCCTGACAAATATCCCTACAAAATAATGGTAAAAGAAATGCACATAACCTTTTTACATGAAAAAGTCCCCAATTATTTCTTATCCTTCTTAAACAGTTACTTCCTTTATGATAGTTTATTAAGTAAAATATATAATCTTTAATTAAATAAGAACAAACTTCATCAAAACTAATTTAAATAATGTTCTATTATATTTTAGAGTAATCTGTAAACATTAGATTTTAAAATAAGCTTTAAATTAGATTTATTTGTTATTAAGCAATCAGCACACAGCATAAAGAACAAAACAATAATAATATTTTTTAAAAAAATCATTTGCCATCCTGACTATTTTCTTAAATCAAATAGCAAGTAACAGGAATTTTTGTTTTATTATGCTATATATATAAATTTAACTTTAACACATGAAATTTTACTGAGGTTTAATGTCCTTTTAAACTGATAATTTTTCAGATATCCATAAACCAAGTTTTATTTGTTAACATCTAGCATACATTTTTACTTTTTTTTAAACTGTTTATATGTATGTATAATATCAAATATCATTATTTTCAACTTAAAAAGTATAGCATTTTCTTTACATCCCTCCAAACACAATTTGCTCAATAATTGCTTAACTTCTCACAAAGTGTGACTAATTGCCGATGGTTAAGTGTGCGCAGAATATAAAATTTTTAGCTTTCTTTCTAACAATTCTTTCAATGCTAACTAATCAGAACAAGTTTGACACTTATTTCTTAAGGCATTTAAATACAATGATCTAAATTTTTTTATACTGTACTTACATGACAACCTAGAAGTCTTTCTGTCTTGTCAACAAATAGAAAAGTTGTTTTATTTCCAAGAGTTGCAAGTTTACCAACTTCAACATAAGTGGCATCTTCCTTTAAAACAAAGAAGTATTTAAAAAAAAAAAAAATCAGAAACTAATATTCAGAAGAATGTCATACAATGCAGAATATCTTATATGGGAAAAAATATGAAAAATTAATTTTATATAAATTGTTAATGCAACAACTTCTGTAATTCATTTTAATTTAAATTTCAAAATTACCCTTGAAATACAAGAAATGTGCAATTGCAAAAAATCAAATAATGGAGGATGCATAACACTTACTGTTCCACATTCACACACACTGTCTTTACATATAGTATGTGCCGCTTAATGTCATAATGGTTAATGTTATTTGAATATTGTTATCAAACTGCTGAAGTCCTAGCTACTTGTATACGAAAATATAAAAAATAAATCATCTACTGTGATCAACAAGTTGGCTGTTATCAAAATATTATTGAATGAATTTTTTACACTAAAGTCACCAATTAAAGGATAAAATTTCCAAATGAAGTTGAAGTATAACACAGAAATTGCAAAAGATGGAGATGCTCAGAATTAAGAGCCTGTTTTTCAAGTGTTAGGAAAATCAGCTGGACTTACAACCTTAACAAAATGATATTCTTAGAAGACCTTGTTTTTCTGTGCCAAACTATCTTTTTGCTTATTTTGAGCTTTACTTCTGCTTAGTCACTTTCATTATACAGTCTTTCATGAGGCATAATGACCTTAAAGTTTAAGGGATAAAGTCAGTTGTTAAATTCCTATGGCCAATTCCAAAGAATAGCCAAGGAATGTTGCTCTTAAGTCAACTGTTTATTAATCCCTCTTATACAAGATTTTAAAGAATCATGAAGATTTATTTGCAAATCAAAATAAAATCGAAATGGAAACATGAAAAGTGTGTAACAGAAAAAGATCAAATTATTGAGACAACACTGAAGACTGTGTTTACAAATGTTTGTGAAAAAGATGTAGCAGTTAACAGTCTATTGGTGGAAAACTAAGGAATTAGTCATGTAAATGTTAGGGAAGATGATTTCGACACATTCAGTAATATCTATATATAGGTAAAATATTAAAAAATATGATGGCTTTGGTCTATGCGAACAGGCAACCACTAATTAAATTTCCACAATTTCAGGATCTTTCACCTAGACCAGTACTTTCGAGAACATTCTGGCATGTTATGTAACTACTAGTATAAATACAGAGTTTGTGCCATTTTTTGTCAGACTGCTTCCTATCACCACTGCTATAAGACTCTGCACTTTTCTGTTTGCCAATCATCATCTGAGCAATCTTTAATGAAATATGCAAGTGCCTCTCCATGCAGGCACTCAGAGAATATTAACGATTTGCCCTTATCTCCAATATTTTTGGCATCACTTTTCTTTTCGAATAAAAAAAGATGTTTGTTAACTGGAATATCATTATTAAAGCCATCAAAGATGGCACACTGAAATTTATCCACATTTACTGTTGCAATTTCACTTTTTTGTTGGTTTTAGATTTTTGTCTTTGAGTGCATTTTTATACCATTAAATTATAATTTTTCTAATGAATTCACTTTAGATAACTGAATTAATTTTCACCAATTATTTTGCACAACACACAAGATTTGGTATGAGCACACACCTCACATCAACGCACAAAGAAGAATTTTGCATCCAAGGTTTTTGAAGCATTGAAAAAAAGAAACTTTTTTAAGCACAGCAAATGACTGTCCTTGACTCACTTTATGGCACTGCGATGGAAGTTAGACATTCTCCACGAATTTAGAAATACATCCAGAGGAGTTTTTTCCCATGCAGAATGCATTTTACCAGTTAATTAATAAACTGTAATAATTTGGCAGTCAGGCACACGAATGATGAAGCTTGGCATCAGAATCCAGACATTGTTGTGGCTAAGTGCCATACAGCAGAATGACGACACAGAAGAATTTAACTTTAATTGCACCTCATTATTCAATTCAAATAACAGATCATTTTTCTTTTAAATGAAATTCAAATTAAAATAAGGTTAAATTTAGGATTTTGACATCATCACTGTTCTAACAAAGGGAAGAGTAATTGACAGAAAAGCATAGAGTCTTATAGCAGTGGTAATAGGAAGCAGTCTGATGAAAAATGGCACGAACTCTGTATTTATACTAGTAGTTAGATAACATGCCAGAATGTTCTCGAAAGTACTGGTCTAGAGGTAAAATCCTGTTAGATTATCCAAAGTTTTAGGTTAAAATGATTAACAATTTGTTAGGATTTAAAAGATCTGAGTGAAGAAAAAAAAGCTCTAAGATTCAACGTTTCGAATATAAAATCTTCCCAAAGTCCTCAAGATCTGAGGATTTGAATGTATCCACCTCAGCTAAAACAAATTGTAATTTATAACCTATTTCTCGTCTAACGAATTAATTCAATTACTTAATGTTAGGTTTCATACCAGTATGTTAATTGCGGGGAAAACAAAAATTTATGCAAAAGCATAAAAAATTTAATAGATAATTTTTCTTTCTCGAATAACAGTTTCTTTGCAATGCATGTTGACCTGCATCATTTAATTTATTCTTTCTAAAAAACTGCTTACAAGTCAAAAAAGAATGGGGTAAAAAAGCACTCTATTTTTTAACCCATTACCCGCCAAAACTATAAGGAATGTTTCTTTTCTCATGAAAATAATAACAAATATTAAATTAAGTATTTATAACATAAATTTACATTGAAAATAAAAAAAAAAAAAATGCTCTTACCTGTGGAAAAAGCGAGTGTTGCGTTCGCGCAACATCAGCGGAATAAGACTACGGATGTTTAGTGAGTAGGATTGTACTCGTGTGATGTTTCTTTTGAGTGGAGTGCAGGATTACTTTTTAGCTGTATAACGTTTTATAAATCTACAAATCACTTTACTTGTAATTAATTTAATATTAAAATATGCATTGTATTTCTTTTACAAATACAGATTATTTCACTTGAAAGATTCAAGCATGAAAAGCTTGATTACAATCATGATGTAAAGCTACATTACATACTTTGCATCTATAAACAGTCTGGCTATGGTACTCTTTACAAAGTCTTTTGTTATCAACAGACTTTACGATAAAATGTCTACCATCTCCAGGCAATGGTTTTTGAATGCTGAATTTACTAGGTCTTTCTCTTGCTGATCTATTTATGGCTAATTCTACACTCTAGGAGTTTGCAAAAGGAATAATGCATTCTTGCGTCTGAAATCTAAAAGAGACTTTATATTTATAGTAGTAAAAAGTGATGATATTTAGTAAGTTTAGATACGGTCTCACCTCATATAATTTATCAGTATTGTCAATTTGACTATTGTCAAATACAAATTCTGCTTTATATTCCTGTACTGCAAACGTGATATCAATTCTCGTACAACAGGAACAGAAATGTCCTTATTCAAATACCAATACATTTTTTCTTGAGGTAAAGAATGATATCCTGTAAGCAATAATATTTCAATAAATCTTCTCATATAGGCTTCAGTTGCAAAAAATTCTGGGCTTTTTTTTTTCTTGCTGAGCGTATATATTTGTCTGTTCAACGAGAAGAGAGTAAATGTCTAAACCAAAAAGAAAATCGAAAATCTGTGCACTAGTTTTACCTTGTGTTTTGCCGTTTATAATTTTTCTTCTATCTCTTTCTTCACGTTTTTCCTGAGACATAACTAACAGTTCCTTTTTTATCCACTTCAAGATTTCAGTCTTCTGCTTTTTAAACTTTTTAGTATGACTATAAGTGCTCTCAGGAGGCTGAAACTTACTTCTTACGTGAATTTCAACTTCCCCAGCAGTATCATTTGATAAAATATCATTATCATTATTTAAAACATTGCCATTCCTTTCTTCTTCGTCACTAGTTTCTGCAATTTCTGGGGGAACAACAACAGTATCAGTTTCATTCTGGTCATTATTAACATTATCATCATCTGTTTCTTCACCAAAAAATCTTTGAAGGGCTTCTTCTAATGTAAGATACCTCGTTCTAGGCATTTTTAAATAACCAGAACATGAACGAGAACATCGAAAGGAATGAGTGGTAAAGGAGACTGACTACCCATTTCCTGCTGACGTTGCGTCAACGCAACACCTGTTTTCCCTTCCTTTTCAACATAAATATAAACATCTGACTGATGTAATGTTCTGATAAATGGTGACCTTGACTAAAAGTAGATCACTCATAAAGACGGCGTTTCTTTCATTAAATATTTTCAGCAAAAATACCCAGGCGTAAATTTTTCTTAAAGTATGAGATTAATTATTATAAACAAAATGATTGTTGAAGGGAAATATTTTTTTACAGAAATAATTTTCATAATATTCCCTACACAAAATCATCTGCTGGTATAAAATATCTTAGGTAGTTATATTTATATACGCATTTATTTTGACTGTTGCGTCAACGCAACACCACCAGCGGCTAATGGGTTAATAATGACTTATAATTCATTCAAAATTTTTACATAATTGCAGACCAATGCATATGCTTCTGATTTCAGTTTACTTTTATTAAAATCAAACAACAATAATTATAAATGAACAGGGATAAAGGAAATCAGAAGAAAGTATTTTATTTTTCTACCTGAAGGAAGAACACTCAGTCGCACAGTACAATAGTTACAAATTTATATTTTCTTTAATTTTTTCTAAATAAAAGGCAGAAGGTATAAGATTTAATTGTCCATTTTTATATGCAACTATATTAATCATATATAAAATATAAAATTCTCATTAATTTACTTCATTAGTTTCTTAATATTCAAAACCTGTCTTATTATTTCTGAAATAATATTAATTTGGAGCTTTTGAGAACATTTATTAAACCCAATAAGCAGCTCCTATCATCTTGAAGTTTGGTCAACCCTGGTTTAGAGTATTGATGGACGGCTGCAGGAGACAAGTGTACATACATTGCCCTATCAGCAAACCAGTGTATCCTATCTCAGCTGGTGGTGAATGAGTTTCTTGCTGCTACAGGAAAGAGGATCTCACAAAAAACTGTAGCCAGAAATTTGAGAGAAGGACAAACACACATATAGATATGGTATGTGTTTTTCATTGTTCAGAAAGCATTGTACGACCCACCTGCAATGGCATTAGGAGCATCATTATTGCATTGAATAGGACTGGGCTTGAATAATATTTTCAGAAGAGAGCAGCTTCATTCTGTCATTGGCTTGTAGTTTCCAACTTATCTGGTGTGAAAGTGGTATTAAAGGTGGCCGGCATCATGATCAATGACTGCACACCCCTATATGTGCCTGCAACTGGGACTACTATAATTCAACAATATACTGAAACAGTTTTATTGAATCATGTTTGCCTTTTTTGCAGTATTTCCAGGGATAACTTTAATATTTTAGTTTAGAATATACACTATATATGACACAATATTCAGAAGGTTTTCTGTATTTATTCCTAAGTGTCCTAAAAAAACAGGTGGATTGTCTACTGATGATCATTCTTCTTCAGAATATTCCAAAATCTGAGCTTAAATCAGAACTGCTTGAAATTCTTGGTCAGAAAAAAATCACTCTGTCACCAAAAAACCCACTGATAATAATAATTCATAGAAAACAAGTTTTGTCATTTCCCAGATTTTAATAATAATCTGCAAAAAATGAGTTTAGTCATTTCCCACAAAAGTTGTGTTAAATAGAAATACGAGTAATATTTATTAGCTTTTTAAGATTTTTTGCTTGCTTATGATTTTGATGCTATAATTTTGTTGAATTTTACTCCAGACCATATGAATTCAAATTTCCATATGTTATTATTTTTCATGTGTTGGACTGCTTGTATTCACTTTTTTTTTTTTTTTTTTTTTTACTCAGTCTGCTCAAAATAAAAAGTGTTTTAATTTTTAAGCTTGCTTACAATGCTGATGCTATAATTTTGTAAAATTTTGCAATTTTTTGCCCTACTGACTGTAGCTTGTAGGGGTTAAACTGATAAAAACAAAGATTACTTTTATAAATTTTCTGAGATTATCTGACACATTAAACTTTAGTTTGTGCCTTTATTGGTTCAGAACCAAGCTGATATATTTACTGCTTTTGTTATGCCAACCCTCTGTTGATGATACAGCAAAAGATGTAATTTTTTTTTTTTTTAAATTTATTTTGCATTATTGCTACTGCTTTTTGCTGCTTTCAGCACACAACGGAATTTGGTTTTGAACTGCTTTTTAGTTTGTTATGTATTCATTTATTTATTATACTTATGTATGAAATCTATTAAAATGCATTAAAATACAAAGAAATTATTTCAAAACAAAATTAAAAACAAAATTAATTCAAAATTCTTAAATTCTTAAATTAATTCAAAACAAAATTTCATTAAATAATAAAGATCAGACTGTTTTAAGTAATGAAATATATTATGATTTACCGCTTTCCCAATTAAATGGTCAAGAGGCAAGTCACAGGCCTTAAAATCTTTCAACTTCAGACTTTTAAAATATGGACTATATGTTAAAAAGGTGACATAGCATTTCACAATATGGGCACAAAGGTTCACTCTCAGCTTTCAGTAGATGTTTACGAGAAACTCAAGCTTAGCCAATTCTAAGACGAGTTAAAAGAACTTCTTCCTTCTGATTCTTAGTTTTACACAGTCAACGAGATAATACATAATCACCGAAATAACAAGTAAGAAATGAAAATATGTCATTCAAACAGATTTTATTTTCATTAATTCTGATTTTTTAAAAATCAATTTTTTTTAGTTACCCTATGATTTTAATTATAAAAAAAATATTTTTTACAATTTACAAATTGCATTTTACCGAAACCATAAAACAGTCTCTTAATAGTATTTTTACTATTTAATTTATTTTTGCACTTACTTTATTTGCATAAGAATACACAATGGAAAGTTAAAAATAAATCAAACAATTTTAGAAAAATGACTTTAGATAATCCAGATTCTCAATTCAGTGTTTATCTATTTTATAAACTTGAATAGTATTACACAACAAATTTAAAACTGATTTTACAGCACATGTTTAAATGTTATTTAAAAAAATTCATGCATGGAAAAATATTAAGCAAAATTAAAGTTTGTGACAAGATGCCCTTCTGACATAAATCCTCCTCTGATGATCTTCTGACATAAAAATTTTCATTTCCTTTTATGCTGATATTGATATGATGCAAAGGAATATTCATCACACTCTGGTTTAAATCTTAATCAAAAGGATGTACAATAAATAAATTGCAATGAGTTTTAAAAGGCATTTTGAATATGCATTGCAATTATCACTACACTTTTCCCGGCTATACTGAGGCGTTTCTTTTTCTTTTTTTAACTCTTTCACTCTTTTTTTCCAACTGTGATTTCTTTTTTTAACTCTTTCACTCTTTTTTTCCAACTGTGATTTCTTTTTTCCAGTTTGTACTTCAGTGAACTTCCCTAATATTTTAAGGAAATAGATTTCTTCTCCCTCCCATGTGAAGAATGGGTATATAGCTAATTTTCTATATAAATGCCCTGATCATAGTTATACTGTTAAGGGATATTATAACTGAGAAGTTACAAGAAAATCTTATATATTTTAAAACAATTATTTTACATTTTTATCTTCACTTTCATCTCTACGCAAATTATCTGCCTCAGAATCATCTTCATCACTGGGGACTTCAAGACGAATTCTTTTGCTTCTATTTAAATTTGATGACTCCTAGAAGTAAATGTAATTAATGTGCAATACATCACTATACATGGATCATAATATTAATCTTCTTTTTTAATGTCTTTTGATAAATATAATGCTTGAGAAATTTATAATTACAGGATGATTTAACTTGGAACTTTTCTCTGGATGCTACTACAGTACAAAGTCCGAAATCCGGACGCCTCGGGACTTAAGCGTTTCCGGATATTAGATCATCAATTTAAATCTGGTAAGATGGCATGCAGAAATTATGCAATTAAAAATATGAAATCATAATTTATGAAATAAAGAACAATTATGATCTAAAGGGCAACAAAATTTACAAAAAAGCTTAATATTTATTTGTTTACTTTATTAAACATTTCTTTAAATGTAAGTTGTTCAAGTTGCTTCCACCAAAAATTCAAAAAGTTCCTTTTTCTTTTTTCTTATGTCATATACAGTTGACTTTCCAATGCCATACTCCTCGCACAATTTTGAAACGGATATGCCTTTATCCATTTTTTGCAGCAATTCCTTTTTTTGTTTAATAGACATTGAAACATGGCTTTGCTTTGTAGATCCTTTAACAGCTCCAAAATTGGGAACTTGGTTTAATCCTAGTATCCAGTGCACAGGGGATTTGGCTACTTTTCGTGACTTTATGATGAGCAGTAAACGGACATATAACGATTAGTAGTAAACGGGTCATTTTGGTGCTGGCGATCATTTTCAAAATCGCGCCAAGGCTGCACCATATACTAGGATTTTACCAGAAACTCTTTTTGACATAATCGAAAGTTCAAACTTAGTTTTTATAAAATTGCCGTAATAATAACAGTCTGCAAAAAATAATAAGCTGGATCAAATTACAAGATTACAGAGCAGCGCAGTCTGCTACATTAACCGAAATGCATTAGAATCAGTAAAGATAATTTTAGCCTAGCTTAATCCATTATACATTATTGACTGTGTATCACAAGATTGGTGATTAAAGAAAAGTTGTTTCGCTAAATTTTGTCTTGCTGCTATTGCATACTGAATTAAGCCTGAATTGTATTGGTTTATTATTTACAATACCTATGTTTACTACACATGCTTAAAACTAATCTGAGTCCTGAATAAATAAACTCCCACATATACTTAAGGCTTTATCTAGGGCCGTTGCTAGATACTGCCTGGTGCAGTCTCTATGGGTCCTAAATTCTGCTACAAAGCACCTTCCTAAGTTCTAAATTTTCACCGCGCCTAAACTTTGGATCCCAGTGCTTTCCCTAAATCATAAAAAACTACTCATCCCTTAATTTTGCCACTCGGTGCTTCCCCAAATTCCAAAAATTTCGTCTTCCCTAAATTCTGCCGTCCAGTGCTGACATAGTCTGCCGCCGCTTCTGGGTCTATGGTTAATAACATATAAGTTATTCTTAATTAAAATAGGATCAAGGAAGTTCGTGTTATGGAGTTCTTAGGCATAAACGCCTTTACCTCCCCATCATCAAAAGAATAAAATTATCGTCATCAAAAGAGGGGATTTTCTAATACAGTAAAAATTTTGATAAGCCAAAAAAGCCTTTAAGAATAAGTGCCTTTACACTGAGAAAAAAGGTAAAAACTCAGAATGTCTAATTTTGCGTTAATTAAAATATCACTAAATGTAATCTTTTGGCCTATGATTTTCATTAACAAAATCTATTTTAACATATGAAAAGAAATTTTTGTTGAAATTTTCTCGTCAACATTTCTTAGAGCATTTAAAAATCTATAATCATCGCCAAGCATAATGTTAGCATAAAAGATTGCCATACTATTGTTATTCAATTCCTAATATGAAAAAAAGTTTAGACATCGCTGCATGACATATACTGAAGCTGTCATATATTGATAAACATGCAGTGATGAAAGCAAAATAAAATAAATAATGACTCGCCAGGTCGACGTCAGGGATTAAAAAATAGGTGTATTCGGTTTTAGATGTATGCCAAGCAGACACTCGGCTACGAAGCCAAATTATTAATCTCACAAATTTATGCTTACATGATTGTTTTTCCATAACAAGGTATTTTATTTAGTGCCTAAGTGAAATTAAGAATCGCAATTTTTAAGTGAAAAATCTCAACATATTTTATTATGGAAGGAAAAATCAAATGTGTAAAGTATATCAAAAACAAAATATTTGTGGCTTTGGGGTCCAGATTTTAGATCGTTCCAGATAATGGATGTCTGGATTTAGGACTTTGCACTGTATAACAAAAATTAATAAATATAGCCATGTAACTAACACCATACATAACTTACCTTCTCAGAGAGAAGCAAATCCCAGACATTTAAATGTTCTCCATTTATTCCAGTTATTAATCTTGTACCTTTAATAATCACAAAATCCAAAATCTAGAAACAAAAGAAAATTGAAACTATAATAAGAATTAAGAAACTATTCTTTTATTAAGGAAAACACCTCCCCTATTTTTCTTTTTACTTTTAATATTTTGATTCTAGCTTTGTCACTCATTCTTCCCTCTCCAAATAAATGTACTTCCAGAACACATTTTAAAGCAAAATGGTTGTCATGTTATAAAACCAAAGTTTTTTGGTACTTTAAAAATATGGCTAAATAACTAGCATTTCCAGAACACATTTCAAAGCAAAGCAGTTGCCATATTATAAAACCAAAGTTTTTGGCTTATTTAAGAATAAAGCTAAACAACTAACCAACTAAACTGAACACTAAAAAAATTAGTTCTCTCTCTCTCTCTTTTTCTTGGATGTTAAAATTTAATCAGTATTTCTCTATTACAGCGAAAATATTACTTAAATTTAATTTACATATTAATTAAGGCATTGGAATCTTCAAGGGTCCCCCTATGAACTCCTCTTTAATGAAATATGCAACAATGTACCGCAATTAGAATTTTTAAGATTAAATAAAATCAAATTTTTAAAATTAGAACTATTTTCTAATTAACAGATGAAACAGGAAATAGAATATATAACATTACATTTACATTCACAGCTACTGCATTTTCTTTAAGAATATTTTTTTGAGAAAATTTAGAAATTATACCTGAATTAATACTATTTGATACTATTATCTTCTATTTGTGAACTTTAGCAGCAATTTGACATTAAAATAGCAGTGATGTGTTGATTTTGCTTTTCAGTAAAGAAACTTTTATTGACTTCAAAAACACACCCAGTATTATACTTGCTTTACTCTTTCTATTTGGGCAATCCATACATTTTATAAACAACTGGTCCAAATATCTCTATTCACCACATTAGTTCTGTTTGGTTAAATTTGATCAATATAAATATTTTGAGCCAATAATAAATAAATGAAACATACAGTTTACTATAAATGCAATCTGAAACCCTTGAAGCAAATTTCCTATTTTTATTATTCCAGTTTATCAGCATTTATTGACATTACATTTCCATAATATTCTTTATTAATTGATGTACAGTTTAATTGAATGAAAATTAACATGCTCATGATATGTAATCCCTTATTAGCTCCTGTCTTTATCATTTTGTGAAGAATTAATGCATTCCTCTTATATATTATTGCAATGAAATATTTAGAAAATTATGGTGGCTATTCTGCGTTTAACTAAAGTAAAGACACAATTTAGTTTTAGGGATTTCTTGATTAAAAATTTTAAATGCTCTTCATAATTTGCCTATTCCCAAAGATACAAAACTAAGAAATTCAAAGAAAAGTTCATGGGGAGAGACATATAGAGATAATGAACAATAAATGATGACTCAAGAGGTCTTACACAAACTTAACGAGAACAAAAGCAAAATATTTTTAGTAAACAAAGTTTTACATTACCCTACAATAGTACTAAAAAAAAAACTTTTAGATAAAAAGAAGCCAGACTGAAAGAAAAAATCAAATTTTGAAGTAAACTGTCATAATTAAGTTCCGACTGTTCATACTGACAATTGTTTAAAAAAAAAAACTTTTAAAATGTATCATACAATATTACAAACAAAAAAATTTTGACTAGATCGACTTATTGTACATAATCAGAACAACTTTAAAATTTTATAACATAACTAATTTTCATTGCATTTAACATTATCTGAAACAGTTTTAATGAAATTGTGCTATGTTAAGATATTTCTATTTACTTTTTGTACAAAACCAGAAGACCCACAGCTTCCTTTAAATACTAACATTTTCATTTTATAGGCACTTCCACATTAAGGAATTGGTGTATGGATACACCAGTGGTTAATGGGATGCTCTGCATAAACTTCTAAAAGACCTCTGTTCCTTATTTAACACGTTGAGCGCCACGCGTATTTCTTAGGCAATCCCGTTCAGGTCACAGTAATTCAAACATTTTAAAAATAATTCAAAAATATAATGATTAATCACATTACAATATAATAATTTTCCTTGAAAAAATTTGCATTTCGGTATTGCAACTGAAATTGAAAGACATGCTTCATTACAATTACAGGCAATTTCTAGAAACACAAAAATCTATACCAAATTAAAATCATATTTCATTTTATTACATTTTTGAGCATTTAAAAATTATCTAATATTTGGATCAAAGTAAGGTTGTATTTATTACTTAAGTTCTTAAAAGTGACAAAGACTTTAAAAGCTAAAGGTCTAGCAGCAAACAATTTTAAAAATTGTTCATCTTGTATAATTTTATTAGCACATGAACAGCATTTTAACAAACTTTCTACTATATTTAATTTAAACTGTTACTTCACTCTTTTTTTTTTTTTTTTTTTTTTTAAAGCAGAACATAGCAATCAGAGCTTTTAAAAATCTACAAATGCAAATAAATGTTCAAGTGAAACAAACAGTTAAGGGTACTTTTGTGTTATTGCAATCACCTTCGTAAAAGTCACCAAATTTTCAGAATGTGCCAGACTCTGGCAATCACGCACACAAGTAGGCTCATAAACAATGATTATAATAATCAAGCAATGTCGTCCTCATAACAATCAAGCAATGTAATAATTTTCTCACGCATTATTTTTTTGCTGTCGTCCAACACCTTTTATAAACAAATCATATTTTATGCTTTGAACTTAATTTTAAAATATGAGCTTGTGGAGTTTGAGAGTGATGGAAGAAACTGAGGTAAAATTTCATGTGTATTAAGGTACAATACACTTACTTAAGTCTTGAAACCAAATCTATATTTCCTATAAATTCTCCCTTATTTTACCATATGGGTTGTGTTGAACTTTCTTAACTTCAGACTTAATTTCAGTTTTTGTTTTCACACACATATCACGAATAAAAAAGAGATCCATGTACAGATGCATTATTGCAATGGGGAAATCAAGATTTGTTATGAAAAATTCAGATAATTTTCTCTAAATTTTTTCTCTTAGTTATCTTGACAATTAATGATAATATGAATGAACCATCAGGAACACAGAATTTTGACGCAAAATCTGTAATGGAAGCAATAAAAATATGTTTTTGGTAGATAAATGATGTTTGTGCAATGCTATATCCCTGATGTTCTCTGATTTTGTTTTAAAGTGTAAGCAGATCATTGTGCACATGGGGAGAACAGCACCAAAAACAAAAACAAAAAAAAAATTTGAGAAAAATGTGTTTTCTTTTTTAATGTATCATGTAATACTTATTTAATAATTAAAATTTGTACTTTAAATTACTAAAGTATGTTTCCTTTTCATATGTTGATAATGTTTGCCAACTTGCAATAAATATCAATAGTTTAGAAATCTTTAAAAAATGTCATAAAAACCACCAACCTGAACCTGACAAGTAACTTTTACCTTTTCATCTGTAAAAAATCATCAAATTACACCGAGTTGGTTGTGTCAATAACCAATTAAACATATTTCCTTTTTTTTAACTGAAATGCTAAAAACAATCATTCTTAGAAAAGAAAGCATGTTAAGTATCAAAACAGGCCAAAATTCCTTGCTTCAATTTAGCTATGTTATATACACACAAATGAAAAGGTCTTGAAGAAAAATTATGTTCCATCAAACTTACAAATGATTAGAAAACAAGACAATCTTCTTCTACTGAATTATGAACAACTTTACAGACTACAGTATGAACTATGTAAGCATAAATTTTACATGTAGCTGCTTATAAACACATTGGGAGACTAAATAATTTTACAAGTAATTTTATTGCTATGGACAGAACTAAAACTATAACATACAGAAGTATGCCTAATAGTGACTTTTTTTTTATTTTTTACAAGGAATTAATTAATTTTAGGCTTAAAATATAGTGACAAAACATTTTGGAGAATTTTTCTAATGGTTTTCCTGCCCAGTACCCATAAAACATCAATGGGCTGTCAGTTAACTTTCTGAATTCTGGAACTCAATTAACTCAATATATCTTTAAGTTAACTCTCTGATCCCTGAAAAGAAATTTTTTCACAACCCAAAAAGAAAATTTAATCATTTCCCTCACCTCTTCACCACTTTCTGACCATAAATGCAACAGGTTTCCCACATACATTATTCACACGTTTAAGGTACATTCTGGTGTTGTCTCTTTCTTGGTCAAATATTCAATAGCACTGTGATGTCTGATTATGTCATTTCTCTAAAAATAACCTTATCTTATTAATTTTAATATACAGTATCCCAAAAATTATC
This sequence comes from Stegodyphus dumicola, assembly GCF_044657685.1. NCBI lineage: Eukaryota > Metazoa > Arthropoda > Arachnida > Araneae > Eresidae > Stegodyphus > Stegodyphus dumicola. Next base: position 112,021,349 of record NC_140777.1, on the reverse strand, counting down.
AAATACAGGTTCACTGGTAGAAAAAAGATGATATAATTAATGGCAGGTTTATGAAATGAGGGACTCAAACTGCCAAAACTTCTGGGGATCCACTGGAACATAGGGCCCTTTGTGACTGCACCAAGTGTGATCTCATAATTGCAAGTCTTGATATAATATCTGCACAATATTTCAACCCTATTATGTTATTGTATCATATGGTATTTTCTGATTATCCACATACCTGGTTTCAAAACTTGGTAAATCATGTTTTGGACATATTTTTGAGTAATAAATCACAATAGTCAATCCATATATGCTCACATCATACATATGCTAGTGTATATATGAAGTTTCTTGTTTTATATTTAATCGATATTTTAGTGATCGGTGAAGAGAATTTTCTGAGGTCATGTCTAATCATAATATGGCTATGGAGTTCATTAAATGTTTCTTTTTGATATTATTTATGAAAAGTACTACATCCAAGAGCTATAAAAATAGCAAAACAATTTTTTTTCTCATGTTGCAAAGAACTTGTGACTTTCTACGGGATGATAATTAGAGAATACCTAGGCCAGCTTATTCAGCTTCATCATATATTCAACAATAGTCAATTAAATATATATAGTATATATATTTCAAACAGAAACAATGAAATATGAAACTGAATTATTATTAATTTTGTTATATATAATATTATTGTACAATATGCTTTAAATAAAATAGCTACATACCTCATAATTCTGTTATATATAATATTACTACAGTCAAAAGTCGTTAATTCGGACACCCATAATCCAGAATGATCTATAATCCGGACCTCAAAGCTAAAATCTTTCTGCGCATGCGCATAGGCGTTTTACGCGTGCGCGAAAGACATTTACGACTGCGCATATGCGTCTGCGCAAGCGCAGAATACGTTTTCGCATGCGCATTTAATGTATAACGGACGGTATAAGCTAAAATTATCTAATTATCTATTTCAGTTAATGTTGATGATTGCGTTGTTCCTTAATCTTCGAATTGGATCCGGCTTATTATTTTTTGCAGACTGTAAGAGCAATTTTCTAAAAGTAAGCTTGAACTTTCGATTATGTCAAATAGAATTTCCGATGCTGGAGCTCCCAAAGGATCTAGAAAACAAAAGTATGTTTCAATGTCCATCAAACAAAAAATGAATTGCTACAAAAAATGGATAAAGGCATATCCTTTGTTTATCTAACCGTTCCAAAATCTGTTTATCAATTTCATGCTGCTCTGAGCGGGGGGGGGGGACATCGCAGCGCGCAATGAACTGGAAGTTGATCTGTCAGCACTATCGTTATCTTCAGGGCAGATGTTTTTATTTTATTCGGCTTATAATTCCTTACTAAATGTAGTATTTAATCTCGATGTACTCCGTCTTTGATATGATTTAAATCAAATTCCTCATCATTATAAAAATCATGAATACAAATCAAATAGTTTTCTGGTTGCAATTTTCTAATTTCGGCTATGCGTAAGGTATTCTTTACGCATGCGCGCATTGAAAGAAATGTTTAATAAAGTAAACAAAGAAATATTAAGCTTCTTTTTTTTGTAAATTTTGATACCCTTTAGATCATAATTGCTCATTATTTTATAAATTACGGTTTCGTATTTTTAATTTTTTAATTTCTGCATGCCATCTTACCAGATTTAAACTGATGATGTATAATCTGGAAAAATCGATAATCCGGAATCGCCGAAGTCCCGACAAGTCTGGATTAAAGACTTTTGACTGTATACAATATGTTTTAAATAAAATAGCTACATACCTCATGCCGAGTTCCAACAATGGTCTGAAAACAATGTTGAGTATCTAAATCCCAAAGTTTTATGTAGGTGTCTTTAGAACTGAAAAATTCACAGGTTATTAAGAAAAAGAATTTTTTTTTCTTAATGAATAACACTGCCCCAAATTATATAAATTGGAGAAAGGATAAATCAGTGCAAAAAGAACTTACATCTATAAAATGTTTTGAAAGTATTTCAATATTACACAGGTTCAAAATAAAATTAATTAAAAATATAATGCAAGCTTATACTAATTTCCCCATTTTTTTTATCAGAATCTTTTTTCAATACATAGTTCTACTTTACTAATTAAGATACAATAATCTTACTTAAGTTACTTAAGTCTTGAAACCAAGTCTATATTTCCTATAAATTCTCCCTTATTTTACCATATGGATTGTGTTGAACTTTCTTAATTTCAGTTTTTTTTTTTTTTATGGGCACAAATATCAGGAACAAATAAGAGATCTATGTACAGGTGCATTATTGCAATAGGGAAATCAAGACATTTGATTCAGACCATTTTCTATGAATGTTTTCTCTCAGTTATCTCGACAATTAATGATAATATGAATAATCTACTGTTTGCATTTCAGAAAAAAATTATGGTGGATGATATTGTCAATGGCAATAATACTAATACTACTAACTAATAATCAAAATGACTCAATCTGACCTTGAAATAATTCAATTTGACCTGTGGCACTTTGTTGTTCTTCTCCTGGGGAACACTTTTTTGTTCATTGTGAAGATTCATCTGTTGTTTCAATATTAGAGCCATGAACCTATACTTCAACAACAATAATCATTCTTTTCCCAAAAGTTTAATCATTATTTGCATGAAAGTCTCTGGCAAATTGCAATGCAACAGTGTTTCTCATCCTAAGTCACTACATAAGGGATAAATTTTGCAGAAATTCAATACCTTTTTAGATTTTCAGTCAAAATCTGATAGCATGATCCAATTAAAATGATGTAATTGTCAAAGATTTTTCACACATTTTTGTTAATTTACAGAAATTAGAGTCATAGGAATTTATTTTGTCAGTTGAGGTTAATAGGCCCTCTGAACAAAAATCTTCACTGACTGGTTATCAGTCATCTTCGAAATGCTTAAATCATCCACAACACTGAAAAAAACTTGAACAGTGATCTGTATAAACTTGTTTCAGCACTTTATAAGACTGTGTAAATTTCTTCTTAAGTTTAACGTAAAATTTATAATAATATGATCGTAATAATATTTATGAATCTGATACAGTTTGAAAATTACAGAGACAACACAAGTATTTAAACAAAGCAGCATAGTATGATCCCTATGACTAACTGCAATTAAAATATATGAAAAATGAGAAGAATCTTGCCAATCTTCAATGCCATCTACTGGATACTGCTTTGAAATCACATTTATGTTCTACTAAGGAAGGATTATTCAGGAACTTTTGGAATACATTTTATACATAATAAATAAACTACAAAAATCAATATACAACTTGTGTTCATTATGATATTTTAAGGAAAAGTGAGTCTCGCATACATTTTAAAAATCAAAAATAAACCTCTTATCTCCTTTAAAAATAAATAAATAAAAAGTAAAAATGATTAGAAATAAACACATAAAAAAGAGAAGTGTATTAAATCTTATGTATTAAAGATCAAATAAATAACAAAGTAAATATGATAAAAGTAAAAATCAGATATTTAAAAATTTATATATAATAAGGATTGAATACTGAAACCTTCAAGGAAAGGACGCCAATTATTAAAAGTTCCAAGGGAATCTAACTCACAATTTGCTCTGGGATTCTGTGTGTGGAGGATAACATACCTTTATGGGCCTGAATTATGTCTCCATAAAAGTTTTAACGTCTACGTCCACTGCATGTGCATAATCATCAAAGATTGTATACATGCAGCAACAAAATCTGTTGATTCGAAAAGGCCTGAGAAAATATATATGAGATCTTCAAATATCATTATACAGTATGCTTAAAAAAAAATTATGGGGGGGCATTGAGTTCTGTTATACTTGTAATTTTCAACTATAATGCCACACATTAATGAAGACAAAATGCAGAATTCAAAATTCTGGGATGATCCTCCAATGGATTACAAGTTGTACTTCTGCGAGATGATGAAACTCGATGATGAATCACAAATATCCTAAAATGTGAGTTAGCATGATCTACTTGGTGGACCACATCCCCTTAAGCTTTCTATATTAACTTCTCAATATATATTTATATATGAAAGAAACTGCAATAAAGTGTGAACAATAAAGGTGAAAACTCTAATGACAGTACTTTTATTATGGTGCCTACTTTTAGAAGGAATAAGAATTAAGAAGAAAAGAAACAGTTAACTTTTTCTACTGATTAAAAAATATGATACTTAAGTATTATCCCGTCAGTTGTCTACAGAAGTGGCGAAGACTGCACCGATCATTCCCATGAAATTATCAGCCACACTTTTACTGCAACTCTTACAATAAAACATTTGTCACTCACTCTACATAACCTACCAAACAACCACTGCTGTGAAAGTATTTCATTTTTTCACTTTGTAAAAAAGTGTTCAGTGATTTCTACCATTTTCTTAGACCTTCCAATTTTACCAGAAGCTCTATTTAGAACATTATACATGCAAATTTCTCACAGGTGATTGTTCCAGTCTATTACTGCTTTGTCAGTCATATGTTCCTTTTCCCATTTAATAAATCTTAATTCTCTCAACCAGTTATACATGAAAGTGGAATCACAAATGTGATTCTATAAAAAATGTTCGAAATGCAAGAAAAAATACAGGAATAACAGTTCATTTATATCTTTGTTCATAAAAACACTAACAATAAGTGTTACATTAAATAAAAGTGGAGATGTTATGAGTATGTTGTGATGTTATGCTTATCTACAACTGGCTGCTTGGCAACAATTTGATGGTTGATGGGATAATACATAAGTAGCATAAATACTTTTAGTCTGAATTTCCTTTTTAATGTAGACTGGATGATCGTAAATTGCTAAATGATTCATCACTCTTTTGTGATCAATACAAATGGATACTTTAAAATAACTGTTTGTTATGATTCCCTATTAGGATAATCTTCTTCAGCTTCATATGCTGTTACAAAACTTAAAATCATTGTCATCTGAAACAAATACCTTGTTGATTAAATGCACAAGTTTGCTGAAGATATACACTTCGTGAAGGTGTAAGTACACCTATCATACTTGCATTTGGGGATAATCCTAGTTATTTTTCACAAATTTCATTGATGTATATTCCTTAGTCCAAAAATAAATAAAATGAAAAGCTGCTATAAATGAGATGCAAAACTCTCTTCAAACACGATTTAGACCCACATTCTAACCCTTTGCTTTCAGTTTTTTAAATTGTATTTCCACAAAATTCTGTCATTAAAGAAATACAACTTCAAAGAATAGAAATGTTTGCAATCTCTATTATTAGGCAAAATGCCATATTGCAGAAAAAATATAAAGTTTCATCTTCATCAGCTGGCAACTTTCACACCAACAAGATACAATTCCACATATATATAAATACATGTCTGTAATGTGCATACTCAGGTTGCAATATAAATACTTTTTGGCAACATAGTACATTGCTTCGTCAATATTTTTTGATGGGATAAGAAAGTACACAGACTTTTAATTAAGATATCTGAAACATGTCACTGAAATATGAAACTAATAAATAAACCTAAGGATAAAAATATTCACATGTTAAAAAATTTGCAAAAGTATGAATGTTATGAATTTTGTACTTACATAAATAATTCGAATGAAATTATATGTGAAATTATAGTATTTTTCTTATAACAGTAAAATCTAAGGAAGCAAATCTTTTCTCGAAAAATTAGAATACAGGAGCAGGTTTGTTTAACCGGGCAGAAGGTGCACACCAAACAATGACCTTGGAGATCCCATGAGGTGACTGGGTCACCCCAATCAGTTTCATTAGGAAAATGTGCTATAAATTTTATAGAAACCATTTGATTATACACAATAATTGCAATATTTCATTAAGAAATTATATTTCTGAACTTAACTTATTTTAATTTTAAGAAAAAATTCCATTCAAAATAATTACATACCTAATCGAAAGCTAACATACACTTCTGGCAAACATAGGAAGAATGAATTTTGCATAGAAAATTATCAAATGTGGACTGGATGAATGTAATTTTGCAAGAAATTGCAGTTTTATTGACTTTGGACACAAAGCACATCAGCCTTTGTCAAGTTTTGGTTTCTTTGATGGGCGTTCTTCTGATCCACTAGAAGTGGCATTATTGATGCTTTAACGAAGCACTTTAGAAAGCACTAGCATATATTTTCTTATCTCTATGTGGGGCTGTATCAGAGATATAGCCACATTTTTCAGGAATTTTCTCCTATTTCTATATTGTAAGGAAGTGGTCTTTGTTGACAATATGACAACTCCAGCATTTATTGCAGCGACGTTCAATGCATAATAAAAAATGACCATCGGCCATCTGTTGGTTTTTCAAGCTGTCGAATATAATGATGACATTTCATCAACTTTGTCTACACCACCTCTTGATGCATTATAAAATTATTTCTGGTTTCACCGTATCATCACTTTCATCACTAATTATCATAAAAAAAAATATTACTGAAGTCAAATATTTTTTATAAAAATTATCTTCATAATACTTCCTACACAAAATCACCTGCTAGTATAAAACATCTTTGTTAGGTATAATTTTATTTTGACCATTGCACAATGCAAGACCAGCTACAAATGAGTTAACATTCTTAGTAGTTTGAAGAGTAACTACTTATTGTTCTCTGTGACATTATGAAGAGCTGTATGAATATTTTTGTGGAAAGTTCCAGAACTATGAAATATTTCTTTTGGTAAAATTAATTTTATCAAGTTATCTTCAGTTCTGTGTGCATTCAATCTATTACAAACCCATAAATATGTATCGACTTTTGGTGTCTGATGTGGGGATTGAATCCTGATGAGAAGATAGATGGAGGAATAACTACAGCACCTCATGGCAGCCTTTGCAGCATTGAAAGAAGAGATGAAATAGACCGAGAAATGATGACAGCAGAACAAGAATTTGTTAAGGAAGAGATGAAGGTTGTTCAAGAAAATATGGAAGTAGATCAAAAGAAAATGAAAAGAGAAATTACCTCTATAACAGAAAACTAATTTGAGTCTATGGAAGCGAAATAGATATGGTTGAAAATAAAGTTGGGGAACTGAAGAAAGAGTTTCTGCTGCCGAACAACAGATCGGAGAAAGAGTTACTACTGTAAAACAACAAATCAAAGACAGAGTTTCTAGTGTCGAACAACAAATGTATTATATATTTTCTGCACTTGCCAAAGAAGTTGACTGCTTAAATTCATACAAAAAGCAGAAAGCAATTCTGATGGTTTTAAATTTTTACCCATGTCTTCTTGGTCCTCTCTAAAGCTATCTACTTATGATGGAAAGGCCTCCTCACAAGTATATACGACTCAGCTCTCTGTAGCAACAGATACAAATGGATGGGATTCCCAAGTTAAAGCCTGCCAACTCGCCACTTCTGTGAGGCCAGACGCAGCAGATATCCTTCAAATTCTGCTGAAAAACCAAATGTTAATGCTAAACCAAATGACTTCAAAGATCTGTCCAGCATATTGGAGCTGTGCTTTGGAGAAAAGTGTTTAAAAGACAAGGCTTCAGCTCAAATCTCACCAAAAGAATCCCACAAAAACACTCCAGGAGCTTGGCATGGCTGTCGAAAGTGTGGTGTATCAAAATTACAGGACTTAACCATAATCGAACATAGAACTGGCACACACCAAGCGAATGTGAACCAGAAATGATCCTATGATATTTTCTGTATAAAAAAAGTGTCATGTAAAGTGAATAAAGTGTCTTGTGAATTGAATATAGGATGAAAACACAGCAAATCGGCGATGATGGCTTCAGAAAAATAAAGTAATGAAAAGAAAAGTGCACACATAGAAGTTTTCAGGTATCGGATATTCACTTTCATTTTTGAATAGGAAATTTCCAAAAGACAGCTCAAGGAAAAGCTTTTACAATCATTTTCTTTTGGAAGAATAAAACATGGAGCAGCTTGTAACTGAACTGATAGTACAAAATAAAGCTTGTGAGGACAAACTTATTATAATTATTACTTCACATATTGATAATTCGAAACTTTCCATTCAGTTTGAAAAATATAATGAACATGAAGAATAATTTAATGTATTTTTAGAAAGATTCAAAAGTAATTTAGAAATGCAAAATGTTTCATGTAATAAACGTGGAAAAGTTCTGATCTCCAGTTTGTCCGAAGGTATGTATAGTCTTTTAAAATACTTGCTGGCTTCTGACAATCCTTCCGATAAAGATTACGATGTATAAAAAATAACACTAAGAAACTATTTAAATCCTAAGCCACTTATTATACTGAGAAGCCATGTATTTTTAAATTGAATATAACATGAGGGGGGAAACAATTAATGTATATATGGCTCAGTTATGATCACTCGCCATACTATGTGCTTACGATCAGTACATGCTAAATGCAGTGTTACGGGATGTCATTGTTAGTGGGCTAAGAGACAGAGCTACATTGGACAGAATTTTTACACAGGGTAATATTATATTAGATGATACTTTAAAAATAGCTTCAGCAATGGTGAAAGTATTAAAAGGTGCAAATGAAACAATTGGAAAACCAGTAGAAATCAAGGAGTGTAGTGCCAAGAATAAAGGTAAATCTAAGTCAGTCAATCTAAAACAAAATTTCTCAGCTTTGAGTGCTAGAGGTAAAATCTGTCTGTGATGCACGGAGATTGACAATGATAGAAATTCTTGAAAATTTAAGACAAGTATCTGCCAATTTTGTAAGAAAGTTGGGCACACTGAACGAGCATGCTATAATGCTAAAAATGAGGAAAGAAAGAAGGCAAAAAACAAAACAAAAAAAATCCTCTCACTGCATTATCATTAGCATCATCATGGAAACATCCTCATCATCACAGAAATGATAACATGAAAACCGGTCTTGGAGTTGTATGTTATTGATAGTTGTTTTGATAGTTGATTTATACAGTCAAAAGTCGTTAATTCGGACACCCATAATCCGGAATGATCTATAATCCGGACCTCAAAGCTACAAACTTTCTGCGCATGCGTCGCGTTTACGCATGTGCACAGGCGTTTACGAGAGCGCGTAAGACCCTTACGGCTGCGAATATGTTTGTGCGCATGCGCGTTTAATGTGTAACGGAGTTATACGCTAAGCTAAAGTTATTTAATTCAGTTAATGTTGCAGATTGCGTTGTTCCTTAATCTTCGAAATGGATCCGGCTTATTATTTTTTGCAGACTGTTAGAGCAATTTTATAAAAGTAAGCTTGAACTTTCGATTATGTCAAATAGAATTTCCGATATCTATTTACTACAAAGCGAAAGTATGTTTTGAAATCCGAAATCTGTTTATCAATTTCACGCTGTTCTGCGGCAGAGACGTCATTATTAGATTATGATAGATTAGAAAGATTATGTCAAATAGAATTTCCGATATATATTTACTAATATGTAATTTGTATCTACAAAGCGAAAGTATGTTTTGAAATCCGAAATCTGTTTATCAATTTCACGCCCCGGATTGGAAGTTGATCTGTCAGCACTATCCTTATCTTCAGGGCAGATGATTTTATTTTATTTGGTTTATAATTCCGTACTAAGTGTAGTATTTCATTTCGATGTACTCCGTCTTTGATATGATTTAAATCAAGTTCCTCGACATTATAATTCGCTTCCGAAGGTGAAGAAAGTGACCCAGAGGTTATTGAAAACGAAAACATTTCGATTGACAAATTAGTCGGTATTCTCAACACAGCAATTATAGGACTTGAACAGCGGAACTTTGTAACTAAACAAGAAATTATGTCTGTTTAATAGAATTAAAGAGAAAGTATTATCACATGAAACGAAGCAACTTACGTTGAAAGAAATGTTTAATAATGTAAACAAATAAATATTAAGCTTTTTCTTTTTGTAAATTTTGATACCCTTTAGATCATAATTGTTCTTTATTTCATAAATTACGGTTCCATATTTTTAATTTTGTAATTTCTGCATGCCATCTTACCAGATTTAAACTGATGATCTATAATCCGGAAAAATCGATAATCCGGAATCGTCGAAGTCCCGACGAGTCCGGATTAACGACTTTTGACTGTACAAAATTTTTTTGTATGTGTATGTGTAAAGTTGTTTTGTGTGTGCAGTGAGAGGATATTTTTTGTATAAATAAAGTTCTTATAAATTGAATATACGATGAAAACACAACAGAGCAGCTGTCTCATCTCACCTTTTCAGAATGCTCATCAAAAACAAGGAAAATGCTGTCCCTGCAATGCTTCATTGATGGATCTGAGATACAGAAAGCCCTACGAATGGTAGATGTCAAGGATCTAAAAAGCACTTTAGTATTTGAAATGAAATTCAAGACAGCCCAATGAGCAACTGATAGATGCTTTCTCCCAATCAGAGCTGTTCATGTCCAGTAAGTGGATCACTGGACATCGGAGTCAGTACATCAGCTGACTGCTCATCTAGACGATTTAAGCAAGCAAGTAAATGCCTTCACGTAGAACAGGAAAACTGGCCTTAAAGTGCTGGAACTGCAGTGCTGAAGGCCATGTACAAAGGGCTACAGAACTTGCAAGGCATGAAAGCTAAGACTGCTCCCAGCAAGAAAGAGGGAAACTAATTAGTGACCATCTTGGGGAGTGGTGGTTGCCAGATAATGAGAAACCCCATTTTAAAGCACTTCAGATATCTGCAATGAATGGCAGCAGTAATGGACTCTTCACGATGGGGCATATCACTGGATTTCTATCACAGTACCAGAAAGAACAGAATTTTTACTACCTGGATCCATAGCTGAAAACACATAGCTGAAGTTTCTAGCACAGGATAATGGAGTATCCTAAGAACAATAAGAGACCAAAAGGAGTACTAGTGGCCTCAGCACTCGTCGACCTATCAACTGATAGATGCCATCACCATCCCAGTGAGAGTTGCCAATGTAACTGATAAGGTGAAAGTCATTAGAAAAAGTGATATGGTTGTAGTATGTACTCCAGTGACTTGTAATAAACAAAACAGTAACCCTCCATAATCTGTGTCTTTGGAGAGCCTAACATTGGAGTTATTGCAGAATAAACAACTAATCACCGAAAAGAGAAATACAGTCAAATACCGAAAATCCACCGACCTGAAATCCACCAACTCCTAAAATCTATGTTGCCTCTCAAAATATAAACATTAAGTTTATAGGTTCGGGAAAACGCAACATTGAGTATGAAATATCAAAGAAAAAATACCTATCGAATAATGACGTCATAACTACCCAATAATAATGAGTCATAACTGAAATACCAAATTATTGACATCATGATAAAAGTTTTTTCCCTTCTAATCTGCATCAAGGTAAAAAAGCAGACGATTCACTCTTCAAGTTCACGATTCACGTTGTTGTATTTTCTGAGCTTTCTGAGTTATTTCAGGAGATTATTTAGTGCTGCTTTTTTTTTTTAATCTGGATATTTTGTGGATAAATTAAGAATATTTTTAATTTCAGCCCTTTTAATACAATTACAGATAAGAAACGCACTCATGATTTTACTGCTTGCAACGTTGAAAAACGTAAATACGCTGCATTGACGGCAATGCAAAAAGTGGAAATTCTGCAAAAGATGGAGGCAGGTGCTACTCCTCAGTTTCTAGCAGAATCGTATGGAATTGCAACACAATTGTGTATGATATACGGAAAAAATAAAGAAAAGCTGTAGAAATTTTAAAGCAACAGTGATTCTAACACCAGAATCCGAAACCGGAAATCTTTGCATGAGGCGAAATCGGCAAACCTCAATGCTGTGTACAAATATACAATGAATAATATAATCAATTTATATATGTAATAATAATTTAATGCATATAATAAATTATTGCAATAATGTATATAATAATTTAATTAAATGTATCTAATATGCTTTATTTATTTTGCACTTTTAGTCTGAATATTATGATTTATCTATTCTGTCCTGAAATCTGCAAAATACTAAAATCCACATAACCTCTGGTCCTAAGCTTTGCGGATTTCTCCTCATCTTTTGACATAGGCTGAACCAGTTTGACACAGCACAGAACTGATGCATGGGATGATCCACCAATCAACACATCCACTGATGACGAAACCAGAAAACTTCTAAAGGACATGCAAGAAAGTAATGTTATCAAGCCTTCATTATGTCAATGGGCCTCTTTCATCATCCTAGCCAGAAAGAAAGTTGGTTCAACTAGATTTTTGTGTTGACTATTGCCACAAGATTACAAAGAAAGACAGCTACCCTATTCCCAGAATTGATGATATTCTGGACACTCTTTCTGGAAGTAAGTATTTTCAACACTTGTTTTAAAGAGTGGATACTGGCAAGTAGAAATACAATCTGATTGCCCTGAAATGACGTCATTTACTGCCGTTCAAGCTGTAAGGATCTTAAGTTTTACTAACGTTTATTTTATTTTAAATCTTTACTATCACTTCTTATTTTCTACTTCCGGCCAGAATTATAAGCGTTAAGGTTTTTATGCAAAGTTTGTCTGGCGAACGCCAAGTATTTAAGTTGTGGCTTTTTGCCAAGAGAGAGAGAGGAAGCAGTTAGTCGAAGCAGGCCGCTTACCTTAGAAGTTACGCAGTTGCTTGTTGCTTTCCAGGCCAGAGGTTTTAATCCTCTTGATAAATTTTTAAACGTATCGTAGTGTTCACAGTTATCTGTACTACATACGCCTTCCTGTTAATATAAGGCCAATCTTCCACGTTTATTATTCTAAAGTTAAATTAGAGTTTAGTTTTATTTTTATACTTTTACGTTTTGACCCCAAGTAGCGGGTCGGTGTATTCCGAAGTATGGAAGTCATTGTAAATAGAGAAAAATAAAGGGTTTTGTATACCCTTCTTGTGTATCCTGTTTACTTCCCACAGTTTTGAACATAGCTTAAGTAAGCTCTCTGTTCCGGGTCAGGTCCTTGCATGTTCCCGAAGAAAGTAAGACGGAACATTGAACCTGATAGTGGCGCCCAACGAAGAAGAATAACCATAGCCGAGTTTCAAGAAGAACCTGTGCTGCCTGCAGAAACGGCTCAGAATCCAGAAATGCCAGCTGCCGCCCTGGAAGGATTTGGTTACATCGTCCAGACCATGCGCGCTTCGATGAAACCAGAAGCAACATTTAATGGAAACTCGCCGGTAACCAGTTTTTTGGAAAAATTAGATGACCACTTTATGCTCTACCCCATGCACGAGTTTCAAAAAGTTACCTTAGCTACCAGCGCTTTGAGGGGCCAAGCGCTTAACTGGTTAAAATGTATAGGCAGAAGTCTCTTGGGTCAAGCAGGAAGTCCCTCCTATATTTACGAAAATTTCAAGACTGCCCTACTAAAAGCCTTCCCTGTTGTAAGGGATCGTGCGAAATTAGAAACAGAACTTTTCAGTATATATCAAAAAAGAATCGAAAACCTCTCAAGCTTTATTTTAAGAAAAATTCACGTCTTCAAACTCTTGTATAGAAACCGTCCGGATCCTGAAATAATTCAAGTGATTTTGCCGAGGTTACTGTCCCAAGTGCAAGACTTTATTGAATTAAGAAATCCGACTACACTGGAAAAGTTATTTGAGCTAGCAATCCAGTTTGAAAGTAGAAGAACGGCGGACGTCGAAAGAAGACGCCAATATCCACAGCGAAACCAATTTGGTGCGCCAAGGATTTAAACTAAAACGGATTTCTGCTGACGGGAGGGTGCGGAAATCCGAAGGCCACGAAAACCCCTCTTCCTTCAAGTTAAATACAGTAATGGTGAAAAATTTGACTCTTCCGAAGATTGAAGTGTTGGTGAATAATATCCCAGCCACCACACTCCTGGATACAGGCGCGCAGTGTTCCTGTGTGGCAGAAGATTTTTTTAGGAAGTATTTTCGTAAATATCGCATATATAATTCGGATAATACGACAGTGTTAGCTGCGCAAGGAGAAAGATGTAAGTGCATAGGTAAAGTACCTCTGTATATCCATATCAAGAACGAACAAGTAAAGGTGATGTTTTTTATAGTAAAGAATCTGCAAGCACATATAATCTTAGGAATAGATTTTCTTTCAGACGCACAAGCAACACTGGATTTTAATGAAGCGTCCCTTAAGCTGACAATGAAACCAGTTCGTGCAGAAAAGGCTGAACCGCCGATGTTAAAACTTGACCACCTCCCTAATGACGAGCAAGGAAGAATCCGACAAGTGGTAAGTGAATTTGCTTCGTTATTTAGTGATATTCCAGGATTTACTCAGGTTACTAACCATAGTATTGACACCGGAGATGCAATGCCAGTTCGCCATAAACCATACCGGTATGATAAGAATAAGGAAAAAATTATAGAATGGCATATTACCGATATGCTACGTAAAAAGATCATAACGCCCATCTCAAGTAGTTATGCTAGCCCGGTGGTTTTATGTAAGAAAAATAATGACTATCCTTTGACGCATCCAAAAAGTTGGAGATTCGCTACTGATTACCGTAAATTAAACTCCATAACTAAATATCCGGTATATCCGTTACCGATCATTGAAGAAATTCTAAGGAACATAAAATCAACCAAATTTATGACGACTTTAGACTTAACGACTGGTTATTTTCAAATAGGGGTTAGGCCTGAGGACGTGCCTAAGACTGCTTTTATAACCAAGTCTGGCACTTATGCATTTTTGCGTATGTCGTTTGGCCTTTCAGGGGCCCCGGCAACATTTCAGCGATGCATGGACATTGTGTTAAGACCTGTTCTTGGAAAGTCCACATTTATCTATTTAGACGATATCATTATTACTAGTGATAATCTCGACCAACATGTACAGGATTTAAGACAGGTGTTTTCTTTATTAAATGAGGCTGGTCTAAAAGTTAATGTCGAAAAGTGCAAATTTGCAGCCCCTGAATTAAAATATTTAGGTTACAAGATATCTCAGAAAGGAATAGAGACACACGAATCAAAAATAATTGCTGTACAAAAGTATCCGACTCCAAACACGGCAAAGAAGCTCTCTTCTTTTCTAGGACTTTGTTCATATTATACGTCCTTTATAAAAGATTTTGCAGCTATCGCTGAGCCATTGTTAAAATTAAAAAGGAAAAAGGCAAGATTCTCGTGGACGGCCGAAGCCAATAGTGCTTTCGAAAAATTAAAACAAGCATTAACGCAAGCCCCTGTGTTGAAATTTCCTGAAAAGGATGAGAATTTAGAAATTTCAGCGGATGCTTCGGAGTATGCGGTAGGAGCGGTACTTTCGCAAAATCAGCAGCCCGTGGCATTTTTTAGCCGAACTTTAAATCAAACACAAGGAAACTATTCCGCGACCGAGAGAGAGGCACTTGCAGTTCTGTTAGCAGTGCAAAAGTTCCGAGTCTATTTTGGAAAGGCGCCGATAACAGTGTACTCTCATCATGCGGCGGTAACTAGATTGTACTCAGGGAAAAATTTATCCCCAAGGTTAATAAGATGGGCACTCAAGCTGCAAGAATATAATCTGGTAATCAAGCATACCCCCGGAAAGGAAAATATCATAGCAGATGCCCTATCAAGAATTAAAATAGATGAACAAGGTAATACCGTAAAGGTGGCAATGCTCACAGCATGTACAATAAATTCCCGAGAAACTGTAATAACCGAACTGGGTAAGGATCCTGAGTTTGGAAGCATTTATGAGTATTTAAAGGATCCTGAAAATTTTAGCCACCAAGATATTGTGGCGATAAGAAATAGGGCGGCCCATTACGAACTAATAGATGATCTATTATTCTATACAAAAACTACGAATTCCAACAACGAATTTCGACCTGTTATCCCAGCTAGTCTTAGATTAAATATCCTGCAGGAGCTCCATGACAGCCCTTTCGCTTCTCATGCTGGTATTCGAAAAACTATCCAACGCGTACGCGAGGCAGTCTATTTTCCTGAACTGCAAAAGTTAACAAGGGCGTATGTCCAGTCCTGCCCAACATGTCAAGTAGTTAATTATATTAATTTCCGCCGGGCTGGGTTTCTAAATAGTATTAAATCCGAATTTCCAAATGAAATAATTGGCATCGATTTATTGGGCCCTTTCCCAAAAAGTCAGTTAAATAAAAGACGGTATCTCCTATATCTTATGGTTGATCATTTTAGTAAGTGGACCGAAATTGTTCCCTTAAAACGAGCCTCCGCGAAATTAGTTACTGATTCTATTTTAAATAAATATATTTTAAAATACGGGGCGCCCCTAAAAGTTATATCGGATAATGGTCCTCAATTTGTAAGTAATATATTTGAAGACATGTGCCAAAAACTGGGCATACGTCATTTAAAAATGGTCCCGTATCAGCCGCAATCAAATATAGCGGAACGGGTCAATAGAAATATAGTGAAAATTATCCGTAGTTATGTTAAAAATTTTCATAAAAGCTGGGATAACTATGTCAATGAATTTGCTTTCGCCCTTAGGACCGCAAAACATGATACAACGGGCAAAACTCCTGAGTTATTTCTAGGCAGAAAGATTATAATGCCGTTAGATAAATTATTTTATATGCAACAAAGAGCCCCAGAATTTAAAATGGGTGATATAGAAAAACTAATTAAGGAAGCAAAGAAGAATACTGAAGTAGCACAGAGAAAACAAAAATTATATTACGACTTGAAACGACGGAGAGTAACTTATAAAGTAGGGGATGAAGTTTTAAAAATTAAGCATTCACTTTCTTCAGCACCAGAAGATAAGACTGCCAAATTTTTTCCACGATTTGAAGGACCATATGTTATAGAAAAAATAACTCACGCTGTAGTAGTGTTAAAAGCCAGAAATGGTGAAACCTGCTCCGCAAACATTGATCAAATCAAACCCTACTTCGATCGTAATAAAATGCAAATGTTTTCAGATCTTTTGCAGGATCCGGCACGGCAGACACCGCAGGCACAAGCTCCAGAGGTGGAAAAACGACAAGTACAAGGGGAAGCCATTAAGAGGCAGGAGCAAGTGAAAAGAAAATTTCCCCGCGGAAAAATTGAAGGTAGCAAGAAAAAGAAGCCGTTCCACCGTCCAGAAAAGAGAGTTCACGAACACCCCCAGAATGAAGAAGGGAGAAGGACGACGTATGTGAAGAGAACCCGGAGAAATGACGGCAACTATAACCCGGCTCTAAAACGGAAGATCTACTCATCCGACAGGACTCTCCACAGCAAATGTCGCCGAACTGCGGTAGGGCCATCAGCGGCGGAGGAAAAGTTACAAGGAAAATTTGAACGGCCAGCAACGAGGTCCAAGCAGGAACACGACAGAAGTTTCCCGGTTCCGCCAAGACCAGCTGCCATCAAACGGCCAAGACCACAAGCAGAGGAGAAGAAGAAGGTATTCAAGGGTGACCGAACTGGTGAAAAAAGGAAGCTTCCAGAGGAAGGCACTGAAGGGCGAGCCTGTACAAGAAGGAGGATAAATCAAACAACTATCTGCAATACCTTTAAGGACTGGGCCCAGAAAAGGATGTCCGAATATCACAAAGATAAGTAAAATTTTATGTTACTTTGCAAACTTAAGTTAATCTTTCGTTCTTACTGCAAGTGGCAGATTTCAAGAAGTTTTACCTCATGCGAGGTCTACCTTTATCGCCAAAAGGGCGAGAAATGAGTTGTTACCGATTTTGGTATTATGTTTTTCAATTACTCGCGCGTAAAACTAAAGTTGATGTATAATAGCGTTGTGTAAAGACTTAAATATTGTAAAAAGTTATTGTATAAATTTTATTTAAAACATTCTAGCAAGAAAGAAGTTTTAGTCTGAAAGACTTTTTGAAATGTAGTATTTCAATGTAGAAAGAATTGGCACTTGCTTTGAAAAGAATAGAAGTTAACAATGTACTACAAATGTATGTTTTCAAATGTGTAAAATTAACGGCATGTTGATATGTTCTTACATACAATGTGAACTGTTATTTTAAATGTTAAGAAATACCGTGATATGGTAAAAGTGAAAGTAATGTTAAATTTTTTTTTATTCGTGTGACTGTAAAAAGACTAAATCATGGTGAATATGTGTTAAAGGTTGAATGATGTAGTTAGGCTCTCTGACGCTACACTTCAGAGTTAGCCACTTTCAGAATAGTACCTCAGGGTTTAGAGTTGAAATTAGGGTGTGTTACGAGGTCTTGGTATGTTGAATTTTAACACGTTAGTGTTTTGATTGTAGGAGGAAGTGTTGAACACATAGACATAAACACATTCGTGTTTGGTGTTCTTTTACAACACATGTCAGAGAGCATGGGGAGAGATAACTAAAATAGTCATGAATGAAATAAGAATGTTAAGAGAAATATAATTATACATGTTACTTGCCATTTCATTGTGTAACATTTCATTAAACTACTGGAAGGAACCAGATTTGAATAAAAGGTCCTGTTTAGATGCAGTACAGATGAAAAAAATTGTGTGTCCTGGGAGCTGCTATTGTAAAAACAAATTTCTTTCTTTTAAATTTCTAGTTTCTAGCGAAAAATATTTGTAAAAGATTGGCCTCGCGTTAGATTCTAGAGCTAAAAGTTTTCAACAAGGTCGTTTTAGACCTCAGTTTCAAACTAATTAACTCTGGCGGGAAGTATGTAAGGATCTTAAGTTTTACTAACGTTTATTTTATTTTAAATCTTTACTATCACTTCTTATTTTCTACTTCCGGCCAGAATTATAAGCGTTAAGGTTTTTATGCAAAGTTTGTCTGGCGAACGCCAAGTATTTAAGTTGTGGCTTTTTGCCAAGCGAGAGAGACGAAGCAGTTAGTCGAAGCAGGCCGCTTTCCTTAGAAGTTACGCAGTTGCTTGTTGCCTTCCAGGCCAGAGGTTTTAATCCTCTTGATAAATTTTTAAACGTATCATAGTGTTCGCAGTTATCTGTACTACATATGCCTTCCTGTTAATATAAGGCCAATCTTCCATGTTTATTATTCTAAAGTTAAATTAGAGTTTAGTTTTATTTTTATACTTTTACGTTTTGACCCCAAGTAGCGGGTCGGTGTATTCCGAAGTACGGAAGTCATTGTAAATAGAGAAAAATAAAGGGTTTTGTATACCCTTCTTGTGTATCCTGTTTACTTCCCACAGTTTTGAACATAGCTTTAGTAAGCTCTCTGTTCCGAGTCAGGTCCTTGCATGTTCCCGAAGAAGAAGAGAAGGAACATTGAACCTGATAAAGCTATTTGGTAGATAAAGGTAATGCTGTTTGGCTTATTTAATACGCCAGCAACATTTGAATGTATCATGGAGAACGTGCTAAAAGGTTTCTCCTACAAAGCCTGTTTGATATACCTGGATGACATGATTATCAATGGAAAGAATATTTGGAAAAAATTAGGAAGGTTCTTCAGAAATTGGAGGAAGCCAATCTAAAATAAGTCCTCCAAATTCAAGCTTCTCACACAAGAATTGACTTACCTCAGACATGTTAACTCTATAGAAGGTGTGTGTACAGATCCAGAAAATGTGTCAGCAGTTAAAGAGTGGTGTTGCCCAAAAAATGTCCATCAGCTGAGAGTACTGGGGCTCTGCACCTATTATAGGAGATATATGAAGAACTTTTCTTCCATCACAAGACCCCTTCATAAGGTGCCAGAGAGCAAGCAAAAGTTCTTGCATCTGAGGATGCACTTAACAAATTGAAAGAAACTTTAATATCTACAACAATCCAGACGTATCCACAAGTCTAGACACCATTTATTCTTGACACAGATATGTGCAATGAAAGCATTGGTGCTATTTTTTCCCAAGAAATAAACAGTCAAGAAAGTGTCATAGCATACTGGAGCAAGTGTCTATCTAAGCCAGACAAGAATTACTGTGTCACCAGGAAAGAGTTGCTCACTACAGTTAAAGCCGTAAAACATTTCCACTATTGTCTTTAAAGCAGAAAATTCCTGCTACACACAGATCATGCATCTTGGACCTAGCTTTTAAATTTCAAGAATCCCAAAGGTGAAATAGCCAGGTGGATATAGAGACTCCTATGAATATAATACATCACATGGAAATGCCCACGTCCAGTACAGAAGATCATGCCCAGGAAGCTGCCAATATTGTTCCAAAATATGCACTGGTTAATCTGATCACACATCAAATTACAACTTGCCATCGTCTGACCCAGACCCATGGAATGACGAAGAAGTTAAAAAGGCCAGTTGAAAGACAGCAACATTAAACCCATACAGTCTTCAAATAGGAAATCTACCTGGCAGGACAATTCAATCAATAGTCCTACAACAACACTGGGCTCTTTGAGCCTCACTCAGTATCTGAAACACCATCTTGTAGCATAAGTTTGAATCAAATGATTGGAATAGTTCAAGAACTCTTCTACTAGAGTAATGCAAGGGTTGATGTACAAAAGTGCCAATCTTGCGATGCCTGTGTGGATCAAAAAGGACCAAAGAAATGCAGAGGAGGGAAACTGCAATGCTACGATGTAGGAGCACCTTTTAAACACATTGCCTTTGACATTCTGGGACCTCTGTCACGAACTGCTGATGGCAACAAATACATCCTAATTGTCATTAATTACTTCACTAAGTGGCTCAAATCATATCCTGTTCCTGATCAAGAGGTTGTTACGTAGCAGAGGTAATGATATAACATTGGACTTCCAGGTTTGGAGTGTCGCTTCGTTACGTTCTGATCAAGAAAGAAATTTTGTATCAGCTGTAATTAAAGAATTCTGCAAGCTACTCAGCATCAACAAAAACTCAAATCAGATTTTTATATCCCCAGTTAGACAGCATGGTAGAGAGGTTTAATCAAACCATCCTTAATAACCTCTCACTGTTAGTTTCTAGAAACCAACAGACTGGGCAAGAAGTTACCACTATTCTTACTGACCTAATGCAGTGCTGTCCACGAGACTACTGGCTATTTGTCATCCCAGATGCTCTTCTGTCGTGACCTTCGCCTGCATTGCTATCTGTTATTTGGTCACCCTTTGGATATGGCTTCATCGCCTAAGGAGTACAGTCAAGGTCTCCAGGCATGGTTGAAGTTATACACAGTTTTACACAAGAACAAGTCAAATTGGCAATGGAGAAGATGAAGAAGACCCAATATGATATGAAAGCTACAGGACATCAATTCAACAAAGGTGACAAGATGTGGTTATGGAATCTGTTTTGATGGAAAGGACTTTCTCCTAAATTTTAGTCACCTTGGGATGGTCCTTACACACTCCTACACAGGCTGAACACTGTCGTAGTTCAAATTTGCAAATCATCACATTCTAAGCCCAGAGTCATTTATGAAAAGAGGCTAGCTACTTACTATGACCATAGTGATTAGTCCCATTAGTTTGTATATAATGTAAATAATATACTAAGACCATGACCCTATCTGCATACAAATAAGTAAATTTATGTATTTATTTGTTCACTTAGTGTTTTGATTTGTTATTTATTATCGTTTTAATACTGCACTGGTTTTCTTTAGTTGTAAGTACAGCCTCCTTTCCAGGAACTGTACTGCTCGGGGTGTGCAGTTGGTGGGAAGGGAGCAATGTTATGGATTTTTTACATATTTAGGTAATTTTAGTGAAATTATATGTGAAGTTGTAGTTTTTTTTTTTTTTTTTCCCCTCCCAGAGGGACATAATCCAACATGAAAATCTAAAGAAGTGAAGCTTTACTGGGAAAGTAAGAAATACAGGGACAGATCTATTTAGCATTGAGTAAATGGCTATCTCAGTAAATTGGAGAAATATTACAAACCTTGAACAGTTTTGGTGACTGATTTTTAACGCCAAATTTGATGAGAATTCAAAAAAAAGTTAACACACTTGGTGACATTATGGTTTAATCTATATATAACTGTAACTGGTACTACGGTTAAATAAATAGAATTAATCTGTATATGTAACTGTAACCATATCAGGCCCTTATATATAACTTATAAATAATAATTTCAAGAAACGGAAGGTACTAGGTATACTATTTCTCAGCCACTGATGGGAAAACTACATAAGCACAGAGAGAGCATCAGGTCTCCATTTTTAGTTCAGAGCTGTCTTCAGAGTATTGAGATATCCATGAGAACTTCACCTTTCAGATGCCCTTTGCATTACTTTGTGTTTAATGTTCTTAGTAGTTTGAAGTGTAACTACTGACTGCACTCTGTGAAAAGCTATACGCATTTTTTTTTTTTTTTTTTTTTTGGAAAGTTCCAGAACTGGGAAGTGTTTCTTTTGGTAAAATAAAATTTATCAAGCTATTATCAATTCTGTGTGCATTCAATTTATTACAACCCTGTACACACATAACAATATATTATATATTAAATGACTAGCAGCTTCACTGCCAGCCTTCGTCTGGCTTTTAAATGTACCAGAAAAATGGCTGAAGGCAACACCAAATGTTAAATTAAAAAACTGTGTAGAATTTTACTCACTGCACTGCAGAACAACTTCATAAAAAAAAGTTATTACGTATAACAAAATTATAATGAAATAAGCAATATCCCTTAATACAAATATTAATTATCCTAATAAATAAATTAACCAACTTCCTTTTGCAAAATCTTAAGAACTCAAATGGTATAAAGGAGGTTAAGAACTTTGTTTCCTAAAAAAATCACTCAAACTTTTCAATATCTTAAAGACAGTGAAATGAGCAATAAGTAACATAAAATACAAAAAACAAAAAATTCTGAAAAGCAAAGTATAATTAATGATATTTTATCTTATATTTTCAAGAGAAAAAATTAAAATGAAATAAGTTATATCCCTTAAAACAAATATTAATTATCCTAATAAAAAAATTAACCAACTTTCCGTTGAAGAAAAAAAAATCGTGCAAAACTTTTCAATATCTTACAAATAGTGAAAAAAGCAAAAAATAACATGAAAGAAACTCAAAAAACAAAACATTCCGTGCAGAATTTTACTCTGCAGAACAATTTTATAAAAAAAAATCAATAAAAATGTATTATATATATAAAAAAACGACAATGAAATATGCCAATCTCTTAAAAACAGTGACATAAGAAATACGATGAAAAATTGTTGCCAAACCCATATTTCTAAAAGAATAAAACTTTAAAAATGATGCGATTTCATCAAAAATCTATCAACAACAATAAGACAGGAAAATTATTGCCAAAATCACATTTTTAAAGATGTGAGATGTGAGAAGTGTACTCAGAAGCTTCATTTAATTTTTTTTTTTTAAATACAAAATATTATCATTTTTCCAAAATTCTTTTTGTAAAAGCAGTTGCAAGGATGAAAGTTTAACGTGTTCAAAAATCAAAGAAAAATAAACTGCACATTTTTAAAAAGAAATTTTTTTAGAAAAAAATCCCGTTGAAAAGGTGTTAAGCTTACTTTGTTAAATAAATTTGTCTTTAATCGATTTATTGAAACACGAAACTTATTTTAAGTTCGTAAAATAGCTAAGTGCTACGTTTCATGATGATGTGAAAATGGAGTGCGTAGAGTAAAATCTCACTTTCCTATAGCCCATTATAATTGTAGAGGTAAAAAATAAATGAATATATAAATAATCATTGCTTTATGTTGCAGTTTTTGTTGCCTATGTTTCATGATGATGTGAAAATGGAGTGTGTAGAAAAAAATCTCGCTTTCCTATAGCCCATTATGTCTCAAAATAACACGATATTGTCACAAAAATTTTTAAAAAATTCGAATTCGAATTTCGAAAAAATCGCTTCGAGGTACATTGGCTCTTGTCTAGATTCACCTATGTACCAAATTTCGTAGCCGTGGGTCTATTAGCTTACGCGCAGCGCGAACAAAAGACACACACACTGACACACAGACAGACTCTTTCTTTTATTATATGTAGAGATAAAAAAAAATAACCTACTTTTCGTTGAAGAAAAAAAATCATGCAAAACTTTTCAATGTCTTACAAACAGTGAAATAAGCAAAAAATAACATGAAAGAAACTCAAAATATATAAAAAAATGACAAAATGGCTGAAGGGAACAAACACCAAACGTTAAATTAAAAAACTGCGTAGAATTTTACTCTGCAGAACTTCATAAAAAAAGTGGCTGATCTTTGGAATATGGTAACTGGTAGTTTGGCGACATTTTGGAGGCGATAAAGGTTACTACCTAGGACTACCTACGTAATAATGTGAGAAGCACTCAGTTCCAATTACGCATTATTTTGTGTGAGGGAAATGAGAGATCATGAGATATGTAATGTGACATTAATGGATGAATTACAGTTGTTTAATCGGAAAAGGGGGGAAATCTGGAAAAAAATGTGGAAATTTCGTTTTTAGCTATATTCTGTGTTGTGTGAAAAGTGACATTAATGGACGAATTACAGTTCTTTAATCGGAAAAGGGGGTTAATTTGGAAAAGCTTCATTGTGTGTTGTGTGAAATAGTGTTGATTAATTTTCGGATTGCATGGGACTATGTAAAGTGAATTCTAAATTTTTAATGCATTTATCTGATAATAATAATAAGTTGAGATTGTGTGAAAGGAAGGATATTACAGTTAAGTTTAAATGGCGGTGCAAGAAATATGGTGAAAATGGAGATTTTGTGAAAAGGAGTGTAAGGAAGGGTACGTGGTTTGCTGAAAGTAGTTTGAGTATAGGTGAAATTTTATTAATTTCTTATTACTTGGTGAATAGACTTCCAGTTGACTACTGGATTTAGGATTTAGAAATTAGCAGTAGTACTGCAGCCACGTAATGAAGATTAGGTAAGTTAGTATTTTTAATCATTTTGAGGATATTATTTTTATGCATTGTTCTAAATGTAAGGAGTAAATAAATTAATGTGGTATTATTGGAAAATTGTTATTAGCAATGATTTAGTTTAAAGTAATTAGGATTGCAATCTAATTTTTATTAATTTAATGTATGTGCTTATTTATATTTTAAGTAGTGTTTTTTAATTTAATGATCTTGATTTTGTGAGTTATATATTTGTAGTATTTTGAGTAGTATACGTCGAGTATTTTCATGCATTTTCGTGAAATTTTTCTAATTTATGAGAAAAAAGCAGTGTACATGGATATAGTGAAGAGTGTGCACAATGCCATTTTTGTGCAATTCTGGGATTTTTTTTTAAGTAAAAATAAGTCGACATGTACATGGTTTAGTGATATTTTAATTAAATGATATTTATTTTGTGAATTTTATGTTTGTAGGAATTTGGTATACGTTTTAGTTGAAGTAAACGTGTATGGAAATAATTTAAATGTTTGACACTAAGTATTTGTAACTATTTTTAATGTTTGCGTATAAATTCGTTGCTGACGTTTATAATATAATAGATAATTTAGTGGTAAAAGATTTTGGATATTTTATTTATTTTATACGTGGAAATGTTCATCCTTGGAAAGGGTATATACTTTTTCGCGATGAGGTAATTTCATACAGTCAAAAGTCGTTAATTCGGACACCCATAATTCGGAATGATCTATAATCCGGACCTCAAAATTAAAAACTTTCTGCGCATGCGCCGCGTTGACACATGCGTATAGGCGTTTACGCGTGCGCGTAAGACCTTTTACAACTGTGCATATGAGTGTGCGCAAGTGCAGAATACGTTTTATGTATAATGGACGTATAAGCTAAAATTATCTAATTATCTATTTCAGTTAATGTTGATGATTGCGTTGTTCCTTAATTTTCAAATTGGATCCGGCTTATTATTTTTTGCAGACTGTAAGAGCAATTTTATAAAAGTAAGCTTAAACTTTCGATTATATCAAATAGAATTTCCGATATATATTTGTTAATATGTAAAGGATCTAAAGCGAAAGTATGTTTTGAAATCCGAAATCTGTTTATCAATTTCACGCTGCTCGGCGGGGGGAACGCCGCAGCGAGCACGTAAAGAATTGGAAGTTGATCTGTCAGCACTATCCTTATCTTCAGAGCAGATGTTTTTATTTTATTTGGCTTATAATTCCTTACCAAATTAGTATTTCATCTCGATGTGCTCCATCTTTGATTTGATTTAAAACAAGTTCCTCGTCATTATAATTCACTTCCGATAGCGAAGAAAGTGACAGAGGTTAGTGAAAACGAAAAAATTTCGATTGACAAATTAGTCGGTGTTCTCGACACAGCAATTATAGGACTTGAACAGCGGAACTTTGTAACTGAACAAGAAATTATGTCTGTTTAATAGAATTAAAGAGAAAGTATTATCACATGAAACGAAGCAAAACTTAAACAACTTACATTGAAAGAAATGTTTAATAAAGTAAACAAATAAATATTAAGCTTTTTCTTTTTGCAAATTTTGATACCCTTTAGATCATAATTGTTCTTTATTTCATAAATTACGGTTTCGTATTTTTAATTTTAGAATTTCTGCATGCCATGTTACGAGATTTTGATGATCTATAATCTGGAAAAATCGATAATCCGGAATCGCCGAAGTCCCGACGAGTCCGTATTAACGACTTTTGACTGTATATGTTCTTTTTACTGGATTTAAAGATTCACAAAATTTTCATGCATTTTTGTGAAATTTTTCTAATTTATGACAAAAAAGCACTGTACATGGATATAGTGAAGAGTGTGCACAATGCCATTTTTGTGTAATTCTGGGATGTTTTTTTTAAGTAAAAATAAGTCGACGTGTACATAGTTTAGTGATATTTAAATTAAATGATAGATATTTTGTGAATTTTATGTTTGTAGGAATTTGGTATACGTTTCAGTTTAAGTAAACGTGTATGGAAATAATTTAAATATTTGACACTACGTATTTGTAACTATTTTTAATGTTTGCGTATAAATTCGTTGCTTACGTTTATAATATAATAGATAATTTAGAGGTAAAAGCTTTTGGATATTTTATTTATTTTATATGTGGAAATGTTCATCCTTGGAAAGGGTATGTACTTTTTCGTGATCAGGTAACTTCATATATGTGCTTTTTATCGAGTTTAAAGATTAAGAAAATTTTCCTGCATTTTCGTGCAAATTTTTGTAATTTAAGAGAAAATAGCAGTGTAGATGGATAAAGTTAAGAGTGTGTGCAATGCCATTTATGTGCAATTCTGGGATGTTTTTTTTTAAGTAAAAATAAGTCGACATGTAAATGGTTTATGTGTATGTGCTATTCTGAAAAACGCACAAGGAGTTTGCGAATCTGCACTTTTTCCCAATTTTGCAGTTAATATTTGTTATGATTAAGCAGTTTTGTTACATAAAATTTCTAGCATCAGTGTAATTCGGCTAGTAGATTGTTGGAAAAAGTGTTCAGTAAATAAAAAGAAAAGAAACACGTCTTTACTTCGTGAAGACAAAATGGCGGCGAAAAAAAAATAGAGGGTTGGTGTAGCAGAGTTGTTCGCCAACTTCTCGCCAAAAAATCGCCAAGTTACCATAATCCAAAGATCAACCAAAAACGTTCTTACGTATAACAAAATTACAATGAAATAAGCAATATCCCTTAATACAAACACAGTCAAAAGTCGTTAATACGGACTCGTCGGTACTTCGGCGATTCCGGATTATCGATTTTTTCGGATTATAGATCATCAGTTTAAATCTGGTATGATGGCATGCAGAAATTATAAAATTAAAAATATGAAACCGTAATTTATGAAATAAAGAACAATTATGATCTAAAGGGTATCAAAATTTACAAAAAAAAAAAAAAAAAAAGCTTCATATTTATTTGTTTACTTTATTAAACATTTCTTTCAATGTAAGTTGTTTAAGTTGCTTTGTTTTTTATGTGATAATACATTCTCTTTAATTCTATAAACAGACATAATTTCTTGTTCAGTTACAAAGTTCCGCTGTTCAAGTCCTATAATTGCTGTGTCTACCGACTAATTTGTCAACTGAAATTTTTTCGTTTACAATAACCTCTGTCACTTTCTTTGCTATCGGAAGCGAATTATAATGATGAGGAATTTGATTTAAATCATATCAAAGACGGAGTACAACGAGATGAAATACTACATTTAGTAAAGAATTATAAGCCAAATAAAATAAAAACATCTGCCCTGAAGATAAGGATAGTGCTAACAGATCAACTTCCAATTCATTGCACGCCGCCGCAGCATTAAAGATAAACAAAGTTTAGATAAACAAACGTTAAAGTTTAGATAAACAAAGGCTATGCCTTTATCCATTTTTTGCAGAAATTCCACCTTTTGTTTAATGAACTTCGAAATATACTTTCACTTCGTAGATCCTTTACATATTAATAAATATATATCAGAAATTCTATTTGACATAATCGAAAGTTCAAGTTTACTTTTATAAAATTGCTCTAACAGTCTGCAAAAAATAATAAGCCGGATCCAATTCGAAGATTAAGAAACAACGCAATCTGCAACATTAACTGAAATAGATAATTAGATAATTTTATCTTAGTTTATGCTGTCTGTTATACATTAAACACGCACTCGTAAACGTATTTTGCGCACACGCACAAGCATATTCGCAGCCGTAAAGGTCTTACGCGCATGCGTTATAGCGGGGCATGCGCAGAAAGTTTGTAGCTTTGAGATCCGGATTATGGGTGTCCAAATTAACGACTTTTGACTGTATTAATTATCCTATTAAATAAATTAACCAACTTCCCTTTGCAAAATCTTAAGAACTCAAATGGTATAAATCAGTAATTAAGACACAATAACACGGCAAATAAATATTCCGTCTTGAATCCCGTCCCGAATATGTTTTTGATATGACTTCTGAATTGGTATAAATGAGGTTAAGAACTTTGTTTCCTAAACAATATGCCAACCTCTTAAAAATAGTGACATAAGAAATACGATGAAAAATTGTTGCCAAACCCTTATTTCTAAAAGAATGAAACTATTCAAAATGATGCGATTTTATCAAAAATCTATCGACAACAATAAGAAAGAAAATTTTTTGCCAAAATCACATTTTTAAAGATGTGAGAAGTGTACTCGGAAGCTTCATTTAAAGAAATGTTAATACACAAAATATTATCATTTTTCTAAAATTCTTTTTGTAAAAGCAGTCGCAAAGATGAAAGTTTAACCTGTCCAAAAAACAAAGAAAAATAAACTGCACATTTTAAAAAATAAACTTTTTTAGAAAAAAACCTATTGAAACGGTGTTAAGCTCACTTTGTTAAATAAATTCATATTTAATCGATTTATTGAAACACGAAATTCATTTTAAGTTCGTAAAATAACTAAGTGCCTACGTTTCATAAAGATGTGAAAATAGAGTGTGTAGAGTAAAATCTCGCTTTCCTATAGCCCATTATGTCTCAAATTGACATGATTTCGTCACAAAACATAAAATTAAAAAATTAAATTAGCTTAGCGTATAACTCCGTTACACAGCTGTAAGGGTCTTATGCGCTCTCGTAAACGCCTGTGCGCATGCGTGAACGCGACGCATGCGCAGAAAGTTTGTAGCTTTGAGGTCCGGATTATAGATCATTCCGGATTATGGGTGTCCGAATTAACGACTTTTGACTGTATTTGATTGAATAATAAGTAAAATGAGTAAAATTACAATTTTCAATAAGGGATATTCATCTTTTCAATATGTTGTAAAATAAATAAATAAAATCATCATAACAACATTTAAAGATCATTCTTTTTTTTAATAAATTTACTCACCTCACTCAGAATCTCAAATTTATTAAAAATGTAAAATGGCAATACTGTTAATAACACAGAAAGGCTTCTCAAAATAGCAACATACTTATATCATAAACTACATTATAACTTGTTGGTCAAAATGCACATGCCATTTTTCCAATAATATGGTAAATGTTTAAAATTCACGTCAAGCCACAATTTCATTACAGTATAACCAATAATACTCTTAAAAAATAATCAATTCAGCATACATAAATGTCTTAGAAACACAATCAGTACAGACATTGCATTAAAAAATGCATAATTTACTTACCTTGAAATTAAAATATTTTCTTGTTGGAAAAAATGGACTTTGCTTATAGGACCTTTATGGCCTTTTAACCTGTACAAACCAGCTTGATCAGTTACATTCCAAATTACTATTTCAGAGTCCTAAAATTAAAAATAATAATAATAATGAAAATAAATTTTTTAGCCTGATGTTCTCTTGAAAAGTTGAATACTTACCACGAAATTAATTTAGCATCAAAAAAGATTATTTGCATCCAGTAAATATTGCATTCATACACACAGTAAACATTGCATAATTGCCAGTAAATATCTACATCCTTACAACTGGGATGTTCTACACATTACTTAATTCATGAGTCTCCAGGATACAAGAAGCCAAAGTCTATGTATGACCTTCTTGAAATCAAAGAATGTTGCAACAAAAATCATTATATTTTAATTTTCATTAAATATTTCACCATGGATCATTCAAGCATAATCCCACGATACTAACTGTGCAACTCCATCCAAATCTTGATGAAGAACATCAAGGTCAGGTCGAAGTACAATGGACACTCAGTATTTGAGAAACACATATCCAAAAGTCCCATAGAGACAGATCCAAAGGTCTCTAACCTTTCTTCTCCTACCACTAAACCACCTGAAAAAACTTTCCATTTACTAATATTTTAAGTGTTCAGATATGGCACACATACTACATGCTTACAAATATCCATGCCTTCTCTGGGATTCAAACCTGGGTTCAGTGTTACAGCAATCAACATCACTAACCACAAGACAAACAAACAGTAATAGAAAACTTGTTTCAAGGAAGACAAATTGCATTTCAGACAGCCACACAATAAAGTTACTACTACTACTGCAAAGAGTTAACATCCGTTAAATCCTGCAAAAATTAATTGCACATAGCAGATAAAGATATCACATCATGGAATAATACCATCGAGTCATTTACATTTCTGAAATAAAAAGAAGAGTAGACAAACCTAGAAGCCAAACACAACTGAAGTTTCTAATACAGTAAATCCTAGCCGAACATGAACTTGCAGAATGCGATTTTGCATATACAGTGGAACCTCTACATACGAGAAATTCAAGATATGAGAAAACTATGAATGAAAAATTCGTCTCTAAATATGAGCACTGACTCGAGTAACAAGCAATAAGCAAGGCTGCTGGTATGCATGGCGCTATTTCCCAATCCAGCTTGATTCGGGAAATCCCCTCATCATATCACTTAGTGTTCTCTGATCTACGTGTTTGTGTGCTTGTGAGTTAATTGTTTTTTACATTTAATGTGAAAATAATTATTTGACGATGCCTCCCACGGAGATTTTTGCCTCAAATAGTGCTGCAAATAAAAAGAAGTAAGCCATGGCCGTTGAAATTAGGAAAGACATCATAGATAAACATAAGCGTGGTGCAAGAGTGACGGAACTGGCGAATACTTATGTTCGACATTGACAATCTGCACTATTCTGAAGAAGAAGAAAGAAATTAAGAAATTTGATGTGGCCAAAGGAGTTATCATTACTTCCAAGCACTGTTCAAAACTCCTAGAAGATATTGAGAAACTGTTGTTGGCAGTTTCTCAACATCTTTTATGAGAAGTAGTTAAAAGGCGATTCGGCATCAGAAGCTATCACAAAGGTAAACTACAGTTATATTATTTACCAATGTTTATTAGAAAAATTTATTATGTTGATATTTTTGGGGGTGCGAAACGGATTAACTGGATTTCCATTATTTTTAATGAGGAAGTTTATTTCTAGATACGAGAAATTCACTATATGAGCTCAATGCTGGAACAAATTAAACTTGTACGTCGAGGTTCCACTGTATTATCTTAACTGTCTCCATTTAATTTGTCCATTGCAAGAATTTCAAACGTACATATGTCATTCACTGCAGAGCATAGATTACATTATAACACTACTCTTTAATGACTAGTTTGAAACACCATTCATTAAAGAAGTCAAATATAATGTAAAATAGCAAAACCTGAGCTTCTCCTCATTATTGACAATGTTTCTGGGCGTGGTACTGAATCCCTTACAACACTGCATACAAATGTAGAGGTTTCAGTCCTTCCACTGAACACCACTTTCTTTATCCAATTACTGGATCAATGAATCATAAAAATATTCAAAGACAGGCATGTTTACATCTCTGTAAATAAAGCACTAGTTGAGAGTACAACACACTGATGGTATTTTGGAAGCAATTCAATGCTGCATAGAAATTATTTGGAAGAAACTTAAGACATTTTGGACATTTTTGAAGCAATTTCAGACACTGCACACACATGTTTAAACTCACATGGGAACAAGTGAATTCATCAACAATGAAAGCTTGTTGGCATCAGTGGTGGCTAGAAGTTGTCAACACTTTTAAAGGATTTATATCGACTGAAAATTAAGCCAAAGATATTGCATAATTGCTGTTGCAATTATGCAATTGCACCATCTGTTACTATTGCAGTTATGCAATAGCACCATCTATTTCTTTTGCAATTTAAAAAACGATTTGAAAACGAATTACGGTACAACTCTGATATACGCCCTAATTTCACCAAATGTGGCGATATGTGCTCTGCACTGGTTTTTGGCACAATTGCGTGTTGTATGGCAACCCTGTTGACGTTGAAAAATCTTTCGCTGGAGTTCGTTGGTTCACGTCTGTGTCTGAGAAGATAGTCGGGAAAGATAATATGGTGGAAGTTGTTGAAGTTCGGCAAAAGGAAATAACATTGTGGCCATCCTGTTGAGGAGCAGTGGGTATTTGGAGGAATGGAAAGAAGGTCTGGAAGATTATTTTTAGTGATTGTGCATGATAGAAGTAGCGATTTTTGATTATTTGTGGTTTTATTTATTTGTGAACCATAGTATGAATTTTCTGGATAGTGTGTCTGGCTGTCATATAAATACGATAGTCATTACGTAGCGGCATGTTAAAGGTAAATTGGTAGTTCTGCTGTTCGAAAAAGTATTAATTCATGGTAAGTGCGTTTTATTTTATTCTTATTCTTATTTTGTAGAATGTTATGTTCATTGTTTTTTTAGTATGAATTTCTGCCGTTATTGTCGTCTTTTTGAATTGTTTGAAATTTATTTTAGTTATTTTGTTGATTAGTGCATAGTGTAACTAGATTGTGCAATTCGCAGATGTTTTTTAAAGTTGAAACAGAACGCTGTGTACATGGTATTCTTTGAAATTTATTGTTGTTATGTTAATTTATTAAAGCGAGGTGTGAGTAGTTCGTAGATTCATTCGTTGCCTAAACTGTGCAATTTGTAGATTTTATTTTAAAGTTTAAACAGGATGCTGTGTACATGGTATTCTTTGAAATTTATTGTTGTTATGTTAATTTATTAAAGCAAGGTGTGCGTAGTTTGTAGATTCCTTCGCTGCCTATATTTTGCAATTCGTAGAAGTTTTTTCAAGTTAAAACATATCGCTGTGTACATAGATTCTTGTCAAATATTTTTGGTTAGACACTTTACAATTTTGCTATCCAAATTTTTTGTTTTTGTTTTGGATTTTTAGCTTAAATTGTGTGTTCAAAACGTGGGTTTTGCATGTGCGAAAACCGCGTTTTTGGAGACATTTTAGACTTAAAGTTCGAAATGTAGACAAAAATTTAGATAGTAATATGGCAGCGTGGATTTCTCGCCAAAAATGGTTGGCGAGAAATTTGTCGACTTGAGGGCGCTTATCATAGTAGTTCCCAAATTCTAAAAGCAATAGACGGTGAGGAACATTCAGATATAAAAGAAGTAGAAATCAAAGAGTTAGTCAAGAATGATTATCATGAAATGACAAATGAAGAACTGGATGACCTTTTAACACCAACTGATGGTGAAAGCAATGATAATGAAGAAAAAGAGCCTTTAAAGCACAAGAAATAAATGAACAGTTAAAAAAGGCACAGGAGCTGTCTGATTTTATAACAGAGATTGAACCAAATGAAGAATGAAGAGGATACTTTATGAGAGATATTGATAAACTCTGCATTCTTTATCACAAAACATTTAACAAATTACATCAGATAATGTTCCAAACAAAGATCACTAGCAATTAAAAATAATAATTATATCATGTACCAACTTATTAAGCACACGTACCCAATTATTAAGCTTATTAATGACAGGAAAACTTTCAATTAACATTTGTTTCATTCTTTATAATTATAATAATATTTAGATTTGTATACATTATGCATACTTAATCCAAGATATATCTAAGGCATTTTTTCTACAGAAAGTTAACATTGCAGAGAGCAGTTTTGCTACACGTACAATGCACTAATGACATAACTCCTCTGTTTGGCAAGGATTTGCTATATTCAAATCATTCCCAAAGTTACCTTGGTATCACTAAAATTTCTCACCAAGGAATAATGCAAATTTAACAGCCCCACCCCCCCCCCAAAAAAGCAGTATACTTTATATATACAGTCAAAAGTCTTTAATCCAGACTCGTCGGGACTTCGGCGATTCCGGATTATCGATTTTTCCAGATTATACATCATCAGTTTAAATCTGGTAAGATGGCATGCTGAAATTATAAAATTAAAAATACGAAACCGTAATTTATAAAATAATGAGCAATTATGATCTAAAGGGTATCAAAATTTACAAAAAAAAGAAGCTTAATATTTCTTTGTTTACTTTATTAAACATTTCTTTCAATGCGCGCATGCGTAAAGAATACCTTACGCATAGCCGAAATTAGAAAATTGCAACCAGAAAACTATTTGATTTGTATTCATGATTTTTATAATGACGAGGAATTTGATTTAAATCATATCAAAGACGGAGTACATCGAGATTAAATACTACATTTAGTAAGGAATTATAAGCCGAATAAAATAAAAACATCTGCCCTGAAGATAACGATAGTGCTGACAGATCAACTTCCAGTTCATTGCGCGCCGCGACGCACCCCCCCCCCCCCGGGCGCAGAGCAGCGTGAAATTGATAAACAGATTTCGGAACAGTTAGATAAACAAAGGATATGCCTTTATCCATTTTTTGTAGCAATTCATCTTTTGTTTGATGGACATCGAAACATACTTTGGTACTATTCCGTTTTGAGGACTGTAAAAAATCGTCTAACTATTGTTGATGCCAATGCTGCCAAAAATAAATCCGGCAACCCTAAAGCAAGAAAGGAAGTATAATAGTAAATAGTGAGTGAGTGATTATGGCGCAAAACCAGAGATGATTACGATGCGCCAAACACAAGGTGGGATGATTACAATTGATGTCATTAAAATTCAATAAATAAAAACAAGTAGATAAATTTACCAAATCCAGAGGATGAAGTCATATAAACACAAGTTAAAAGCACATATTAAAATTCAAGACAGAGTTTTCAAAACAAATTACATTTGGTAATAAAAGCCAGTTTCTTTTAAATAATAAAATAAATTACAATTGACCTCTCTTCCGATTAAACGGTCGAGAGGTAAGTCACAGCTATTAAAATATTTCTGGCGAAGATTATTAAAACATGGACATTCAATTAAAATATGACGAACAGATAAACAAACATTACAATTAAAACAAGCAGGCTCATTTTCAGCTTTGAGAAGATAGTTATGTGTGACTCTAGTGTGACCTATTCTGAGGCGAGTCAAAAGAACGTCCTCCTTACGATTTCCAGCAAAATCCCAATGTTCAATTCTAGGCTTGACATTTCTCAACTTGTTGTGATACTGACCATCCCAAATTTGCTGCCATTTTTTCCGCATCTTCCCCTTGATTACACAGCAGATGTCTCTAAAAGGAATAAGGCGAGTGGACGGTTCAACAGCATATTTGGCTGCGATGTCTGCAAGCTCATTTCCCTTTATTCCTGCATGTCCAGGGACCCAGCAGTACAGAACTTCATATCCTCGAATTGTTAAATTTCTATGAATTTTGAGAACATCCACTACCACAGGATTCTGCATGCTGGGAAAAGCTTCCAAGGATTTAAGAGCACTATACGAGTCTGTATAAACTATGAACTTTTTGTGGCAGAGCTTTGAGATGTACAAAAGACCGTAATATATTGCAGTTAGTTCAGATGTTAGGACTGAGAAAGCATGGTGCAGGCATCGGCCCTCAATGTAATCTTGAAATACAAAAGCCATCCCGACATGATCATTTGACTTTGATCCATCTGTGTATATCGGATGATAACTGCTATATTTGTGCCTGTGCTCAGCGAAGAGTTGTCTGTAAACGATCTCGTTAGTGCTCGCCTTTACGTGATGTTTGAAAATATCGAGAAGCTGGATACGTGCATTTTCCCAAGGTGGAATTTCAAAATTCTGTACTGCTTGAGGGCACATATCAGAGAGGGAAAGTTCCTCAATGACAGGGCGAACTCTTAAAGGAAAAGTAGGAACACAGGATGGACGTGTTTCATATAATGTGTTACACTCATTATCGTGTAAGCACAGCTTATTGGGATGTTCAGGTTGGGAGAGAATATTAAAATATTGCAAAAGGGACAATTGCTCACGCCTCAGATAAAGGGATGGTTCGTTAGAGTCAACATATAGGCTCTGTACAGGAGAAGTCCTGAAAGCTCCTGAACAAATCCGCAAACCTTGATGGTGAACAGGATCCAGTTTTAACAAAACAGATGAGCGAGCAGATCCATAAACCACTGAGCCATAGTCCAGTCTAGAGCGGATAAGCGCTCTGTAAATGCGAAGCATGGAGCAACGCTCTGCACCCCAGGAGGTGTTCGCCAACACTTTTAAAATATTTAGTGTTTTGAGACATTTCTTTCTCAAGTTTAAAACATGAGAAAGGAAAGTCAATTTCTGGTCGAACGTTGCTCCTAAAAATTTCACTTCGGGCGCAACTGGAATAATTGTACCATTCAAATATAACTCAGGTTCAGGATGGAGACCACGCTTCCTACAAAAGTGTACGCACACAGTTTTCTGTTTCGAAAATGTAAATCCCTGTTTGTCTGACCATTCTTGGATCTTATTCAGAGCCATCTGCAATTGCCTCTCTATGTATCTCATGTCTGCTCCTCGATAGCTAATCTGTAAATCATCTACATATAGTGATCCCAAGATGGTAGGAGGAAGTTCTTTTAATACAGAATTTATTTTTAAACTGAACAGCGTTACACTAAGCACACAGCCTTGAGGCACACCCTCTTCCTGTAGGAAAACATCCGAAAAAACAGAGCCAATC
The DNA here is from genome assembly GCF_044657685.1 of Stegodyphus dumicola. NCBI lineage: Eukaryota > Metazoa > Arthropoda > Arachnida > Araneae > Eresidae > Stegodyphus > Stegodyphus dumicola. The sequence goes on along the minus strand of NC_140777.1, from coordinate 111,984,349 downwards.
CTTACTTGAAAAGTTCTACTGTTTAAGAAATTCTGAATGAAAATTGGTAGGTTGCCGCGCAAGCCACTCTCGTGAAGATCCCGGAGTATACCGTATCTCCATGCCTTATCATAAGCTTTTTCAATGTCGAAGAAAATCGAGACAAGGTGGCTTCTTCTTACAAATGCTTTCCGAATGGAAGTCTCTAGGAGGAGCATGTTATCCACGGTTGTTCTCCCCTTTCGAAAACCACTTTGATAAGGCGATATAATATTATTCTTTTCCAAGAAGTAGACTAGGCGGCTGTTTACCATCTTTTCAAAGAGTTTGCAGAGGCAACTCGTAAGGGCAATTGGTCGATAGTTGGAGGGATTCCTTGGATCTTTCCCTGGCTTGGCAATGGGAATGACAACAGCTCTCCTCCATGCACTGGGAAAAATACGCTCCTTCCACACTTTATTGTAAAGAGTGAGAAGGGCAGTCAGTGACTTATAGGACAGATGCTTTAGCATTTCGTAATTTATGCCATCAAAACCCGGAGAAGACGTATGTGTCTGCAATAAAGCTCTCTTTAATTCCAGCATAGTAAATGCTCTATTGTAAGGCTCAGATTTGGTAGAGTTGAATGCGATGGGACTTATTTCAGAGTGTTGCTTGATAGATAGAAATGCAGGTGAATAGTTTCTGCTGGAAGAAACGGCAGCAAATGTCTCACCAATAGTATTCGCAATTTCTTCTATGGAGCTTATCACTCGGCCATCTTTTTCCAAAAAGGAAACTGAGTGGTCTTTATATATGCCGCATGCTTTTCGAACTCTTTCCCAAACCCGCTTACTAGGCGTGGAGGATGTTATTGACGACACATATGAAATCCAAGAATTCCTTTGGCTCTGCCTTCTTACTTTGCGTGCATTTGCTTTGGCTCTTTTAAAGGCTATGAGGTTTCGCAGAGTAGGATATCTACGAAAAATACCCCATGCTTTTTTCTGTTTTTTCAGTGCTTCATGACAGTCGCGATTCCACCACGGTTTCGAATATTTTAGTATTTTTCCTGATGTTCTAGGAATCGAAAGCATAGCTGCCTGAATAATAGTATTAGTAAAAGCTTCCACAGCGTCATCGATATGCACATCTTCTATCATTTCCTCTGTCAGCTCTGCAGAGGAAGAGAAGAGTTCCCAGTCTGCCCTATCGAGCATGAATCGAGGGGATCTCGACATGGGGTTTGCTCCTCTTCGTGCAAGAGATATAAAAATGGGATAGTGATCGCTGTTGTAAAGATAATTTCCCACACTAAACGTGCAAAATGGCAGCAGAGATGGTGAACAGATGGCAAGGTCGAGAGCATGGAATGTCCTTGAAGGCTCGTGGAAGTAAGTATTCTGCCCATTATTCAGGAGACAAAGGCTATGATCTTCGATCATCTGCTCAATTTGTCTTCCACGGCAATTTGTATCTTTACTACCCCAGAGTGGACTATGGCCATTAAAATCTCCTATTATGATGAAAGGCTCAGGCAGCTGCTCTAAAAGACCATTTAAATCTTGCTGATCAATATGCTCATTTGGAGGCAAATACAGAGAAACAACTGTAACAACAATATCAAAATTTGTTTGAATAGCGACAACTTGGAGGGATGTTGTCAAAGAAAGCACATTTGAGGGATAATCCAGTGAGGTGAGGAGACCTACACCTCCACTGGCACGCTCACCTGCAATGTTATCTTTCCTGACGAAAGAAAACCTCCGAAGTTTTGCCTGCTGTTCTGGTTTTAGATTTGTTTCCTGTATTGCGAAGCATACAGGATGATAAGCATTAATTATGGCTTTGATGTCGAGGAAATTTCGGTGGAAACCGCGACAGTTCCATGACATGAGGGTGGCCATTATGTATTGTTTTTGTTTTTCCTGTGCTGTTCTTTTGTTTTTCGTGGAAGTAGATGCCCGGGAACTTCCAGACCCTCTTCCACTTCCATAAAGTCTGAATCCGCAGATTCAGAAATCATCTCATCGAGAGAGCTATTGCTGCGACTTCTATTTTTATTTGATGTTCTTTGTGTGGCAATTTTGGGCTTACTTTGAATAACTGTTTCTTTTTTTTGTACTATATGTGTTGCATTTTCTTTTTTCTTATTGGATGTAGGCGGTTGGGTTTTATTTGATAGGGTCTGTATGCCTATTGATGTTTGGGTGGCAACTGTACGAGATGATTTAACAGCACTGGCGTATGATGTATTTGGTCGAAGCTGTGTGCTCTGAACTAGTCTTCTGGCTTCGGCGTAAGAGATGTTCCTTGTAACTTTTGTAGTCTGGATTTCTTTTTCCGATTTCCACTTTGGGCACAAGCGAGAAAATGCTGGGTGGTCACCCTTGCAATTTATACACAAAGGCGCAGCGGTACAATTATCGGAATCGTGGCCAATCTGTGAGCATCGGGCGCATGTGAGGCTGCCACGACAAGACGTCTTAGAATGGCCGAAACGCTGGCATTGGAAACATCGCATAGGGTTTGGAATATAAGGTCTTACAGGAATATTTAGATATCCGGCCTTAATATTCTTAGGCAGATCAGGCGTGTTGAAGGTAAGGATCACGTGTTTCGTGTCTATCAACTTACCTTCTTTACGCATCTTGATCCGCCTTGCACCGCAGACATTTTGGTCGGATAGCTCAGAAGCGATCTCTTCTTCAGAAACATAAAGAAGGTCGAATTCTGAGATTACACCCCGACAATAGTTGAGTGACTTATGTGGTGTTACAGTGACATTCGCTTGCCCAAGTTTAGTTATCTGAAGTAAAAAAGCAGACTGGGTGGCTGAGTTTGTATCAATAAGCAAGTCTCCGGAGCGGAGACGCTTTATATTTCTCAGCTCACCAATACAAAACTGGATGTATTTGTTTATTACGAAAGGAGACATCTTATGCATTTCGCCAGAAGGACTAGAGATTACTAGGAAACGGGGACTATTGTTATGATTTTTTTTATTTGCATCTGTCCGTAATTTTTTTGCAGAATTTTCAGAACTAGGTTGAGCGACAGGTTGAGTGACTGGTTTAGTAGGAGACGTTTCAGAACTAGGTTGAATGATTGGTTTATTAGTAGATGTTTCAGAACTAGGTTGAGTGACTGGTTTAGTAGGAGATGTTTCAGAACTAGGTTGAATGATTGGTTTAGTAGTAGATGTTTCAGAACTAGGTTGAGAGACTGGAGTGACTTCAAAGTTTTTTAATAAAAAAATATGTGTATTTGCCATATTGAAAATAGAAAAGATTCGGGTCCGACGGCCCCGCCCACCACGGAGCCCAACAAGGGAACACAGATTCCTGTGTTAGGGCTAGCCGGACCTATACGCAAACTGAAGCCCCACAATCGGCTTTCCCGAAAGCAGGTACTCCCGAGAGCTTGACCCCAAGCCACTGACACAAGGACTAGTGACCAGCCGATTGACACCCGTGAGGACGACTAAGGTGCCTCCCGTTTAGCTGAAGCAGAGGCCAAAGTAGTGTGTTGGGGACAGTACCTCGCCCCTCAACTACCAGGACCCTCCTTTCCAGCGACACGGGTCTCCACGCACGGCAAACACGTGGGCAGTTTTCTCGCCACTCGAGAACTAGAGACAAGGTCTGTTCCAGTCTCTCGTGACGAGCCCCAAACTCCATAGAGAGAAACCACGAGGGAGAAGAGAAGGGAAAAAGTTCCAGCAAAGAGGAGAGGAGACGGAAAAGAGGATAGATAACTTGGCTCCAGGATCGTGACACCCGTCTCACCAAGAAGATGATCCCCTGAAGGGCTAGGGTACCTCAGGATTGCCACACCCGTACTCACAGAAGTGAGCCCCCTGAGGGGATAATAGTAAATAACTAAGATTATTGTTTTAATTTAGATGAAAGGTTAATTTCATGTAATACCTTTTTATTATTATAATTTATATAAAAAAAGTTAAACATACCTGAATGGAAGCATAAGAGTAAATAACTGTTTCAGATCATTATTATAATTTATATAAAGAAAAGGCTAAACATAACTGAATTGATTCCTGCATCGCTTTTTCGCTACCGAGTTATCGCTAAAGCATATTTTCATCTTGTTGGTTGTTCAAACATAATTTTCTATAATGAATGATGCCTTTTCTTTGAAAAAATTCTATTGCAGACTTTTCGTCCTGGACAGTTCCCAAATTAAATCCATAGGATATCCAAAAAGGATTTTAAATCAAAAAAAGAATTTAAAAATTCAACTAGTATTTCAATGGCGCCTTAAGAAATATAGAACTTTCTAAACTTACGCAATTTGAAACCAGCGCGTACGCTACATTTGGCACGCTGTTAAATGTGCGTTTGCTAAATTTGGCGCTTTTGAGCATACAATTTCGCTGCAATTTTTTGACGGTCCTCAAAACGGAATAGTACCCATACTTTCATTTTCTAGATCCTTTGGGAGCTCCAGCATCGTAAATTCTATTTCACATAATCGAAAGTTCAAGCTTACTTTTATAAAATTGCTCTTATAGTCTGCAAAAAATAATAAGCCGGATCCAATTCGAAGATTAAGGAACAACGCAATCATCAACATTCACTGAAATAGATAATTAGATAATTTTAGCTTATACCGTCCGTTATACATTAAACGCGCATGCGAAAACGTATTCTGCGCTTGCGCAGACGCATATGCGCAGTCGTAAATGTCTTGCACGCACGCGTAAAACGCCTATGCTCATGCGCAGAAAGATTTTAGCTTTGAGGTCCGGATTATGGATGTCCGAATTAACGACTTTTGACTGTATTCATTTTGATTTAGCAGCTTAACTCTTTACAATTTTTTTTTAATCATAGTTCTGCTAGAGAATTTTTTAGATAATATTTTGAACTGGAATATTCGGATTATGGTAACTTCGCGATTTTTTGGCGAAACTTTGGCAACCAACCCTGCTACAGCAACCTGCTAGTTTTTTTTTCTGGATGCCATTTTGTTTTCACAAAGTAAAAACTTTTTTTTTTTTTTTTACTCAACATTTTTCTCAACAATCTGCTAGCTGAATTACGCTTATGATAGAACTTTTATAAAACAAAAGCGCTTAATCATGATGAAGATTAGGTGCGAAATTGGGAGAAAGTGCAGAATTGCCCACTGCTTTGCGCATTTTTAAGAATTGCACATACGCGGTATCCATGTACATGTCGATCTATTGTCACTTAAAAAAAAAAAATCCAGCTGATCTTTAGAATATGGTAACTGGTAGTTTGGCGACATTTTGGAGGCGATAAAGGTTACTACCTGTGACTTTGGTAATAATGTGAGCAGTACTCAGTTCCGACTACGCATTATTTTGTGTGAGGGAAATGAGAGATCATGGGATATGTCATGTGATATTAATGGACGAAATACGGTTCTTTAATCGGAAAAGGGGGGAAATCTGGAAATTTTGTATTTAGCTTTATTCTGTGTTGTGTGAAACAGTGTTGGTTAATTTTTGGATCCCATGGCCCTAACTAAAGTGAATTCGAAATGGGTATTTAGTGGGATTAAAAGGGGTAGTAATAAGTGTTTTTTTAAGGTTGTGCGATATAGAAGTAAAGATGTTTTATTAAGTTATTTATTTTACCTGGTACCTTGCTGTGAACAACTATAAGTATGATTTTAAAGATCCTGAAACAGGCGCACATACGCTTGCTTTTTATTTAGCGGAAGAAATAAGAAAAGTTTATCGGCCACGTAATCAAGATCCCGAAGAAGATTAGGTAAGTTAGTATTTTTAATTATTTGAGGATATTATTTTTATGGTATTATTGGAAAATTGTTATTAGCAATGATTTAGTTTAAAGTAATTAGGATTGTGAGCTAATTTTTATTAATTTAATGTATGTGCTTATTTATATTTAAGTAGTGCTTTTGAATTTAATTATATTTTAATTAAATGATAGTCATTTTGTCAATTATATGTTTGTAGGAATTTGGTATGCGTTTCAGTGGAAGTAAAGGTGCATGGAAATAATTTAAATATTTGACACTAAGTATTTGTAACCATTTGTAATGTTTGAGGTATGAATTCGTTGGTGACGTTTATAATATAATAGATAATTTAAAGGTAAAAGTTTTTGGATATTTTATATATTTTATACGTGGAAATGTTCATATTTGTAAAGGGCATATGTACTTTTTCATTATTAGGTAATTTCATATATGTTCTTTTTAACGGCTTTAAAGATTCAGAAAATTGTCATGCATTTTCGTGAAATTTTCTAATTTATGAGAAAAAAGCAGTGTACATGGATATGGTGAAGAGTGTGCACAATGCCATTTTTGTGCAATTCTGGGATTTTTTTTTTTTTTTAAGTAAAAATAAGTCGACGTGTACATGGTTTAGTGATATTTTAATTAAATGATAGTTATTTTGTGAATTTTATGTTTGTAGGAATTTGGTATACGTTTTAGTTGAAGTAAACGTGCATGGAAATAATTTAAATATTTGACACTAAGTATTTGTAATGCTTGCGGTATGAATTCGTTGGTGACGTTTATAATATAATAGATGATTTAGAGGTAAAAGTTTTTGGATATTTTATTTATTTTATATATGGAAATGTTCATATTTGGAAAGGGTATATACTTTTTCGCGATCAGGTAATTTCATATATGTTTTTTTTACCGGGTTTAAAGATTCAGAAAATTGTCATGTATTTTCGTGAAATTTTTCTAATTTATGAGAAAAAAGCAGTGTACATGGATATAGTGAAGAGTGTGCGCAATGCCATTTTTGTGCAATTCTGGGATGTTTTTTTAAGTAAAAATAAGTCGGTGTGTACATGGTTTATGTGTATGTGTTATTTTGAAAAACGCATAAGGAGTATGGTATTGTGCACTTTTTCCCAATTTTGCAGTGAATATTTGTCATGATTAAGCAGTTTTGTTAGATAAAATTTCTAGCATAAGTGTAATTTGGCTAGTAGATTGTTGGAAGAAGTGTTCAGTAGATAAAAAGAAAAGAAACATGTCTTTACTTCGTGAAGACAAAATGGCGGCGGGAAAAAAAAAATAGAGGGTTGCTGTAGGAGAGTTGGTCGTCAAATTTTCGCAAAAAAATTGCCGAGTTACCATAATGTAAAGATCAACCAAAAATCCTAGAATTGCACAAAAATAGCATTGCACACACACTTGACTTTATCCATGTACTCATCGACCTATTTTCACTTAAAAAGTCAAAGAAAATTGACAAAAATCCAATTCTTCTTACTCTTGTAAAAAGCGCCAAACAAATACATGGGCGATTCTGCACTTTAACAGCGAAATTGTTTTTAAGTGCATATTAGCTAAAATCACGATCAGAATTTTCTGGAAAATGTCACATGACACGTCTCATGATCTCTCATTTCTCTGAGAGAAAATAATATGTGATTCGAACTGTGTACTTCTCTGATTATTGCTTAAGTCCTACCTGGTAACCTTTATCGCCTTACCAAAATGTCGCCAAACTACCTGTTACCATATTCCAAAGATTAGCCCCAAGTTTAATAAGATGGCGAGTCACACAATAAGGTTAGGTTAGGCTAGGTTATTTAATTACGGCAAAGCCAAGAGGGCTTCTGCCTAGGGGGAGGGATGCCTTTGTGGAGGACATTCTAAGGGGAACTGGCTCGTATACATGTTACACATGGGGAAAACCACGAAAACACTCTTGCAGCCAGCCTGTTCACGGGATTCAAACCTCGGACCGAACTACCAGTGTTCAGCGACTTTACCGCTCGGCCGCTGGTGAGCTAGTCACACAATAAGAAAACTGCTGCATTGTCACAATCTTTCGTTAAAATTCCATAATTGGGGTGAGCGCCAAGCTTGGCGAGAGTTTTTTATTTGGTGCGATTTAAATTTGGTTGTGGTTTCCGGCTGTATGTTCTCTTGTGGCAAACCTAGAGCTTTATTTCGATAACTATGAGTGCGAATTTAGTGTAGCCAGATTTTTTTTTAAATTTAATTTTGAAATACTGTGTTTGTTTTTAAAAGTTTTACTGTTTAATATTATTGTTATATATATGTTTAATATTATATTTATATAAATATTTGCGGAAGGTTAAGCTGTTGTTGGTGGGAGAATGTTGGATTTCATATGACATGAAATTTATAATTTATGAATGTTTTCATTTAATTTTATTATTTTTTTTTTTTTTTTTTTTTTTTAGTTTTGTTTCTTGCATGTGGCAATCGAAAGATGTGGAATATTTAAAGCTTTGAACAAAAGTCGTTTAGTGTGTTGAATTTCATAATGATAGTAACTTGAATATTTTCCTTAGTTTATGATGCTGAATATGCATAATTTGCTATTCTGTTTACGTTTAAAACTGACTTCGCAGTGCTCTGATCTGATAAGTGTATAAATTTATTTACTCAATAATTGTTCATTCTACTATATTATGATGAATTACATATACGGTCAAAAGTCGTTAATTCGGACACCCATAATCCGGAATGATCTATAATCTGGACCTCAAAGCTACAAACTTTCTGCTTACGAGTGTGCGTAAGACCTTTACAGCTGCGAATATGCGTGTGCGCATGCGCGTTTGATGTGTAACAGACAGTATAAGCTGAGCTAAAATTATCTAATTCAGTTAATGTTGTAGATTGCATTGTTCCTTAATCTTCGAATTGGATCCGGCTTATTATTTTTTGCAGACTGTTAGAGCAATTTTATAAAAGTAAGCTTGAACTTTCGATTATGTCAAACAGAATTTTCGATATATATTTACTAATATGTAAAGGATCTACAAAGCAAAAGTATGTTTCGAAATCCGAAATCTGTTTATCAATTACACGCCGCGGCGCGCAATGAATTGGAAGTTGATCTGTCAGCACTATCCTTATCTTCACGGCAGATGTTTTTATTTTATTTGGCTTATAATTCCCTTCTAAAAGTAGTATTTCATCTCAATGTACTCCGTCTTTCATATGATTTAAATCAAGTTCCTCGTCATTATAATTCGCTTCTGATAGTGAAGAAAGTGACCCAGAGGTTATTTAAGACGAAAACATTTCGATTGACAAATTAGTCGGTATTCTCAACACAGCAATTATAGGACTTGAACAGCAGAAATTTGTAACTAAACAAGAAATAATGTCTGTTTAATAGAATTAAAGAGAAAGTATTATCACATGAAACGAAGCAACTTAAACAACTTACATTGAAAGAAATGTTTAATAAAGTAAACAAATAAATATTAAGCTTTTTCTTTTTGTAAATTTTGATACCCTTTAGATCATAATTGTTCTTTATTTCATAAATTATGGTTTCATATTTTTAATTTTGTAATTTCTGCATGCCATCTTACCAGATTTAAACTGATGATCTGTAATCCGGAATCGCCGAAGTCCCGACGAGTCCAGATTATTGACTTTTGACTGTACCATATTTGACTGCATATAAGACGCACCCTTGTTTAGACGGCCACACACAAGAAAAAAAGTTTCAATAGCGTGGTTTCTTTTAGTTCTCACGTTTTGTAAAAGCCAAATAAACAATTATTGAATGCAATTACCTTCACATATAAAACTGTGTCCTTCACGTATAGGATGCAGGTAACTTTTTTTTGAGACCAAATTTAGGAAAAAAAGTGCTATATATGCCGTCAAATACGGTATATTGGACTTTGCTTTTACTTGCAAAGCTGTTGGACTTTGTTTTACTCATCTAGTATTTTATCATTTCATTTTACTATTCTGTTTACATAAAATAACGGTGTTTCACTACTGCAAAACTTAAAAGTTACTATTCTGTTTACGTTTAAAAATCATGTTTTAGTGCTTTCATTTAGTGCTCCTAAAAAATTTGCCAAATTTTGAAGGCCAAAATAGTTTGGCACCAACATACCCCGCTTATGGAATTTTAGCCCAATCTTTAGTGTATAAATGTTCTACAAATTTAAGTTGAAAAATTTGGCAATTAACTTTCTCTTTAACAAAGGACTGTTTTATATATCTCACAAATAAACATACCAAGGAAAATTATAATTAAATAACAAATTAAATAAATGAATTCTTCATTACTATGCATGTCTGGCAACTCTAATTGAGTATTATAACAAAGTAAACAAATTGTGCAGACAAAACAGATAGTCCTTCATAATATTGTAAGTGTATTTTTAATTTTCAGTAAAATTTACTGCTAATGGTTTTCTTTTCATTAATGTCATAACCAGAGGCTATAAACCATTTACATTAGATAATGAATAAATATTAAGATTTTAATGACCTATTAACAATACTATAACCACATATAGATACGAATTTAGGATTCAAGACTATTTATATCATAATATTACGACATACCTTGCCGCCAGATGCTAAATTTGAGCCTTCACTTTCATAAGCCAAACACGAGACAGCGGATTTATGACCAATAAATGACACTAAACAATTATTTAACTGTAGATCAAAGATACGAATCATTCCATCGGCGTAACCAACGGCAATATTTCTATGATTATGGTCAGTAACCAGGGAAGTAACAGCACTCGCTTCTCCATTTAGAACCATATGCTAAAAATAAAACAAACTGCATAGTTTACAATCAAAAACAATAAATATACTAAACTATCCCTAAAATGCATATTTATAAGGGCACAGAAAATGAAAATTTAAATAATCACTTAACTATCAGAATATTTAAATTTATTTCTTTATCAAAATATATCAACCTTTTCTTTGGTTTGCAAATTCCATATTAATATGTTTTCACAAGCCGGCACTGCTACGAAATCATCTTTATTGTTTCTTTGATTAACCTGTAATATTTTACCACTAGCACTAGCAATAATTCCAAATACTGGGCCTCGCGAAAATTGTAAATATTGTTTGGTCGTCATTTCAACATTCAGCAAAAGAAAACACGTGCCGGTCTATTTACAAATTTCATCTGCACGATTACAGTTAAAAAGGAAATTCGGGCTATCACTCAAAATTATAATTGCTGGGATTTGTCTGGAAAAATATGAGATACGCAATAGTAGGTATTTAATACTATGTTGATAAGTCGTATGGCAAACGAAAACATTCTGTACAAAATTTAGAAGACTTGTTGATGATACTGTTTATTTTTATATTCTGAATTAAAAATATAATGTTATATTTGGCAGCACCTGCGATTGTGTTTGTTTTATTTCGGCGGCGTGTGAGTTACGTACATGTGCTAATCAAAGACAAGTTTTTAATGGAATACGTATAAACTTAAAAGCGAAAAACCTTTAAAGGCCATTATCAAAAAACTCCCAAGAACCTCAAACCCGGAGATCATAAAAGAAGAAATCGCCAGTATGGGCATCCCCATCACAAAAATAAAACAAATTGAAAAATTTGAAGACGGCAAAATTATTAAATTACCGGTTTTCCTCGTGGAAACCAAAAGAAACAACGAGGGGAAAAAGATATTTAACATCACTTCACTACGTGGACTTGATGTTCTGGTATGCACGTATAAAAGTCGCCCAGGACCAGTTCAATGTCATAAATGCCAAAGATACGGGCATATTAAGGAAAAGTGCAATTACAAACCAAGATGCCAAAAATGCGCAGGCCCTCACGAAGGGTATACATGCAAACAGGACAAAATCTTACACTCCGCAAAATGTGCCTTATGTGGTTTAGACCACGTAAGCTCTTCAAAACTGTGTAAATTCCACCCTAACAATATCAAAAAAGCAATAGAAACTCGTAAAACGGAAAATGCTCAACCACCTCAACCTACATTCCAACTCAATCAAGAAGATTTCCCTGCTCTACCAGCGGCAGCACAAAATACCAGCACGCAAGCGGCTGTATCCGCTCCTCCAACCCAGAAACAGAATCAAGAACCGGAACCTCCCTCCTTCTGCGAGTGGATTAAATTGCAGCTGACAAAAGCTAAAGAATTTCTAAAAAGCTTCAAAGAAGCTAAAAATATTATGAACAAAATCGAGGTTGTTATGGCAGCCATAGAATATTTTTCATCTCTAAACTATGATTTCTAGTCCTTTAAGTAATGAACACAAGATCATAACCACTAGCAAGTGCTTTCTTAAAGTCACTTTCTTCAATGCTAACGGTGTTCATAAGCAAAAGGAGGAAATTAAAAACTTCCTCATCACCCATAACATAGACATCATGCTGCTCAACGAAACACATCTAAGGAAGTCACATCGGATAAATTTCCCTGGATACCGGACAATCCGAGACGACAGAATTCATAACAGAGGTGGAGGTACTGCAATAATTATTAAAAACTACCTTCGTTTCGCCAAATATGAATTACCTAACACTGGCAATATAGAAAAAACAGCTGCAATAATTTATAGTGGAATGAATGAAGCCTATTTATTCATTTCAGTCTACAACCCACCTGGCAATAGACTAAACAATAATGATCTAAATAATCTCACCGCTGCTAATTTTCCTACTTTAATTGCGGGTGATCTTAACGCTAAAAATCAAGCTTGGAATTCAAGATCCAACAATACAAATGGAAATTTCTTGAACAACTACCTACTAAATCAAGATCTAAAAATTGTCGCACCTTTCTCCCCCACTAGAATTCATCATGATGGCGCCGGAGACATCCTTGATGTTCTATTACTCAAAAATATCAACCAAACTCCTTCTCTAGAAGTCACTTATGACCTTAATACTGACCACCTGCCAGTCACCTTTGACTTCTATGGATTCTATCATCCTTTGAAAAAACATCTTACCAAGACCAACTGGAATCTAGTCAATAGTCTTCTGCAAAATTATACCTGCAATAATAGTTACCCACATAGCTTTGCAATAGAGAACGAAATCCATAAATTTACTACTACCATTCAAAACGCTATTTCCACTGCTACTTACTCCATAAAAGAAAATAAATCTCAAACTCTTCCCACCCAGATTAAAAATACTATCAAGTTCAGAAACGCAGCCATTAAGACCTGGCATCAGTCTAGAAACCCAAATGATAAACGGCACCTCAATTACCTAAACCGAAAAATCAAGACTGAAATTCAAGAATACAGGAATCAACAATGGGACCATCTACTTGAAAATTTGGAGCCGAACCATGAAAATGTTTGGAGAATCGCGCGCTCCCTCAAAAATAATAACAGTTATACCCAGCACGCAATTGAACACTCTGGTACTAAATATTATTCGGACCAAGACATTGCTGACCTCATGGCAGAAGTACAAGAAAATATCTCTAAACCCCTCCCGTCTAATAACTCGGAAACTGAAAACGAAGCTCAAGAAGCAGTCAACTACATACGCAATTTTACGCCTCAAAGGCACATACAGTTTAGTTCTCCTAAAGAGGTGAAAAACATTATTAAAAACCTTAAGCCAAGAAAAGCGAAAGGTTACGACCAACTTAACAATAAAGCACTTAAAGCCCTGCCAAATAGATGCATTATCAATCTCTGCAATATTATCAATGGTTGTATTAGACAGTCATACTTCCCCCAACAATGGAAGCACTCTATCGTAATTTTTATTCCCAAACCGGGAAAAAACCCAAAAGATGTCAATAGCTATCGACCTATCAGTCTTTTGCCGGCTATGGGCAAAATTTATGAGAAAATCCTTAACAATAGACTCACAAACTTCCTAGAAAATAATGACATTATTGATAACTTACAATTTGGATTTAGAAAAGGTCACTCGACCACTCACCAAGTCTTAAATCTTGTGGAAACAATAGCTCTTGCGTTTCAGAAAAAAAGTGCAGTTGCCGCATGCTACCTCGATTTTGAGAAAGCTTTTGATCGAGTGTGGCATGCTGGTCTAATTCTAAAACTCATTGATCTCGAAATTCCTAAAAATTTAATTAAAATTATCTTCTCTTTTCTATGTAACAGAACTTTCCAAGTCAGAATAGGTAATACCTTCTCCAAAAAGAAAAGGATGTTTTGTGGCGTCGCTCAAGGCAGTGTTTTGAGCCCAAAACTTTTTAATATTTATATTAACGATCTTCCTCAACCACTTAACTCCAAAGTACTCAAATATGCAGATGATGCTGTTGTACTCTCTGAATCTATTCAACCTCAACTGGCCATTAACAACCTCCAAATGTATGTTAACAATATTGCACACTGGTGCACAATTTGGAAAATAAATCTCAACGCTCACAAATGCAATACTGTTCTCTATAGACGTTATAAAAAACTTCAGAATGTCAACACTGAAATTAAAATCAATAGCACTCTTATCCCACATAATGATGCTTACAAATATCTGGGTGTCTATATCGATAAACAGCTGAACTTCAAAACCCACCTTCAATACATTGCCAATAAAGGGAATTCTGCTTATATGGCTATCTATCCACTTATTGGACGTAACTCCAAACTTAACTTACATACAAAAAAGATTCTCTATACTTCTCTCATTAGACCGATCCTTACATATGCCGCCCCTGCTTGGGCTATTGGCAATAAAAATGAAAGGAAAAAGATTGGTATTTTACAAAATAAAATATTACGATCAATCACAAACGCTCCCTGGTTTATCAGGAATAAAGATATCCAGAAAGACCTCAAAATTCCTGATCTTATGGATCACATCCTCACCATATCTCACAATTTCTTTGAGAAAGCTAGGAATAGCGAGTACCAAGCAATCAAAAACATCATTGATTATGATCCAACTATTGAACATACGGTAAAAAGACCGCGCACAATACATCACAATCCTAGATGGTGATTGTAAATATGTAAATAGTGTATATATCTTTTCCATTTACCCAAGATCTCATTTATTCAAGTTTATTTCTATTATTTTAATTTCCATTCAATTGAATCAATCATGTGACCACTCTGGTCAAATAGAACTTTGCGAACTAAGTTCTTCTCTGATTGGGTGACCCACATCACGTGGGTTTCACTTGTTGCTTAGAATTCTAAGTGCTCCTCTCTCATTCAGGGAGTGGATGCCGAGGTTGAAGGATTGCTTTCCGATCTGACCGCCATGCCGCCTGACTGCACGAGAACTGAGACCACTGCCGTAATAATTGCTAATGCCAAATTGCTTATCACATGTACAGCTATAATCGCAGGATTATCTCCTATAAATTTTTCGCCTCTGTGCGGGTGCGTATGCACTACTACTCTCTCTTACCAACTGGCCGAATGGCATGATCAAAACCGATTGGATTAAGGTTCTTTGTAGCCAAGGCCAATTTTGTAAAAGATACCAATTAGATTAGATTACATCAGATATTTATCAAGGAAAATATAGAAATTCTCATCACATCTCTAAGCTACCACCGTAATTGCAAAGTTACAAATTTTAGATCACATCATTATTTATTAAAGCGTTCCGCAGAGATAATTAAATGTCGCCCATTTATTAGATATCAGAGCAACAAAACTGGGCATCAGAAAAAAATTCCTCTTATATTGGGTGTAGCAGGTGTTAGTGGAGTGGCTATATATTCATATTACCGTTTCACAAATCGTCCATCAAATGATAATTCAAGCAGGGATTCTGATGATGTTGATGAAGTCGGTACACCTTTCGTCAATGAAAGTTTAAATGAAGATCTCGCATTGTTAAATAATTTTGGACGAATTCCATATTTATTAATCGGAGCCGGAAGTGCATCATTCACAGCTTTTAGGTCCATACGCATTAATGATCCGACAGCCAAAGTATTAATGATAGGAGAAGAGCCTTTTTTTCCATATATGCGACCACCTCTATCTAAAGAAATGTGGTATGGTGACAATCCAGATATGGCTCAGATGCTGTCATATCGATGGAATGGAAAAGAACGTAGTTTATTTTTTGAACCTCCAGATTATTATTTCACTGTTAAAGAATTACTTGAAAATAAAAATGGTGGTGTATCTGTTATGTGCGGTGTGAAAGTTGTTAAAATAGACCCTATGTCACAAATAGTTTATTTAGAAAATGGTGGAAAAATTTCGTATGAGAAATGTCTTATTGCTACTGGTTCAAAACCAAAAAATCTTCCTGTTTTTGAAAAGGTTGAGGATTCCATAAAAAAACATATAACGTTATTTAGAACTGCTGACGATTTTAAAAAGTTAGACAGAATTTCTAGGAAAATAAATGCAATTGTTGTTGTGGGAGGTGGATTTTTAGGAAGTGAATTAGTTTATGGACTTGCTAAAAGAGGTACTAGTAGAGGTTTAAAAGTAGTTCAACTATTCCCAGAGTGTGGAAATATGGCAAAAATATTACCTGAATATTTGAGTAAATGGACATCTAAATTTTTACAGAATGAAGGTATAAAAATTATACCTGAAGTTACTGTTAAATCTGTATCACATGAAGGATCAAAAATACTCTTACATTTAAGTAATAATGAAGTAATTGTTACTGATCATGTTGTTGTAGCTGTAGGAGCTGAACCTAATACTGAGATTGCTAAAGATTCTGGTCTTGAAATTGATAAAACTCATGGTGGTTTTGTAGTAAATGCAGAACTGGAAGGTAGGAAAATATCTTTGGGTAGCTGGAGATGTATCGTGTTTTTATGATGCAAAATTTGGGAGACGCAGAGTAGAGCATCATGATCATGCATTTGTAAGTGGCCGTTTGGCTGGAGAAAATATGACAAGGAGTGGTAAACCATATTTATATCAGTCAATATTCTGGTCTGATTTAGGACCAGAAATTGGTTATGAAGCAATTGGTATTGTAGATTCAACTTTGCCAACAGTTGGTATATTTACTAAAGGAACAGAAACTGATACCCTTGAATCTGTTGATACCAATGGACAAAGCATTCAATCTAATTCTGAGCAAAAAATTGTAAATAAAAGTGAATTAGGAGAAAAGCACATTCAAAACACCCTTAAAGCTGATGACATTTATAGAAAAGGTATTATATTTTACTTGAAGGACGATGTAATAGTAGGCATTGTACTCTGGAATGTTTTCTTGAAAATATCTGTTGCTAGGAAAATTATAAATGAATCGTTTAAATTTGAAGATGTAACAGAAATTGCAAAACTCTTCGAGTTGCATTCTGAAGATTAAATATTTTTAATTAATATGAAATATAAGAAACAAATTCAGCTTTAAATACTTTTTCATAGTCTTGAAAATGTCTGTTAAGAAATTTATAAATGAATACAGGCGAGGTGCAGAATCACCCACTTATTTGGCGCATTTTGTTTGATGCTTTTTACAAGAGTAAGAACAATTGGATTTTTGTCAATTTCATTTGACTTTTTAAGTGAAAATAGATGATGTGTACAAAGTCAAGGGAGTACGCAATGCCGAGTTTGTACAATTTTCTGATGTTTTTTTAAGTGAAAATAGGTCGATATGTACGTAGATACCGAGTTTGGGCAATTCTTAAAAACATGCCAAGCAGTGGGTAATTCTACACTTTTGCTATAAATACTGTAAAAGTGAATATTTTTAATTGGTATGAAATATAAGAAATTATAAATTCAGCTTTAAACATTTTCTCAAATGTTTATAACAATTTTAAATTTTATTTAGTTGTAATTTATTAATGACATTCAGAAGATGATATTTTAGATTTAAGGCTGCTTTGTGCAAAAGGATTAATTATATAATTTTATATCTGTAGCTTAAAAAAATTGAATCAAAAATATATTTTTGATATAATTAACTCTTTAAAATCTGTAATTTATGGATTATTTTGGAGCATAATAGAATCGAGCAGTCTAGGTTTAAATTGAATTATTGTGTGCTTACTTTTTATTGCAAATATGGACAGTATGTTTTAAAATCTGTTCTTTTTAATGTAAAAACTGTGATTTTTGTCTGTTGCAGGAATATTAGTGCATAAAATAATTTATATGCAATTATTATAACTGTATAATTATTTAACTTTAATTTAAAACATATTAAAATCAAGTAATACAGTTCCAATATACATTGTATAACATTCATTAAATGGAATGCAAAGGCTGAGTCATTCATCTTAAGAATATCATTGCCATCTACGAGTTTGAAAATTTAACTACTTTATCCATTGTATATTTAAATAAACTCTCAATTAATGTAATAAAGAAAGAAATATTTTTTGAATATGTTAAAAAATTGGTCCATCAGTTGTGAAATTATTTTTCAAAAAGTACATGAATGGGTAAAATTCATTATTTATGTTTGATATATATTCTTTCAATTGTAATAGCATGCATTTTTTGTATCACTTTTAAATTTATATTTTTCCTTTTCCTCTTACATTCTACCATAAACCAAAATCTGTATCTTCATCAATACAATAATTTCTTAAAAATTATTTATTTTAAAATGGATTAGACATATTATATTTACCTCAAAATACTTATTCTTGAAAAGCATTGTAAAATTTATTTTTATTACCGTGTTTAATTCATGGGATGTTGTACATCCTTGATCTCACATTACTGTTTTGTTTTAATAGGGGAAAAAAAATCTGGAAGGTTTCAGATTTTATATTATGCCCAAAGGCCCAGTTTTTTAACATTTTGTGTGTTACCTTTATTTATTAAATATTACGTTCTTCACATTTAAACCATCAAATTCAGTTCAACAGCAGTATCGAAAAATAGTTTTAAAATGAGCATATCTTTAGAATTTCCGATAAAGAGACTTGTGCGCCAGAGATAAAAATGTTTTTTCCGTAAAACATTGCCATCGCTCGCTTTGAAATTCTGGAGTTTGTTAATCAAAAATTCATTAAGGTTTTACAAAAAATGAAATCGATAATAAAACAAATTTCAAGTTTGGTCTTCCACATGCCCATATTCATAGGAGGATTACATCATTCAAAATTCGATGGCTCTATGTATAGTTGTTTTATCATAATGAGATAAACATACATACATTTATGCAGATTCTTCATTATTTAATTTCTTTAAATATAACACAGGGCTCTAATATTTTGTGGCAACAATTTAAAAAGTGATTCACCGTTAATAGTAAATCGACGCAAAATGCTGAAACAAAATTAATAACCCCTTCTGAGCAAATTTCCCGTTTGGGCTAAAAAATTATGTTAAAAAAAGTGCCTAGTGTTTAAGCTATACAGGTTAAAGAAATTAGCTGTGAACTGTGCTTCTAAAAGTTTCAAAACATAAGTAATCAATTAAAACATATAATGATGAGATTTCTGATAAATGACATCAACGTAATCGTAATTAAAATCTTGTACATTATGTTATATCTGAGAATGATTATTTTTTGCAAAGCCCCTAGATACACATGGTAATGTTGTACCAACAAAACTGTAGTTCCAAAATAATAGAGACTCTACTCTATACACAAGTGTATGATTGAATTCCTATAATGCTGGTAGCTTGGTACCAAGAGTTATATATTTTTCAGTCAAGTTTTCATTTCTTCCATTCAAATTTTGTATTAAATTTGGATTGCTTGCACATATAGATATCAAAGCATGCATTTTAAGAATTATCTAATCAAGATTTTCCAAAAACAAAACTTATGTTTTTGAAGTGGAACTTTATGAAGAAAATAATACCAGATAAAATAGCATAAATAAAAAAGGAAATAAATAGCTAATAAAAATGCATCAAATATTTTATGTTAAAAGAAAATTGATTATTTCCATCAGTGAAATTACTTTCAGTTTAATTTTGCTATTCTTGAATTAAACAAGGGAAGAAATATTTACTGTTTACACTGTAAGGTTTTCTCTAAATATATTTGGCCCACCAGCGGCCAAGCGGTAAAGTTACTGAACACTGGTATTTCGGTCCGAGGTTCAAATCCCGTGAACAGGCTGGCTGCATGGGCATTTTCTGAGTTTTCCCCATGTGTAACGTGTATACGAGCCAGTTCCCTTAGAAAGTCCTCCACGAAGACATCCCTCCCCTTAGGCAGATAGATGTCGAGGCTTTGCCATAATCACACACACACATACTCTAAATATCTTTGTAATCTCTACGTTAATTCTGGTGTTATTGGAGCTACCGTGTTTCTGAATGACAAACTGAAACATGTGTTTTAAATCTGCCTGTCAAATTGAGATATGCATCTTTTTATTATCAAAAAGAATATTAATAAAAAAATTATGCTTTATCTTCAAAATTAGTAAGAAAATTATGATGTAGTAATATTTTATGGTGTTAATTTCACTGCCTTTTTAACACTATAACTGTAGCTATGTTTACTTGAATTTTTTTTTCCCACTTTTGTTCTTAAACTAGAAAGAATCTTAAGAGGTATTTTAATAAATAAAATTACAGAATAAGAATAATTAGTTTAATTACATACTATGTAGAATAAATACAGTATTTAAACGCTAAATAAATCATACAGGTAATTAGCATATATAAAATGCATAACTACCACCTAACAATAATAGTCACATCTAGCTAAGCAGTTTCATTTTAGTCAAGTATTCACTACACTGGTCACTGGTATACTTGAAAACAAATAAAATAATGTATCATAAACTTTTCATAATTCTTCCTTCCATAATGTAGTAAAATACTGTATTTAATTTGGTAGTTTAATTTTCACTCTAACCAGAACCATGTTATCATCAAATATTCATTCACACTTTTACTTCTTAAAACAGTAGCTCTCAATCTGTTCTGTTGCATTCTTCCCATGTATGAACACTAACACAAGCCAGTTTCTTTTAGAAATACAGTATCACCATTGCTATAGGAACATCTCCTTCCCTTTTCAAAATTCGAAAAATACCTACTTGCACCTTTATTTAAATTCAGATTATATTTTAACATCACACAACAAAAACCAGGTGGTGTCTTATTCCATCTTTGGTTGAGAACCCCTGCCTTGAAATTTGTCCTAAACGTGTAAGTGGTCTTTCGTTCAAAGGGGTCTTATTTTCAAGTAAATGTGGTAATGACATGTTTTATACTTTTGCCTAACACAAAATAATTTGTGCTGTGTCTCATACATTATCATCCTACAGTGCAAGTTATTTGGTGTATACGTGCAGAATATTATGATTTTTAAATAATGTTCCAGTTTGTAATATTATTTTAAACTGCTGAAAAGAATATGCTTGAAACATTCCAGATATATTTCATAGAAATGCCATTAAAAAAAATCTTTCAGTTAGATAGTGACAAGCTTAAAGATTTGCTTTCTAGAATTTCAGAAAATATCCCTTGGATATTTCTGAGAGAATGAAAACAGATGTAACTGTGATAGTTCACCGGTATCTAGTAAATAACAATATTTGAAATGGAACAACACTATTTGCTTAAGAAAAATTGTGTTTTCATTGAGGTATTTCTAAAAGAAGCTGGCTTGTGTTAATGTTAATATATGGGAAACACTATAAAAAACAACCATGCAGTCTGTTCACATCAAACTCCTAGCATTCAAAGTCTTACCACTTGGCTGCTAATGAAACATATTCTAATAGACAGATTCTGAAATTTTCTTATAATATTCTCATATCCTCTTAAAATATCTCAAGAATATTATTTTGCTGCATCGGATTATCTCTTCTAAACTTTGAAGAGACCTACTTTAAATCAATCCAAAGGTTGCCACTAATAAATATAAAAGTAACTATCACATATGCATTTACTATGATATTCAACTTGTAATTATACTTCAGGAAAACGAGAGCCCTTCCTTTCCTCTCCTAGAGGAATGGACGGGCAGAGGCAACATAATAATCACATTGACTGCATAAGAACGTCTTGGAAAATTGCAAACCATTCTGCACAAGAAAACATTCTCACAGCAAATTGTTAGACAGATAAATTGAAAATTGCTTCCAACTAGGGCAGAATTTGGGAAGGAAACAGGTTTTCAACTAATGCAAGAACACAGAATCTATCTCATTCATTTGAGTGTGGAAAACAGGTACAACTGATGTCCTCAAACGCTATTTCCGGATAGTGAATGCTTTCATCAAAAATCGGGGCGTCTGGTAAACCCAGTCTTTTCGTTCTATGTACTCAAAGTACTACAACCAGTAATTGCAAAATATGCTATCATTCAAATTGTATTTATCTATAATCTTTAACCCACTTTTATTCCCAGTGTTTTCCACTTATGGCACCAAAACGTCTTTGAAAATGCTGTTTCTAATAATTTAGCCCTATCAATCTCGAAATGTGAATAACCACGACATTATAAATATATATTTGACATCAGCTTCGGGAATATAATATTAAAACCATCTGCATTTTAATTAGAATATAAGTATTTATTACTTATTAATTGGAACTTAGAAAAAGAATCATTAAAATCACTTTGCCGGCTAAAGTTGTAGTATATATTTACACCTAAGAATTTTCTTACGAAAAGGAAACTTTATTAATTAAGTTTTACTTGATATCCCCTCCAAAGCTTCTGTTCTTAGACAAAAATCTTCTGTAGCAATCTGTAGCAATCTTGCTTTTGAGCAAGAAGAAAGGAGGTGAGGACTTTGGCGAACGCCGTTTCCTCCAGTCCGTGAGGCGCAGTAAGTTAGAAGTTGGCGAGTAAACAACGCAACTTCGGAGTTCTTAGAATGGAATTTTTAACTACTCATTCAGTCTGTGCTCAAAATTTTCTCGTACATAGCCACTTGCGCAAAAGGACTTCTTGAAAGGAATAACTTGAATTAAAGGTAGTACGTGAGGAGACTTCGAGTGAGGAAATTGTTAAATTTTACTTTTCAGTCTTGAGTCGGGCCAATTTAACTTCAGGTGAATGGAATTTTAATACTTTTTTTTTTTTAACAATTTTACTTCGTATTCTGGCGATCGCCGTAAAACCAGTCCGTGAGGCCCAGGAAAGTTAGAAGAAGTTGGCGAGTAAACGCCCCAACTTCGGAATTCTTAGATTGAAATTGTTAACTAATTCTGCAGGAAGAATGTATTGAATGTTTTCTTTATCGCAGTATTTGGCGATATAGTTCCTTAGATGAATGTTTTTTTACATTCATTCAGTCTGTGCTCAAAATCATCACGTACTTTGCAATTTATGCATAAAGGAGTACTTGAAAGTTTTAACTTGAATTTAAGGTAGTTCGTGAGGATACTTCGAGTGAGGATTTTGTTGATTTTACTTTCCATTTTCCTTGAGTCAGGCCAATTAATATTCAAGTATTTAGTATTTAAAACATTTTTAAAAGAACAATAATACTTCGTGTTCTGCCAGGTGGTCTCAATTTCCTTCTCCCTGTCTTCCCTAATTTCGTTTTTGATATCCTGCCATGTATATATTGGGAGGATTGGAGTATTGCGTGAATTTACCGCCTGTTTAGCCAAAAAATCTGCCCTTTCGTTGATCTCAATGCCTTTGTGACCCGGTATCCAACAAATTATTATCTTACTATTTGGCATGTTTTTGTAAATTTCATATCGAATATTCTCAATTATGTTGTTATTTGAATCTTCGAAGGAGGCAATAGCTTCCACTGCCGCAAGACTGTCAGTGAAAATTATCGTCGCTTCGGAAAGGTTAGCTAGATATTTCAAAATGTACCAAATTGCTGAAATTTCCGCGGTGTATATAGAAGCATTTCTTTCAATCTTGATGGCTCTGTTAACGGTATTTTTTAGATTGGTTATTCCAAAACCAGTTCCGTCCAAATTTTTGGAACCGTCTGAGCCCCATACGTTTTCTGCTTTAACACCTGCAGTCAAATTTTTAATAAAAGGAGCGTAATCAGTGACAAAATCATGGAGATTCTTTAAATCGATGTTACACAATTTACTAAAGTCTATCCAAGGCGGAATCCGTTTCTTTTGCCGGACAACGTTCTTTTCTAAAATCCATTTAGATTCATAGCTGTCAAGATCAGCTCTTAAATCCTTACTTTCTTTCTTAAACCTTCCGCCTCTAGTGGCGGGGAAAAAATAATCGGCTCCCTGAAATTTTTTATTTATGACAGATAATATTCTTTTCCATTTTTTTATCTTATTGTAATGCGGAATTGCTGCAATTCTCCTAATAACATCGTTGGGAGCAAAATGACTTACCCCTAAGGCTTTTCTAATCGCTTTATTGATGTATATATCGTACTTATTTTGGGAGGAGATATATTCTCCCCATCTGATTTCACATCCGTATATGAGTTGGGGAATCATGATTTGCTGGATGATTTTTAGTAAGTTTTTCGTTCTCATTCCTTGAGTTGGGTGGGAGAGGATTTTGATCAAGTTTAAAGTGTTATTTAATCTTTTAAGTAGATAAGCTTCGTGTGCACGCCAACTGAGATTGTGTTCGAAAATAACGCCAAGTATTTTATGCTCTTTTTTCCATCCAATACTGAGATTACCTATTCTGATGGGGGAAGAGTATTTCTTTCTTCCTCTTGAAAAGTCAATCAGTGTTGATTTCTCAAAGGAGAAAGCAACCTTATTTTCAGCAGACCAACTAATGATCTTTTTGAGAGTGTCTTGTAAGCAGGAATACCGGTTGTCCTTCCTAACAGTAACATGCACGTAGATATCATCAGCGTAAATGAAAAACTTGGTGCTCCTATTATTCAGTTTACAAAGATCCAACATAAAGCAATTGTAGAGAAAAGGCGATAAAATGGCTCCTTGAGGAAGACCCTTAGACATGAGCTCATCTGTTGATAGGATAGATCTCCACTTTACAGAAATAGTGCGATTGGTAATAAAATTGTAGATCCAACGCACCAGGGTAGTGTTCATACCCATCTTTTCAAGCCTTTCAATCAAAATCTCATGTTGCACATTATCGTAAGCTCCTTTGATATCTAAGCAAATTAAGTAATTATCCAAATTCTTGTTTCTGGCTGACCAGACAGAATCATAAATGTCTCTAAGACAGTCAGTTACGCAAATGCCTTTTCTAAAGCCATAAATAATTGAGGGAAAAATTTTTTCTGTGTCAGCCCACCACTCTAGGCGGCGCAGGATTATTTTTTCAAGGGTTTTCCCAATGACAGACGTTAAAGAAATTGGCCTGTAATTTGCAATCTGTTTCCCGTTTTTATTCGGTTTTAAAATCGGAACAACCCAGGAAGTTTTCCAGATTGTAGGAATATTACTTGATTGCAAACTTTCATTATACATCTCAAGAAGGGCTTTCTGTGTATATTTGGCGGCGACCCTCAGACTTTTGTAAGTAATTCCATCAGGACCCGGGGAGGAGTTTTTCTTACTCTTTAGTGCGTTCATTAATTCTTTGGCGGAAATTGGCTCAATATTAGCCAAAGGAAGGTCGATAGGAACCGGCTGGTTAGTATTGTCATTGGCGCTGTAATATTCTACGAAAATATCCGCCTGGGTAGCCTTGTCTAATACATCTGCGTTTGAGTGAGTGATCACGAAATTAGCTTCCAAGGGAGAGACCAATAGATATTTTTTAAGGTTTTTTACATTTCTATAGACTTGCTTGCAAGAATAAGCTTCATAGGAAATCTTTGCCCAGTACTTCCGTTTTGCTTTTATTAGCTCTCTTTTGTATTTAGCGTTTGCACCCTTATACTCCACCCAGTCGCTAGGATTAAGTGATCTTAGTGCCCTTCTTTTCAACTTATCTCTAAGATGTTTGAATTTGGCGCACTCCAAACTGAACCATGGGTTTTTTGGCTCGACCTTGTAGGTGATTTCTCTGGATTGTGTCTTGATGGTACTGTTAATTACAGTGGTATAAGCGTTAACTTTATCCTCCATATTATCAGCGTGGCTCACAGGCAAACGTGACAGAGATATACTGACATCTCGCCAATTTGTATAGCTTTTAGTTTTCTCAGGTCTCTTCTTAAAACTTTGATTACACTTAAAATACACAGGGAAATGATCACTTTGACCCGTATCATCAAGTCTCTGGAACGACAGCTTGGACGCGATATTGACATTTGCCATACAAAGGTCGAGGATTCCTCCTTCTTGGCCACGATAAATATGAGTAGGTTTCTTATTATTTAGAATGATCATATTAGAGTCAATTAGCCAATTCATGAACTTTTGACCGCTGGGCGATGTAATACCATCTCCAAAATTTCTATGGCGAGCGTTAAAATCACCAACCAAAATCGTAAAAGGATTATTAAAGGAATCCAGGACCATTGAGTCTTCTGGTTTAAAACTTCCGGAAGGCCTGTAGCAATTTACTATAGTAAATAATTTACCGTAAGCTTGCACTTTTATACTTAGAACTTCCATGTCAGATTTAATTCCAGTATCTGGAAGTTTGGAAGCAGGTAAATTTTTTAACACAAAAATGGCAAGGCCACCGCCTTTACTAGGGAAAATTCTTTCTTTTAAAAAACTGTTATATCCAGTGAGGAAAGGAACCCTAGGGTTCCGACTCCAGGTCTCCTGGAGACACACAACTGAGGGTTTTAACCAAGAAACAAAAGAAGACAAGAAACTCAAGTTCGCCTCAAAGCTTCGACAATTCCAACTTAAGATAAAGCACATGAAATTAGAAAGTATCATCATCAATTTGAGGAATTTCCTCTTCTTGAAGCGTGTCTGGCCCATTATTCCAAGATATCAGAGGAGTGACCTCCTGAATAGTGTTCAAATTTAGATGTTCTGTTTGAAGATTTTCATAAGCAAGGCAGGTCTTTTCAAGATCCTCCTTGTATTTTTGGATTTGTTTTAGGGAGTTTTCATACAAGTTTTGTATTTTCTGTTTTAAGTTTGTTATTAACTTCCTTAAAATTTAAATTATCTACATAAAGAGAATCAATTTTCCTTTCGAGATTTTCTAATCTTGCGACTATCTTACTTAAAACATTTTCCCCTGGTTTCTCCGATACCACGTCTTTAGTATATTTATTTGTATTTGTGTTAGTAGAATTTTGTTCTTCCTCTTTCTGGATAACTTCTGCCCAGGAACAATAACTGGAATTCTGGATAAGTTTTTTCGATGAAGGTTCACGCTTTTGTCCGTTCGCTTCCCCTTTTTTGATATTTATTTTTGGGCAAGATTTGTCTAGAGCATTATGCTCACCTCCACATCTAAAACAACTGGTGTTGTTTTTACATGGGTCGTTGCAGTCATTTTTACCACAGTTCGCACATCTTGCTTTGCTTTTGCAGAATTTCGACTTGTGGCCTATATTACAGCACTTGTAGCATATTATAGTATTTTCGATATATTTACTTACCGCAAAATTTATTCGACCTATTTTGATATCAGGCCGATAACAGGAACCAAGTTCCTTAATCAGAATTATTGGCACTTTTTCTTCCGACCTAGGCTTTGTAAATCTTATGATACACGAAAATTTTATCTCGCTTTCTTCCAGGCCAGCTGCTATATCTTCTAGGCTAAGTTGTGTATCCACATTTTTAACTATATGTTTTGTTGTATACGTATCTTCAATTATATTGGCCTTTACTTCTACACCTTCCAAGGATTTTACTTTATAGACATTTTCTATTGTTTTAATTCTTTTCGTGGAAATTATGATTTTTTTCCCTCTCGTGATATATATATTATCTTCTTTATTAGTAATTTCATTTAAAATAGATCCTTTTTTAAGCAACTTACCTATCGGGATACCAGATTCAATTGCCTTCAGGACAATTTTGACCTCTTTTGTGCCATTTTTAAGAGCTAATTTGATCTTGTCAATAGGGGTTATGTCTGCACTATAAAAGTTCCCATTTGTTTTCCTCTCTTTGTTACTGCCACTGTCCATATCACTATCTGTTTTCCGCTTGAGTTCGTTAGGCATAATCCCTAACGATTCTTCTGAAAATAGACTACATTCGAAATACTGGAAAACCCGTAGAAAATAAAAACAAAAATACTTATCGCCTAACGAAAAACTATTTCTTGTCAAAAGCACTCACGTCTACTCTCTCCTTTAACACAAATTCCGAAACACTATACACTCAGGCCACGTCCACTATCTTCTCAAATACCGATTAGTCGACAAAAATCTTATGTCAATATTGAAATTGATAAACAGTTATACATATCCTAATTCCGATATCTTTTTTATTTTTGGCAACACTAATTTTGTTTACTTTCGTCCAATGCGGTGAACCAGAAACTGTGTGTGTATAAGTATTACATTTTTTAGAGATTTTCTTAAATATTATAAATATATATAACTTTATTAAATGAAAATGAATTTCGCCTTGTAATTCTTTTTAAAATGCTCTACCAGAGGTCAAAGGACTAAAGCTACATAGCATAGGTACTTTTCCCTGGTTAGATATATGTAGTTGAACAGTATAGTTGTGGAGGAGTTTTGTGATTTTTCCCATGTGTAATGTGACCATACATGCCGAATTTCCCGGGATAGTACCGAATTTTCAGTCCTTGTCCTGATTTTTTACAACTCGTTTTTTGGTCCCGAACTTACAGAATTTGTCCCGAAAAAGCGCAGTGTAAGAACGTAAATGTTTAACGACATATTTAAGTAGCGTAGATTGCAAAATGGAAATTCAAGCGTAAGTTAAGAGACACGCGTCATTACCGGCCGCATAAACGGATGATTCAACATCTAGCGTCTACCTTAGAGAAATTGTAATGGGGGAGTTCTAAGTAAAAATATATTTACGGGTGCCCCTTGGCGATTTTTGGCGGTACATGGACACCGAGTTTATGCAGTTCTTTGACTTGTGACTTTGGCTTTGTGTAACGGCGATTTCTGGCGCAACAATCTACACAAATCCAAAATAGCAAGTCAACCGATTTTCACTTAAAAAAATATCAGAACATTGCACAAACTAGGCATTGCGCACTCCCTGGAATTTGACCCTATACACATCGATCTAGGAAGCACTTCCGCAGAGAACCCGGTAAATGTAAACATTGCCAACTTTGGCGATAATAGTTCAAACCTGGTAACCTAGCTAATTCATCCTATTCGCTTGTGCGAAGGTTGTCGTTGTTCGCATTTGGAGATTTATATTATTCTTCTCTTATTTATTGTTATTTTTTCTGAATTTTTTAACAATGAATAGATAGAAATATTTTTGCATAATTAAAGAAGTTTTCGTCGAAAGATGCCGGTTCTCGGCTCATCAGTTCGGGATCAAAGGAAGACAATATGGCGGGAGGGGTGAATGCTAATTTGTGACATGCTGTTCATGTTATGTTCTTAATTATTAACAGCTGTAAGCATGCAGAGCCATGAGGTTTCCAAATCCTAAAATAATTTTAAAATGTACAAAGTTCTAGTTTTATTAACAATGCTACTGAAGAAAATTTGATTACTGTTGAAGGTTATTTGTATTGTGAAATATATTATGAAAAAGGACAGGTATTTGTTTCAACATAAAATGCTTTAAGCTGTATGCAAGTAACTTAAAAAAAAAAAAATACCGAAAACTATGCAAAATGGATGTATTAAAGGTCATGCATTCATTAATTTATTACATGGGCATGGCTCTTACCAAAATGCATCAATCAACAGGCAAAGTACTTAATGAAAAATGACACTTGTAATAGAAATATTAGTATTCTATATGAATTAGAGAAAATACATATAAGTATAATGTAAACGTAAGTATAAGAATACCAATTTTTATTTTCTAAATGAATTTCTACATCCCGTTATGCTTAATACCATGTTTTCTGTGCTAACTTGAATTTAATACAAATTTATTTTCGTATATCACGTTTAACCTGTTAGTTTTACATCTACATACTTATTATCTGTGAATTTTTACTACCATTGTCTGCTAACTTGAATTTACATACACTAAAAACCACGTTTACGGCTCGCCTCATCGAGGTGAGCTTGGCAAGTAAAAATGCAACGGCGCCAACGGGTTCTCTGCGGATGAAAACCCTCAATCTATATTCACTTAAAAAGTCAAAGGAGCAGGCAACAAAAAATATGTAATCACAATAAACTACATTTTAAATCAAACGATGAAATAATCTAAAAAGTTACTATTCCGTTTTGAGGACCTTAAAAATCGCCAAACTATTGTTGATGCCAGTGCTGCTAAAAATAATTGCGGCAACTCTAATGCAAAGAAGGAAGTATAATAGTAAATGACTATCTAAGATTTTATTGTTTTTATTTAGATGAAAGGTTAATTTCATATATTACTTTTTTATTATAATAATTTATATAAAAAAGGCTAAACATAACTGAATGGAAGCATAAGAGTAAATAACTATTTTAGATTGTGGCGTTCCGACAGATACTTCAACTTCTATTCATGAGATGGCGCCATGTGTAAAATCCAGTTCTTAATTGGAGCAGCAAAGCGACGTCATTACTCACTCAGACTTCTCGAGAGACAACTGTACACGGCGGTAGCATGAACTGTGTTCCGAGCTCTGTGTTGATCTCTGCAATGTAATTTAAATTGTAATTTAGTACTTAAATATGTTCTTTTGTTATAGGAGATTGTCTACTCTTATTTTCTTTAATTATATCATGCATTAAGCACACGACCACCAAAAGTGGTGACCTTTTGACTGAGCACGCTACTGAGAATGGATTTTCAACGACCCTAAGCCACGTGCATCCAAGGCATTCTGAAGAACTGACTAAAAATAACAACGAATATGGACATTAAACGTATGCTACAGCGTACCCCTTCAATTATTTCTAGAAGTATTGATATATATTGCTTGTGTTTTTTTCAAAGTCGTGCATATCATCGCAAGGAGCTTCAGCAAATCATCAATGTGATCTGTTCCATTCCGCTGACTTCGCCAGTCGTGCAATAATTCTTCGATCATTCAAATTTTGTGACAAATGTGATACAATAGGGATTTTCGCTAAATGTGCTACATCAGTAATTTTTCTGCAACGTGCTACGGCAAAATTCTTCCCTCAGTGTTCGAAAGTAGTGAATTTTTTTCCCATCTGCTACAGGAGTGATTTCCTTTTTTCCTTAAAAAAGTGCCTTAGCAGTGTGAAGTGGTGATTTTGTGTGTGCGCAATACAAAATGAATGCATCATTTTTTTTCTCAAATAGGGGTTTCTTTTCAAATGCATTTCGGTAAAATATTATTTGTGTGTGTAATTGCTGACCCTGTATCATTGGTGTGTGTATCGTTATGTAAATTTTTTCTGCATGGTTAAAATATTTATTGTTATCATGGCAAAATATCAATAGTGTATCCTTTTGCTACAATATTTGTGCTGTTAAGTGTTTATTAATTAAAGTGAAAATTATCTATCAGTATGCCCGACGATATTCCACCAGAGCCACAAATCACACGCCTTGCGGTGAAGCCACCGCCTTTCTGGAAAAATAATCCTTCAGTGTGGTTCGCTCAGATCGAAGCACAATTTTCTATCGCTCGCTTTAGTGAGGATTCTACAAAATTCAACCATGTAGTTGCAGCAATTGAGTCTGATATTCTGAATTCAGTGCATGACTTAATTTTCAAACCACCTGATTGTGATAAATACTCCAAACTGAAACAGTGGCTCATTGAAATCTATTCAGAAAGTGAATCTTCAAAAATACGTACTTTACTACAAGTACTTGAACTTGAAGATCAGCGACCTTCATACTTGCTGTCACGAATGCGTGATCTGGCAGGAAGCCATTTTAGTGACGACTTGTTGAAGTCACTATGGCTTTCGCGTTTCCCTAATAACATACAAATAATTCTTGCTGCTTCCAATGAAGATCTAACCCGGTTAGCAGCAATGGCTGACAAAATTAATGAACTTGTTACTCCAGCTTATGTCAGTGCTGCTAATGCTGCACCTTCCAGTTCATCCCTCGAACAACAAGTGGCTGAATTGACCAAAAAAGTATCTGAACTCTCTACAAGTCTTCATGCTTCACGGAGATACAATCGATCAAATCAGAGCCCACGTAATAAATTTCGTGCCCGAAGCAGGAGTCGATCTCGTCACAATACTCGAACACAGTACAAAGAACCCACAAATGGCATATGTTTTTATCATATGAATTTTGGCGCTCAAGCTCGCAAGTGTGCCCCTCCATGCACTTTTGAACAAGCGGGAAACTAAATGGGCAGTCTTCTGCTGGCCAACAGAATGTCCGCCACATTGACAGAATAGTACTGGCTGATCGTTCAACTCAGTTATGTTTTCTAGTAGATACTGGAGCTGACATATCAGTGCTCCCGAGAACTAAAATAAATGTTCACCAACTTAATAAACTTGTACTGTATGCAGCCAATGGTACCCAAATTGCAGCCTACGGCACCAAACTATTGACACTTGATTTAAACTTGCGCCGGACTTTCAACTGGCCTTTTATTATTGCGGATGTAACTCAAGCAATTATTGGTGTCGACTTCGTGACACATTTCCACCTTCTAGTGGATGTCAAGAATAATTGCTTAATTGATGCCACAACTCAGCTGACATCACAGGGCCAAGCTTCTCACATATCGAACGTACCTACCAACATAAGTGTTGTATCGGGCAGCACACGGTTTCATCGGCTATTAGCAGAATTCCCTGACATTTTAAACCCATCCAAATCAGGGCAGCATACTCATTAGCCAGAACTCTTATCATCACATTGAAACACATGGCCCACCTGTATTTTCCAAGCCTCGTCGTCTTTTTCCAGAGATGCTAAAAACTGCTCGCAAAGAATTTGAATTCATGCTAGCACAGGGAACCATTCGCCCATCTAAAAGTCCATGGGCCAGTCCACTTCACATGGTTAAAAAGTCTAATGGTGACTGGCGGCCTTGTGGAGATTATCGTCGACTTAATGCCGTCACAGTCCCTGACAGATATCCAGTCCCACATATCCAAGACTGTACCCATCTTTTTCATGGAACAAACATATTTTCTACCCTCGATCTTGCCAGAGCATATCATCAGATCCCAGTGCATGCTGAAGATGTGCCCAAGACTGCAGTGACTACACCATTTGGTCTCTTTAGGTACTTATATATGCCATTTGGCCTTCGCAATGCTGGCCAAACATTTCAGCGTTTCATACACCAAGTACTGTCTGGCCTCGATTTCTGCATCCCATATTTTGATGATATCCTGGTTGCATCTACAGATGCGGAAGAACATTTTTAACATCTGCATCAGATTTTCACTCGCCTTAAAGATCATGGATTAAAACTAAATCCATCCAAATGTGTACTTGGTCAACCCTCAGTTTCCTTTCTTGGATGTCTTATCACCCAGAATGGAGTCAAACCTTTACCGGAAAGAGTCAAAGCAATTAACGACCTACCTCAGCCCAAAACCATCTCTGAATTGAAGCGTTTTCTAGCAATGTTAAATTTCTACCGACGCTTTCTGCCAAATGGCGCAAAAACACAAGCCTGCCTACATAAGTTTCTGAAGAATAGCAAAAAAAAAAAAAAAAAAACAATCAACGAGCTGTCCCTTGGACTGAATCTGCATCTGCAGCATTCGTGCAATGCAAACACGATCTGGCAAATGCAGCCACACTTTCTTATCACTCATCTAGTGATCAGCTCTCTATAATGGTAGATGCATCTGACACGGCCATAGGAGCAGTGCTTCAAGCCCATACCACTAAAGGACTTTCCCCAATGGCATTCTTCTCCAGAAAACTTACTACTGCAGAAAGGAAATACAGCACATATGACAGGGAGCTACTTGCTGTGTACTGTGCTGTTAAATACTTCTGGCACAACTTGAAAGGACACGACTTCATCATTTTCACCGATCATCGACCATTAACCTTCGCTTTTAGAAAAAACTCTGACTCATGTTCTCCTCGTCAGCTTCGACATCTGGATTTCATCGCCCAGTTTAGTACAGATATCAGATATGTCTCTGGTACTGAAAATTGTGTCGCTGATGCTTTGTCTCTGGTAAACAATATCAACCTCACTACCCCAGATTTCTCTGAAATTGCAAAAGCTCAATTGCATGATGAGGAACTCAAGAACCTAATCTCAAATCCACAAACCTCCCTTCAGTTACAACCGCTGCACATTGATCCAATGCTTAAAATTTACTGTGACATAGAGAACAATAGAATACGTCCCTATATTCCTGTCAATTTTAGACGTGAAGTGTTTAATGCCTTGCACAATTTGGCACATCCGGGAATCCGTGCCACCAAAAAGCTGATCGCAGACAGATTTGTCTGGCCAGCAATGAATCAAGACATCACAGAATGGACTCGTCCATGTATTAGATGTCAACGGTGTAAAGTATCCTGTCACACTCACAGCCCCATTCAACAACTTAACCTTCCAGCAAGACGCTTTGATCATGTGCACTTAGACTTGGTTGGCCCATTGCCTCCTTCAAATGGTTACACTTACCTCCTCACTTGTATTGATCCGTACACAAGATGGCCTGAAGCCATTCCTATTGAAAATATATCCGCCGAAACTGTATCTCGAGCATTCATCTCCCAGTGGCTTTCAAGATTTGGCATGCCTACCACCATCACTACTGACCAAGGCCGACAATTTCAATGTCACTTGTTCGCATCCCTCACCTCTCTTCTTGGCATTCGCCATATTCGCACAACACCATACCATCCATCTGGAAATGGGATGGTGGAACGCTTTCACCGATCTCTCAAACAAGGTCTAAAGTGCCACAGTAGCACAACTGGACAGAAGCCTTACCCCTAGTCTTGCTTGGTCTTCGCACAGCATTCAAAGAAGACATTGGTAGCACTTGTGCTGAAATGTTATATGGTGCAACCCTCCGTCTGCCAGGTGAATTCTTTCACCCAGAATCTACTCCAGTTATCGACCCTCCAACATTCCTTCAACATTTACGTGAGACCATGAGCAATATCTCGCCAACCCCAGCATCTTCGCATAACCAGCCAAGCTATTTTGTACATCCTGCGCTTGAGACATCTTCGCACGTATTCGTGCGCAACGATGCAATTAAGCCAACTTTAACACCTTCATATGATGGTCCATTCAAAGTTGTCAAACGAACACCGAAACATTTCACCATCATCTGTAATGGCAAACAATCAGTGATTGGAATCGATCGTCTCAAACCAGCATTTCTAATGCAAGATCCAACGACTTCCTCATCAACATCACTCCCGGAAGAAAGCTTACATCCCGTTAAAAAGCAACCTAAAACTACCAGATCTGGAAGAAAGGTTAAATTTAACCCAAAGTACTTATAACGTACCGATGGTACTTGGGGGGGGAGTACTGTGGTGTTCTGACAGATACTTCAACTTCTATTCATGAGATGGCGCCACGTGTAAAATCCAGTTCTTAATCGGAGCAGCAAAGCGACGTCATTACTCACTCAGACTTCTCAAGAGACAACTGTACGCGGCGGTAGCATGAACTGTGTTCCGAGCTCTGTGTTGATCTCTGCAATGTAATTTAAATTGTAATTTAGTACTTAATATGTTCTTTTGTTATAGGAGATTGTCTACTCTTATTTTCTTTAATTATATCATGCATTAAGCACACGACCACCAAAAGATCATTATTATAATTTATATAAAAAAAGACTAAACATATTTGAAGGATTCCTGTATAGCTATTTCGCTACCGAGTTATCGCTAAAGCATAATTTCATCTCGTTGGTTGTTCAAAGATAATTTTCTATAATGAATGATGCCTTTTCTTTGGAAAAATTCTTTTGCAGACTTTTCGTGCTAGCCTATTCCCTAAGAAATATAGAACTATTTAGACTTACGCAATTTGAAATCAGCGTGTATGCTAGATTTGGCGCGCTTTTAAATGGGCGCTTTTGCACATACATTTTTGCTGCAATTTTTTTACGGTCCTCAAAACGGAGTAGTACCCATTAAAAAAAAAAAAAAAAAAAAAGGAAATTCATCTCAGCATTACACAAAGGAAATATACATTTACCTTCAAAATTGTAAAAACAACCTTGTATTTAGCGTAAGTATATGGAAACACTCAATCGATTTCGAGGGTCGCTAAAAGTCCCTCCTCATCAGGAGAAAGAAATACCTAGAAAGAAGAAAAATAAAGGGGAAGGAGTCTTAGAAACACATGGTCCTTATCAGCACTGCACGTGGTTGTAACCGGATTTTTAATCAGAGTTGCACTGGCCACCTACTTTTACTGAGCCAGGCTATCTGATCAAACATGTAACACAAAGGACAAGAAAAATGGCGAAGTTAAAAATAGGGAGCGAGGGGCAAATGCACCTTCACGCTCAAAATCTGAACTTCGAATAATGGAAAGCAACCATTGAACGGATTTTTATACCCTCTGGTAGTACCAAACGCGAAGAGGTAACGCCATCTATCGGCAAAAATAACTGAATTAAGATAGTAGAATTTTAAAGCCATTAGGAAGAACTGGATTGGACTTAAAATCATTAACTAAACATGCTAAATCTTTGTGAATATGAAAAGCCTCAAACAATCCAATTCACCTATGGAAGAAGCCTTTTGGATAATTTTTGCAGACCCAAAGTCAAAATTATGGTTAAATGTCCAACTATGATACGCTATTGAAGATTTGTTAATTTTGCCTTTTCTGACATAAGATTCATGTTCCCTGATACAAAACTTTAACGCTCTTTTTTTTTGGCCAATATATCTTAAACCACAGAGACACGATATACTATAAATTCTCCAAGAATTCAAGACAGAAACGCAATATTTTAGAATCGAAGGGGGAATTTTATTAATAGGGGAGAAACCGACTTGAAAATTGAATTTCTGGAGAATCTGTGAATATACATTTACCTTATTTACAAATTTCCCTGTCTTCAGTCAAATAAAATTCCTTAACAGCATCTAAAAACTTCCTAAAACTATCTGAACTAGAATCTGTATACTGGCATTGCCACGTAAATTCATAAAACTAAAAGTTAAAAATATCCTCTATAGTGTAGGTGCACTGTAATGTTTGACCATATGTATTTCCTTCCTACAAACAGGACACTTATAATGGCAACTAAGTAAACCTTTTAGTTACACATCACTCAGTTAATGCTTTTTTCCCTTTCATTCGAAATCATACAGAAACTTCAAATTAATATTACAACATTCAACAATTTTACCGTGTAAACCACAAAATAGCAGTGTACTGAAATTCGTCTCATCATTCAAATTTACCGTAATCACACAACCAATTACATCATAATAGGGTTTTCATAGGATAATATGATACCTTGTTCTTCCAGCCTAGTGATGTCCTTTCGAATAACTAAGGAACGTAATTGTTATCAATTCTTTCTTGCAGTTTTGTTTTTAAATTATTGATTTCATTTAATACTTCTGTAATTGAAATTTTGTCCCCTTCAATAATTTTCACAGCATTGTGAAATAATTGTAAATTGTTGATGAACTGAAGACAAATTTGTGATGTGTCATTTTCAAAAAAAAGGCTGCAATATTCTTGTGATAAAAAGTATAAGCACTTAAATAACTGAAAGCAGTGAATCAGAAATGATTATTCATGTTTTTGTGTCCGTTGAGCGATAGTATTTATGATATTTTATGGGAAACCATATTCAGTCAAAAGTCTTTAATCCGGACATCCATAATCCGGAATGATCTATAATCCGGACCTCAAAGCTACAAACTGTTTGCACATGCCTAATGTGTTTACGCATGCTCGTGTGATGCATAACGGACAGTATAAGCTAAGCTAAAATTATCTAATTATCTATTTCAGTTAATGTTGAAGATTGTGTTGCTCCTTAATCTTTTAATTGGATCTGGCTTACTGTTAGAGCAATTTTATTAAAGTAAGCTTAAACTTTCGATTATGTCAAAAAGAATTTCCGATTCTGTAGCTGCCAAAGGATCTACAAAGCCAAAGCATGTTTCGATGTCCAACAAAGAAAAAGTGGAATTGCTGCAAAAAATGGATAAAGGCATATCCTTTGTTTCTTTAAACATTCCGAAATCTGTTTATCAATTTCCCGCTGCTCTGCAGGGGAGGGGGGAATGTCGCGGCACGCAATGAACTGGAAGTTGATCTGTCAGCACTATCCTTATCTTCAGGGCAGATGTTTTTATTTTATTTGGCTTATAATTCCTCACTAAATGTAGTATTTCATCTCGATGTACTCCGTAGTTGATGATATGATTTAAATCAAATTCCTCTTCATTATAAATATCACAAATACACATCAAATAATTTTCTGGTTGCAATTTTCTAATTTCGACTATGCGTAATGTATGCTTTACGCATGCGCACGGGAAAGAAATGTTTAATAAGGTAAACAAATAAATATGAAGCTTTTTTTTTTTTTTTTTTTTTTTTTTTTTGTAAATTTTGATACCCTTTAGATCATAATTGCTCTTTATTTTATAAATTATGGTTTCATATTTTTAATTTTGTAATTTCTGCATGCCATCTTACCAGATTTAAACTGATGATCTATAATCCGGAATCGTTGAAGCCCTGACAAGTCCAGACTAAAGACTTTTGACTGTAGTTTGTTTTTAACTAAATAATAGGGCTCTTGAATGCATCTAATTTGATAGTACCATTTTCTTCTGGTTTTGCTTCTACATTATTCATGTGTATTGGTTTGAATTAATGAGATTTTATCCATGATTGATGCGTTGCTGAAATAGATTTATCTTCCTTATATAGCGTGGACATTGTTCACTCCTAGTGTCATGATATGGATTATGCCTGTACTAAGTCTTTAGTTTGCTTTTGTGCCGTTTATGCATTTTTTAGTTTCCTCATTACATTCTGCTGATTTGCGTTTATCTGAACCATGCCCTACAATATTTAGTGGTGTGGTTGTAGCCTAAACATTTGATGCATTGTGGGATCGTCAGATACTCCTTAAGTATTCTATAAAGTAAAAGTTGTAAGTTGGCTCCAGTTTTTCATTAGCTTTTTTAATGTTACTGAATCCACTCATGTTCCCTAGTGTTGTCCGTATTTGGCTTTCATTCTTTGGGTTTTAACTAGTATATCTTTTTACATCATCCTTGCCAGTGCCTTTATTCATGTTATATATAATTACTCTTGGATCCAATTTCTCTGAATATTTCATTTCTACCACGTCCTTTTGTTGCTTGTTTTCTTAAATCGTTTCCTGTAGTATTGTCAGGTCATCTTTTTTGGTTACTTCTAAGAGCAATCCTCCCTTGCTAATTTTCTTAGCATCTTCAACTCCTTCCTTCAACTTGGTGTTATTTATATTTTTTTATTATTTTATCTTTTACTTTTTCTGGTGTACTGTTCTGTTTTGGATACAGTAACAGAACATGTGCTTCTCCTGATTGCCTATTTCATGATAGCAATCTGCTATATTGTTCACTGTTTATAATTCAGATCATGATCTAAGGATTTCTGCATAGCATGTGCGCTCTTACATGAGCTCTTGAATAATGTGCTTTAGATTTTGGAACTGAGAAAAAGGCTGAATCAAACTTAACTCAAGTTTAAAAAAATCTGCAAAGGGCACATTTCTTTCATGTTAACATGAATTGCCACTATATTAATTAATTAATTTAAAAAAACCATAAGTAGATATGTTTGAAATGAAAAATTAAAAAGTAGAAGAAATTTCATTTCCTTTAAGTAGTAACAAGTGTGAATGGTGTATAATAATGTGAGATCCTTTAGGTTTTTCGAAGCTGCAAGGGTTTAACATTTTTCAAGTCTTTACTGCTGGCCCCCATGCATATGGTGGATTGAATTATTGCTTATTAATTCTTATGCCCATGTTATTCTTAAACTGAAACAGGTGCTGAATAATATAAAGCTCAACCTGTATATCATGGAAAATACAGGGTTTCTGATGTTTTAAATAATATTAGGTGAATCAAATAGTAGCTAGATACCCTTATGTATGTGGTTGCTATCTCATATTTGATTTAGAAACTTAATTAAGTTACATTTTTCAGGAGGAATTAAGAATGTTTTCATAAAAAATAAGCACTCTTTAAGAAGTTAAAGGCCTTTTTTTTTAAACTATAATAAGTTTTAACTGTTGTTAGGGTTTTTTTTTATTCTGCTTTATCATGCTTCATTAATTTTAATTATATTTCAGTTACTTTTAATCATCATTATGGGAGAAGCACTGGCTTGTCCTATATGTGGAATTTTTTTAATTGAACCATATGTGCGATGTGCAAAATGCAAGAATCCAACTCGTTCCTTTTGCCTCCAGTGTTTTGCCAAAGGACGTGAATATGAAAGTCATCGAAATAATCATCCATATACTATAGTGGTAAGTATGTGCTTGATGTGTATTGATAATTTATCTTTTTCCTAGTTTTTGCTTTCTATTTTCATTGCAGCGTATTTGCGTTTTTAATGAGTAATAACATCGAAACATGCTTCTGAGTTGTTTTTTTATTATTATTTTTTTTTTATTTTGTGGTTTCAGATATTTTATATTATCAGGTTCAATGTTCCTTCTAACCTTCTTCGGGAACATACAAGGACCTGACTCGGAACAGAGAGCTTACTAAAGCTATGTTCACTAATTGTAGTAAGTAGACAGGATACAGACGAAGGGTATACAAAACCCTTTATTTTTCTCTATATACAATGACTTCCGTACTTTGGAATACAATGACCCTCCACTCGGGGTCTAACGTAAAAAAGTATAAAAAATAAAACTAAACTCTAATTTAACTTTAGAATAATACACGTGGAAGATTGGCCTTATAATAACAGGAAGCGTATGTAGCACAGAGACTGTGAACACTACAATACATTTAATTTATCAAGAGGATTAAAACCTCTGGCCTGGAAGGCAAATAGCAACTGCGTAACTTCTAAGGTAAGCTGCCTGCTTCGAATTCACTGCTTCCTCTCTTTCGCTTGGCAAAAAGGCCACACTTAAATACTTGGTGTTCGCCAGACAAACTTTGCATAAAAACCTTCACGCTTATAATTCTGGCCGGAAGTAGAAAATAAGAAGTGATAGTAAAGATTTAAAATAAAATAAACGTTAGTAAAACTTAAGATCCTTACATACTTCCCGCCAGAGTTAATTAGTTTGAAACTGAGGTCTAAAACGACCTTGTTGAAAACTTTTAGCTCTAGAATCTAACGCGAGGCCAATCTTTTACAAACATTTCTCACTAGAAACTAGAAATTAAAAAAAAAATTTGTTTTACAATAGCAGCTCCATGGACCACCAATTTTTCATCCGTACTGCATCTAAACAGGAGCTTTTATTCAAATCTGGTTCCTTCCAGAGATCTGGAAGGAAAACTAGTTTAATGAAATGTTACACAATGAAATGGCAAGTAACATGCATATTTATATTTCTCTTAACATTCTTATTTCATTCATGACTATTTTAATTATCTCTCCCCGTGCTCTCTGACATGTGTTGTAAAAGAACACCAAACACGAATGTGTTTATGTATACGTGTGCCACACTTCCTCCTACAATCAAAACACTACTAACGTGTTAAAATTCAACATAACGAGACCTCTTAACACACCCTACTTTCAACTCTAAATCCTGAGATACTATTCTAAAAGTGGCTAACTCTAAAGTGTAGCGTCAGAGAGCCTAACTACATCATTCAACCTTTAACACATATTCGCCCTGGTTTAATCTTTACAGTCACACGAATAACAAATTTTTAACATTACTTTCACTTTTACCATATCACGGTATTTCTTAACATTTAAAATAACAGTTCACATGTATATAAGAACATATCAACATGCCGTTAATTTTACACATTTGAAAACATACATTAGTAGTACATTGTTAACTTCTATTCTTTTCAAAGCAAGTGCCAATTCTTTCTACATTGAAATAATACTACATTTCAAAAAGTCTTTCAGACTAAAACTTCTTTCTTGCTAGAATGTTTTAAATAAAATTTATACAATAATTTTTTACAATATTTAAGTCTTTACACAACGCTATTATACATCAACTTTAGTTTTACGCACGAGTAATTTAAAAACATAATACGAAAATCGGTCACAACTCATTTCTCGCCCTTTTGGCGATAAAGGTAGACCTCGCATGAGGTAAAACTTCTTGAAATCTGCCACTTGCAGTAAGAATGAAAGATTAACTTAAGTTTGCAAGGTAACATAAAATTTTACTTATCTTTGTAATATTCGGACATCCTTTTCTGGGCCCAGTCTTTAAAGTTACTGCAGATAGTAGCTTGGTTTATCCTCCTTCTTGTACGGGCTCGCCCTTCAGTGCTTTCCTCTGGAAGCTTCCTTTTTTCACCAGTACGGCCACCCTTGAATACTTTCCTTTTCTCCTCTGCTTGTGGTCTTTGCCGTTTGATGGCAGCTGGTCTTGGCGGAACTGGGAAACTTCTGTCGTGATCCTGCTTGGACCTCGTTGTTGGCCGTTCAAATTTTTCTTGTACTTTTTCCTCCGCCGCTGATGGCCCTTCCGCAGTTCGGCGACTTTTGCTGCGGAGAGTTCTGTCGGATGAGTAGATCTTCCGTTTTAAAGCCGGGTTATAGTTGCCGTCATTTCTCCTGGTCCTCTTCACATACGTCGTCCTTCTCCCTTCTTCATTCTGGGGGTGTTCGTGAACTCTGTTTTCTGGACGGTGGATCGGCTTCTTTTTCTTGTTACCTTCCATTTTTCCGCGGGGCAATTTTCTTTTCACTTGCTTCTGTCTCTCATTGGCTTGCCCTTGTACTTGTCGTTTTTTCACCTCTGGAACTTGTACCTGCGGTGTCTGCCGTGCCAGATCCTGCAAAAGATCTGAAAAGATTTGCATTTTATTACGATCGAAGTAGGGCTTGATTTGATCAATGTTTGCGGAACAGGTTTCACCATTTCTCGCTTTTAACACTACAACAGCGTGAGTTATTTTTTCTAT
The DNA here is from genome assembly GCF_044657685.1 of Stegodyphus dumicola. NCBI lineage: Eukaryota > Metazoa > Arthropoda > Arachnida > Araneae > Eresidae > Stegodyphus > Stegodyphus dumicola. Next base: position 111,941,840 of record NC_140777.1, on the reverse strand, counting down.
AACATATGGTCCTTCAAATCGTGGAAAAAATTTGGCAGTTTTATCTTCTGGTTCTGAAGAAAGTGAATGCTTAATTTTTAAAACTTCATCCCCTACTTTATAAGTTACTCCCCGTCGTTTCAAATCATAATATAATTTCTGTTTTCTTTGTGCTACTTCCGTATTCTTTTTTGCTTCTTTTATTAGTTTTTCTATATCACCCATTTTAAATTCTGGGGCTCTTTGTTGCACATAAAATAGTTTATCTAACGGTGTTATAATCTTTCTGCCTAGAAATAACTCAGCAGGAGTTTTGCCCGTTGTATCATGTTTTGCGGTCCTAAGGGCGAAAGCAAATTCATTGACATAGTTATCCCAGCTTTTATGAAAATTTTTAACATAACTACGGATAATTTTCACTATATTTCTGTTGACCCGTTCTGCTATATTTGATTGCGGCCGATACGGGACCATTTTTAAATGACGTATGCCCAGTTTTTGGCACATGTCTTCAAATATATTACTTACAAATTGAGGACCATTATCCGATATAACTTTTAGGGGCGCCCCGTATTTTAAAATATATTTATTTAAAATAGAATCGGTAACCAATTTCGCGGAGGCTCATTTTAAGGGAACAATTTCGGTCCATTTACTAAAATGATCAACCATAACAAGGAGATAGCGACTTTTATTTAACTGACTTTTTGGGAAAGGGCCCAATAAATCGATGCCAATTATTTCATTTGGAAATTCGGATTTAATACTATTTAGAAACCCAGCCGGGTGGAAATTAATATAATTAACGGCTTGACATGTTGGGCAGGACTGGACATACGCCCTTGTTAACTTTTGCAGTTCAGGAAAGTAGACTGCCTCGTGTACGCGTTGGATAGTTTTTCGAATACCAGCATGAGAAGCTAAAGGGCTGTCATGGAGCTCATGAAGGATATTTAATCTAAGACTAGCTGGGATAACAGGTCGAAATTCGTTGTTGGAATTCGTAGTTTTTGTGTAGAATAATAGACCATGTATTAGTTCGTAATGGGCCGCCCTATTTCTTATCGCCACAATATCTTGGTGGCTAAAATTTTCAGGATCCTTTAAATACTCATAAATACTTCCAAACTCAGGATCCTTACCCAGTTCTGTTATTACAGTTTCTCGGGAATTTATTGTACACGCTGTAAGCATTGCAACTTTTTTGGTATTACCCTGTTCGTCTAATTTAATTCGTGATAGGGCATCTGCTACGATATTTTCCTTTCCGGGAGTATGCTTGATTACCAGATTATATTCTTGCAGCTTGAGTGCCCATCTTATTAACCTTGGGGATAAATTTTTTCCTGAGTACAATCTAGTTACCGCTGCATGATCAGAGTATACTGTTATCGGCGCCTTTCCAAAATAGACTCGGAACTTTTGCACTGCTAACAGAACTGCAAGTGCCTCTCTCTCGGTCGCGGAATAGTTTCTTTGTGTTTGATTTAAAGTTCAGCTAAAAAATGCCACGGGCTGCTGATTTTGCGAAAGTACCGCTCCTACCGCATAATCCGAAGCATCCGCTGAAATTTCTAAATTTTCATCCTTTTCAGGAAATTTTAACACAGGGGCTTGCGTTAATGCTTGTTTTAATTTTTCGAAAGCACTATTGGCTTCGGCCATCCACAAGAATCTTGCCTTTTTCCTTTTTAATTTTAACAATGGCTCAGCGATAGCTGCAAAATCTTTTATAAAGGACCTATAATATGAACAAAGTCCTAGAAAAGAAGAGAGCTTCTTTGCCGTGTTTGGAGTCGGATACTTTTGTACAGCGATTATTTTTGATTCATCTGTCTCGATCCCTTTTTGAGATATTTTGTAACCTAAATATTTTAATTCAGGGGCTGCAAATTTGCACTTTTCGACATTAACTTTTAGACCGGCCTCATTTAATAAAGAAAACACCTGTCTTAAATCCTGTACATGTTGGTCTAGATTATCACTAGTAATAATGATATCATCTAAATAGATAAATGTGGACTTTCCAAGAACAGGTCTTAACACAATGTCCATGCATCGCTGAAATGTTGCTGGGGCCCCTGAAAGGCCAAACGGCATACGCAAAAATGCATAAGTGCCAGACTTGGTTATAAAAGCAGTCTTAGGCACGTCCTCAGGCCTCACCCCTATTTGAAAATAACCAGTCGTTACGTCTAAAGTCGTCATAAATTTGGTTGATTTTATGTTCCTTAAAATTTCTTCTATGATCGGCAACGGATATACCGGATATTTCATTATGGAATTTAATTTACGGTAATCAATAGCGAATCTCCACCTTTTTGGATGCTCCAAAGGATAATCATTATTTTTCTTACATAAAACCACCGGGCTAGCATAACTACTTGAGATGGGCGTTATGATCTTTTTACGTAGCATATCGGTAATATGCCATTTTATAATTTTTTCCTTATTCTTATCATACCGGTATGGTTTTTGACGAACTGGCAATGCATCTCCGGTGTCAATACTATGGTTAGTAACCTGAGTAAATCCTGGAATATCACTAAATAACGAAGCAAATTCACTTACCACTTGTCGGATTCTATCTTGCTCGTCATTAGGCAGGTGGTCAAGATTTAACCTTGGCGGTTCAACCTTTTCTACACGCACTGGTTTCATTGTCAGCTTAAGGGTTGCTTCATTAAAATCCAGTGTAGCTTGTGCGCCTGAAAGAAAGTCTATTCCTAAGATCAAATGTGCTTGCAGATTCTTTACTATAAAAAACATAACCTTTACTTGTTCGTCCTTGATACGGATGTATAGCGGTAATTTACCTATGCACTTACATCTTTCTCCTTGCGCAGCTAACACTGTCGTATTATCCGAATTATATATGCGATATTTACGAAAATACTTCCTAAAAAAATCTTGCCACACAGGAACACTGCGCGCCTGTATCCAGGAGTGCGGTGGCCGGGATATTATTCACCAAGACTTCAATCTTCGGAAGAGTCAAATTTTTCACCATTACTGTATTTAACTTGTAGGAAGAGGGGTTTTCGTGGCCTTCGGATTTCCGCACCCTCTCGCGAGCAGAAATCCGTTTTAGTTTAAATTATTTTTCCTTTCCGTGCTTTCCTTCTTTTTCCCCTGGCCTTGAGACTTTTTTCCTGGGTTGCTATTGAACTGTCGACGTTCGCCGGCTGTTTTTGAATGCTCGGGTTTCCTTGCCCACTGATTCGCTTTTTCTCCGTAGCCGTATGCTTGAGTTTGCTGTAGTCTTGGTGTACCAAATTGGTTTCGCTGTTGATATTGGCGTCTTCTTTCGACGTCCGCCGTTCTTCTACTTTCAAACTGGATTGCTAGCTCAAATAACTTTTCCAGTGTAGTCGGATTTCTTAATTCAATAAAGTCTTGCACTTGGGGTAGTAACCTCGGCAAAATCACTTGAATTATTTCAGGATCCGGACGGTTTCCATACAAGAGCTTGAAAACGTGAATTTTTCTTAAAATAAAGCTCGAGAGGTTTTCGATTCTTTGTTGATATATACTAAAAAGTTTGGTTTCTAATTTCGCACGATCCCTTATAACAGGGAAGGCTTTTAGTAGGGCAGTCTTGAAATTTTCGTAAGTATAGGTGGGACTTCCTGCTTGACCCAAGAGACTTCTGCCGATACATTTGAACCAGTTAAGCGCTTGGCCCCTCAAAGCGCTGGTAGCTAAGGTAACTTTTTGAAACTCGTGCACAGGGTAGAGCATGAAGTGGTCATCCAATTTTTCCAAAAAACTGGTTACCGGTGAGTTTCCATTAAACGTTGCTTCTGGTTTCATCGAAGTGCGCATGGTCTGGACGATGTAACCGAATCCTTCCATGGCGGCAGCTGGCATTTCTGGATTCTGAGCCGTTTCTGCAGGCAGCACAGGTTCTTCTTGAAACTCGGCCATGGTTATTCTTCTTCGTTGGGCGCCACTCTCAGGTTCAATGTTCCTTCTAACCTTCTTCGGGAACATACAAGGACCTGACTAGGAACAGAGAGCTTACTAAAGCTATGTTCACTAATTGTAGTAAGTAGACAGGATACAGACGAAGGGTATACAAAACCCTTTATTTTTCTCTATATACAATGACTTCCGTACTTCGGAATACAATGACCCGCCACTCGGGGTCTAATGTAAAAAAGTATAAAAAATAAAACTAAACTCTAATTTAACTTTAGAATAATACACGTGGAAGATTGGCCTTATAATAACAGGAAGCGTATGTAGCACAGAGACTGTGAACACTACAATACGTTTAATTTATCAAGAGGATTAAAACCTCTGGCCTGGAAGGCAAATAGCAACTGCGTAACTTCTAAGGTAAGCGGCCTGCTTCGAACTCACTGCTTCCTCTCTTTCGCTTGGCAAAAAGGCCACACTTAAATACTTGGCGTTCGCCAGACAAACTTTGCATAAAAACCTTCACGCTTATAATTCTGGCCGGAAGTAGAAAATAAGAAGTGATAGTAAAGATTTAAAATAAAATAAACGTTAGTAAAACTTAAGATCCTTACAATATTAGTATCACTTTCATTTGTTTTATTATTAATACTTGTGTGTTAGCACAACCACCTTGGTGCAGTTTTGCAATTTTTTACAGAAATAAAGGTGATTTTGTGAATTTAATTTGCAACTTACAATGGATACTACCTAAAGAACTGTTGTATGCATGGTTGCCAGAGTTTGGCAGCTTCTACTAAGGTGGTTATGATAATACATAAGTAACCTATTGTTAATTATAGTGATTGCAATTTGAAATAAATATCAGTCAAATATGTGTATTTGTTGCAGTTTTATTGTAGTTTGCCACTGTGCTTCTGATATTGCATGTAGTTTGTTCCGAACTGAATGTGAATGTGGGATGAATTTTAAATGTATTGTTTTATTTTGCACAATTGCCACCACTTGTTACTGCTTTCAATGCCCAATGGGATTAGGCTTTGAACTGCTTTTTACTTTGTATTTTTTCATATATATGGCTCTTAGAAGCTGATCATCATTGAGGCTATTCATATATTCCTCATAAATACATATTATGCTATTATTAACAAATTTCTATCAGAAGTACAAAAAGGAAAGTGTGGTGACATTTACTCTAAATTTTTGTTTCTGCCCAATCTAAAAAAAATTAAATTAAGACTTATTAGAAAGAAGTAGCCAATTGCTTATGGACAATTTAGAAAACAATTTTATTAAAAAGTACCTTTATTTTAAAAATGGGATTTATTTGAAAAAAAAATATATCTAGTGAGGAACTTAGTTAACCCTTTGACAGTTTCATTTTTTTCCAGAATTCGGTCAAAAAAAAGTCACATTTTTTTATTGCATTTTTTCGTTCATTTTACTTTTTTAAGTAAAGATGTGTTATTAAAATTAACATTTCTAATATTTTTAAGCATTTATTACAACTTTTTTCTTTAATGAAAATAATCAATTTTCCCTGCAAGTTGTTTTTTTTCCTACATGAATGCAAAACAGGGAAGTTACATTTACAATTAAAATAGTACAATTATTTAACAGATATTTTCGATTACAATTCAGTTACATTTACTGTTATGTTTTGATACAAAACATACTTACCCTTCTTTTTTAAAGATCTGATTTAGTGTGATATATCTTAAAGCAAGGCGACAGGCACAGTCCAACATCACAGTCTGGGCAAAAATACCTTGTCTCTTTTCTAATTCTTTTGCCATTGTCATTTTTTTTCAACGAATACACATAACACTGTCTTGCGGGTCTTAGTTTTTTCTCTGTAGGTGGAATAACCTCTAAAAATGTCTTTCTGTTAGTCTTAGTGGAGTTGGTGAATATCCAGGACGGCCTTTTTTTTCTTCTATTGCTGCATGCCTTTCAATAAGTAGATCAATAATTTCCAATCGAAACTGTAAATTCGTATCTTTACCACCGTGCTTTTTATACAAAACATAAGCATTCCATAAACAGATGTCTAGAAGATGAAAAAATATTTTTTGTAGTATTTCTTGCTTCGCTTCTTTATTACAGGATAATTACTTAGGTTCTGGTTCATTCGATCTACACCACCCATTGTGTTATTATACTCCATAACTACTTTAGGTTTTTGTTTAATTTCATTCGTCGAACTGGATACTTGAACCATTTCCGAATTATGTATTGTAGATATGAGAGACACGGCTTTTTTGTCCATCCATTTCATAATGCACACTTTTCCCCTCTGGTAAGCAAGCACTTTCCCTTTTTTGAAGTTTTTTTGTCAACAGTGCTTTAGGAACTTCCTTTCTTTGAAGTTTTGATGTTCCGTACATATCTGTACAGTAACTAATGAGGATATCTGCTATTTCAGGAGATGAATAAAAGTTGTCAGTTGTCAGACAATATCTTTTATGTAAAAGTGGTTGCATAAGTGTAATAACTACCTGCGAAGATTTGCTCAAATGTTTGTAACTTTCATCAAACACAGTTCCTTTTCCGGTGTATATTATCATAGACCATACATATCCAGACTTCGACTCACAAAGCATGTACAATTTTATTCCGAAGCGTGATCGCTTTAGAGGAATATACTGTTTCCAACTTAGCCTTCCTTTGAACAATATAAGACTCTCGTCTATGGTAACATCATGTTCAGTGATGATCATTTCTTTGAAACGAGATTTTAAATGCTTTAGCACGGGCCATATTTTTGATAATTTTGGACACTTATGAGAATTTATGTCAAAATTGACATTATCTGAAAAATGCAAATAACTGTAAATTAATTTAAAGCGGCGATATGACATCACTTTTGGAAAAAAAATGGCGTGGATGCTGAATGCCTCTTGCTCCAATACTGCTCAACAACTGGCTTTTTTACAACACCTTGCAGAATATTCAAAGCAAAAAATACATGTAATTCATCTTTCAATGTTGGCGTCCATTTTTTGCTCTTGGAATGCCTACGAAGTGTACTGTTTTTTATGCATTGCTCAGCATATCTATTTGTTTCAAAAACAATCAGGTCAAGCAAATAATCGTCTATGAAAGCATCATAGAACTTAACCTTTAGTCTCATCGATTTACCTTTAGTCTCATCGATATCCAAGTTAATTTTTGGAATTCCAGTGAAAGCAAATCTGGGAGGCGGATCCGAAGGATTATCACAACTAATTTAAAAAAATTGTCTTGCTTGACTGATTCCGTCTGTATTACTATCAGAGTCACTACTATCCAGGTCCTCTAGTAAACTTTCGCTACTATCATTTACAGATAATTCAGTTTCTGATTCCAAGTCACAGTTCGAATTACAAGAAATTAGCTCCATACGCTCTGAATTATCCATTATTTAAAAGTAAAAATATATTATTCAATCAATTAATAATAATTGAATAAAATTATCAGGCGGTTAGTAAAATATAACCAGAAAGCTATACACTGAAAGACAACAATTCGTCTTCTGATACAAAACATGCGAAAAAACCCGCGCTTTTGAACCAATCAGACAATAAACTGCAAACTATCATTTACTGGACAACTATCGCCATCTATACGAATAATTTGTTACTAAAATTGGAAAAAATATGGCCGAAACAGTGCAAGCGAAATAGAAATCAGATTGCCCGTACGGTAAAGGCTCGAGTACGGGCAAAACAGGGAAGGGGTTAAAGGCAATAATTGCATTGGAAATTGAATGTATATTTCCTAATGTGGCCACAGCAATGTTCATTAAGTATAGCCATTACAAATTATAGCAGTGAAAGGTCTTTTTTCAGCATTGTAAGGAATAAATAATTATTTACATTTCTTTTATGGGACAGAGCAAATTAAATGATTTGAGAATTTTATGCACTGAGCGTGAGTTTTTTAATAACTTATATAATGAGTGATATTTTCAACAAATTTACACAAGGGAAAAAAAAAAAAAAGGCTAGGAGAATAAAGATATAAGCTACTTTTTTTTTTTTAAAAAAAATGTAGTTTGTTTTTATTCATATAGGTTTTTTTTAAAAAAAATATGAACTTTATATTTTTACTTTGCATAATGGTAATAAATGGACTTTTTCTAATTTTGATTTGCTGGTTATCCTACTTTCATTACCCCTTCTATGTATTTTGTTATGAAGAGAAGTGTATTATTGTTAGCAGCCTATGGGCACTGAATATCTTAGGACACCCGTGTTCATTTGTACATTTTTTTATTAATAAAGGAAATCTGAAGTGCCTTTATGAAATTGTTTATTTTGCTTTCAGGAAAAATTTAGGTTTGGGTTTATGTAGCTATGAAGCTGGGCTGGCACAAAAGATCTTGGGCAAAGAACATTCCCATATATATTCCTTCTATCTCTTTCTTTATATTTTCAGGCTAATTTAGCTAAGCACATGCAATATGCAGACTTCTGAAGGGCTAAGTTGCACAAAAACTAATTAGAATGATATATCATAATCCATGTATTGTAAGCATGGTAAGCAATGCATGATCAAAAATGTCATTTCTGTGCATTTATCATGAATTAAATATGGCATATGAATATAAGAAAATTCATTGTTGATTGTTTGTTGGCCTACAAGACAGTTCAAGTAAACATGCCTTGATCACTTCTGCATTACACCAGAAAAGACTGGTGCCTCATAAAAGTGATGAGGACCTTGATCATTTTGTAGACTCACCAGGTATTTTCCAAACCATAAATGATTCTGTGTATCATAAGGTCAAGTATTTGCTGCAGTTTATGATGATTGGAACTTTGAACACGTTTTGTAACCTCAGTGTGTTTTCTTTTCTTTTTCTTCTTCTTCTTCTTCTTTTTTTTTTTTTTTAGTAATGTGTTTTGTTCCCTTACTTTCTGCTGTTTCATGTCTTATCATCTGTGTACATTTGATACATAAAGATTTTGTTTCTGACCTTGTATATCCGAAGGTATTTCTGACCCTCTTCCTAGTATTTCCAATTTTGTATGATTCTGATTTATCTTTTTATATCCTATTCCTCCTGGAAGTTTATATACATTTAGCTGAAACATTCTGTATATATATTACTTAACAATTGCTAAGGAACAGAAATATTTTTTGAAAGAATTGGCATTGATTGAAAAAATAAAAATCAGCATATATTTGGTACATTCTTTATAATGCAAAATGATACATGTATTTTCAGCATGTGGAAAAAGAAGATAAGGAAAAATAAAACAAAAAAGTTGCTTATTGGAGCAATATCATATAGTCCTGAAAAATGCTCCATCCCAACCATTGAGGTTAATATTCATCAATATTATAGTACAATATTAGGTTTAATATTTTTCTGTGTAGATGTCACATTTATGTACAAGACTTTCAAAAAATATCTCCATAATTATGCGTAGTACCTTGAGAAAAACTGATATTTTAAGCATTTTGTTATTTGTTCATATTTCTTAATGGTAATCAGCTAATGTGTAGAATATGTGCTTCATAAAAATTATGTATTCTTCTTTTAGATGCATGCTTTCATATTTTTTAAAAATGGAAGCATATATAATCTGCTCTTTAGAAAGCCTGCGAACTGTGATTTCTAACGGCACAATTTTTTATATGTTTACTTATATACATTTTCTTTATTAGAGAAATAATTTTACACTTTTTAATCCTGAATGGATGGCATCTGAAGAATTGAAGCTTCTTGATGCAATAGCAGAGCGGGGAATTGGAAACTGGTAAACATTACTTTGCTGTTGTATGATCTAAGATGCATGGTCCTAGAATCCTATTGTGTTTGCCTTTTTTGTGTGTTATTCAGTTAAAGTAATTTTTATATAGTAACTGATTTAAGTTCTAGTAGGGGTTCAACATTTTGATGTGTTTCATGTACTTCTTTAAAGCTTTTAAATTTTCATAAATTTAGTATATTCGATACTATTCAATACTGAGTATAATTAATTTTATTATACTTTTTTATTCTGTAATAAAATGGAAGAATGCCAAATAACTGTATAAGTTTTAAATAAAAAAATTAAGTGATTAAGACAGGAACTTGTTAGGTGTTTCTTCTGTTTTAGTTTTAATCTTGTATGTTTATGCTACTTCATCTTTTAGCTATTTCTTCAATTTTAATTATATATTTATGTTATTCTCACCTTATTTCCATGTTTTAAATTTATGAAAAAAAGTTTGATTTTGTCATGTAGAAATTATTTGGCAAATTATATTTAAGATGGCTAATTAGCAATGTAATCTGCCAGCTACTGAAGTATTATATACATGATAATAAAGATCAGCTTTTTCTATGATAAAATTAAATTTTTTTAGTAAAATTACAATTTTGCATAAAGAATCCTCTTCTTTTTTTTTTTTTTTTTCAAAAAATTCCATTTCTTAAAAGATGTTTATTGAAAGTAAGTAAATTTAGTATCTGTATCTTTTAAATAATGCAGTTTTTTGCTATCAAGCTAGCTTTCATTTGCTATTAATTTATATGGTAGTATTAAAAGGAATTTTGATTTTAAAATCGTGAATTGGAGAACCATTCTTTGACCTCTAAAAATTAAATTTTATAAATTGAGTCTTAATGTAATCATTTAAAGATTAAAAGAATGAAGATTTTATTTTCTGTTGCAGGTCTGATATTGCTAAAGATGTTGGTACAAAAAGTAAAACAGAATGTGAAGAACATTATTTTAAATACTATGTTTATAATCCTGTACCACCATTGCCAAGTATGTAAATTATTCATTTTCTAACCTTTGGGATGTTTTTTCACCCCAATAAAGGGATGGGGGCTTAATATCCAAAAAGTTGCATAATTATAAATCAGTTTAAAATGTTAAATATTTTATAAACGTTACTGTCTTTGTTTTGGTCATTTGGAATATCAGAATATGTTTTAAATATCAGAATCAAGTTCTTAGTTGTTGGTCATTTGGAATATCAGAATATGTTTTGAATATCAGAATCAAGTTATTAGTTGTATTCTCCTTAAAATATTATATTTTTTATATTTCTAAATATTGTTGGTTATTATATTTAAAAAATAGATATAAAAAGATAGCGATACTGAGAATAGAGTCTGTGAAGTTTCTAGCTCAAGGAAAAAAAAATGTTGGCAAAACTTCATTAAAAAAATGAGTGCAAAATTTTATTATAATAAATATTAATATGAAGGTAATGAAAAATTATTTATGGGTTACAGTTGTGAGATTCACTTTAATGTATTCAAATATGTTAGCATGGCTCTCATAAAAACATTTTTAATAATAATATTTTTTAATATTTTTATGAAAATCCAAGAAGAATAGAGACAAAATATTTTCTACAAATACAAATATAAGGTGTTCATAAGGTCAGAAAATTCTAACTTCAAAAGTGAATTGTTTGATTAATATATGAAAAGTAAGTGCTCAGTAGATAGCATAGAATGTTTCATTGATAATAAAAGCAGCAAAATTTTTTGGACTAGCAACATGTATGCAATTTAATCTCCAGCATGCTTGTTTAACCTCTAGTATGCATCTTCCTGCATGTGTTTATATTAACACATTGACTGCCATGCAGATTTTACATGGTTTGCCCATAGCACCAACATGAACGTTTTTATTTTGCGATGTATGTTATGTTGAAATATTATCTACAGAAGACAAGGTGAGTTATATAATTGTCTTTAATGTATTTTTCGTGGTGGTGGTCACCAGTGACCCACGAGCCACTGTAAACCATTTTTGCAGTTATCATTTATTTCAAACTGTTGTGCTTCAGTTGCTAAGCAATTACTCTGATTTCTTAGTCTTATTCAGTTCAATAATTAGAATTACTCTACGTATTTTTACTATTGGTCATTTTGCTGGTGGCTCCCATGGCGCTGCAGCCAAGTTGAGTGCTGGCCACCAGGGAACCCCACAGCAGTCAATGTGTTAGAGTACATTAAACAGCATGAATAAAACTTTCATCTGTTATTATAATAAAATAGTACTATCAAAGGGCTCCAGGAAATTCTACAGTGATAGTAAAACCTTTCTACGTAACATACTTGTCAAAAAAATTAGAGAAGCACTCCTCTTAAACAGCTGTATTATTGAACTGGCAGAGTGCCAGATATGCATTACTCGGTGTGAGTGGGTTTCATACCTAGTTGCACAGCTTGCGACAACTGCTAATATTGAGACACTAAGATAAGGCATGATTCCAACAAACGCTGCTTTTTTCATGGTGTTGCTGTTATGATGACAGCAATGTATATATATTGTATCTGCTGCTGTTACAATAATTGTTATGTTATAGAAAATGATTTATTATTATTATTGATTGATTGATGTTACAAATACCTATATCTTAGAATTTTTTATATCACTTTTTTTTTGCCGGGTTATGTATCTTAATGCAATTTGGCAAACTTCCTGTTTTTTAAATGTTTAAAGGTATTGTAATTCAATGTAGCATAAAATCTTTAATTTGTATTTCAAATTTAAAACATAGATTGCTTAATTAACTGAACAACTTAAAAGCAATCAATGCATCTCTTAATAATTTGTTTTTTTATTGAACATTAGAAGTGTGTTTAGCTTAGTATTGAATTTTCAAGTATCATTATATTTTGCTATGAGGACATTTACCATATATATGACTTGACAAATTGCCAATTCTTTGTGGTGTTGCTAATTGAAGTGGCAAGAAAATGTTTATTTTTCACATTAAAATTGTATGTTGTATTTAATTAAATAAGTGATTTAAAAACAATATGCATATTTCATTGTAATTTATGTCTTTATATTGTTATTTAGTAATATCTCTAATTGATATAATTTATCTTGGTTTATTTATAATGAACATAACTGAAAATTTTTGTAAACATTTTACACCATTGTTATAATTAATAAAAGCTATTTCTAATTATATACCTCGGCACAGAAAATTTGTCAGCTGCATAAAAAGGTTTAATATTTGCCAGATCATTTGTCAGGTGGCCTTCCTTAATTTCTGAAAATTATTATATTTCCTTTAAAGTATTATTATTGCTTTTAAATTTTAATAAATTTTATGTAAAAACTGCATATTGTCTGAAAATGCTATTTTGTATGGGTTTATATAAATAATGCATAATTTAATGCTTTTCATTTAAATTTATTATTATAACTATCAAAAATACACATTCAATAAATCCATTTGTATTTTAAATCATTAATATTCTGAAAATTTGTTTGTGATAATGATGTTATGTTAAATACTGAAGAATTTATTTTCAATTTTCTTACAGAAATTCCTGAACCTGAAATTGAAAGTAATATTCACTCAACTCCAGTAGCATGTACAAGTATGTAACTTTTATAAAGCTTTGTTAAATTGTTTAGCTTTCTTTCTTTTTTAAATATTTTTTATTAATTTATTTTGAGTAACAATGTTATTTATTTTTTTTAGTAATATTCAAAGCAGTTTACTATTCATTTCATAGGGTGTTGGTTATTTATTTATTTTAGTCTTCTCAAACTTGCGCTTTTATGATATAGCCATGTGTATCTTAGCAATATATGTGTATACACTCGCACATATCTAACACTATTGCTGTGAAACTAAACTTTATTTGCATTATACCAAGTTAACAGAAAGATAAGACACTTATTTAATTATAATTAAATTCATATAACAAAGATCTGAATATTTTATAGTTCTTCAGCTTCTCATTTTACTCAAATCTATTGATTCATTCTTCATATATTCTAACTCATTTTATAAACTGCTGTCTATTTTTTAATTGCTAATCTGATTCTACCTGTTGTTCTGTCTATTCTGATTTAGACTAGTATTTAGTATTTATCAGTGGGGATAGTACTGTCCATCTTGTATGCTTTAATATCTGGAAGGTATGAGACATCAGAGTGTTGGTAGTTAAGTTTAGGTACCAAAAATGTTACACTTAAGGTTTTTTCTCATGTGTTGTTTTAAAAATAAGTTACAATTTTTTCTTTCATTCTGGATTTGCTTTATTAATAAAACTTTCATAGTTTGTGATGCTAGGAAAAATTTTACAAAAGTATTTGATTAATTATAAATTGTATCAATCATGCCTTTTAGCTAATTTTTGAAGCACTTTCATAATTTCTTTCCTTTTGATGACATTTTAGTTATATGCAGTAGATTTAATTTTAGTTTTAAAATTAATCAAATTATGCCATCTGGTCTTCCACCTCATGTCCTTCTAAATCTTGTTCATTTTGGTAATTAAATAAATTACTTGTCTATTAATATTATATTTCCCCTTTCATGTTTATTTTTTACAATTATTTTTACTTAGAAAGTCAGCCACTTTATACATTGAACACTCATTAATTCAAATTCAAAGTTTCTTAGAAAAGAGTGCAAATTATTCATTGTTAAAAGAAAAGTATATCATTGAAAAAAAAAAAAAATCTCCTTGTATGTATAATCGTAGAAAATGTATTATACTAGGCTGTCTAAAATTAAACATTAAAAAGCAATAAAGACTTACCTTAATCATAAAATGAAGCAAAAGATATGCAGTAAGTAAAGTAAAATTTAATTAAAAATATGAATTATGCTTTTGAGAAAAGCTGTAGAATGCACGTTTGCTTTTGTTTATTATGCCTACATTTTTCAGCCAGCTTCTCGATTTGAAGTAAACATTTCATTTTCAGAGAAAGATTCAATCTGAATTAATGCTTTCAGTTTTTATAGAGTCCATTGCAGCTTGATCATTAGGACATTTAACAGTCTGTACATTCTCTTCTGAATTCGATAAGGTCTCTTCTTTTTCATCTTCTCAGACAGTTTTTATTCTGTCGTCATTGCTCAGTTTTCCACAGACTTTGAAGTCTCCATATACCATTACGTAATCAGAAAAAGTAACATTATCATATTTAAATTTTTTTAATTCAGGAAAAGCTGTATCAATATTGTCACATTCTTTGATATGGTTGTTCTCCTCGCCGTGCATGAATTTAGCATGATGAAAGCAGTTACTGATTTTGCTTTCTTTAACAGCATCCCATGCAGCATATAGTTCATTTATAGCTGTCAGCAGAGTAATAGCATAGTTTTCACCATGATCTAAAGAAAAAATTCTTTGTTGGAAGAGTGTCTTATGGTAATTTGTTTTAAGATTCTGGATGATTCCTTGATCCATTGGTTTTAGCTTCGAAGTTTTGTTTGATGGTAAATATGCAACCTGTATGGAACTCAGCTCTGGAAGGCTATTGTGGCAGGTTGCATTTTCTACAAATAAGATAATTTTATGATGTTTTCCTGAAAACTGCTTATCTATTCCTTTTAACCAGTTACTGAAGATGTCTTGTATCATCCATGCTTTTGTATTGGATACATAATCAATTGGCAATTTTCGAATTGCTTTAAAACACAGTGGATTCTTGAACTTTCTAGTTACTAATAATTTAAGCATTTCACTTCCATCCATATTAGCCCAAACTAAGGCTCTAATCATCTGTTTACTGCTTTTACCTCCTACACAAACATCCCCTTTAAAATGTAATGTCTTGTTTGGGTAGAGTTTATAAAAACATGCAGTTTCATCTGTGTCAAAAATATCATTCAGTAGGTAAGAAGAGAAAGCCCTTGCAGAAATTAGTATATAGGAAAGAAATTAGTATATATGTCATCGTTTACATCAGGCCTTATACAGTATGATAAGAAAATTGTGCCATCCATCACTGCATTTGAAATCTTCAGTCCCCATTCGACTCACCTATTCATCAACCTTTGCCTGTAGTAGAGGTCCATTTATTGGAAAATTTCGAGATCTAGCCTTCTGGAACCATAGCAGTAGAGATTTATAGATTTTCTATATCTTCTTGGGGATGCATTTCTCACGCATTTCTTTCCTGTAGCAAATTTAGATTTTCCCCATGAATCTAAAATCGATTCCTTGTTTTTCAAATAAGTTTACAAGCTATTTTTTTAATTCCATAGTCAGCTGCTAACTTTGTTTTGCATTCGCTATTCTCTACCTTCTTTAAAATGTCTACTTTTGTCTCCAAAGTTACAGTTTATACTTTCCACATGTAGCCATCATGAATTTTTACTCATTCACATCACACACTGATGGAAGAAAACTAGAGTCCATTAAATTGTCTGGACTGCAGGCATAACTGACGCAGCTGTGTAGAATCTGTAGTAAAGATTGATTTTTTCTGAAATAGCTACACAATCTGTAACTCAGTCAGGTGGCAAAGATGTAGGTTTGCTTCACATAAATTTAACTTTAAAATTGTTTATATGTCATTCAGTTATATAAAGCATTCTTAATTGTTTTTCTAGCTTTAATTATCCAAAGTCTTTCTTGTAAATAGATTTCACATTATTTGAATTTCAGCATGGCAATTTTTCGTACGAATTAGATCAGTTACGTAATAAATTCTCATTTTCTCATTTGTGTAGTAAAAATATTGGATATAGGAAGGATTCTTCATCAACCTATTGAACTATCATAATTCTTATTCTTAAAATATTATCCTTGTCTTTAAACATAACAAAACTCAATCAGACACTACTTTTCAGAATTTTCAAATTTGGGAAAAGGAAGTTCAAGGTATATACGATCAGTTCTACACTTGATACAAGTTTGCTGGCAATTATTTATAAATCTTAAAACCCAAGTAAACACTTAAATTAATTTATTATAATCTAATATGTTGTTTAGATGCCAAAGGGGGTGCATCTTTCACCAAATAAATAGTTGTCATTTTAATATTTTTTCTGTGTCTATTAGTTTAGTCTGGCTATTAGTTTTGCCGGTGCTTGCTAGGTTTTCAAACTGACTGTCTTTCCTATAGTACAGTCAAAAGTCGTTAATTCGGACACCCATAATCCAGAATGATCTATAATCCAGACCTCAAAGCTAAAATCTTTCTGCGCATGCGCCGCGTTGACACATGCGCATAGGCATTTACGCGTGCACGTAAGATCTTTTACAACTGCGCATATGCGTGTGCGCAGGTGCAGAAAACGTTTTCGCGTGTGCGTTTTATGTATAACAGACGGTATAAGCGAAAATTATCTAATTATCTATTTCAGTTAATGTTGATGATTGCGTTGTTCCTTAATCTTCGAATTGGATCTGGCTTATTATTTTTTGCAGACTGTAAGAGCAATTTTATAAAAGTAAACTTGAACTTTCGATTATGTCAAATAGAATTTCCGATTCTGGAGCTCCCCAAAGGATCGTACAAAACGAAAGTATGTTTCGATGTCCATCAAACAAAAAGTGGAATTGCTGCAAAAAATGGATAAAGACATGAAGAATGTGACAGAGAGGTTAGTGAAAACAAAAAAATTTCGATTGACAAGTTAGTCGGTATTCTCGGCACAGCAATTAACGGGACTTGAACAGCGGAACTTTGTAACTGAACAAGAAATCATGTCTGTTTATAGAATTAAAGAGAAAGTATTATCACATAAAACGAAGCAACTTAAACAACTTACATTGAAAGAAATGTTTAATAAAGTAAACAAATAAATATTAAACTTTTTTTTTTTTTTTTTTTTTTTTTGTAAATTTTGATACCCTTTAGATTATAATTGTTCTTTATTTCATAAATTACGATTTCATATTTTTAATTTTAGAATTTTTGCATGCCATCTTACGAGATTTAAACTGATGATCTATAATCCGGAAAAATCAATAATCCGGAATCGCAGAAGTCCTGACGAGTCCGGATTAACGACTTTTGACTGTATTAGTTTTGCCAACCTGCCAAGATTCATAATTTTCCTTTAACCACAAAGGTCCCTGCCACAACCGGGAAGCAATCATGCCCCAAGCAGAACAGCCATGTGACAGTAAATCACCAGCATTCATACTTCTGAGAACATGTTTTCATGCTTGAGGATTTGTCAACTATTGAATTTCTGGAACTCTGTTGGTCATGAAAACTGACCAGTTTCTCAGTTCTTTTATTTATGAAATGGCTGTAATAGAATCAGGCCAAAGCATTATTTTAAGACCTAGTAGAATGCTTTGATATTAGAATTCGCAGGCCTAGCAATTATACTACAAGCCATTAGCCCCAGTCATGACATACTCATGGGTTTGAGAGGAGATATTTTAGACTTTAATTTAATGTGGACTATCTTCATGTCAGAATTAACTGTTGATTGAGCAAAGAATTTACGCAGCATATGTCCCTTTGCTAGTATCAGCAAGAACATGCAATCCAAAAAATAAATTAATTCCCAATTAATGAGGCAAAGTTTCATTTTTTAGTTCATGTACATTTTTATGCCATTTTGAGAATTTATTCACATATCTAATGGTGATTAACAATCCCAAGTTATTTTTGACTTGTAACAGACACAAATCTTGTAACAGTAGCTTTGGTAGTATTGTTGTTGGAGGATAGACAAATCTTTTATACTTTTGACAAAATTAATTTTTTGGTTATTTTTATTTCCCATGCCAATGGCTTTAAATTAGTACAACTTCTTATAGAGTTATTATTTAAGTCTCAGTTTAGTCCCCAAAACAAAGGTTTCCTTAGAATACTTGTTAGCATTTTTACAAGCAACATTGCTTTCAAAGCAATGCAGATAGATTAAAACAGTCTCTAGATATGATGGATTTTGCTTGTTCTGTAAAGTGATTTTATTTGTTAAAGATAAAATCTCCAGTTCACAATTGTCTATATACAATGAGTTTTTCAATTTTTGAGCAGTTTTATCATATGGTAGAGAGTAGTGTTCTGAAAAATGTATTCAACAAATAAGGGCTAGAGCAAACTCCAAATGCAACTCGGCAATATCTATAAATTTCTTGCCCTTCATATACACGGGGAGCAAATCTTAAGAAAATTTCTGTCTTTGGTTGCAAAAAATAACATTAAAAAAGGTTTAAAAAGGTTTTTTCAATGTCAGCACTTATGCCAATTGAATACTTTCTAAACTTATAAAAAATATCAGTATCATTTCTATGAGATTAACTCCTTTAAATAAGTTATCAATTAAAGAAAGTTTCCTTCTCTTAAAGCTAGAAGCATCAAAAGCTGGAGAAAGTTTTGAAATTTTATTATTTAATTTAATCATTAGCCTATGATGTAAATAGTATCATTTGTTATTCAATTGAGTTTTCAGTGCACATTCAATGATACTTGCATTTTTCCATTCCTGGAATAACTTTTGATGATAATATAAAATTTTACCTTATTTCAACTTGTTTATCATTTTTTCATATCTTTTCCAGGTTAGTTCTTCATTATCAGATAAATGCATGGAATAGCATTTCTATGGCAATTCTAGTTCTCCAATCGGAATTTTTTTTTCCTTCAAATTATCTTTCTCAGCAGTTGTGACAAACTGACTATTCCTAAAATTTCCAAATTCCCATAATGCATGTAAAGGAATATTCCTAACATCCGTAGACAAAGTATTTAAACTGCTGTCACTTGTACATGATTTCTGTTTTCCAATTACCATCTGCCCAAGTTTAGTTTTTGCAGCTCTTAGACCTGAATCTAACTCAAAGAAGTTCTCAATCAGCAATTTTCCCAAAGCATCAGCTCCAATGAAAAAGTCAATCTCAGTTTCCTTGCAGAAAATCTGTTAAATCTACTTTATTTTATTTCATATCCTTAGTTTTTGGAATAAATCTGCATATCGTTTTCTCTTTAGAAACTTAAAAACTACAAATATATGACTTTTTTTAAATCACTGACTTTGGTATAAAATACCTTATGATCCTCAATTTTGTTTCATTACCCCAAACAACATGTGTATTATAGTTTCATTCATAATTGGAGGAACAGTCAGTAATGCCATAATTCTTTTGCTTATGTTACTATTTTTGGTAGCAAAATCACATTCTTGAGCCAAATGACTACGCGAAGAGTTTGCAAGTAAACAGTTTTGCTTCTACAGCAATTAGAGTGGGAATTCTCTGTATTAAATGCATTGTTTTTTCCTTGTTTAATACACATAGTATCAGAATGAGAATTATTACATGAAGAACAGTTTTTTTGATTTTTAACGTAATAAAATTTGCTTAAATGACCTGCTTTTTAAAGCCATGAAAAACATCACCTTCCTTTAATAATAACATTTTAAAATCACTTAATGTCATTTTTCTTTCTTTAAAACATCTTTCACTGGGATGGAACTTACCGCAAAATATGCAGTTAGGTTGCATACCTGTATTTTTGTCAAGGTTTTATGCAGGAACCATCTCAAGTTCAGTTTGCTTTGTTTTTTCAGAAACAGAGCTCTTCCTTTCAAAGTTAAGGTGAGAACTAAACCGAGTTCTTGCTAGTGACAATATTTCTTTGCCTTGAAATTTGGAAAAGAAAATTCATCAGTTTTAAAGAAATTTGGAAATTTTAAAGAATTTCTTCTTACCCATATAAGCAGAACTCCTTATGGGAGGTGGCTTTCCTTATGGAATTAGAAAATCTCCAGTCTTTTCTTTCATTCTTCCTAAGGTATTCAAAGCTCTCAGTTTAGCTTCCAGTCCATCATATAAAGCTTCCAAATTGGTCTTGGTTCATCCAGTCATGCCGTTCTTCATAACCATGCTTAATAAATCACAAATGTACATCTGGACAACCAAATCATCCCTTCCGGATCATTCTTTTAACTGTTCAATGACCTTTAAGTAATTTTCCACTCATCAGAAAACTGTGAATAAGATAACTCAGCTTTCAATTTTGGCTCCCCAGACTGCCCTAGACCTTGCATCGTACCTTTATCAGGTAGATACTTGTCTTCATTAATCTTCTGAAATAGTCTGCAGAAGGAAAAGTAATCTTTTGGGCCACTGAAAATTTCTTCAGCTCAGTTTTTGATAAATTAAATTTTCTTTCATCTCTGTACATTTAAGCTTCTTCAGAACCATTTGTATTCAGTTTTCTACGGTCTTCAGTAAATTTTTTTTTTCAGCAATTAGTGACTGAAAGCCTTCAAATTATCTCTGGAAATTATCAATAGGCCGCAGCTTTAAAATGAAAACGTCATTTTTATCTTTAACAAGCTAAGTTTCAATTTTCTTCAGACTGAAAGTAAATGACATTCTCAGTCCCTTCATTCATGCTTTTAATACATTCAAATCCAACTCCAGGAAATAATTCTAGCTTCAAAGTGCTAGATTTAAAAACACCCATCCCACTGTATGGATAGTGGGTATCACTTTCTTACATTAAGAACGAAAAGCCAAAATTTAATTCATGAGTTGCATCTGTACAATGCAGAGTGTTTTGGAAAGTCTGGGAGTATAAAAGTCATTCCATAAAACATGAAACACTCTATTGAAGTCCATGAAATGCATACAAGAACAGACACGATGACTAAGATTCTTTCACATTCCCAACTAAAGACTACCTGTGATTCTCATACGTTCTAGAAGCTGATGTCACTTTACCCTAACCTCAGTTCACTTCAATACGCAACAGAACGCTATCAGTACTAACCTTGTGCGGGTAATTGCTTCAATCTATTGCTGTTTTGTTGGCCAGTCAGCTGTTCTTTTCCCTATTTAACATATATTAATTCTCTCAACTAGTTGTAAATGAACTGGAATGCAATTATGAATGTTACATTACCATTTTTTAATCCGTTTTCAAATAAAGTACTATATTGTATCCATTAATGCATTCTTTCTTTGATGGTAGAATTCCATAACTTTGAAAACAAACTGCTTAATGACCATTTCTCAGTTGACAGGATACCAAAAATGGATGAAGTGGAATTTATTTTTCTCCCTTAGCACAATTTTAAAGATATTGTAGATTTCTTTTGATTCAAGGTCTGCATCAGACTAAAATTCAAATTCATGCAGTGCTCCTTCAAATGGATCATTTCCAAGAATTCTACTTTGTAACTAGATTATATATGATTTAAGCTAATGTTTGTTTTCAATCATTAGTGTGAGCCACATTCAAATGGAATCGGAAGAGAACTCTTAGCCATTCATGTACCTTGTCTTTGATTAGCTTAGCCACCCATAACAAGCAGTATTTTTTATCTTAAAATAAACCGTTGCATATCAAAATTTACTTTACAAATCGGGTCTAGGAGAAGTGTCCTGTTAATTTATGCATTCCATAGCATGATACGAATTTAAGATGTCAGCAACTGTGAGACTGAGCTCTTAATTTCATCACTTTCAGTAGGAGGAAGATACTGATTCTATGAAAATAAAATGCTGAAGTATGGCAGAAAAATATTCAATTTTTTATAATGGTATTTATTGACAATAGTACCTATATAACAGTTAGTGAGAAACAAATGCTAAAACTTGTGATTTTTTTCTCTTGTAAATACATTTTTCAGATTCTAAGATGTTCTTTTTTTCCCATATAAATGCCTCTGAAAATAATATTTATTAGCTTCAGAGTTCATCATATTTTTAGAAAATAATAGTGGAAATTTATATACTACAGCAGGAATGCTCCCAAAATCTGAGAAGGTTATGCAATAGTATAAATAAGACAGTCAGAATCAGACTCTGTTATTAAAATGCATATATCTAAGGCTCAAAAAAATTGATTCTGATATTTATTCAAGAGAAAGGGGTGGATAAAGTAGGTATATTTACATGAGTATTAAGTAGTCACATTATTTTTTTCCTTTCTCAAGGTGTTCAGAAAGCGAGCTTATCTAAACTTTAAAATGGATTTTCCCACATAGCGATTTTTTTTTTTTTTTTTCATCTTGCTAATTGATTTACTCATGGAATTTGAATGCATTTGCAACAACTTGCAAGCTGTAGCATATGACAGCACTTCGAGCAGCATTAAATGATTTAAAGCCTAGGAATTAGCAGTGAACAACAATAAGAAAGGACTGGATTCAAGATACAGAGAAGTAGAAATGAAGATATATCATTAAATGTTACAAAATTAATATTATTCTTATTAGAATGCAGGTTTTTTTTTAAATAAATAATATTGTGATAGTTGCCGATAGTTTATTCATGAATACTTTTCATTTGTTTTGTTCTTACTGCTACTGTATTCTTTGGAAAATTAATTAATTGCATAATTTTCTCCTCTCAGTTTTTGTATTATAAAATTCCAAAGTTAGAGGAGGGGAATATGAGAGCAGAAACAGTATTTTCAAATTTTAGAAATTAAAAATTAAGCACCAAAATTGACTAAAAATTAAGCCAATAAGAAACTTGTGAAGCTGTTTCTTGTCACAGCAAATAAGAAACTTGTGAAGCTCTGCATTGACTACAATGCAGAGCTAATAAAAACTTTTGCCAAACTGTGTGATTTACTATCAGTTTTGGATAAGCATGACATAATCATATTTTCACCTTGGTTTTATGTAAATGCAATTAATATTTTAGAAGTTGATTTAATTTTTGTAAAGAACAAAGTACGTTAACTGCTTTTTTTTTTTTTTCCCCTCCCTCCCGTAGCATATTGGAAAAAAAAAAAAAGTGATTGAAACTTAGGACCTGCTTTCAATGGAACAGCACGTAATATATTTAAAAAATTATGAGATCCTGGCATCGAGAAAATTGTATGTTAATGGGCATGATAAGCCACTGTATTTGAAAATCGATAAACACTGGCTGTGCAGAGTGAAAAATTATGACAAGCAATTTAAGTTTTTTATATGTCATATTTGTAACTTAAGCGACTGGCAGGTAGCAATTGACGACCAGTGCTGCCTGGAGATTAAAATATTTCCAGGTGGTGCGTCGCTCTTCTGAAGGAGTAATAGTGGAATTTGAACCTCTATGATGTGCCCCAAAGGGGGAGTGGACCTGTAATGTGATTAAGTTCATGAGGCAGGGCAGCCTATACTTATGTTATGTTAACTTGTATATATTGATTACCTAACTAAGCCAGAATGCTTGATGCAAATTGGTGTGATCTCTGCCAGTTTTCGTGGTGGACGGAATTTTGTGATTGGATAAGATGTTTTATTTTCATAACAATACATTGGCTTTTATGTCTAAATTGCGCCTTTTTTTTTTTTTTTTTTTTTTTTTTTCTCTGTTTAATTTCACATAATTTAAATGTAAGCTTTTGATGTTCAAGTTGAAAACAAATGACACTTTTTATAATTTTAGACCAGAAATTTATTTTTCCTTTCATTTGGCATTTCTACCTTCATTTGCATTTTTTTACTCTCTGACTGGCAGGGTTTTATATATATATATATATAGTGCCATATTGTTTTTATCTAAAATACTTTTGCTGCCAGTTTTAGGAAAGTATATATATGTGCATCATGAACTATGTCCAAAAATTAAGGCAGTATATTAAAAATACATAAATCTGGGTATAAAGTATTAGGGGCAGTTTGCCATTAAAATGAAGGAAATACCTCTTTCTCACAGTAGTTTTGGAAAATTTGGGCTTTGTTAGCAAAAACCTGTGCTGGTCAGAAGGTTAATATGTTAAACTGGAATTTTCACATATCCAATGCTTGGCCTTTATGGGTCTTTAACTGTAGCATGCATGGTGTTTTGCTTTTGTTCTTTATCTTCTCTTCCTCCTTTGTGATTTTCTTGGGTAGGTTGTACCATATGCTGACTGGTGTTTATTTTTAAATACAGAATATGCTGAATACAGCTCTACTTAAAGAGAAACAGACTTACCTCAAATTATTTGTTGAAATATACATTGCCCCCCCCCCAAAGATTAAGATCTGTTTAGGAAAGTTGCCTAGTTTTGTAATTGATTATTTAACTTTATCTATTTTTGAAGTCATGATACATTCTTTTTCAAACAGTTTTCTTAAAATATGCCTAACTTACTAATGTTTAACTGAGTTTTCCCCCTTTTTTTTAAGTTCATACTTATTATCAAAATGAAAATAAGAAACTGATTTATATAAATAAATATTACCTAAACCAGGCGTAGCTGTACTAAAACTATTACAGTACAATGCTAGAGATAACCAAAGTAGAATCTGAGTTTTGAATGTTATCTCTTATGCTGAAATTTGGCTTAATAAAATTAAAAATATACTGAATAATTTTTGTTTTAGCTTTTTCTCAAGATCCACCTCGTCCAGTCATTGGTTCAGCTATGTATCAAGAAATGGCTGGTTATATGCCTGCTCGGGGTGATTTTTCATCAGAATATGATGATTATGCTGAATTAGATATCAAGGATTTGAGTTACGAAAAGGATGATCCATTTTGGAATGGTAAGACTTTCTGTCACTAAAACCTTTATCTTCAGAAATATGGCACTGTTGACATATAATACAAAAGAAATATATGTTAAAAAAATAATTATATTGCAACATAAGTATTAAAAATATTTTCATGTTTGGTTGAGAAAGCAAAAGTTTGGTGATCTTACTTTTATGAATTGAATGTAAAATTTGTAGACTTTCTCCTTAGTGTTTTTAACACTTTTTAAGGCATCTTAATTAATTCTATTTGAGGCTGTCTGATTAGTTATAACTTTTTATTAGTTTTACTGAAAAAAAAAATTAAACTTTTCTTTAGAAGCATTTTAATAATCTTTTAAAATTTTATTTCTTGTATTGAATCTGTCAGTCTGGGATTAGAAAATTTCTACACATTTCTGTGAAATCTATATCGGTCTAATTTAAGTAGTAAATGGGAATATAAGAGGCCCTAATGAAAATCCGGGAAGGAAAATACCCTGAATTCTATGCAGATCAGTTTGTGAAGACTCCCATAAAAATAAGTAATATCTTTTAAAAAATTCAAGTTAACAAAATGGCTGATTGAAAAGACTCCTTTTTCAAGTTTGAAAAATTCCATGAATCACCTGTGTGGACTTACATATATAATAATGGACTTCACTTTGGGAAGTTTCTTTAGTAATGCATTCACCTGAGGAGGAAATTAATGTATCATCTTTTCCTTTTTCAGCAGAGGTGACTTTGTTATAAGCTACTTAATTACAGGTTTTTGTCTCTAATTATGTAACTTATGCAACTGTAATTTATTCTCTAAAATCTTCCTTTATTCTTTTTATTTAAGAAAAGTGTAATTTTTCCATCCCATGATTAAGGTATTAATTCTGCAATATCTGAAATGTCATTCTTTTTAATTAATTTGGCCTTTTATCTCTTTTAATTACTATTATAAAACAAGTATTTTGGGTGATTTTTGTTGCAAATATTAAGTTATGTAATTCTGAGTAAAGGTTTTAAACTGTTTGGTTATATTAAAATTAAAACTGTACATTAAGACATAGTAATGAGTCATTTGACCTTTTGAAAATATCCTACAAATTTAAATTATAAACTAATAGAATTCTCTCTCTGTGTTGTCTGTGATTTCAAATGGTGTAAAATATATTTCTGATCTTTTTCTTGATGTATTTTCTAAGATTTTTAACAGAGGATAACTATAAAATCTGAAATCTTTAGTTTTATTTTTTATGGCATTAAAATAATATAAATTTGCAATGCTCAACAAAACAGTGATTATAGTGAGACAGAACAGATCTGTAATAAATAGCCAATTCACTGCTGTTGTGAAACAATAGCTTTTACTTAACTTACTATCTAAATTATATCACAATAGGAGCAAATAGAAATAAACTTAAATTAATATCTACTTTACAAGAAATAAATATATGTACAATTTTTTTCTTTGGAAACAAACCATTGGCAGAGCGACTAAAATTTTAAAACGTAGGTTATTTCTCAGAGTGCCCGAATGATAATCATAAGACTGGGCAATGAGCATTTTTAACTGTCTTTAAAAGAAATCTCATGATCCATTAAACATGAATATTTATAAAGAAATATCATTCTTTAACTGCATTTTGATCTTGAACTTAAATTCTGAATAATAAAAGCTGTTTGTATATGATTTTTTTCGCAAAACGTTATTGTCTTCTTACTTGTAAAGTGTATAATTTTACTTAGAATATGAGTTGAATAAATGCACATAGTTTAATTATTTGAAAGCAACACAAGAAAGAGTAATTTGATATATATATGTATGTGATAATCTTCTTTTTAACGTCGTCCCCCCCTTTTTTTAATGTGAATTTTGATATTAAATGCTTTTTCAGAAATGCAGAGTGCAGTTTTAAGTATCTATCAATCAAGATTAAAGGAGCGAGCTCGAAAAAAGTGGATTATTATGACATATGGATTAATCAGCATGAAACGCAATCTAGAAGACTGGAAAAGGTACTCAATTCTGGGGAAAACAATACTTGATAAGATGAAAACATTTATGCGTCTTTTGGCTCCAGATGACTTTTATAAATTTCTGGAAGGTGTCCTATGTAAGTTGTTTTAAAATTTAAAAGTTCTTTTAAAATTAAAAACTTGAGTAATCACTGTTGATATTTGGGATATTTTTTGAATAAGATCTGTTTTACAGAGAAAAATTGGATTACTAAATAATTTAGGTGCTTTAGTCCCCCCCCCCTTAGATTTGTCTTAAGTGACTTTTTTATACACACTAGACTCCCATTTACAGGGGGTAATACCAAAGACAACATCTATGATTAATCAAAATAATTATTAATCCAACAGAATTAAAAAAACCACAGGAAAGAGGAATTACCCATATTAGGATTAACAATAAAATGCTATTAATATTTTTTATATATTTTTAAGCAGCTTAATTTAGAGAATAATTTCCAAGATGGGTTTTAATTAGTTAGTTGCTATCTTCATTTCTACTACTTACAAATGAATTTGACATTTAGATGTTCACTCTCAGAGTATCCCCCCCAGTGACACAGTCATGATACAAAATGGGTTGATTGCAAAATTCCAATTTAAGATATATACATTCAAATAAAAGTTATACTTTAAAATGTATGTGCAAAAAAGGAGAAATACGAAATATATGAATAGTAATATACAAGTAATAATACACTTAAATTATAATTGAAACATATAACAATACAATAAGAATTTTGAGCAACTCTCAAATGTATGCAAAAGAAATTAATCGAGTATATATATGTAATAATCATACTTTTTGGCGGAAGATGAAAACAATTCACTTAGTCATGGCCGAAAAACTGTTTTGTAGATGACTGGACATCACGCTGTAGTGAATGATCGCATGGAATTTGTAGAAGCACGACCAGCTTGATAACTAAACATCATTTATTCTTGGAAATGACAAATGGCTTAATACATAACTGTAGAAGACTAGGGGTGCTAAACGTGCCCCATAACTTTAGTTATGCAATTACATTTTATATAATGACGAATAGCTAGTAGAGGCTGAGGGACAAGCTGTCAGCACGCAGCCGAAGAGGCGAAAAAGATAGAAACTACGCAGTTATTAGCTATTTATACAAGATTGGTGCACAAAGTACAGCTAAACTGTAATTGGTTAAATTTTGGGTTTCAGTTCCATTTACATCATCAGAATTATATTTTTCTGAAAATG
This sequence comes from Stegodyphus dumicola, assembly GCF_044657685.1. Taxonomy (NCBI): domain Eukaryota; kingdom Metazoa; phylum Arthropoda; class Arachnida; order Araneae; family Eresidae; genus Stegodyphus; species Stegodyphus dumicola. Next base: position 111,913,597 of record NC_140777.1, on the reverse strand, counting down.
ACGCAGTGCAAATAGGTTACTATTTTTAGAAAACAGAAGGGAATTAATTTTCTCTGCTAATTTAATCTTTTACATCCTAATTTAATCTTTATTTTTCTTACACATATATATATACACACAGTACAAAGTCCTAAATCCGTACACTCGTCGAGACTTCGGCAATTTCGGGTTTGGGATTTTTCCGGATAATAGATCATCAGTTTAAATCTGGTAAGATGGCATGCAGAAATTATACAATTAAAAATATGAAATTATAATTTATGAAATAAAGAACAATTATAAAGGGTATCAAAATTTACAACAAAAAAAAAGCTTAATATTTGTTTGCTTTATTAAACATTTCTTTCAATGTAAGTTGTTTAAGTCGCTTACATAAAAAATTCAAAAAGTTCCTTTTTCGTATGTCATAGACAGTTGATTTTCCAGTGCCATACTCCTCACATAATTTTGAGATGGATATGCCTTTATCCATTTTTTGCAGCAATTCCACTTTTTGTTTAATGGACATCGAAACATGGTTTCGTTTTGTAGATCCTTTGGCAGCTCCAGAACTGGATACTCTTTTCGATGTAATCAAAAGTTCAAGCTTTATTTTTATGAACTTGCTGTAATAATAACAGTCTGCAAAAAATAATAAGCTGGATCAAATTAGAAGATTAAGGAGCAGCGCAGTCCGCTACATTAACTGAAATACCTTAGAATTAGTTAAGATAATTTTAGCCTAGCTTAATAGCGTCTGTTATACATTATTGGCTGTGTATCACAAGATTGGCGATGAAAGTCAAGTTGTTCTGCTAAATATTGTCTTGCTCCTATTGCGTACTGAATTAAGCCTGAACTGTATTAGTTATTTACTATACCTAAATTTATTTTTTGCACATGCTTAAAACTAATCTGAGTCCTGAATAAATAAACTCCCACATATACATAAGGCTTTATCTAGGGCTGGCGCTAGATACTGCCGGGTGCAGTCTCTAAATTCTGCTACAAAGGGCCTTCCTAAGTTCTAAATTTTTGCCGTGCCTAAAGTTTGGATCCCAGTGCTTTCCCCCCTAAATTATGAAAAACTTCTCATCCCTTAATTTTGCTGCTCGGTACTTCTCCAAATTCCAAAAATTGTGTCTTCGCTAAATTCTGCCGTCTGATGCGGCCATATTCTTCCGCCACTTCTGGGTTTATGGTGAATAACATATCAGTTATTCTCAATTAAAATAGCACTAAATGTAATCTTTTAGTCTATGAGTTTCATTAACAAAATCTACTTTTAGCATATGAAAAGAAATTTTTATTGAATTTTTCCTCGTCAACATTTCTTAGAGCATTTAAAAAATCTATAATTATCGCCAAGCAGCAAGCAGTTAGCAGAAAAAGTTGCCTTACTCTTGTTATTCAATTACTAATATAAAAAAAAGTTTAGACATCACTGCATGAGTTACTACTGAAGCTGTCATGTATTGATAAACATGTGGTGATGAAAGCAAAATATAATAACTAATGACTCGCCAGGTTGGCATCATGGATATAAAATAGTGAATGTTTCGGTTTGAGATGTAATGCCAAGCAGACACTCAGCTATGGAGCCAAATTGTGAATCTCACAAATTTATGCTTACATGATTGGTTTTTCATAACGATGTATTTTATTTAGTGCCTAAGTGAAATTAAGAATCGGAATTTTTAAGTGAAAATCTCCGCATGTTTCATTATGGAAGGAAAAATCAAATGTGCATGCGTAAAGCATACCAAAAAATAAAGTTTGTGGCTTTGAGGCCCAGATTTTAGATCATTCCGGATAATGGACGTCCGGATTTTGGACTTTGTGTGTACTATAACTTTTTCCAGCAGACCACAAGAGAAAAACTTTAATTGTATTACAGTGATAAGTTTATCAGGGAAATGAGCACTACGTCCATTGTTAGTAACTACTTGTTTTTGAACAATTTTTTATGTGAAATCTGAGGAATTACAGGTGAATCTATAGGTTCTGACAATACATATGCTGGTTTTAAGCGATCGATTGAAACTGTGGTCTTTTTGTTATTTACCTCAATAATAAAATTTTTGTCTATTCATTTAACAATGGCATGAGGACCAGTGTAAGGTGGAGTTAGAGGAGGTTTAATAGAATCGATATGCAGAAATATATGAGAACAGGTTTGAAGTGCTGGGTATACATAAATTGATGGTTGAACATATTTAGAGTTTAGAATTGGTCTAACTGAATGCATGACTGATCGAAGCTGTGACACATAAGATTCAGAAGGAGGTACAAAGTTAATAACATTCAGCATATCTGAGGATAATCTGAGTGTTGTACCGTAAATAAGTTCAGCACAAGTAGCATTTATATCTTTTTTAATGGCAGATCTGATACCCAATAGAACTATAGGCAGAATTCCGGACCATTTTAGATTGTTATGAGCCATTATTGAACTTTTAAGTTGCCTATGAAATCTCTCAATTAGCCCATTAGACTAAGAATGATAAGCAGTAGTTCTAATGCGATGTGTACCAAAAATCTTCATTAAATTCTTAAATAAATGAAATTGAAAATTCTTACCTTGATCATTTGTTATTGATACCATACAGCCTATTCTAGCTATCCAGTTATACATTATTCTAGTTATCCAGTTATACTTCACAAGTAGTTTGAGCTGACTTGTCGGCAGTAGGTATAACTTCTGGACATCTGGTAAACCTGTCAATAATTGTCATGCAATAAAGGTTACCTTCAGATGGTGGAAGAGGACTTATAAAATCAATATGGATATGAGTAAATCTTGCATCAAGCAAAGAAAAAGTAGCCAAAGGTGATTTTGAATGTCTATGAATTTTAGAACATTGACACTGTAGGCAAGCTTAAACAGCAATTTTAATAAATTTCTTCATATTAGGCTAAAAATATCGCTTAGCGATTAGTTTTGTTGAGGTTGAAATACCAGCATGAGAAAGACAGTAAATCTGCTGGAAAAACGTTATAGCGAAAAGATTCAGGAATGAATGGACGAGGTACAGATGAAGGACAAAATAATGGGAACACCTGTGAAAAAGTATGACATATTTCACACCTGCAACAGAAGTTTGCCATCTAGTGAGCATGAAGAGGAAGGTGTCAGTCTCTCAACAGCAGTCACCTGCGTTGCATGCTTCGATCGAACTGCCTGTGAGAAGTTGAAATGTCAGACCTGTCAGAGTTCCAAAGAGGAATGATAGTTGGGGTGTGTTTAAGTGGAGCATCGGTTATGGAAAGAGCAAACTTTGTGGGGGGGGGTGCAAGGAGAAGGGTATCAGCCGTTATGCCAGTATACACGAAAGAGGGGAAAACGACATCTTCAAAGCACAACAGTGGGCGAAAGTCAAAGTTGGCTGATAGGGATAGGCGAGTCTTGAAGCGCGTAGTAGCCCCAAAGCACAAGCAATCTTTATCTGATATAACATCCAAAATGAATAGTCATCTCCAGGACTCTGTTTCAACAAAAACAGTCAAAAGGGAACTTCATGCTGCGAACATTTATGGCAGAGTGGCAATTCGTACACCTTTGGTGACAGCAACTAATGCCTTCAAGTGATGCCAGTGGTGCAAAGATCATAAAGGCTGGCCGCCGCAGCAGTGGCAACAGGAAATATGGTCAGATAAATTGTCATTTGCCCTAATTCAGATGACCAGAAGCGTTTATGTCTGGAGAATGCCCAAAGAAGCGTTTCATCCTGACTTCCTCTTGCCGACTGTGAAGCATGGGGGTGTGCCATTATGGTATGGGGTGCGATATTTTGGCGTGGTCTTGGGCCACTTGTTATTCTGCATGGGAGGATCACTATCTAAGCATTCTAGGGGATTATGTCCACCCTTTTATCCAGACTGCATTCCCTGGTAAGCGACCGCTTTTTCAAGACAACAACACCCCTGTCCACACTGCTAGGTGTATCCAAGAATGGTTCGAAGAGCATGATGATGCAATGGAACATCTTGCTTGGCCCTCTTAGTCACCCAACTTGAATATTATTGAACATTCATGGGCATAGTTGAAGTCCAAACTTCGTTCCCGATTTCTACCTCCAACTGGACTTTCGAAATTAGAGACTGCTCTGCGGGAGGAATGGCTTAAGATTCCTTTAAATATTGTCCATGACCCTTATGCATCTATCACTTGTCACATTCAATCTGTTCTTCAGTCAAAGGGTGGCCCAACCCCCTATTAATAAAGATTTTCCATTATTTCACAGGTGTTTGCGAACATATTATTTTGTTCTCTATCTGTATACCTGTGTCCATATTGCAGTAAAGAGTAACATCTTCTAAAAGAAAATAATGTTTCTCCAATATAAAAACTGGTGAAGATTGAGATTAAGAATTTTAAATTTTGGAGTCCTGAATCTGTGCTTCAGATAATTTTTTGTAATCAATGTGTTGATTATCAGATACTGCATCTATTTATACCATGGATAAGGCATCAGCAATGATATTGTCACTACCTTTGATGTATCGTATGTCAGTAGAAAATTGGCCTATAAAATCAAGATGACGAAGTTGTCACATAGAACACTTTCGAGCTTTTGCTTAAAAGCATATATTAAGGGCTTTTGATCTGTTTAGATTGTAGAGGCCCTGCCTTCAAGCATCTGCCAGAATTTCCTAATGCACAAATATATAGCCAATAGTTCTCAGTCGTAAGTTCATCATTTCCTTTGACTTTTGCTGAGTTTAACAGATAGAAATGCAATGGATTCCCAAACTTAATTATGCAATTGCATTAATTAGCTACCGACCACAGCATCAAATCAATCAGTACAAAGTTTCAAGGAGCACCAGAAATTGGGTGTCTGAGAAGGGTTGCCTCAACAATTGCCTCTTTTTCCCATTCGAAAGGGCATTCTTTTATTTTGCTTCGTTGTGAAGGTTTCTTGTTATTAATTCAGCCTTCCAATAACCTATTCAAGGGAACTAACACATGCAAAGTTCTTGGGACAAAACATCTATAAAAGTTAAATATGCTGAGATAGCTGAATTAAGGTGTTTGGTTTAGAAAGTTTTTGAATGGTGTCCATCCTGTCAGGTAAAGGTATTAAACCCTGTTTAGATACTTGAAAACCTAAAAACTCTAAAGGTGTTAACCCATTGACGCACGGTGGTTGCACCCTGAAACCACCAATTTTCGAATTTTTTTCCCTCTTTCTGAAATTTCTGAGTGAAAATCAATTGATTACTGATCTTTGACCTCTAAATAACACAAAATGGCTGCAGAATCATACATGTTTTAAGTCTTAGTACTTCAAATCGAATGCCTTTTAAAATTCGTTTTCAATGAGACAATATAACTTCCTTTTATTAAGATAAAGAACTTTAAATTTCAAAAGTTAAATTGCACATCATGATTTCTATTGTGAACAATAAAAAATTACAATAATTAAACTTCATATATATAAAAAAAATCTATCTATATTTATGGCATTTGCTTTGTGGTTTCAGGGTGCAACCACTGCACCACTAGAGCATTGTGCCACAATGCTCACTATCCTCTAGAGGCTCGGTGGTCGCGCCTTGAAACCACTGCTCTTCATGATGCCGTTTGCTTGCTTTTCAAATAGGAATGTTTATTTTTACCTGGAATTGATAAGGGGTTTGGAAAACATAGAGTTATTTTATTACTAAGGAATACACGCACCTGCCCAGTGAAAAGGTCTTTCTTTACCAGAGATTTTCTCTGACCTCAACACACTTGCTTCCCAAGCTAGTATTGTGATTTTATAAATTATTTGGTGTGGTTTAAATTTAATGTAAATATACTTTGCTATAATTAAAAATAGAAATAGCGTAAAAGTTTTATTTAAATTAAAAAATATTTTCTAAATATTTTGGGATGAAATACGAATAAAATAAATATAAATGGGAAACAAATGATCCGTACCAAAGCCAAAAAGACCGAGCCCCCCCCCCCCCATTAACACAAAAAACCACAAATTTCATGTGCCGGATGAAAAGAAACTAAATCACACTGGACATACACCAGTAAAATTTAGAAAATCCAGGCAGTGTACATTTTGTAGCACAAGGAAGAAACCTCATAGAACAAGATGCATATGCAAAATATAAAATGTGAAGGCTTTCAGATTTTATATTATGATCATCATTAGATTTTGTAAAAAGAAATTTTGGGTGGAGAAATTTTTAATGAAATAAATGACTGAACTTTGTTATGAGCAGTGTGACTCGTACTCGGAGTCTAGTTCTTTTCAATGGAAATGCCAAATACCTCTTTGGAATTTAATTTATATCTTTATTACCACTAAACAAATAAAAACACTAGCATAGTTTTTTTATATGCTGTGCATGTGAAAACCCCTTTTTTCAGCTATACTCAGACAGCGGCAAACAAGCCAGTCATCCTCTTCTCTTCCCCTCCATATTCACTCAACCCACCAGTCGTCATGACCAGTTTTTACAAATGCTACATCACTTTCTTCACTTTTGTCTCACTAAAGAAAAAGTTGTAAAAAGTTTTTTTTTTCCCCTTCCCCTTAAAGGAAATTTTACATCTCCTCTAGTTTATAATTAGTTGACTCTTGTCAAAAAACTGAAACCATCAAGGAAATCCCTCTCCTCTTGGGCACAGCATTAAACCCCCTTCTAGGTCAGCATTACATCTCATATGTTCACCGTTTTTGTGCCTGTAAGATCGCTGTTGCATGAAGTGATGAATTGAAAGTGATTTGATGAAGTGAAAAATTCCATTACTGCAACTGAATTTGTCACAATTAGTTTTGTATTCCTGACTATTGCTAAGAGATGGCACGACTGGTCCTTGTATCTTCACAATTTTCTCTGGGAGATTTCCCACCTTGAAATTGAAATCATTTTGTACTTTCTGTAATTACACTTTCATTAGTGTTGTTTTTGTGTATCAAAGCTTTCATGATGGATTCAGAGAGTGAATCTTAGGTTAGTGAATGTAATATCTCTGAGCCCGAAGATGATGGCTCTGGAGATACTATTTTTTCAGACTCTAGTGAAACAGAAGACGATGATGATATGAGCTCAGTAAGTGTGATGTGACATGCAGGTGTTATATCAGTTAGGTTTTTTTTTTTTTTTTTTTTTTTTTGTATGTGTGTGATAAATGTGGTTTTTATGCTCTGATGTCCCAGGCAGATTGTAAAGCTGTTTTAATGGTAAGGTTGAGAACTATTTTCTGAAGCATTTTTTTACATAATTTCAATAATTATTTTTATGTAGATATATATATATATATAGCATTTTGCACGTGCTTTTCAGAATTCAAAGATGTCTGGTAGGAAGCGTTTCGCGAGTGATATAACTTATATTCCTGATGATATTTTCAACACTGATAGTAGTTTTGACTCTAACTTCAAGTATATTGAAAATAGTTGTAGCGACTCTGACTTTTCCTTTTATATCATTATTCTTCAATTTCAGGATTCTGACAATCATTTTCTATGATCTAATTCTATATTGAAAAAAAACTCTTTTACAAAAAATTTTTGTATATTTTAACTCTAAAATATATTACGCAATTTTTGAAATACACAATTTTTGAACCTATTTTGATAAAAAAAAAAAAAAAACATATGCAGTGAGAGCGTTAATAAATATAGTATAATATATATATATATTTTTTTTTTAATTTAGTATTTTCAAATTTAGGATAAAATATATATTAATTTTCAGCAATTAAACAAAAAGTGCTTTTTTAGCGGTCAGAAATTTGAAAAAAGAAACTTACCTAGAAGAGGTTTAGGGGGGGAACTAAAATCAGAGAGCTTAAGAAGATTTCATATTGAGAATCAAAAAATAACAGTACCCCCGTTCCCCCCCAAAAAAAACCATATGCAAAACATAAAACTGCACATACCAAAATGTCCTTTTCTAGAGTTACATAATACTAAACAAGCATTATAATACCAATATAGTTCCTTGACATTTCAACAGTTAACATTTTATCTCATGGTACACTCCCTTCCACCCCCCAATGCATCTGAGTTTTTTACTTCTGGTTTATGCACTACAGTCATCTGGAATCTAGATAGAACTAATGCCCACCTTTTTAACCTTGTTATTATTTCCATTAGCACACACACACAAATTGTTTTTAACCACTCCAGTGTTATGCCATAATGCATTACATTTTAAGATAGGTACATTTAGTATATTGCTCTCACATCGTTTTTTCAACCACACGTAGTCTTGCATCAATAACCAGAATATTTTAAAATCCTTTCAATATTAATCAGTAACATGAGTACACAATAAATTATCTAAATATTTCTAAATACATTTGAACCATTTTAAAATTTGTATTGCCATACAATATCTCATTGATATATCCTTGATTTAAAAAAAATCATACCTGTTATATTAGAAATATACTTTCAGCACATTTCCATCATTTACTCTCAGTATTTAATGGCTGTAGTTGCCCCAAAATACTGATCAAGTTATGAAAATCATCAAAAAATTTTTCTTTCTTTCTTTTTATATAATCTAATTACTGTGGGAAAAACTATCTTTTTTGGGAGGTAGGAATTTAGAGGGACTTCATTAGCAGTGATCTATCTAACTTAGCCATGCTGTTTTAATGGAAATAATAACTCTTTATTTTTCCCCCATACTTCTCACTAGCATAGTTTCACAATATACAAACATTATATTGTCATTTTTATCATTGCTGTATTAAATTGCTTTCTAAATAGTAGCAAATTCAACAGTAGAGGGGGAAAAAAAAAGTTAGTCAAATATATCATATTTCTGTGAAACGAACTTGCTTAGGTTAATTTTTATAGATCTTTCCAAAAAGAAAAAAAATTAAATTTCAGTTTACCTTATTTTGTAAGTAAGATCTGATGATCCTTTACCTTTTTACTTGGCACAGTTGCTCAGAAACAACGTGTATTTTCACTGGCTGTTATGGGAGATTTGCCATTTATTCCCAATCAAAGTGTTAATGTTAAATTGTTGATAGTTTCTGATTATAAACCCTAATTCTGATAACAGTTGCCAACCACTGGCTATTAATTTTTTCCCAAAAACAACAGCCATTTTCAAAAATGGTGGTGCATTAAGAATTACAGAAAACAGCAACTAATTAACAAAATTAAAAACACAAGAAGCATGCGTAATAAAACACTTTTTTTTTTTTTTTTTTTTTTTTTTTTTGTGTGTGTTTGTGTGTGTGTGTGTGTGTGTACATTGTTCTTCCCATATACACAGTGATCTACTTTAGCTTTAAAAAAAAATCAGAAAATTGCACAAATTTTGATCCATAACATTCTATCATTTATGAACTGCATGGAATCTGAATTCTTGCATTCCCTAATTGTTGGGTAAAATTCCATATTTCTAAAGATAGCTCTTTCTCTTTTTCTCTTTTGTCAGCCAGGAAACTCCACAGTCCGATTATATTCCTTACAAACAAAAAATTCATTCTGTAACAAAACAAGCAGTTGTGGCTTTCAAGTTTGAAGGTCAAACAGGCCATTCATCTACTGTACATGCATGCATACCTGAGTTGCCACATAAATTAATTTTGCTGATGTTATTGGTTACCTATTTTTTACCATGTAGTGTGTTGCTAGTGAATTCTTTTCAGGGTTCGAATTTTCTTAAGAGAATTTTTCTGTTAGTGATCTCATAAATTAAAATCCTTGGCTTCAGAAGATATTTCTGTATGCTACTTACTTCAGTATTTATCAACATTTATCAGACTTTAAAAATTATTTTAGTAGTTCGTGACTCAGCTTTTGTTTGAGGTGCAATTATTTATAAGACTGTACATTTTTTTAAAGATTTTGTTGAATTAATTCATCTGCAAACTGTAACTGTGCGTAGCAAAGATCTACTGAGTAGTTCTATATCAGAAAGTTGGTATGATACTGAAAGCTTAAAGAAAATTCTTACCTTTAATTTTAGAACCTAATACTGTGCCAACCTGGAAAGCTCAAATTCTGGAATAGTAATTCTTAATTCTCTTTACACAGCATTCATTATGAATTATTTTAAAATGTGTTTTTATAATATGTATTTTTATCAAAGTTTTTTTTAATTTTATAAAGAATCAAAATTTTTGTTTATGTTTATTTTGAAATAATGTGCTGTTTTAATGTTTCATTAAGAATTCATTCTTAATTCATTAAGAATTAAGAGTCATTTCAGAAGAGTAATTTTGAATGTATTATTATTATCCAATATGTTGACATCTTGTTTTTCCATCATATGCTAACCTACTTAATTGCGTCTGCTATGTATTGGATACCATAGGGGAACAAAAAACGAAACAGAGAATTAGAATGCTTCAGGATTGTCGTAATGCTGGAATAACACATTTGCACAGTATTGGAACATATATGAAGTTAAAAAGGCGGAGAGAAGAACGGCGAAGATACAAGACTGCTCTGGATGAAGTATTAGGGCAAATCAAGGCAAGATGCTTTTATTCCCTCTTTTCTAATATTTTATTGAATTTTTCTTGTGTCTTGTCTATAATATTAGATAATTATGGCTGATTAAGTTTGCTATTGGAGCAACTCAGTAAAATCTGTTTTTATTTAAACTAACACTTTTTCTTAATAAAAATATGCAGCAGTGTTTATATAGTTTTATATATAGAGTATTATTTAATCTTTTTAAAAAAAATTAATAAAAACAAAAATTTAACTATAATGGTATGTAATGAGTAAAATTAATTTTTGAGAAAAAGTATTCTAGCGATTATAACTTTTTCCTTCGTTATTTAATAGTTAAAACTGCTAAATTTGTGTTGCATGAAAAAATAATGAGTACTAAATAAAAATACTTTTCTGCTTATGAAAAAAATGATAGACTATTTAACTATCTGTTTTGTTGTACTATATTTTTATTATTATATTGTATTGGAATAATTATGAGTTGGTTCACCTCTTTTGTATTTTTTTCCAGTTAGGCTGTTAACTTTGATATTTTATATAATTATTAAATTATTATATCATAATTATATATATTGTAATAAGATTATAATTAATACTAAGATACCCTCAAAAATATTACAAAAATCTAAAATTAAAAATTGAGAACCAGTAAAACAAATTTAGAACTTTAGGAAAAGTGAAGAAGTCATGCATCTCCACAAAAAGAAACAAAATGAATTGACCAGACTTTTTCAGCACGTTAATGCCTGCAGTCATCCATGTCAAGCAGAAACCATGATTCATCACTGAGTGAGCAGTTATTAGTCCAGTTTAATGCATTCTACACTTTGTGAGTGCAACACAAGAGTAAGCATTGTTATGATGCCCAAAGAGCTAGAGGTAGAAGTTGCAGTGGTGCCCAACCTCTTAAGCTTTGCAACAATACATCATGACACTGCAGTCTTAAGCGACATGAGTAAGCTATTCTAAATTAGCTGATAGCAAAGTTATCAATGTATTTATTATGGTAGCTCTTATTGTTATAATATCCTTCTAAGATTCTGCCAACCCTGATCTGCATATGTTCACATGTCAGTTACAGACATCTTGGTAGGAACCAAAGTGTAATAGTATTATTTGATTGTGTCGTCATTCAACCTTCCTCCTGGACGGTTTGTTGGTAAAGTTTGACCTATTTTCGAAAAACAATGATGCAGCCTTTGTTAGATTTGCTCATTTGATAGAACCATTGTCAAGTGGGCAAAATTGCTCTTTTGAGGAATTTGATCAGAATCGTTTGATCGCTGAACTGAATTGTTTCTTTTTTGTGGCACTACCACTCACTAAAAATAACCTTGGTGAATAAGATTAGGAATAAATAGAGAATTGAGATTGGTATGCAGGAATGGAACTAAGAATGGGAACAATCGAGTGGTTCCGGGAACCATGCATTTGGTCACTTATAAAGTAATTTATCTCAGTTATATACAATAAAGGAAGCTTTATAGCACCTGAATTATACATGCCAAATCGTTAATTTACACATGTCATTCTTTGCTTTCTGTGTGTCACATTATTAATTATTCCTTTTTAATTTTGTAATTTGCCTCTCTTCTAAGCTGTTTTCATTAGATTTTTATAGGTTCTTTTCTGTGTTTTTAGGATGAAGCGTCATGTCATCAATTCATCCGAAGGCAGTTTTTAAAAGAAAGTAGTCAAGGCGTTTCTGATGCTATGGCAGGAGTTGGTAAGAATAGATTACATTCACAAATTTAGTCATGCCATTTTTATTTGAATACAAGTTACTTTATTTCATTTTCTGGTTTGTATTTAGAAGTATTTTTTAAGTCCCCTTGCTCCCACCTTTGTGATGCATAGACCATTTACTTCATTTTTTATCTAACAAAGAAGTCACATGATTTGACCTGTACAGAAATGCACGCCTCCTGACATCTATTGCAGCTGAAGTGCAATGATGATCTGCAAAGTGTGGATTTTGCTGTCACCCTAATAATAAAAAATCAGCAATATCTTAACAGAGATCTTTGGGAAGTTTGCATGCCTACACATATTGGATACTTCTAATTTTTCAGAAAATCATTAGAGTAAAAAGATGTGGGATATCAATGATAAATATGATATATGCAGCTAGAGAAATGAAAAATAATAATAAACAATGAACTTATTTATTGGTATAAAAAAATTAGTGACCATAATACATATATGGTATATTCTCAGGTCAATCCTGTGGTTTCTAATTATATATTTTTATGAACTCAAGCAGCAAGAATCACAATTATTTTCACTTTATGTTATGATAATGTAATCAATGAATAAAGTGCTGAATGCATTAGTTGTATTTGTACCAGGTTCATATGAGAAACACATTATCATCACATCTTGTTTCATCACAATTTGTGCATACTGCAAATTAATATCCAGCACATTTTGAAATGTAAGTAGAAAGTTGTCCGTAAGATGGCCTGACTTTTGCTTGCCATCACATCTTATTTTTATTTCTTTGCAATATGTACACTGCTCAAAAAAAAAAAAAAAAAAAAAAAAAATGGGACAGTGCTATATCTCCTGTTCTACTGGGCCGATTGACAAAATTCAAACTGCGTTTTTCATGTCTCGAAAGCGCGACTTAGGATATATATTAGATTTATATATAGCACTATTCTAACATAGGTATTTTGACACAAAATCGGACTTTTTCTGAAATAACATACAAATATTTTTCCATATTTCGATTCTACGACTCAAAATCTGCCAGAATACCAAGTTTTGTAAAAATCGTACGACTAGTTTTTAAAATATTAGCTCTCAAACTTTTAGCTCCTCAGTGTTAATTGAATTTGGCAAATATTTATTAATATCTCTTTTTTTATTAAACTTTTTTGATTTTTTCTCTCACATTTCGAAATTTAGGTTCATTCCAAATAAAATTTACCCATTTTTTGTGTTTTATTTTTTAAATTTCTATTTTTAAATAATTTTTATAAATTTTTCGAAAAAAATTTTGAATTATAACCTATAAAATTTTTACCATCATCATAAAGTAGGTGTATTTTTAAGTATATCTGCAAAAAATTAGACTTTTTTATTCAAAATTTTCTAAGATATACACGAATTTACATATTTTCGCGTTTTGAAATTTAGCATCTTTTTTTTTTGAGCGATAATAACGCCAAATGTGGTCTATGGATTTTTGTTACACTGAATTGCCACAGCTATTTTTAACCTTAAATTTCAAGTAAAATTTCACCGCGAATTAATTATATGAAATATTTTCCCTCGATAAGGCGTAATAAATATTTATTAATACTATATGAAAAGCTATTTTTTTTTTAATTATAGATGATATTATTCAAATTTTAGCAATGTTTTTTAATTTTTCTCTTTCTTCCTTTTTTTTAAAAAAAATAAGAGTACATTTTTCTAAGAGTAAATTTTTACCTTCGGCGTTTTATCGTCTGCAACTTTACTTCGTTTAAATCGAATTGTCTAAAACTGAGAATTTTCGTTTAATGTTTATTTGAATTTTATGAAAATATTTTATGACATCAACTGCATAATTTATTTCTAAACAAACTGTTGCTTTTGAAGTGGCTGAAAGAGCGGCAGATACTATCATCCATATTTTTAAAGCACAGTATATTTTTATAGAAACCTAAGATTTAGAATAATCATTTATATAAGTCAAATTATGATATAAACATACAACCATCTAGAGACTGAATTAGTGGAAGTTCAATGGTTATGTAGAAATGATTTGCAGCTACTTAATGGCTGGATAAGTCAGCAGCTTCTGTGGACAAGTAGGAATAATTATATAAACAACACACAACATTCTGGATTCAATTAACAACGAGGATACGATGTTTATTAAACGAATTTAAGAAGTTTTAAAACATAAAAAATCAACTCATTTTTATCCTAAAATGTATTTTTGTGCGTAGCGTATTTTCGTTATATCCTTAAAATTCTAATTAGAATGTAATTGTCAAGAACTGAATCCTAATTATCAATAATATAATAAGTAATTATTACGGTTATTAATAAATCCTTCTTATAAAGTAATTGCAAATATTTCAAAAAACTTTATGTATGAATGCAAATATTTTCTATGCAAAATTTTTAATTTTATATTAATCAAGATTGCACACGATATTATTTATTTGCACTTCAATTTTTACCGTCAGCTCTAGTAGAATTTACAAATCAATTATATTTAATTAAGGATTGGATTGGATTATTTAAATATGGCAAAGCACATGAGGGCTATCTGCTTAAAGGGAGGGATGCCTTTGTGGAGGACGTTCTAAGGTAAACTGGCTCGTATACACATTACACATGGGAAAAACCACGAAACCGCCCATGCAGCCAGCCCGTTCGCGGGATTCGAACCTCAGACCGAACTACCAGTGCTCAGCGTCTTTACCGCTCGGCTGCTGGTGGGCTATTTAATTAAGGAATGACCATCTAAATTTAGAAACAGCGTACCGTAACAGCAGTTTAATTATTGCCGCCGTATCTTTCATGTTACTCCCAATTGGCAAGCTACATGATTTTTAATGAGTATTCGGGTTTTGCTAGTAACTTCATTTGGAAATCGCGCCTAAACTAGGTTAGTTGGTTATTTGAACGTAGAAAGAACATGGGAGCTATTTGGTTAAGATGCTTTCATGGAGAACCTAAAAAACTACGAAAACCAACCATGCAGCCTGGGTTAGAATTTGCAACACACAATTAGTATTTAACAATCTTCAAATGCTAGGCAACTGGTGAGGCTCCAATTAAATCTCTAATTTAATATTTTATTTGTAAATATTTAAAATATTGTTGTATACTTAGACACAAAAAGCAGAATTTAAGTTTTGTTAACTCGTTAGTAAACTACTAAGCCGAAGTGCAAATGAATATTCAATTTCTTTTGCAATGATTGTATTCACTTAATATTCTTGGAATATGAGCTAAAGAAGGAACGTTCTCGGAAGATTAAAGAAGTGTTTAAATCCAGTGATATAAGGTTTGTCTTACAAGCTCAGGATTAAAATGATTCTGCAATTGCCCCAGTAGTTGACTTGTAAATGGTGGTGAATTAAGCAGATGACTTTTAATCTTACGTTTTCAGTCAGACAACATATTCCAAATGTTTCGTATTGCATGATAATGCATCTTTTCATTATTCAATAACCAGTCGGAGAACCGCTTGTGTTCCGAAAATAGGTATGTGTACTCAACCGTCCTGCATGTTTTTCAAATTTGTCTTCTTGTGGGTTTTTTTTTCTTTCCCAAAAACTAAAGTTGCCTCTCAAAGGAAAGTTTTTTGATATTGAAGAGACAAAAGGAGTATGACATCTACTTTTAGAGGCATGTCAAAAACAGATCTCTACAAGCCTTCTCTTCCATCACATGTTGTGCAGTCAGACAAAAAGTTGCATCAGTGTAAATTCTATAATCTATTTTTGTTACACTCTGATTACTTTATTAACATACAGTAAATGTATACTAAATCTTTTACTTCAGCTTAAGTAATTCGGGATTTTTGATGGAATTGTTGTCGGAACTAGGACTTAGAAGATAAGTCAAATTAAATATTTCGATAACCCAATAAATTCAA
This sequence comes from Stegodyphus dumicola, assembly GCF_044657685.1. Lineage (NCBI taxonomy): Eukaryota > Metazoa > Arthropoda > Arachnida > Araneae > Eresidae > Stegodyphus > Stegodyphus dumicola. The sequence goes on along the minus strand of NC_140777.1, from coordinate 111,897,577 downwards.
GGTCGAATTTCAATATTTTATTTTCGAAGGGAGGGGAAATTTTTTTCAGTTTTGTTCCATTATCCTAAGTATATTTGCTTCGATTCTTTATTTTTTCATAATAGCGAAAAATTTACGTTTGGTATACATATAACGCATAGCTTCAAATGAAAATTTAATAATATACGGAGTGGTTATAATTAAAGTTCCACATTGAAACGGTCATAAAACGAAAACTACTGGATCAAATGTTATCAAACCTGGTAATCGTGTAAAGGAGGTCATAGGAATTTATTTTCCGCGAAAAAAAGGAAGTTCCATACCTCACCACCAGGGGGGAAATGGTGCTGTATGCAATAATTTTAAACGAAATATGGGTCGGAATTTAACTTAACCTTTTGTTACATGGGTTTAATATGTTGTATACCCTTAAGAAATTTTGAAGTAAGCAAATTACCATTTAAAGGCGTTAAATTCAATAAACGTCGAGTGCGCCATCCGTGTAAGTGAGAAATTCGTCCGTGAAACCACGAATTAGCGATTAGAAAATGTGAGATCGCAAATCACTCGCACAAGTACAATCTGGAAATTGTTTTCTTACAGATCGCTAATTTGTAATTTTTGAAGCCTGAATTCGGCCCTAAAACATGAAGATACTGATTCAAAACGCTTTTAATCGATTTGGGCCAAAGAAATCTCTCATGTTATCTATCTAGTTCCATTGCATTCTCCTACTGCATTCGATTGCATAGCAGTCATTTCCCACCGTTTAGTGTTGAAGACAGCTAGTTTTATAACTGAACCATTTTTCTCTGAAGAGCAGTCGACAGCTGGACCACTGTGATTGCAGCTCACTTAGAGTCAATGTTAAAATGTTTCGTGATACATGAACTGCAGTAACGTGGCATTTTAGATACTACGATTTTTATGCAGGGCTGGGCCCCACCTCACGTGTGTCGCACAGTTATTTAGGCAACATTTCACGAATGAATGTCTTATAGGCCAACATTTCCCCTCTTCCCACCAGACCTCAACCTCTGTGACTTTTAGCTATGGGGTTTTCTCAAAAGCACTGTTTATGGTGATAATCTAAACAATTTGGCAGAAATGAAAAATGTTAAACACTGACATGTCCGTAACATTCCTCCCGATATGCTAAGAGCTGCTGTTGAGAATGCAGTAACAGGATTTAACTTGCTTTCGGAAAATGCTAGACGCTACATTGAACATGCTTTGTAACACGTTTCGGAAAGTATTAAACACATTTTAAACAGATGTTTTCGTGTCTTATTTCATTTAAGAATCTTGTATACAGCGTCATTTTCCCCCTGGTGATGAGTTTTTTTAACTATTTTTTTCCTCGCTGAAAATAAATTCTCATAACCTCCTTTACACGATTCCCAAGTTTGATAACATTTGGTACGGTAGTTTTCCTTTTATGACCATTTCAAATTGGAACTTTAATTATAAATTATCGGAAAATATTAAACACATTTTCAACAGATGTTTTCGTGTCTTATTTCATTTAACAATCTTGTATACACCGCAATTTTTCCTGGTGGTGAGTTTTTGAACTCTTTTTTTTTTTTTTTTTTCCACGGAAAACAAATTCCCATAACCTCCTTTACATGATTCCCAAGTTTGATAACATTTGGTACGGTAGTTTTCCTTTCATGACCATTTCAAATTAGAACTTTAATTATAACCACCATGTAAATTAAACTTTAAAAATTTTAAAGTTTGGTTCAAGTCCCAGCTTTAAAAATATATATATAAATATAATCTCTTATATTAATCCTCTTAGAAAGAATGTTTTAAGAAGCTAATTATTCTCTCGCGTTTTAGATTTTATAAAAAACATGATCTTTAATATGATTTAGATTGTTTCAGCCGATATAAGAATCGGGTCACTCGGTGGTAGAGAATAAACCTTGCTGGACTGTGTTATTTCTTTGTCATTTAGCAAAAATCTTTTAATTAAAATATTTATCCTTTGGACTTCGCATTAAACTTTATTTATAGTTAAAATGACTAGAAAATGAAAAGCTGTCTTCAGCTGAAACGCAATTCATGTAATTGATATTTTAAGAAATTGACAAGAATGCAAAATTTATGGAAGTCTAGCAATCGAAAAATTTAATTTTCTTGTGTGTGCACTGAAAATAACTGTAGAAGGAAAGAAGAAAATTAGGGAGAAAAGTAAGCAAAAATTTGCAGGGAAAATTTGGCTGTCAGACTTACCAAGATGTTTCAAAAAGTTGGACGCTTTTGAATATACTTTCAGGATACTTCAAAGAATTTAGGTGTTCAAAGAAAAAACACTTGGACGTGTACACCAGCAAATACCATCAATTGAGCTTTTGGTTAACAGAAAAGACAAAAACGATATCATTGCAGATTAAAGTGAAGAGCGACTATATGGTTGTATAAATTTAAATTACGTTATAGAACATCATATCGTATTATAAATGGAGAATCGTATGATTTTCTCATTCGAATTATTTGAAGATTCAGGAGTTTATCCAGTGATGTATGTGGATGTCACCTAAAGATATTTTTTTTTCCTCCTGATGAAACAGCGGCCGAGCGATAAAGTCGCTGAACGTTGGTAGTTCTGTCTGAGGTCCGAATCCCGCAAACGGGCTGGCTGCATGGGCATTTTCGTGGTTTTCCCCATGTGTAACGTGTATGCGAGCCAGTTTCCCTTAGAAAGTCCTCCACGAAGGCATCCCTCTCCTTAGGCAGATAGCCCTAGTGTGCTTTGTCATAATTAAAAAAACCAAAACCTCTTGATAAAGCCAGTCTTTCCTTTCATCTCATACCTTCAAAATGTTTAGCCTCTAAAGACTGATAAAGGCTCTGAATGGATTGAATTGAATTATTAAGTTACGTCAAAGCAGGGCTATCTGCCTAAAAGGAAGGATGCCTTTGTGAAGAACTTTCTAAGGAAAATCAGCTGGCATACACGGTACACATGAGAAAATCCACGAAAACGCCCATGCAATCAGCCCGTTTACCGGGATTCGAACCCTGGAGTGAACTATCAGTGTTCAGCGACTTTACCTCTCGGCCGTTTGTGGGCCTTTATGAAATGGAAGGCGATAACTTTATTTAAAATGATTGTCAGAAATATCAAGATATTTCGAAAATTTGAATGTTTTTTAATATACTTGCGGAATGCCTAAAGAAAAAGAGCAAGAATAAAGTAGACTGCCTGAAGAAAAAGAGAAGAAAAAATTAATTTTATGGTAAAATTTAGTATTTGTATTTTTTTTTAAATTTAAAACTTTTTAATATTATGATATTTGATTCTTACGATTTCAAAAATAAAATATTTGACTAAAATATGAATAACATTTAAGAAGCCACATGTAGGATAAAATTGTGTAAAGCAATGGGCACAATGATAAAACTGTTTAAAGCAGTGTGCAAGTCATCCTAAGTTAAAATGTCGCAATCCTAAGTTAAATTTCTCTCTTATTTATATATATCTTTTCTGAACAGAACAGTGAAAGGCGTGTTAACTGTGCTTTACTATATTTTCTCTTTTAATATATGCAGTTTTCAAACGCATCGTAGTCTGGGTTACAAAGCATTCCTCCGAAAGAAACGCAATTCAAATAAATAAAATCAAATTCTGGAAAATTTATATTAATAAATATATTTAAAATGCTCAATTCGAAGGAATAAATAGAAAATTTTAAAACAGTTATCTGAAGAGACAATGCAACACAAACAATTAAAATAAAAGTTAAGAATTTAAAAATTACCTAAAATAATAACTATGACAAAAAATATATATAAAGAGAACTATTTGAAAAAAAAAAAAAAAATAAACGCTGCACCTTTATTTACGCAGTTCGAATAGGTAAGTAGAAATTTTTAAAACAGTTATTCGAAAAAAAATCATGCAACTAAAACAATTAAAATGAAATTCGAAAAAGAAAAAATTACTTAAAATAATAAGTTATAATTAAAAATATAATATAAAGAATATTATTTGGAAAAAAGGTACGATGGTGACTTTTTTCCCTCTCACAGGAAAGGAAACTAGGTTGCCATATATTAAGAAGTTCGCCAAGTGAACTATTCTTGGCGCAAACTGACAAAAAAGTGCCAACATAAATTTGTGAATTTCTCCGTAAATTTTGCTCCAAATTTTACAAAATTTCATATTTAGGCGTAATTTGAGTCATAGAATCGAAATATGTAAAAATATTGGTATGTTATTTCAGAAAAAGTCCGATTTTGTGTCAAAATACCTATGTTAGAATAGTGCTATATATAAATCTAATATATATCCTAAGTCGCGCTTTCGAGACATGAAGAACGCAATTTGAATTTTGTCAATCGACCCAGTAGATCGGGAGATATAGGACTGTCCCCTTTTTTTTTTTTTTTTTTTTTTTTTTTTTTGAGCAGTGTACATGCTACAAAGTTAATATCCAACATGTTTTGAAATGAAAATAGTATAATGTCAGTGAGGTAGCCTGACCATTGCTAAGTGTAGTGCATTATTGGTTAGTGTTTTGGGCATGATAATTGGTTATGTATGGGAAAAAAGCTTTACAATGCAAATTCTGTCATGAATGTTCACCTGACTATCTGCCTGATATCTGATGCGTTCTTTTAGTTGCCTTGTGAATAATTTATGTTGTAAATAATAAATGTCTGGGGCTAGCTAAATTGCATTATCTTTGCATATCTGTGCTACAATCAAGAAAAGCTTGAGCTGGTAGAATAGGCATGTCTTGTTTCATTTACAACAAATCAAGTAACAGAAAGAAATGCCCTTGTACTTTGAATTTTTAAACATTCCTCATCCAAGAAATTATATGCTGGATAAATCTTTTATCACTGGAACTGTATTTGGTGATTTATGTTTCTGAAGGTCTTGTAAGACATGTTTTCCAAATTTCCATGGTATTTTTAAAACATACATGCAGCTTCCTATCAAGTTCCCAGTGCACTAATAATAAAAGCTATGCAATATATGAAGGCATTGTCAATATAGGTGATTTCATCACAGGTTATGTTGCTTTTTCCATATGTAAAATTAAAGGTCATTTTACAAAGAAATAATTTTTATATTAGTCTAGTAGTGTTGAATACTGTGTTCTCTTCTGTGCTATGTAAAATGAATTCCCGTGGAAATAAAATGAAACCCTTTCCTCTTCAATGATATGTACTATTATTTATTATCTTACAAGATGTTTTTTATAATGTTCAAGTGTAGTCATAAATCAATAGCAAGCTTTGAAATTTGATTGGATTGTGCTTTCCTGTGTTCATGTCTGCATATTCCAATAAAAATTTACATTCTGTGTTATTTGGAGCAGTTGCAACATTCTGCATTTTGCACATCATCATTGAATTTCATTCGCAGTATTTGAGCAGAGTGTCATACATTTCTGTGTGGATGAAAATGCACACTTTTCTTGTAAAGTGTTTATTGAGAATAATTGGAAAGTTTTACTTTGCAGTAATAATTTATATTCCCTTTCTTTTATAAATTTTAGCAGTTTAAAAGTTTGAAGTCTGTATCATTAAATCTGGAAATGCTTTCCAAAATTGCAAAGATGGATTTGGGGAGTTAGAAGTCTGAAAAATTCAGTCTGTTTTTCCTTGTGTTAAACTTAGAATCTTCAGATAACTAGCTATATATTTTGACTGTTATAATGCAAGAGTGTATGAAAGGAAAATTGTAATAACTTGAATTCCTTCTCACCTAAAAGCAAATGGGAAGAGATGGGGTGTTTCCCAGTTACCTGATTAAAATTTTAAACAGTTATCATCCACTACTTAGGATTGTCAGTTAGTTGGTTCAGTATGCTAATTGTGACATCATAAGAGAGCACTGGTAGTTATTATTTATAAAACAGATTAAATTACTATACTTTTATAGAATAATGGGATGAAAACTTTAAATTTGAAATCTGTTAATGTTTTAAAATTAATTACATAATTCAGTTTTGATATTTGCTTAGAAAGATATGCAATTTAAAAAGAACACAGAATAGTTAAACATTTCTCATAATCAACTATCAACGCACAAGACTATTCAAAATTATGTATGGTAGTTTAGCATATTAGTATAACTGTCAGTTATCAACAAACACTTAGCAGAACTCAAATAATTTTATTTTATAACATTATACATGTTCAATATGAGTTCCTTGAGTCACACGGACAACATCCAGACAATAGTCCATTTCTTCCCTCAGTCGTTTGAGCATGTCTTGTGTTACTAAACTCAGAACATTACCCATGTATGTTCATAAGTCTTTCAAGTTGCATGGCAGTAATGGCACATAACATTTTGTCTTTCACAAAGGCCTACAAGAAAAGTTTGCATATGGTAATATCAGGTGATATGGGGGAAAGGTCAAGGAAATACATTTTATCATTTGCTCAGGTGCAGCCAATCCAACTATTGGGAATCATTTTGTTGAGGAACTCACACACCTCCAGCATGGAGGCCCATCATTCTGCTGAAAGATGAAATTTTTTATTCTTCCTGTAATTCTGGTAAAAGATCTTCCTGTAATTCTTTTCTAACATATCAAGATATATGTTGCCATTCACTGTGTTTTATGAAAAAGGATGGCCTTTACAACTTGGTTCCCGAAATAGCATAAAACATTCACTTTAGTGGAATCTCATTCATGCTTCACCATACATTGAGGTTTTTCTGTCTCCCAGATTTGCACATTATGCTGGTTAACTATTCTATATGGAACGTTGCCTCATCACTGAATATTAGGGGACAAAAAAGAACAGTCTCATGGTTAGATTTATCCTGCTTGGTCATACAAAACTCCATTCTTTGGTCCTTGTCTGTAGGAAGTAAACCTTGAATCATCTGCAGTCTGTAAGGTTTCATTTGCAATCATATTTTTAAAACATACCACATCCTTGCTTGTGGAAGTTACAGTTCGTAACTCAATTAAGTTAATTGATTACTTTGGGCTGTGTAGAAACATTGCTCTAATATTTTCTACATCCTCACTACTAACACGTTGTCTTCCTGTATTGATTGTATAAATTGGTCATGCATGCCTTTAGAAAGACGGTCTATTTCTTCAAAATCGTAATGTCACTTTTGAATGCTTTTGTCAGTCAGACTATCTTTCCCATATAATCTATGAAAGGCATGCTGACCAAAATTAAATTCCGACTTCGCAAAATGCAAAATGCTTTCTCTTCCCGAGGTGGTGTTTTTCTTTCTAGTGATTGCAGTGCCACCACTCCATCTGTACTAAATACACGCTGCGAGGAAAAGAAAAAAATTGAGGTTTCCTTCCTTTTAAATCCATTCTGATATGTCTATGTTTGAAAATGAATTTTTTGCAGTCCTTTTAAAGTACCATAGATCATTTTGAATAACCTTATATGTAAAGCTTTTAAAAGTTACATATGTCATAAGGGCATAAAATACTTAAGAAAATACTTATACTAGATGAATCAAGATGTTAGAATCTAACATTCGCAGATTTAGCTGTTGATCATAAAAGAAATGTAATCAAAGGAAAGGATAAATCATGCCTTTTTAAAATCAAGGGTATTACATACTGTCCTTTATTTTAATAGTTTTGTTATAGCTGCTGTTACAAGTAATGCAGTAAATTTAGATGTTATGAGTCTTAAAATGTCATATTATGCTGATCATGCTTGCCTGAACAATTCATTAATCTGTTAACTTGAATATTGCAATAGATATATCTCCTGCAGTGTTGGGTTATTTTTCATCATGTGCAGTATAGTACTGCAAATATCTCTTATAAATCTCGTGCAAAATGCCTCCTTCCTCAAAAAGCAGATAAAACTTTAACATTAAAATAATAATAACGAGTTATTTGGTTTGTATTTTAGGTTTTATCAGCACCAGTTTTCAGACCTGTTTTATGAATGTTAATGTCAGATTTTATCCATAACGAATTCATTGATGTTTCAGGTCGTCGTTCAGCCCCACCTCTTAATATTATAGGCATGCCTGGTTATGAGAAATTGACTACCAAGGAAAGAGAGGTAATTGCTAATTTCCTAAAGTTAGCATTGCATTTCAAGTATTGTTTTGTGTAAATAATAAATTTCATTACGCATCCAGAAAAATGAAAAAGTTACAGATTGTTATAGAACACAAATTTCATTTAATATAATATAAGGAAAATTTAGTTAAGTTTTAAGAATTGATTTAAAGTGTCTTTCTTCCCTGTATGCAAAACAATTTTTTTTAATCAGATGTATACCATTAAAATTTAATTGAAGAAGTTAGTTGTAAATTTTGTGAATAATGGTCAAATGAGCTAGTTAAAGAATAATGAATACTTATGCAGTATGTGATCTGTTGCTTTTAGTTGGTTATTTATTTCATAGATGATATCACTATTATACTGTTTTTAAATATGCAAATAAATATAAATAATTAAGAATACATGAATGAAAATGATTCCATTAATTAGTTTAATAACTTGTTAAATTTAACTAATATATTACTGGAGCTACAGTACTGCCCAAGTGACTATCTAGATTCTTACAGCCAAAAATAAATAGTACTGTATGTGAATGGTAGAATTTATGTCATTATGTTTACATAAAAATGTGTGATGAGTGACAACCATGCGGTGGCCCTGGGCACCTATTACACTCTGATGAATCAGTTCTGTACGATCCAACCGTGGCCGGTGTTGGAGTCTTGTCTGCAATTAATTAACTCAGATTAACCTTCTTATTTATTTACAACACAAAATGTAGATTATATACAGTTTGTACAAATAGAAATACGTCAATTGATAGAATTGTTTAAATTTATAAAATGATCATACTGAGCATTCGGCCTCTCCCACCGAAAGCCAGTCTCCAACTCACCCTTTTTCAACCTAGAAGGCGCTCCCTCTTTTTGGGATTACAGTGTTGGAGGACCAGGCACTAAAACTTCTATGGGAAAGGTGAAATAGAACAAGTGTTGCTTGCTGCTTGGAGATGAATTAGTTGTGGGGTTGTCTTAAGACAATTTTAATTGCAGAAAACATCATGAACCAAAGATACCATGGCAGATATACGAAAGGATCCTATTTTGCTTTAAAATGTTGAACTGTTAATCTTGAAATAAATTCATAGATCACATACTGCATCATTACCAAAAAAATTTCATAGGTCACATGCCAAATAATGCACATATAAAGGCATTATGTGCAATTAAAGTTTCAGTTTTTGATTATTTCTTTAGTGATTTTTAAACTTGTGTTTATTTTCACTTTAACGTTACACCATTACATCACTTTAGCTGATATTCATTTTATTATCTTTCACTTTCTGAATTATTTCAGTACAGTTGCATTCATTGGGAATATTTGAACATTCTACAGGTTATAATTGAAAAGCTCTATTATATTTTAGTAAGAGATGAGATGAAACTATAATTTTCTGTTTTGTGCTTGGTTAGCACTTGTGCTTTTTAATTGTTTGTAGATTTATTGGGTGTAAGACTAAAAATTGGCAAGTGTAAAATCTTAGCTTTCCTAAGGAGAAAACTAGCTTCTTTTGATTTGAAGCTCTATATTTTATCAGGGTTCGTAGCGGTCCTTATAAGTGCTTATAAGTCCTTATATTTGAAAATAAAATATAAAGGCCCTTATAGGTGCTTATGTTTTCTTTAAAGTCCTTATTTTTTTTTTTTTGTTTGTTTTTAGTGCTTATTTTTTGCTTTTAGGTCTTTTTTTTTTTTTAATGAACGCGCTATTTTTCCCCGTACCAAAGCCGAAACTAAATAAACAACTTTTCTTCCTAATATGGAATGTCAGATGGTGAGTCATACTCCCGGAAATAGCTTTTCCCCCTTTCTCTGCATTAACATAACCTTTGGTGTGCACGAAGAGTACAGACAGGTGCCCATCATTCTATTGGTCAAAGACCCAAGCGAAGAATGATTCTATTCCGGAAATTTAACGCTGTCTGTTGAAAATTAGAATGAAAAACACCCCAGTTATTTAATTCTTTATTCTCCCAATACTGGCAGTTGTTGATTCCGATTGCATAATATCACGTAGGGAAGAATTACGGCGCACATATTGCGCAATAACGTTTGCGATATTTTGCAGAGATAATTAATTTTGATGTTCAGTCCGAGATTTGTTTATGAACACTTACTAACTGAAAGAGTTTTACTGTGCTTGCTAAGCAGAATATTTTTTAGTTCCGTTGGTTTATTTTTATATGATGCACATATTGAAATGTCAAAAGCATTTATTAGCGGAAAAATCTAAAGAGTGGCTACAGTCTACCCTCCGCTCCTTCAAGTTATGCTCGACTGTCCGAATATTCGCCAATTCCAAGTTTGCGGGTTAGTTAAGCTTTTTTACTCTTAAAGATGGCTGCATGAAGCAAATTTCTGTCTTCTGATTTCAGAAATGTTCCTCTTTTTTACTTAAATTACTTTGCTTGCAATTTCTGTTAAGAGAAAAACTGATATACAATGAAAATTTAGAAAATGTTCAGAATTTAGATTTAAATTATTTAAATATCAATATGAGTGGGAAAATAAATTGTATTTTTTATTAGGATCCAAGCAAATACAATAAATATGCCTTATTATTATTTATTTTCTCTATTTTGAACTGAAATTTCATCATTAAATCTTGTAATATAGTTTAGTTCTTCATAGTTTTTTTTTTCCTCTTATTGTAAACTAGTTCTGTAAATTGAACTATTATTTAAAATTTAAAAAAAAAAAAAAAAAAAAAAAAAAAAAAAGTAACTATTTTCCATGGTTTAGGTAATGCTTATTCTCTCTTAATAAGTACTTCATTTCTCATATTTTAAATTACAATTCTAATTTTTAAGGTTATGCAGTTGTGTATGATGTAATTAGACAGGTGCTTATTTTTTTTCTTAAAATGTGCTTGAAAAGTGCTTATAGGTGCTTATTTTTTTAACTAAAATGTGGCTATGAACCCTGTTTATATACACATTGCACTATTTTGATTAGTCATACCTTATTGTGAACTGACTTGAAAAGTTTTCTATTTTATATATACTATATATAAGTAAACAAACTGTTTTTAAGCAAAGTATTTATTTATTTTTACCAAGATGTTTGTAACATTATAACAGGCAAATATTAAAAAATATTGTTTTAAAAAAGCTGTTGTTCATGTAAGTGATTGTCAGTATACAGATCTTCCTCTTTTCCCTTGTGTCGTCAATGTAAAGTGTTCCAGTAAAACCTTCTTAAAGCCAAAGTAGCATTAAAGCACAGAAATAGTTATGATTCTTGATATGGGAAAAGTTTTTGTTTCAAGGTCTCAAGAAAAACTTTTCAAATCATAGCAAGTAATTATTCAAATAAGTAAAAGAAATAATGATATAAAATTGTATATATTATATAAATGGAAATAACATATGTAGAATATAGTTTCAAGTTTGAAACAAGCACAAACACACAGGAAATCTTAAATATACTGACAGTGGCAATGGTGCAGTGAGCCAGTGGTGTATATTATTTGTACCTGTCATATCATTTTGTGTACACTGTCTGTGCCCATTTACGTCAAAAATTAAAATTTATTGTTCTTTGGGATATGTAAAAGGCTTGAAGTTAAGTTTATATACTCAGCTGTTATGTTTGAAACATTTTTTCCTGCTGTACAGTTCTTCATATGCAAGCAAAAACTGCATTACACTGGAAACTACATCATAATTAATCTTATTTTTCTACAATCATTACTTCAACCCTTTAACTGTCAAGTTATTTTGATGATTTGGGTGCATAAATTGTCGATTTTTTTTTTAATTGCCGCTCAATCAAATTAATGAAATGTTTGCCGCTCAATCAAAAAAATTGCCGCACACTTTTAACATAAACCTGTATCCTTTGAAACCTTCAGTAAAGTGCTGCCATCTGTTAAATTGATGTAGAAATAAACTTCCCACAATATATATTCAGTTATAACAATACGATGCACTCAAAGAAAAAAGAAAGAAATGACCTCAAGTAATTCTCGAGCGTGACATTTTGGAATACCAATGCTGTGCCCAAGATTATTTAGGGCATGACAGTTAAAAGGTTAAGCAAATAATAAACCATACTTTCACCTCTTGTCATTCTATTTAATATGAAACCCATTGTCTGGTTTCCTTCATGAACTGAAAAATGTATTAATTTAGGTATTATTTTTAAAAGCAAACATATGTAAAGCAAGGGACACCTGCAATTACAAATACAACATAATTTTTTAAAGCTGCATAAAATTGAGTTATCTTTTTGATTATTTATAATGATTAATTTTTAAGAATTTTATGTAGAGGGTGATTAAAATTTTATGATCAAAATTGCCTGAAATACCAACCACTGGTTAATACGCCTTACAATTTCATGTAAATATTTGTGAAGTTGAAGTATTTTGTTTTGTTACGATTGAAAATTAAAAGTCATTAAATGTCTCTGTAACACATACTGACAGTATCAAACTTTCACAAGCATAAGAGAACTCAAATCTGTCATTCAAGGAATGCTGAGCAATTAATGTGGATTAACAGGATTGTAAAGATCTGTACAGCATAATCATAACAAGGCTGAATTTTTGAGGTATGTGAATTTGGGCAACAAAGTTATAAGGAAATATAAATCCTTTTATGAATTGATAAAATCAAATATTTTCAGAGAACATTTTCCATATATTTCAAAGCTCTAATTTCTTACAATATATGTTCAACCTTTTAGGTATGTACTTTTAGATAGATTTATTTCTCCTGATGAACCATGTTGTAACTCATGTTAAGAATATTTAAGTAATAGTATGCCATGAAATATGACATAAGTTATCATCTTTGCAGAATTTAATTTAAGTGCAGTTAATATTCAAGGTTTATATTATCCTAAAATTTGGTTATTAGCTCCTGAATTTTTATTTGAGATTTATATAAAATGTATAGTGGTTGTTTGTTTTTATATGTATATAACTTTTGTAGCTTTCATTTTTTAAATTTGGAATTTAAATGATAATTTTATGTCTTTTTAGCTATGTGCAAACTTGAGAGTTTTTCCTGAACTATTTTTAAATTATAAAGCAATACTGATAAATGAATATAGAAAACTGGGAAGTTTACGTTTAGCAAATGCTAGGACTGTTATTAAAATTGATGTAAATAAAACACGTAGAATTTATGACCTTCTTTTAGAAGAAGGCCTTGTTAGTAAGAACAGCTGAGAAGAAAAATTCATATACCTATAGTGTATTTATTTCTATTTATATTGCCTGCATTACTGCACAAAAATTTTATGCTGTATTATAGAATTATTTATTTATTAAATATATGAGTCACTGATTGCACATATTTAATTGTTGATGATTTTCAATACTTTCTTCAGATGACATTAATTTATTACTTAATAATACAAATATTGTTATATCACATTCAAAAAAAATTATTTTACTGCACTATTAAATCAATATGTGCTTCTTGTAATATATAAAAAAAAGTTAATAAACTGGTTGTTCACCAAAGAATGATAGTGCTTTCTATGAAATAATATTGCTGCTTTTGTACAACTGAAATTGCATTTTGAACAAGAATTGAACAGTATTGTAAAATCATTTCATCAAAAGCCAGCATGCTTATCTTTTACTGAGCAATGTTAAATAACATATTTATTTTTTACCATTTTATATGTTTTGAATTGAATGTGTCATAAATGTTGAAACCATTATTACTGATTAAAGACCATGATCCTGTTCTCTCCCCCCCCAAAAGGCATAAGACCTTTAAATTATAGGTGAATCAAGAGAAGCTTTGTCAAGATATTGCTAAATCAGTAGTAAAAGCAGTAAAATTCTAGTAGCAGTAAAATTGTTTGTTTGATGATGATTTTAAAGCTTAAGCTTTTTAAGATTGCTTTTTTTTTATTACATTTTAAACTGCATTATTTTCTAACCTTATAATTTGTTAGTTCAGTGCAGTTACTACTTGTTAACAAATCTATTTTTGCAATATTCTTATGAACTATTTAAGCTGTTAAATGACATCAGTATAATGAATAATTGTTATGGGTAATTAATTATTACTTTTTTTAAATAATAATGTGATTTAAAATGCAAATTGGTCATGCATAAAATGCAATCAAATTGATGTTAACTGATGGATTTTTTTTTTTTTAATTCTAGAAATTTAATTTTAAGATATTTCCAATGTTGTTATTGCTTGTTTCTCATCCATTTAATAAATTTTCCCTATGTATGAGAAAAATATTGCCTCTCAAAGATCTTATCTGTCTTATGTGTTAAATGTGCTCTGTTTTAAAGGATGCTTTAAACCTTAAAAACTTCCTTACAAATGGATGTTTTTAAGGTGCTCTGTTTTTAAGGATGCTTTGTATTTCTCATTCAGCAAAATATGTAAGCAAAATATAAAGTACAGATTAATGATATTTTAAGAGTCTGTATCATGTAATGGTAAGAAACTTTCAAAAATTTTTTAGGCTAGTGAACTTTGACAATTCAAAATTATTTAAAACAAATTAATTAAAACTCCTTTATAAATAAAAAAATTGAGTATTTTAATGGGAATATTTTCAGTATCTTATCTTTTTATCCTGATGAATCATGTTACAGCTGGTGTTAAGTGTGTTTAAGTATGAGTATGCTTCGGTACACAACATAAACTAACTTTTTTATAGAATTTAATTAAAATGCTGATAATATCCAAGGTTTACATCATCCAAAAATTGTTAACTTATTTGCATCTTGAGTTTCACATTAGATTGTGAAAATTTGTAATTGGTCTTGTATTTTATAGATATTATATTTTTTTAGACTTTCAGTTTTTAAACATGAAATTTAAATAATCATTTTATTTTGTATTTCTTTTAATCTTTCAGTTTTTTTAATATGAAATTTAAATAATCCTTTATTTTATATTTTTTCAGCTGTGTGCGAACTTGAGACTTTTCCCTAATTCTTTTTTAAATTATAAAGACACATTAATAAATGAATACAGGAAACTGGGAAGTTTACGGCTAGCAAATGCTAGGACTGTGATTAAAATTGATGTGAATAAAACACGTAAAATTTATGATCTTCTTTTAGAAGAAGGCCTTGTTAGTAAAAGCAGCTGAGAAAAAACACTCATGTGTTTACTTTTTTTCTGTTTAGATGTGTGTGCATCATTGTATAAAAATTTGTTGTGTATTTATAAATTTTTCATGTATTAAATATGATTCAAAACCATGAATGGCTGTGTTTAATTTTTGGTGGTTTTCATTATTTTCAATAACATGACATTGCTTTATTACTTAATATTAGAATTTCTATAAATTCCATTCAAAAAAGAAAATTTATTTTAAGAGCAAAAATGCACAGGTTGTTCAATCCAGAAAATTGCAGTGCTTTCCTTGAAAAAATACTGTTGGTACAGTATATTTTTAAGTGCATTTTGAGAAGGAACAGGTTAGCATAAGAAAGATTACAAAATTGTGTTATCTGAATCCAGTATGCATAACTTTTTTTGGGGGGCTGCTTTGCATATTTAGTTTTTATGAAGTGTGTAGTGGATACCTGCTTCTGTCAATGTTTTAATTGAACAGGTCATAAAACTTGTAACCATAATCACTGATAAAGGATTTTTCCTCCTCCCATTAAATAAAAAAAAAGAAAAACTTTTAGAAAAATCAATGGAAGCTTTACCAGAGTAATGCAAAATTACATGTATCAAGTAGCAGCAAAGTTATGTAAATGAGAAAATTAAGTATCTCGCCTATAGTTCCATTTGCTTTTTGGTTTGAATTAAATGATAAGCATTTTGGGTACAAAACAGCAATTGCGATTGTTTTAGAAATCATAATTATGATATCTGCCGACAAGAATTTCAAATATGCCTCGAATTAATAATAAATAATAGAATAGTGTTATTTTACACCAAGGAGAGTATATTGAGCATGATAGATATCAACCATACCAAATTAAGTAAAAATATTTGTATACTGTTTCTATCATTGAGTAAGTCTCTTTTTAAATCTATATGAAAAGTTTCTACTGTTGTAGTAAAAAAGTGCTAATGCTAACAAACCTTAAAAGCATTGTTTTAACTTTTTTAATACCTTGAATATGTGCTATTATTTTTAGTGTATTATATTGGGTTTTAACAAAAGTTTCTCATCGCTGCAAAAAAGTTCACGTTGCCTTGCTTAATCAGATTTTTTCAAACAATTTTTGGCATTTGAATGAAAGAGACTTGTCTTAGAATACAGTCTTGTGAAATTTGTAAAAAAAATATTATCTTTAAGTGTAAGGTATCTGAAATGGAACTATCACATTGTCAGATTAGAACCACCATTTACTTCTAGTTCTGTTGCAAAGCGTCAGCTACGGAATGTCACCAAATCATGCGTAGAGCTTGAGCTATTAATGTTGTATCATATGACATTGTGTAAATAGTTGTTGCTAATTAGTGACACAGAAATTTCATTTATCTTTGATATTATAAAAGCAACCTTTCTCAATATAGCATTGAGGTAGCCATTTTTAAATACCATTTTATTTGGACTTCTAAACAGCACTTTGCTGCAAATGTTATTTCACACTGTGAATATTGTAAAAGGATGTATTTCTTATATACTGTAAGAGGTCATTTGCAAACTTGTTACCTATTCCTTTTGTATACTATCATTTGCTTTCTTAATACTGCAAATGGACAAAACTGAATAGTGGTGAAGAAATTTTGCACTTATGTAAAGATTATAATCCTCCGTGTGGATTTCTCTTTTACTTCTTGAAAGAGGTAATATTGTTTTCACATAATAACATATAAAACTGTTGCGGAAGGGGGGGAAGAAAACATAAAAATCCTGTCATAGTTTGTCGTATGTTGCAAAAGTAATTGCTGCAGAATGGGGATCTGCATATGTAATTGTGAAAATTTAATTTATCCTAGCAAACATGCAGATTATTTTTATATCTGTGTGGAGAATGTAACCATTTTACTTAAAATTCATCTTTCTGCATACTATGAAACTGTTTCTAAGAATTGTGATAAATATTTTGCACTTTTGTACATATGTAATACTTATTTTATATTACTTTCTGAGACCAGATGCTTCTCAAAATGGTTATATTACTTAACAAATTCCTTTCCTTCCCCCCTTTTTTTAACATTTGTATAATTAACTGTCACTGAAAAATTATTTTAATACAGGGTTTGTACGGTCCTTAAGAGTCCTTAGTTTTTTTTTTTTTTTAAATCTATTTTTGCTCCTTAAAAGTCCTTAGTTTCGACCAAATTTGGCAGGAGGTGCTTAATTTTAATCATCTAAAATTTCTGTATTTTTTTAAGACTGGCATTTTGAATGTGAATTAGCATTTGGGGCAAATATTTTTAGCAATTTATTGACAAATATAGTTATTTTTTGAATGGGTGGATAAGTTCATAGATTATAATTTGTTCCTGTTTATAAAATTGAATACTCAGGTTTCTGAGAAGTGAAACATAAGCATTTTGAAATTATTTAATTTTTTTCTAATGAAGAGCTCTTAAACAACTTTTCGCTTTTGAGAATGTGAATTTTTTATTAAGCGGTTTTGAGAATGTGAATTCTTTATTAAACGGTTCCACGTTTGGCGACTTATCAACAATTTTAAGATCAGTTTCTATAGAAAATTTTTAATTTGGAAATCTAGGAATTTTTTTACGATATTTTTTTTAAACATTATAACATTGATCAGTTTCATTAAAATAATGCTAGTTTATTGAAACTGTATTCAAGAAATAACATTAAAATGAAACATTTTTATTTTTCGCTATCATATTATAAACTGACATTACTTTCCATTTAGGCGATACAATATTTTGAAGGCCTGGTGGCTAGCCCAGAACCACCACAGGTCCCGGGCTAGGCAAGGTTAACTCAGCCTTTCATCCCTTGATTTCCATCACTTGGGTCGATAAAATGAGTACCAAGTTCGCTTGGGGACTAAACACTGGGGGTCCTGCGATTTTTAAGCTGACCACTTGCTCAGGGCCATATGCTTATGCACCTCGGGGCCCACAGTCAAGAAAGCAGATTTCGGGTACTGCAGGTTTTGGCCCATTAGGGCTGTTACGCCACTGAGTTTTTTTTATATTGAAACTGTATTCAAGAAATAAGATTAAAATGAAACATTTTTATTTTTCGCTATCATATTATAAAGTGACATTACTTTCCATTTTAGTGATAGAATATTTTGAATCTAGAAAATAAACAATAAGGCAATAATGCTTAAATTGTGCTTTATCACAGTTTACAAAACAATTCTTGGCAAAAAAAATAGCTAAGTAATTAATTAAAAATATTACATTTTAATTTTTTCATGGTTAGAGTTTTTCTCATTTAATTGTCTCAATATGCATCAGTTTTCTCCATAAAGTTAATTTTTAACATTTTTCCTCTGATTTCTTTTTCAATATATTTCTGGCGTTTTGCTGTTAAAGAATTGGTAGGGGTAATTTTTCTTTAGAATTTCGGACATTGACACTTGGAAAGTTTAGAAAGATTTGAAGGCAAGATGTACCCACAAAACTAGAAGATTCCATAAAAATGTGTTCATGGTATTAGCACGTAATGAATGTATTTTATAGAAAGTTTGTGATGAAATTTTACTTTTTGGAGAATTTTCAGAACAATGAAAACATAATATTTGAATATTTTACTTCTGATAATAGAAGTCTTTTTTTTTTTTTTTTTTTTTTTTTAGCATATTTATCTTCCTTTTGTTTCCTCTACTTTCCACTAGACACAAGCACAGAAAATATCAAAAATGCTTCTAATCTTATCACATGGACAGGCATTTATAGAAAGGACTTTTGCTATCAATAAAGAAATTGAAAATTAACAATTTAAAAGATTCATCTTATATGTCTCAATGCATCATATGCAGGGCTGGCGCTACGCATTTTCCTATCTGATGCAAACTCCGTGGATCTTAAATTCTAAAATTTTGCCTTTTTCTAGATTTTGTTGCTCGGTGTGTCACTAAATTCTAAAAATTCTGCTACACCGGCTCTATAATCGGCCCTTACCATATATCATTTCATATACACTCATGTCCATAAATTAAGGATAATGCAAAATCAAGCAAAGGAAGGGTTAGAAGCAAAACAAATTTGACTTATTTGTAAAGCTTATTTATTAAACAAAAGGTAACAAGCAAAAAAAGATGCTATAAGTTTGATATTATTAAAAAAATTAGCGATTTTTTCTCCCTGAAGCAAATTACAAAAAAAAACCTATTTACAAAAAACCAATATTACATGGTTGGTATGATTGTTAATACATTGTATGTCTCCCAGACGATGCAATACAGTCCGTACAACGCCTAGGCATGCTGAGTATCAAATTATCGATCTGATCTTGGGGGATATTACACCACTCAAAAAGCAATGCTCTCCGAAGTTCCGGTAGACATGTAGGAAGAGGGTGATGGGCTGCGACTCGTCGGCCAAGCATATCCCACACGTGCTCTACTGGATTCAAGTCCGGTGAGAATGCTGGCCAGTCCATACGGGTGATATCCTCCGATTGAAGGCATTCGCTTACGATGTTTGCACGGTGAGGACGGGCGTTGTCATCCATAAACACAAATTGTGCGCCCATGGCGCCCCAAAACAAACGTACATGTTGTTCCAGAATGACGTCCCGATAGATTTGGCTTGTCATGGTTCCAGTTTGAACATGCAGGTCAGTTCTGGAACCCAGAATAATTCCACCCCAAACGAGCACTCCTACACCATCGTAACGGTGTCGTTCAATGATGTTTTCTTGGTGGTAACGGGTACCTGGAGCTCTCCATATGAAAGTCCGGCGAGAATCAGACTTCAAGCTAAACCTGGACTCGTCAGAAAGCATCACACAAGACCACTGTTGCGGTGCCCACAATGCATGCTCTCTACTCCAGGCTAACCGCAGGCGGCAGTGAGTTGCAGTAAGTGGAACGCATCTGACAGGTCTAGACAGATATAGACCAATCTGCCCTAAGCGTCTGTACACGGTCTGCCTTGAAATTGTCGTACCAGTGGCTGAAGAGAGCTGACGAGACAGGTCTGAGGCTGTGCTCCACCTGTTTCTTATGGCAGTAACTGCCAAATACCGGTCCTCATTCGGCGTTGTAATTCTAGGGCGACCTGTGCTGTAACGTCTACTCATATTACCATCATCTTGGAATCGTTGACAAAGCATGGAGATGACACTCTGGGCAATTCCAAGTTCGTCTGATACTTCCAGTTGTGTACGCCCACATTCCAGACGGCCGACAATTCTACCACGCAAAAAATTATCCAAATGCGTCCTTTGTGTCATAACTATTCGGTTATTGCACTGAAATGCTTATAAAGCGCCTTCGAACAATTTTACCTCTTTGCCTGTATTCCTTATATATCACTCTCTTACACTCTCGTCACTGTGACGTACCATCGCTGTCATCTAGCTACTTCTTGAAATTTGCATATGATTCTTGAAGATGTGTGTAGTGATTTTACAGGTGATATATTTATTTTAGAGTTCGATATCCGCGTGACTCCGAATTATCCTTAATTTATTGACATGAGTGTATATTCTGAATGCTCATATTACTAAAGAAATCAAGTTAGAACCTTTTCCTATACGCTCTAAATGCATTTAGATTTTTAGAATAAAAAAAATCTTTAATTAATTCAAAAAACTCTAAAATGAAGAGTAAATGTATTGAAGAAAGAAACCGAATGCATAAGGAGAAAGAGAATTATTCTTCAAAGATATGTACAGTTATTTCTATGTGAATTAAGCACTTATTTATAATTTTCTGTTTCCTCACCAGAATGAAAATCACTTATATAGTTTTAAAATTAAGGTTTTGGGGTTGTAAGACAGAGTTTTGCTTGCACGCTGCATTAGTTCCTAATTGCTCTGGTCATTTGTAATTATTCGTGTTTGCGTTATTGCTCGCGATATCTGAATTTGTTACGTGATAACTACGTTACTACAAGTTTGTTACGACATGTTACTGAGCCAGCTTAGATTAAAATTAAATTGTGTAGTCTTTGACTACTATTCCACATTTTTAGTTTGAATTTGACTGTTCCTGTTTAATTGGATCACCATAAGCTGTAGTTGATTCTCCTAGCATATGAACATGCCTTTATATCCTAATGTCTTTTTTAAATAATAGATTTATTTAAACTTTATCTTACTTTGTAGTTACTTTCAGACATAGAGATAATTTGTTTTATGTCTGTCAGGGGTTTTGGACTATTTAACTTTATCAAATCAAGTAAGCCTCATA
This sequence comes from Stegodyphus dumicola, assembly GCF_044657685.1. NCBI lineage: Eukaryota > Metazoa > Arthropoda > Arachnida > Araneae > Eresidae > Stegodyphus > Stegodyphus dumicola. The sequence goes on along the minus strand of NC_140777.1, from coordinate 111,876,314 downwards.
GGTACATAGTCGAAAGACTGACAAGTTGTAGGGTTTATATTTATTTTAACTAACATTTATTTTAAGTTTAAACTATCTTTCCTGTCAAGCCTTACTTTCCCCTGGAACTGCCAATGCCAGAATATGTAAATTTTAGTAGAACGCGCAAGGATTCAAATTATCAGCGGAAGTATTATGATTTAAATAGAGAGGAAACGAGTTCGGTGTGTGATATGCTTACTTCACGAGCGCGGAGGTAGTTAGCGAGAAATTGAAGAACCCCGCGTTTCGGCCTATGTGCTTGGCGGAAAGTAATGTTAATCGTTCAAGTGAGCTTCAAGTCTGCTGAATTAGCAGCGGTATTGTAAAACGCGGTGAGTTAGTTATTTTAGAGAGCCTCGTAGTTAGAGTCTTGTCTTTAGTTTCTTTTCAGGTTATTATTTTTATTTGACCGCCGAGATTTTTATTCTGTGAGCGTCAAGAGCACGCAATTGTAATTTTTACGTTGAATGAAAAGGGACTTAAACCCTTCACAAGACTCGGTGTTTTATACAGTTTTCACAGTCACCTCTTGGTTGCGTGCAAGTTGGAGGCGCGCAACGTTACAAAGTTAAGAGATAAAACACTTAAAAACTAGTGAAAATATTGGTTTGCATTAATAAAACAAATTTCTAGTTGTTAGAAAAGATGCTCAAAGAGAAGGAAATTGATGTAAATTAGCCAGAATGTCCGGAAAGGCTTCAAATTAAAAAGATGCATAAATATTTTGCTGAGTATTATTGCTACAAAATATAAATGCTTTGTAGCTTTTAATGTGTAGTTATCTTAATATAGTTAAGAATCAATGTCATAAATGAATAACTTTAATGTCAAAAAAAATTGTTCTTATTGAAGAGATATTATCATTTTTATTCTTTTTTGAAAAATAAGTGAATACAATATCCCAGAAAAATCCAGAATTAAAGATCAGTAATAGAACATCTGACATAAAAGCAAATGAAACTATTCAGAAAAGCTATAATGATTGAAACCACTCATATACTTTTATGATATTTTTAATAAAACTTACTTCTAAAGTGATAGTAAAAGAACTTAATAAATTTCTTGTTAATATAAAAATTGAACAACTTTTGTTACTACATACACAAACTAGTGAAAAATACTATTGTTTTTGTATGGGAAAGAGATTATTTTGGTCAGCAGATGCTTTTTATGTGTATCACAAAATTAGATTAATTAAAGGGATTTATCTGAGGAAAGTGTCAAAATTGCTAAGAGAAAAATATATTGCCCTCAATGTGATTTCACTGTCATTTCCAGCACTGACCATTACCCTTATAAATGCATATCATTACAAATGTATTTTAAACTATGACATATTAATAGATTGTGATTTTAATAGTGTTTTTAACAAATATTTTTAAAAAATAAATTTAACAGTGACCATGTAAATCTATAATGACTAAGAGTATCTAACTAGCTAATTTAACTATTTGTAACTAACTGATAACCTTTAAAATAATTTACTGCCTTTCATTAATCTTTACCGTGGTCACAAGATACAGCACAAAAATGTAAAAAATAATGTAAAACTTTATTCTTTGCATCTAGTGAGACTTAATGCAAAACAACTTAGCAACTGTGGTGCTTTAGGGGCTTATTGGAACCTTAAATTATATTAACTGGATTACAACCCCATAAGCTTTGCACGAAGTTATGACACTAACTGCGTCAGATAGGCAGAGCACAACTAAATTTCAAAACTTGCCAGCCGTGCTTATATCAGGCTTTCAGGTTTATTCTGGTCAGCGGGTCTCTCTTTAGGAAAGCAGCAGCGGTATCAACAGCCAGTCTTCTGTAACGAATCTTACTGATTATGATTTTACTTCTCATTTTAACCTATGCCATTTGGCATAAAATCAACCTGCTATTTACTAAATCTCTAAAGAGCAAGTACGTGATAAAATGAGACATAAAAGAAAAAAATCAGCATAAAGCTGTTAGTAAAATGAAAATAAAATATCATTTCCTTCAAATATGTCCAACTATTACAAGAGTAAAATATTTAATGCTACCTGATAAATTTTATAAAGTTGATTTTATTCTCAAATTTGTTTTATAACTATGTTTATTAAATTATCTTTAATAATAATGCATTCTTCTTGCGCACCTACTATTTTATTTTTGGATGGTATCACAAAAGTGAAGTTCAGGCATAGCTAATATCTTTAATTGGATTTATTCAATGCCCATTTGTTGATGGGTCCTTAATTTTTTTTTATTCATGATCCTTAAAAGTACTCAATTTCCATGTGCAGAAATGTGTATGAACCCTGTAATGGTGGCATTAACAATTAATTTGTTTTTCATAATTTTTAGCAGAAAGATATTAATTGAAATTAAATTCTGGAGTCCCAAATCATACATTTTTCGGAAGTATTTTTGTATATAGCCATATTTTTCCTGAAATCTAGCATCTGATGCTTTCTGAAGTGTAATAAATTCACTGTAAAGAAATGAATTGACTTTTTAATGTACCTTCCAAAGCACTTTAATGTCAAAAAAATTTTTTCTTATTGAAGAGATATTATCATTTTTATTCTTTTTTGAAAAATAAGTGAATACAATATCCCAGAAAAATCCAGAATTAAAGATCAGTAACAGAACATCTGACATAAAAGCAAATGAAACTATTCAGAAAAGCTATAATGATTGAAACCACTCATATACTTTTATGATATTTTTAATAAAACTTACTTCTAAAGTGATAGTAAAAGAACTTAATAAATTTCTTGTTAATATAAAAATTGAACAACTTTTGTTACTACATACACAAACTAGTGAAAAATACTATTGTTTTTGTATGGGAAAGAGATTATTTTGGTCAGCAGATGCTTTTTATGTGTATCACAAAATTAGATTAATTAAAGGGATTTATCTGAGGAAAGTGTCAAAATTGCTAAGAGAAAAATATATTGCCCTCAATGTGATTTCACTGTCATTTCCAGCACTGACCATTACCCTTACAAATGCAAATCATTATTTATATACATACAACTATTATTTTCATGGATCTGAAATTTTTACATGTTTTTGAAAGATGATCTCATAAATCTCTCAAAAAAGAAAGAATGGAATATAATTTTAATCCTTTAATGTCTATCACATTAGTTAGTTCGTCTTAATTCATCAATGTTCTTTTAGACAACCCTATTGCAGTAATAACTGTAAGTGGCACTTGTTTTTCTTTCACTGTTTATTTTATAAATTAATTTTTTGGACACAATGGGAAGCTAAGTGATTATTTTTTTAAAAAAGGAGAACTACGAGTATATAATGCATCTTACTTAGAATGAAAATTGCTTCAGAAGTTTTTACACTTTTGCCTTCCTTCTTTACAGAGAAATCAGAGTAGCAGCCAATAGCCCTTTAATTACCAGTTACCTACATCAAAATTTTTATTTTTCCCTAATGATGATAATATTTTACATAATATGGGAAGAACTCTATCAAGAACAGAAATTGTTGTATTCCAAATGAAGGGGATCTGTGTCGGATTGCCTCTGAAATAAACAAAGTTTTATTTAAAACTGCGGCAAGATAAGGCTTTTCTTCTTGTTTATGTGTGTGTGTTTTCATGCATATGCCTTTTTAAGTATGGATGTGACATACATGACCATTTTCATTCTCATGCTTATTATTCAATATTTTTTTCTCATCCTCATCCTGTAATCTTCTGTCATTGTCCTCATTCTTAGCTTCCTTTTGCTTATCAAACTCCTCATGTAAATTATCCTTCTCCTAATCCCTCTTATACTGATCTTCCACATCCTCAGTTTCCTCCTCTTCAACATCCTCATTCTCATCCTAATCATCAGTTCCGTCTTCACCATTCTAATTCTCCTCTTCATCATCATCTGCGCCTCATCTTTCTTATGTGCATGCTCATCATCATAATTGTTGTCCACTGCCCTTTTACCTCATGTTTATTTTTCTTCACATCTTCTGCCTCATCCTCTTCTTACACCTCACCTTTTTTATCCTCATCCTTCTTATTCTCACCTTCATCACCGTCTGATGTAACTAAGAATTACATCTAATTCAGTTTTGCTTTAAATTGAATTCAGTATCAAAAACAAATACAATATCTTACCCGTCAGACGAGATCAGTCCAAATTTTGTTGACGATATAAACAATAAATGACTATGAAGAAAACACGTATAAATCCAGTTATGATTCGCACTTACAAAAATTATTGTTAAACATTTTTCGCGGTTTCAAAGGCACAGAATCAACTCAAAGGAACTCAGGCACACAGCCCAATCTGGCCACTGTAATTATAGCTTCTACACTCATACTTCTACTCTTTTCATTTTCATATTCATAATCCTTATCTCCATAATCATTGTCCTCATCATTCTCACTTTCAGACTCGTTTTTAGTTATTGAGAAAATGAAACAAATTATTTGAGAAAGCTTCTCTCTTCGCTCCTGGTTTCAAGAGAATGAAGTTCCCCTTGCGCAGTGGCGTAACTAAAACTCTTGGGCCCCTATGCAAAAAGTTTTTTAAGCCCCCCCCCGAAATTTAGATACTCCACAAAAAAATAATAATAATAAATAAATAAATAAAGGGTTTTAACGGCCATCCAGAAGGGTTTTGTACGATTTTTTATGCTCTCGGTAAGCACGCAGTCTACCACTCTGTTGTCCCACTCTTGCTAACTGGACTTTTTCTTTTGTCTTTTTTAGCTTTATTATTAAGCATCGTTTTCTTCGCATTTACGCCACATACAGTTCAACACCAAAATCACAAAATTTTTAAAAGCTGAATAACGGAAAATGTTTAGAACTCCAGATGCAGCGTTAAGTGTTGGTGTACATTTTTAGATTCGTTTCAGTTTTCCCATTTAATTATACCAATATTCAGTTTCCTCAATAAGCTAGCATTTTTTTTTTGGTATGAGTCGTTTCATTATTATTAATTTTTTATGTGTTAATTTTATTAATTATGTATCACGTTCATCTCGCTTACATAAAATTCAATTCAACAGCAAAATCATAATACAATATATTTAAAAACAGCATATCTTTAGAACTCCAGATAGAGTGTTTGAGTTTGCCATACATACTTTTATATTCGCTATATCATTTCTTTCAAAACTAGCCTCTCATGCGGCCAACCACCTAATAATTATCTTAAAAAAGAAAAACTATATAACGACTTGATGAGTCCAGCTAATGTAATTTAAAAAAACACTGAATAGTTCTAATTAAACATGTCATGATTTTCAGAGATGTTTATTTAAATTAATCACATTAAAAAGTATGCTCAAGAACTGCGCTTATTGACTTTAACCTTCCAGATTAAATATGAAAGTGTTTTAGGTTTTAATGAAGAGCAACGCGCTGTTAAGTGAAAGATAAAACAAATTACTTCCAGCTGCGGCAACACGTTGCTTTCATACGGTCGAGTTTGTTAATTAAAATTGAAAGAAAATTAAAAGAAAAAAAAAACAAAATCTGAAATGTTTCAGATTTTAAATTACGTCCAAAGGGGCGTTTTTTAACATTTTGTGTGTTACCTTTCTTTATTAAATATCATGTTCCTCGCACTTAAACCATAAGATCCAGTGCAACAGCAATATCGCAAAATAGTTTTAAAACGAGCATATCTGTAGAATTTCCGATACAGAGACTCACGCGCTGGAGATAAAAATGTTTTTTCTGCACAACGTTGCCATTGCTCGCTTTGAAATCCTTGAGTTTGTTAATCAAAAATTCGTCAAAGTTTTATAAAACAAATTTCAAATTTCAAATTTGGTCTTCCACATGCTCATATTCGTTGGAGGATTACGTTATTCAAAATTCGATGACTCTATGTACCGTTGTTTTATCACAATACGAGAAATATACATACATTTATGCAGATTTTTCATTATTTAATTTCTTCAAATATAATGCAGGACTCTAACATTTTGTGGCAACAGTTTGAAAAGTGAACCGACATTTATGAGTCCGACGCAAAATGCCAAAACGAAACTAATAGTCCTTCGGGATTCAAATCCCTTTGGACTAATAAATAAATAGCTTACATTTTTTCGATTGGCAACAGTCTCATGAGCTGAGATTAAAAATGCTATTTCGAACAGTATTACCACTGCTTGCTTTCATAGCGTTAAATTTGTTAATCAAAAAATCATTAAAATTTTTAAAATATGAAATAAATAATAAGGCAAATTGGAAATTCAAAATTCAGGCTTCCAAGTACACATATTCGGGTGAAGGACTAAGTTATTCAAAATTTAATGCCTTAATTTAATTAGGTACCGTCGTTTTTTCAAAATGCGAGAAACGCACTTTCATGCATGCGAAATCTTCATTCTTTAATTCCTTTAAAAATACTACAGGGTGATAATATTTGGTGGCAACAATTTGAAAATGGATAGACCGTTTATAGTGAATCATTGCAATACGTATTATATTAAACTGTAAGAATCACTCATGTTGATAAATTTATTTTTCAATTTAATATTAGGAAGGATTTTTGGATTTGGTTTAACGGCAATGCAGAAGATGAACAGATTAAATATATGAACAAATTAAACGCTAAAAATCATATGTTTTGAAAACAGAGAACTGCAAATAACATATTACGACTTCTCTTTTTATTTGCAAAGTTCATTTCAAAGTAAGTACTAGAATCGTTTCAAGTTACTTATATGAACTTATACTTAAAAACTATGTCTATTTACTATTCGATCATAATAACAAAATATATAGAAACGAAATAATATATAAAATAGTTACATAAAATTAAAATAACGCACGTATACTAAAAAAATGATTATACCTGTTTTAAGGCATCTTGTTATTTAATTCTTGTAATTGTAGTTTAATTATCGTGTAACTATAGTTTGATTAATCTTCCTTTTAGCGAAGCAAAATCACTAATATGATTTTTCTTATAAAATTCTACCATTAATGATGTCAATTTCTTGTAGTTGTGGTTTTATTTTATTAAAGCAACAGAGATTTATGAATCATTTCATGTGCATTGAAAACTTATTATTACAAATTAAAATTAAATGTTTTATGCATTTTCTTGCTCAAACACTTTGTGTACCCCTAGAAGCACAATAACTAACTGCTGAGAAAGTAAGCTTGCTGAAAATTCGTAGTTACATCCTGAGTTTGATTCTCGAATGAATGTTTATTTTTATAGTAGGAAACCGAAATAAAACCAATTGTTTAAAAAAAATTGCCCAAATTCCTCTTGTAAAAATCAAAAATATCCTCTTGTAAAATATCAGTACTGAAAGCAGACTGAATATCTATTTCGAATTCACTGACGAGCTTTTTCACAAAATTTGGAAAGACGAGATGTTTTAATTCATTTACTGTAACAAAGAATGTTCGAAAAGGTATCTGTAAGCTTATTTTACTACATATTGATTCTGTGCATATATAGCCAATAAAATCAATTACATAATATTATGAAAACGGCTTCCACATAGAAGACACATCCCTCACCACCTTCCCTGCGAAAAACTAATAAATACGCTAATAAATTTTTATATGGATTTTATGGGGACAAATTTTATTAATAAATCATTTTAATTATTTAAATGAAATTTTCCATATATTTACGTGCAAACCTTTTAAGCTTCAGTACTTGGCTAAACCTCGGCTCGTTTCTAATTAGATGTACTCAATACATAAAACATAACTAATAAAATATGTACAAAAAGGTCTTCAGACAAAACATTTAAGGAAAATTTTAGAGAAAAACTGTAACCAGCAAATAACTGTAACTGGTTATAGCGCATCTTTTCTTCTCTGCAATGCAAAAATTTCAAATACCAGTAGCTTATAAGTCATATCGAATAAGATTGTTTTATGAGATTAAAAAATAATTAAGCAAAAGAGCTTAAATATTTTTTCCCAAAATTATATACACAAAAACCAATATTGAAATTAATGAGCGTCTGAAGAGTTATAAACTGTTTAATTTTGATAGCTGAAAACAAAAATGTAAAAAAACTGTAAGAGTAGGAAGCATAAATAGAAAGAAAGAAGAGACATTTTAATTATTTTTTAATTTCCATCCGAAATAAACCATTATCGTGAGATACAGATGTAAATAAATTAATTGTATAACCAAGTTTTAAAACAAGAACTAGTGTGAAGTCTACAATGCACAAATGAAGTAGAAATTTTTGCCTCAGCCAACTCACTCTTTTTGTATTCGAGAAAGTTTGACATATGGTTGCAATAAAAAATCGTTTCCTAAAACAAGTATTTCTGAGAATTCTAAAATTACAATGAACTTCAGGTGGCCTGACTTATTGTATCTTCATTTTTGCCTCCTTTGTCAAGTGATCGCCTCAAGAAATTCAGAGCTTATTCTCACAATAAACCTCAACAAGAGTGTGGCCCCGGTTATAGATAATGACTTTAAAGCTGTCCTCCGGAGGAGAATCAAAACAAAAGCATACAGCTTCATTGCTTTGTATTCAGGCCCATAAAAACCTAAAAGAAGTCTGTCTTCTTTTAAATTTCAAGCAGGGTATCCCAGGGCCCCCTAAGCCTTCGGGTCCTTATGCTACGGTATTCCTTGCATACCCATATTTACGCCACTGCCCTTGCGTTCATGACCTTGGAGCGATGAACGTTACTGTGTGCCCGAGAGCATGTGGAAATTAGCCTGACATGCAAAAATATTTCCTATAAAATCTTCCTTTTATCGAAATATATAGTTTCTTGTACAATTATTGCTATATGTTTAAAAAATAATTTAATTTTTATTTCATATAAACATAATATTTACATTTAAAATAAAAATTCGAAATAAGATATATGCTGTTTTTGTAAGAATGATTACATTTCGTATTTAAATTATTTTCGTACAATAATGAAGAAAACTTAGGAAATGAATAAATTATCGAAAATAATATACATTACACTATTAAAAGCCTATGCAATACTAAGCAGTCATGCTGAGTAGATGCAATAAAAAATATCTGAAATTTCAATACAGAAAAGTGCTTATTTCACTATTTTAAAGATGAGTAAAGAAAATCTTCCATTCAAACCGAATTAAAACATATAAAAAAATAAGAAAATTTGAGTTTGTTCTAATGACTTGTTTACAATAAAATACTGAGAACGGTAAACGCGTCCAGTTCTTATAAGATCTTAGTAGTAATTTAACGACGTGCTGATACTTTCATAAATTGTATTCCAATACAATGCATTAAGTGTTAAATATTATGAACGTCGAAATGAAACATTAGCAACATTTGATATCAAAGTTTATGCTAGTTATAAAATGGAAACACTTTTTTTTATAAAGATATCGATTTAATTGCTGAAAAGGTTTTGAAATATACCGTATTAATTTAATTTTCGAACAACGCAGGATAAAATTCTGGTAACTATCACAATGTTATTTCTTTAAAAGAAACCTACATTCCAATAAGAATACATAGTAATGTGATATTATTTTAACTTGGAAATAATGACTCCAACACACACATTTATTTTTAGACGAAGAATACGACTAGGGTTGATTGTGGAAATGTACATGAAAATTTTACGTACGCTGATGCGCTTATTCGTAGTGAGCGGCTACTCGGGATATTAAACTACAGAAGAAACGTTACTGAAGCTACCTTAGTAACTTCTAGCACCTTATACTTCCCTTAAACGCCAGCGTCCTCTTCCAATGTATTCTCTCTATTCCAACAGGAGGCATTTCCAGCACTCCAAAGATGAGATAACAGATCTATGTACTGACGGAGAAAAGGACACCTTCATTTTAATACATTAGCATTATAATATTTGAGGAGTATTGAGCCGACACCTATCAGTGTGTCCGGTTCACTCAATTGCCTTTTTAATCCCCAGGCGCACCTCATATGAATGAGTCTTTACAGCAATTCCCAAGAGGGGCGTCGGAGGAACAAAACAGAAGACCTAGATTCTGAAAAATAGAACACTACAGCTACACCAAGGTACACCAAGGTACCTGAGCGACAAAGCTCTACCCCTTGTAGAACAGTTTCCGAATTGCGAATGGTAGGATGAAATAACCTAAAAGATAGGTAATTTATTTTTTATAATAAAGTTTTTAAAATGAATAATTAATAATTTAGAAACCAGAAGTTGGAAAGATAGTGATTACTGTCTCCTTTCTTGCCGCATATACAGATATCAGTGTCTATTAAGTTCCTTTGATGAAAATAAACAGGATATGGCTCATGGTCAGTAATATAACTAGTTAAAAAGGACTTTATACTCTTGGTGTCAGTATTTCAGTTGGGGTAGAACTGGTATTGTACGTCGTCCTGTAGATGTATTATTCCATTGTTCTTGCTATATTTGAGTAATTTGTTCTTTTATGGTGAGTCTAAGATAAGATTTGAGGAATTTTATATATAGAAAATTGCTTTCTTGATTAAGGAGCAGCTTCTTTGGTAAGTTTGTCAACTGTTTCGTTACCAGTATTTCCACAATGGTCTCTTATCCATGATATATGAATTTTTAAATTATCTATTATTTTAGAAAAGTTATTGATATCATAAGCAATAGAAGATTGATTTTTTGGATTAGAGATAGCATAGATGGCAGATTGAGTATCAATATTAATATTTAATTCTATAATATTATTTTCTTTTGCTAATTTGATAGCCATTTTTATTGCAGAAAGTTCAGCTTGAAAACTGTTTGCATCTCTTAAGAATTCTTTCCCTATAATATCTAATTGTAGAAAATTTTTGTTTGGGAATAAAGACTGCACAGCCATCTTTATTGTTAATTTTTGAGCAGTTTGTAAATACTTCAGTTGAATTGTTTTTAGCTTTTGAGTTTATTGCTCTTTTTATTTTTGTGTGGGGTACAGTAGGATGTCTATAGCTCGTAATCCTCTGTTATTTATGTGGTGTTGTTATAAGTAATATTCTGGAGAAGTTGATATACTGTAGAATAAATTGCGTCTTGAATGGATTCGCGATGGAGTGGAATAATTCCAGTTAAAAAGGACTTAAGATGTTAAGAGCAATACTGGAGGTTGCTCGAAAGCCTCTGGTAATATTAAGTGTAAATTGGCGTTATATTGAGGTAATTTTTTTTCTTTTCTTGTGGTCACAGGGAATGTCAGATGGCAGAGCCGTAGGTAATCATTTTGGTTATTGCTGTACGATACAGTAATTTGGTGATATGGTTATTTAAACCCCAGTTTCTGCCATGCATGCGTCGAAGATTTCGTCTTATAGAATGTATACGAATATTAAGTTTATTGAGATGTTCGAAAAAATTTTGTTTTTGATTTACTATGATTCCTAGGTATTTGATTGATTTAGTATGCTTGATTTTTTCTCCATTTATTTTAACAGAAAGTTGCTTAGTAAGATTTTGACCAGGTTTATGCATTGTAATGATTCTAGATTTGAAGGCTGAAATTTCAAGTTTCTTGTATTTTTGTTGGAATATGGTTACTATTTCTTGTCAATTTCTTTGAAGGATTACATGGAACCATCCACTGATGGCAGTCGGCAAAAGCAGTAATTTTACTAAAAAGAAGCCAGGCATTTTTTTTTTTTAAATTTCATTAAATGTAATATTCCATAATTCTGCGCTCATACATGCACCTTGTGGACATCCACGAACTTGTTTTCTGCTGTTTAAAGGATTTTTATATAAAATTAGACTAGTACGGCGATTACCGAGGAAATGATTGATAATTTGATAGATATTATTAGGACATTCAATATTTCGAAGTGCTTCTTCAATTGAGGGCTATCATAATGAATCAAAGGTTGATTTAAGATCCAAGCTGATTATTGCAGAGTTTAAGTTATTGATTTTATTAATATTGATTTGATTTAAGACTGCATTGATTGCATGAATGGTATATTTTTGCTGTCTAAATACATACTGATTTTTATTGATGAATTTATGACTGTGAAAATGGTATTTAAGACTTCCTATAATACAACGTTCAATAATTTTGCCAAGAACTTGAAGAAGGTTAATTGGTCAATAGGAATTAGGATTTTCAGGAGCTTTGTTCTTTTTGAGGAAGAGTATGATTTGTCCTGTTTTTAAGCAGTCTGAAAAAATACCAAGTTGAAAACATTTATTGTAGAAGATCAGAATTAGTTTAGGATTAGTTTTATGTGTAACTTTTATAATTTTATTGCAGATTCCATCTGGTCCAGAAGCCTTTTTGTTATTGAGTTTTTTAATAATTCGATTGAGCTCCATGGATGTAAATAGGGTATCATTATTTGCATTTGGTGGAAGTAGATTGCAACGAATTAATCTTGTTGAATCATCATGTATATTATCGTTTCGTAGAAAAACATCTAGAATGTTTTGAGTGATCTTCGTGACATTTCCTTCATTATTCCCGTATTAGTGATTGTAAAGCTTCATTATTCCCGTATTAGTGATTGTAAAGTTCTTGCGTTGGGTGAAAGATTTTGTTGGTTGCAATTTTGTACAGTAAGCCATATATATATCCTGGTTGTTTGAAAAATAGTTGTGCTATGCTTTAAGTTTTGCAGATATTATTTGCTGTTTATATGAGGTTCTTTGTTTTCTGTATTTTTGTAGTATGACGAGTCGTTCTTCATCAGTTTGCGATGATTTGAGTTTTCTTCATAATACTCGTGTTTTGTATTTTTCTATGCAGAGCTTTTTTGTCTACTAATTGATTTTTATAATGGGAGTCGATGATCTTTTGGAGAAGATACTTTCGCAGGTGTCTTCTGATAAGTTCCTTGGTAATATTATTAAGTTCTGTTTTGGTTGTACATTGAATAATAGAATTGGTAAAGTCATTTAGAATTGGATTGAACTTTTGTTGAAATTAATTTTCTTTGTTATTATTGATTTTGAATTTTGTAAGTGTGGTAAAGGACGTATATTTAGTTATATCAAAAAAGATATATATTTGTGATCAGATTCGGTATGTTCATCTAATATTGATCTTTTGTTAATTTTATTAGCAAGATGGGTTGTAGAAATAAGATCAGTCCAATCTTAGTAGATAGCCCAATCCAAGTAGGTATTGTCAAAGTTAGGCGTGTCAGTAAAATGATTATGTAGAATGAAATTGTTTGCATTTATAAATTCTTCAAGTATTTCTTCTCGGTGATCAGTTTGTAAGTATCTCAATAAAACAGCGGTTGTCAACCTTTTGACTAACACGTACCATCTAAACAAAAAACTGAAAACCTTTAGTACCACCAAAGTACTACTACCGCCACCACTCTTGAACAAAACTCAGATTGCATAAATTTACGAGTGTTAGAGAACAAACTCAATCAGGATGCTGGGGGTTTTACTTTTTGAATTTAATAGTTAAAAATACTTTGCGTACCACATTTTTCTCTTGCGTACCACCTGTTGAGAATCCCTGCAAAGTACTTATAAAATACTTATTTATAAATTTTATTTAGTTTCTAGGCAATTTTTATTAGTACTTTATTTAGTAAGTTTTATATTTTATTTAGCCTTTTTTTATTTATAAATTTTAGCTAGTTACTTTATGGCATAGTACTTTATTTATAGATTTTATTTTGTCTCCACTAATAACATGCGGACTACTATATTTTTGTCAAATTTCATTTGGTATGGATAAGGTTGGTATGGATCATTTGGTATGGATAATTTGGATTTTCTGACGGAGATATATAGGCTTATCTTCCATAACCGGGGTCAGTTGGCGCCAAACCATTTTGACCTTCAAAATTTGGCGAATTTTTTTGGCGGCAATGAGAGCCGTAAGATGTGATTTTTAAACGTTAACAGAATAGTAACTTTTAAGTTTTGTAGTAGTGAAACGCCGCTATTTTATGTAAGCAGAATAGTAAAATGAGACGATAAAATTCTAGATGAGTAAAACAAAGTCCATCAGCTTTGCAATTAAAAACATAGTCCTATCTATGTAATTCATGATTAAAATAGTATAATGAATAATAAATTCTATAACACTTTCCCCAAAGACCAAATTTGTCAATCAAGTAAATGTATTCAAATTCGCTAACAATGGATGTATCATAAACTCACTAACATATTCAAGTTACTATCGTCGTGAAATTCAACACATTAAAAAACTTTCGCTCAAAACTTTTCGATTGCCACATGCAAGAAACAAAACTAGAAAAAAAGTAATTAACTGACCCGGAAAACATTAACTAAATAAAATTAAAGAAAAAATTCATAAATTATAAAAATATAATTAAAAATTCATAAATTAACTTCACGTCATCTGAAATCCGACATTCTCCCACCAACAACAGCTTAACCTCCTGCCCCTATTAAACAGTAAAACTTTTAAAAACAAACACAGTATTTCAAAATTAAATTAAAAAGAAAAATCTTCTGGTTACGCTAAACTCGCTCTCATTACAAGCAACGAAATAAAGCTCCAAGTTTGCCACAGGTAAACATAGAGCCGGAAACCACAACCAAATCAAAATCACGCCAAATTAAGACTCTCGCCAAGTTTGGCGCTTACCCCGATTATGGAAGATTAACTGACAATACAGGGTGTTTCATAGATCATGGGACAAACCTTGGAGGGGTGGTGGAGCGTATTTTATAGGAATGAACGTTCTAAAGTGACGGATTAAGGCAGAAACGCTAAAAAAAATAAAAAAAAAAAAAAAAAAAAAAAAAAAAAAAGACACGAGAGGAAAATGTGTTTATGTACAAAATGAACTCAAAGTGCTTCTTTGTAGCAATAGAGCATTCACAATAAATGTTCAAAATTGCGACCACCAGCAGTAATACATGCTTGGTAACGTCTCAGAAGGGATTGACGAACATTTTGAAAAATGACAGGCATTTCGCGCACGCTTGCAGCCGCAATGGATAGTCGTGCAACGAGGTCCCCCAGTGAGTCAACGGGAGTCTCGTAAATGATGCCCCCATCTTCAGATGGCCCCATAAATAAAGCCCAAGCTGGTTAAATCTGGCGAACGGGGTGGCCATCGAACGGGTCCACCACGGCCAATCCATCGACCCGGAAATGTCCCATCCAAGTAATTGCGGACCCTCACGTGGTTATGGGCTGATGCAAAATCATGCTGGAACCACATGCGATCACGAACGACAGCCGGAATATCCTGCAGCAATTACGGTAGCATCTCTTGCAGAAAAATATGTAGCATAAGCCATTTGTACGTGCAGGTAACAGGTATGGGCCTATTAGGTAGTCGTTAACAATACTCGCCCACACATTCACCCAGAAGCGAGTTTGGAATGTATGTGGACGTGTGCTGTGTGGATTATGAGTTGCCCACACGTGCATGTTGTGGCCATTGAAGATGCCGTCCTGTGAGAAAGTTGCCTCGTCCGTGAATAGCACATCCGATGGGAAATCCGTCTGCCCCGCACACTGCTGCAAGAACCAATGACAGAAATGAACTCGAAGAGGGTAATCTGTCTCTTGCAAGGCTTGGACTCTCTGCAAATGGTATGGAAGCAAACCATTTTCATGCAATACTCTCCAAATGGTGGAATGACTCAGCTGCAGACGACGTGCAATAGCTCTTGTACTTGTCTGAGGTGATTCATGCACAATGTTCAAGATGGATTCTGCAATGCGAGGTTGTCGTGCTTCTTCCACTCTTAGCGTCAGAGGTGGATTCAAATGACCTGTTCACCTGTTCGGAAACCGTTCCTGGTACAACCGTAGCGCTGCTCTGCCGTTCCCATTAGCAGCACCATATATGAGATGCATGTCAGCTTTTTCCTTGTGCGTAAACTCACCCATCACGCTCGACATCAGAGTTGCGAATGATCCTCTGATGCATCGGATCGTGGTTTGTCCGGCTCAATACCGCTGTCTACCGCTGCATTGCCAGCCAATCACAGCTGTAGTTCCTATTAATGTTAGTGTTCCCGTTTTGAACATTTATTGTGAATACTGTATTGCTACAAAGAAGCACTTTGCGTTGATTTTGTACATAAACACATTTTCCTCTCGTGTCGGTTTTTTTTTTTTTTTTCGTTCCTGCCTTAACCCGTCACTTTAAACCCTACATTCCTATACAAAAAATGCATGTTTTAATACGCTCAACCACCCCTCCAATTTTATCCCATAATCTATGAAACATCCCATAAATACTAGTAATAAGAAGCTGACATGCATTAGTATTGATTGAAACTGTGATTAGGTCTCGAGTATTAATAATTATCGTAGGATTCCATTTATTCTTTGGAATGAATATGGCTGTGCGAGGAGATAAAACAGCATTTGAAACATGAAATTAAATAATAGTCCAGTTATTTGGAACTCTTCCTACTTTGCCAGCGCAGTAAAGTTCCTGTTTTATTATAATCTGCTGGATGATCTACTTGATACCGACATAGTTGGTAGGTGGCAAGTCTTTGAAGATGTATTTGGAAAAATCGGATGCAGTTATTATTCTTTTTATTGATGGAAATGGTCGATAGATAGTTTGCAGGATCTCGTATTATTGTGGATAATATGTTCTGGATTTTACTCGTCTAACTTCTGTTTGATATAGGGAGCAAGAAATAGCTGAAGCTGGATGTTTACTAATTGCAATATACCCAATTCGTAGAATTCGGCCGCCTGCTACCTGAACCAGATCTAGACGCTTATATTGATCTCATCATCACTTGCAAAGAGCGGGCCGCAAGAAATTTCATGACATGAGAAAACAAACGGAAGTCTGGTGGAGCTAGGTCAGGATTATAAGGAGAATGACAGAACTGTTAGCAACAAAATGAATCAAACAGAGTCATCTTTATGTGTTTGCATATGCGTTAGCGTGCTGACATCATATATTCATTTTACAAGACATTTAGTTTTTAAAGAAATCATCCTCTTTCCCAGAAATGCGTACAACTCCATGACTGTTTTCCATAGTATCGTGCCCAGTTCTCGCTTGGCGCGCGCCAGTTCTGCGTTCGGTTACGATTAAATCCTGCAATCTCGACACACCACATCTATTTCGATACACACACATTATATCAATGGAAAGAGTGGCTGGGTTCAAGGACATGCCGAGTCGTTCGTAAAGAAGGAGACAGGATTGTAATCATTGTTTTAAATGAATATTTTAATTTTAAAGCTGATTGATTGAAGATACGATGATTGTATCACTTGAATTGGGTGAGGAAAATTTATATTGGGGCTATTTTCGGTTTATTTCTCGCCCTCCGAAGATTTAAATAGTCATCTTTTTGAATTAGAAGAAATGTGTTAAGAGTTACAAAAGATATATAATTCTCGAAGATTTTAATTCAAAGCATTTTAATTGGGGAGCTCCTTTTAATAGTGACCGTGATTGCAATTTAAATGATTTTATTATATACAATAACTTAGTTTTAATTCTCCTCCGACATTTTCTTCATCTGTCGCTGTGTGGTTCACGGATTTAGGCATTTGCTTCTGGGAAGAATGGCATAAAAAAATTATCGAATTTTTGTCTTAGACTGCGAGACTCTCAGGAATCATAAATATATTTTATTGAGAGTAAATGAGGATACGGAAATAATTATTCAGAATGTAGATACTCTGGAGATAAAAATAGCTTTTGTAAAAAGATGAGAAAGGATATTCAAAGTTTGTAAAAAATGCTGAGATCACTTACAGAAAGAAAGGAAGTACATAATATCGCTCTGGAGCTGAAAGACGTGTTGATTAAATATGTAGATAAAAATCTGAAATTTAAGGAGGAAAAATACAGGGAAATTTCTTGGTGGATTTTTCAACTGGAAAAAAAAAAACAAAAAGGAGGGTGAAAGCCGTTAGAAAAAGCTTCCATATAGATAATATTCAAATGGAGATTTTAAAGTAAAGAGAAAGAAACTGTATAAATGCAAGCTGGTTATATATAAGAGATTGATTTAAAAAGAGGAGACAAAACGTAAATATAGGTATTTCTTCCGGAGCACAGAATACTACCATAGATTTCTAAAACTATCAACCGGAAAGCTAAATGCATTATTTATAAAAGACCTGAAGGTGAAGAAAAAATTTTGGAAAAATCACGGAAAGAATCATAAAGGATTTGTATATACATTATAGAGACATTAGGTATTTTTGGAAGCAGGAGACTTGAAAAATGAGCAACGCCTTCGCCAGGAAACGAATCATGGACCTCTGGAGTACGCGCCCCGCGTGCTGACCACTACACTACGAAAGCATGCTAAGAAGGCGGGAGAAATACTTTATAACACAAATGATGACGATGATTACTCTGAGGTGACTGATATAAAAATGTGAAATGAGAAGATTATTGTTCTGCTCAAGAAAGAGCATTCTCGAAACAAGAAATCCATGTGGTGATTAATCAATTGAAACCTAGAAGTGCAACCAGGTACAGATGAAATTGCAGCCGCCATTGTTTGATTTTTATTCTAATTTTATGGTTCGTTTACATAATAAATGTTTTAAATATCATATTTTTCCAAATTAGGGAAGACTGGGGGGGGAGTTGTCTTAATTTCGAAAGAAAATTGAAAATATAGACCATTTTTTTATTAAAGGCAAACGTTTTAGACAAATTACGCACACAAAGAGTTTAACAGTATGTATTGACCTCAGAAATTGTGTCAAGGAAACAGTATTGTTTAGTATCGGGCCGCTGTGCTAATGATGCATTATATGATTTTGTAAACTATATTCGAGAAAAGAAAAATTTGTTTCATGTGGCAGCTATCTCCTTTGATATTGAAAAAGCTTTTGATTCAGTGAACTGGAGTATACATTTAAAAATTTTAGTAAAATTAAGGGTCTCTATTGACATCTTTAAACTTTTACTATTTACTATTTCAACGAAAGAAAGGTGTTATTTCCTATAGAAGATAAGGTAGGTGATAAATTATGTAAAGTGAAGAGAGGTTGTCGTCGGGGATCATGGACTATCAGGTGTTACAATGAAATTATTTGCGACCATTACACATGTTTTGTCCAAGACGCGTGAAAAAAATGACCACTTCTGGTGGTTAGTGTCAGTAACCACCGCCCACAGAACACATCCCTACAAATTAGTCTTTCTTTTTCGAGCAGAATGCAACTTTGCATGTGAAACATTCCCACACTGTTTTTACAGGCTTTTCCTTGGTGCTGTAGAAAGCACATCGTCGTGATGTTGTTTTCGATGGTTTATGCTTATCTTCTTGAAGACGAATTGCTGCATCAACTACTGGCTTATGTTTCTTGATTGCCATCTAGTGAGCTACAAGGAAACTTCAGACACGATCAAACTTAAACCACTCACACGAGTGAGTAAGATGTTCTGTAGAAAAGGTGGTTACTGTAAGTAACCACCGCCCTTCAAAGAGTTAAGAAGATCAAGGGTTTATTTTTCCCCAAGAGGAGGAAAGGCGTAAGGAAGCCTGGTCTTTCGTTGTTGTTGCTTATGCTCACTTGTCTGATGTAGTCAGCCCAAGCCCACGAAATACTTCGGGGCAAGCAGCACTAGAATACGCCTGCCATTGGCAACAGACTTGAGCACCATTCAAGTGACAGTACGATTTTGCTGAATTCCGCTCCCAATTTTGATGGAGAGCGCCCCGGGGGCACGGGTCCGAGGGTCTCTTACCCCTCTCCCATTCCACCTGTGGCGTTTTCACCAATCAAAATTTGTAACTATCTTGGTGGTTCAGTTTGTACGTAATAGGCGATGAAAGGCTCAGTTTTGAACACAACAACAAATTTATTTACATCATTACTGAAATTTATTTACATCATTACTGAAAAACTTACTCTTCTAAAGGCTAAGTGTAGTATTAATTGTGCCGTTAATTATTAGGGCCGGTGACTCCCTTATAAGCATTCTTACTCATAGTTCAATTCTACACTGAAGAGCCAGGCGGGGTACAGCGCCCTCTATAGGCGTTTCTCATCACTCCCCACCTAAACTCTTAACATAGAGTTTATAACAATACTTACCAATTTCTATAATTTGGATTTACATCAATCATATTGCAATAAAGTAATTACCATATTTTTACATGTGATCTTCTAAACAAGTTTTCCATACAAAGCTTTCTTGAATAAACTATTGATACAAAGAATAGAGGAATAAATATACTATTAGCACATAACAATTAAAAGAACACAATAATGAAAAACAAAAATAAAGTTTCAATCATATGAATATCATACTGTAAATTTTTAAATTTTAGACTCAGTCATTGAGCTCTAAATTGTAAATCAGCTGAACTGGCCTTTTTATATTAGTCCATTGCTAGTTTTGATTGAACATGAGCGAACTTTGCCGTCCCTTCCAGGGAAAGTCTTTATAATTCTACTTAGAGGCCACATACTTCTTGGGTAGCGTTCTTCAGAGATTAACACTATGTCATTTGGTTTGAATTCAGTTACCTTTGAATTTTGCTGGCACATATTAGCAGATCTTAAATTTAATAAATAACCCTTTCGCAGCATTTCCAAAAATTATTTAATATATTCTGTATATAAATCTATTTTCACAATAGATTTTCTCAATCCTGATAAATCATCCTTAGTTATTCTAGTTGGAGGAAGGGATAGCAAACGTCTACCTATCAAAAATGTGCAGGAGTGAGTGGAGAGGGTTCTGAGGGTTCACTATATAAGTAAGTAATGGGCCTGGAATTGATCATGGCTTCAATCTCAACGAACACTGTTTCCAGTTCATTGAGAGAGAGCGATGAACGGCCAACAATTTTTCTAAGACTTGTTTTGATCGTTCTGATCATTCTTTCCCAAAATCCTCCCCACCATGCTTCCCTTTCAATTATATATTTCCAATGAATATTGTGAGAAGAGAAGAAATTCTTTACGGAAGGATCAGAAATGCAAGTCCACAGTTTTTTTTTTTTTTTTTTTTTTTTTTTTGAGTTCAGTGTCTGCGCGTTTGAATGATTTTGAGTTGTCACTATATATAGTTGAACACAGTCCTCGCCGCGCTGTAAATCTTCTAAAGGCTAATAAGAATGCTTCCGTACTCATCGAAGGTACCAGTTCTAAATGAATAGCACGCGTTACTGCACAAGTGAATACTAAAAGGTAATGTTTATTGTCGCTCTCTTTAGTGAAAAATGGTCCAGCATAGTCCAATCCAGTTACAGCGAACGGTGACGACTGAAGAATTCGATCTGGAGGAAGTGGAGCTACGTCTTGACCCCAACAGCACAGCACGTCGCTGCAACATTGCAAACGTGTCGCATTGTGACGACCTCAATGTCGCAGTAACGTTGTAGGAATGGCTTAATGTCCGCTTTTTGCGACGTCACATTGCGACGTTGATGTGAAGTCAGATTGGGACTTTGATGTGAAGTCACATTGTGACATTGCCGTGAAGTCACGTTGCGACTTTGTTGTGAAGTTATATTGTAATATTGTTGTGAAGTCACACTGCGACATTCATGTAACAACTCATTTCGACTTAATAAAATGAAATAGAGTGACATGAATACAGCATAATAAAGTGCCATGAATATAATGTCACTAAAGATGTAAATGGATGTCACGCAACACTGGATTACTTTCTAAATGATTAGAGTGATGAACTCCTATTTTAGAGAACAGGTAACTACAACAATGTTTTAATGAGTCAGTAAGGTATTATACTTTTCAAGGTATTAAAATACTTCCGTATTATTCGAAATTTTTAAATAATTGAAAATATCCAATACAATCATTTGAAGTTTCCTCATCTTACTGAGACTGTATCTCACCCTATTAAGGTTATATAACTGTAATCCGTTTATGTTTATTACATATCTGTATAAACTTTTCTTTTAACAGTTTGGCTTTTAATACTATTTTCTGTTCTCCATTTCGTTTTTCCATAATTGCTTTCCTTCCAGAAAAAGATCTAAATTATTTTGATAACTGGATAAAAGAGAAACAGTTTTAGTTTTATTAACTAACAGTTTAGTTTATATTTTAAAGGACATTTACCTATTTTATTATCTTGTTATATAACGAAATGTTTCGTTTTGAATTAAAAGCTTTTATAAATCAACTCAATCATAGACTCCAAATTAGTTAACTACAATCTTCGTTTCCAAATTAGCGATATGTTGCTTAATCTATAATACTGAACAAATAGTTATGGGTACAAAAGTCAGTAGCTGAGAAACGTGGTTATGGAAACTAAGTTACAGGAAATAAATATTTTATACTTAGTTAATATTAGTTAAACAAAACTGGCATTCTCTTTCACCATTATTACTCCATTGACAAATTACAATTTTATGAGATTTTTAAGCTATAAATTTAAAATAACTGTCTTACACTGCACAGCTTCAGTATATTTAAATAATTGTATTACGGTAAAAATATCGTATAATTTGTTTTTTATTTGATGATTAATGTGAATCGTTTGTTTTAAATATTCCAGCACTTCCTAAACTCATTTTTTCTGCTCTCTTAACAAATAGAGTATTATGCAAAAGCATAACAAATTTGCATGAATTATTTATTCCAGTTCATAAAACAATTAGTGTTACCAAAGTGATAAGTGATAAGTGACGGAGGGCGTGGGCACCATCCCTCTACCACGATGGTCAATTGGTAAAGCGCCACGTCCTCCCTTATCTAGAGTCCGGCTTGAGGGGCCACACGCAAGCCTCGCACAGGACGCCCTGTCCCAACGCCCGGACCGTATCGTGAGCAGTCATGCCGACCAAATGCCAACGGGGTGGACTCCCGTCCAAAGTGTCCGGGCCCATTGAATTCCAATAAAAGTTTACATGGCCGAACATAGGCAGTAATACATTCGTTTGATATCATTGTGCATAAGTGCCACTCAAATGCATAATAATAATTAAAAAATTTAAATAATAACAATAATAAAAAAAAATAAAAAAAATAAAATATATTTATTAAAAAAAAACTAAATGCATGAATACCTGAGAACTTATTGCGTGTGCATTTGAGTACTGAGTACAACGTTACCTGGATACTGAATACATTAATTTTAGCATACTTTTGTAACATGTTCATTCGTACACACCGACCTAATTAACCACATAAATACGCACATAAATACACACATAAATACACTTAAAGACATAATAAATAAATACCTAAATACATAAAAACCTGAGAACTGGTTACGTGTGCACACGAGTGCTAAATACAACGTAACCTGGAGACTGAATGCATAAATATTTGCATACATTTGCGACATGTTCTTTCGTACAAATCGACCTAATGAAAACACATATATACACACATATATACATAAATTCACAAATGTCGCTTAAATACATAATAAATAAACACCTATATGCCTGAGACTAATTACGTGCGCACATGCGTACTAAATGCAATGTTACCTTGAATCTGAACACATAAATAATAGCAATCTACAATTACAGCAATGATTAAATACTATTCGGCCCACCAGCGGCCGAGCGGTAAAATCGCTGAACACTGGTAGTTCAGTCCAAGGTTCGAATCGCTGCTTGGGAGTTTTCGTGGTTATCCCCATGTGTAACGTGTATACGAGCCAGTTTCCCTTAGAAAATCCTCCACGATGGCATCCCTCCCCTTAGGCAGATAGCCCTCGAGGCTTTGCCATAATCCCACACACACATAAATACTATTCGTAGCTCATACGGTAAACTGAATAAAACTCTCGACTGTTTATGCGTTAAAGTACACAAGCTCCTTTATTTAATCAACACATACGGGGAGTAAACACTTATTGTATACTGACTTGAATGATAGCAGAAATAATTAATATATAATAATTGAAAATAAATGAAAGAAATATTATTAAGAATGAAGCGATTATCGACGAGAAAAATACCAGAAATGCATGAACTTTATAGAAGCTCGAGAAAAATCAATGAAGATTTTTTGCTGTCCGCAAATTTCTACAAACAGAAAATGAAATTAGGGCATTTGGAATTAATTTAATACGATTTTTCAGAGCAAAGATGGGGATTCGGAAAATGTGTTTTGATGTAAATATGAGGTAACATGTGATATAGGCATTCTTGCTTTCCTTCTCCGTTAATATAAACACGATTCAGTTTTTTATTTAATTTAAATAATATGAAGATATCATGTTTTACAATGCATACTTTTAAAAAGTTATTAATTTAATATAAATGAATTTGTACAACGCAGAGCCGTACCGTTTTTGGGTGAATCAGGCTTTTGAAAATAATGGGGCACATAATACTGTATGTATAAGAATTTGAAACGTAATAAATGTTTTTAGGAGAAGCAGTTATGAGATTAGTTTCAGATATTAAAATCTGATTATAAGTCCCTGATGCTTTACTTTCTTTAAAGTACTTCATTTTTCTTTAAACTGGACTTTCTTTAAACTTTTCATTTAATTTCTTTATTGAAAGAAATGATTTCAAACTGTTAAAATGTCAAAAAGCCACCAGTTGCATGTTTTAGCTATGATGTTATAGTTTTTTTAAGACGGGAAATAAAAAAACTGTTTCCTTAGTATACTTTTAACTGAAGAGAAATAGATTATTTGATTTCTTAGTATAAAAAAAATGAAAACACAATGTGAAATGAAATATGAAAACACGTTTATGCCTTTCATTTTAGAAACTACGCAATTAAAACTGAATTTCAGTTATGTATTTAAGTTCAAATTGAAATTGACTGTATTTATGAAAATAAAAGTAATTTCACTACTTAATTTTGTAGGAACAACTTTACAACTTTTGTTAAAATTAAAAAAATAACGAAAATATAAAACTCCTCCTCTTAAATTAAAAGAACTATTTGTTTGTCCCACAGTATGATGCAGCGCAATTATACGGAGTTTTTAGAACCTTCAATTGACTCTCTAGGAATTGGCTTTCTGTTGTGGAGTTTTCAAACAAATTTATTTGCTTATTTAAACGCGGCAAAGGACTGAAGTCTGTTCCGATAAAAAGAATTCCATGAAGTTATATTTTACCTTAAAATCAGTTTTAATTCCCCCGTTTGGTAAAGACACTACTTTAATTCATCAGTGTTTTATAATATGCGAATTTCCAAGTTATCACAATGAAATTTTTAAATTCCTTTGTAAAAGATTCCTTTCTTAATTTTTCTAAGCTTTTTAAACACGATCGCAGAAATTAGTATCTTTTCAATGTCTATTTCTGCAAATGATACATTAAAGCTAAACGAGATGTGATAAGCTTAGATAATTAAATTAGACGTAATTAGAGGGTTAGATGTAATTCTTAAGTTTATAATAACAAAATAAAATATCTTGTTTCCAGAAGTGAAATGTATTAATTAAAAATAAAATTATTATTTCGAATAAAGTTTATCAGTGAAGCTTAAATATATATTTCGATTTATAGTAATTTTCATTACATTTATAAAATTATCTGCAATAGGTTAAATTTCCTTAAAATACAATTTGAAATTCGGTTTTTTTATAACATGAAGTAACGTGTACTTTTAGAGGTAAATTACTATTACTTTTTACTCTTTTGTCACAAGTGAAATTTTAACTTCCTTCATATATAAGTAACGATGAAATGTAATTTCCTTATTTTTATATTGTTATCATTTCAATAATTTATATATCTATTTTTAAAATTAATACCATAAATATATTCTCTTAATCTCTCAAGTAACAAATACTTTTGCACAGGATTTCATGTATTTCTTAATATGTAAAATGAATACGAGTTAGTTCTTTAGAAAGTCCTCCACAAAGGCATCTCTTCTCTGAAATAGGTAGCCCTCGTATGTTTTGCCGTATTCAAATAATTTGACCTAAACTAGGAAATATTTTTCTCTAACAAAATATCTTAATAAGGAAATTGAGCTACTTTAACAACACAAATATATTATATGTAAAAGCGGGACATAATTTTCGAAAAGAAAAGATCTGATATAATAAATTTGAAAACTAATCTTTAAAATTTACATATAGGAAACATGTACAAAAGTTCAGTGTTTTAAAGTAATACACCGTTTGTAAAGTTATAATAATTAAAAAAAAACGTGTTCTATATAACTAAAACGTGGTTGTGGAAGTATTGCATCAGTTATAATGTGGCGCTAAGTACGACGCATGGAAGGAAGTAATTATTTTGTGAATAATTTCTAAAAATAGCTGAACACGATGAAAGTACTGCAGTAAAATGCATAAAATCAATTGTTTTTTCACATTATCTTTTAACATTAAAAACAACAAAAAGTGAAATATATCTACCAAATAAACCTGACGCCCTAAATTAAAATTTCTAAGCAGTGAGACAAAAACAAGATGACTTTTGATAATGACCCTTGCTTCCGCACTCTTTGCAATACAAATAAAAGTTAATCTACTGCCAGTATTTCTTTTTGTTCATAGCATTTAAATTACGCTTTTATTATTACATCTTAATTACTACTGATATCATTCACTTCAATGTACAATAAACAGTGCTTACCTGAAAATGTAGCACAGACGATGTATTCGGTGAACAGAACTAAAAAAATCTGATGTGTACACCATATGATTTCCTTCTACGGAATATTAAATTATAAGCATTTTTTCTTGCATTTCATTTAAATTTATTAGATTGAAATTAAACCTACTTCGCCGACAGCGCATAAACCACAATAGAATAAATGCATTTTTTAAAATTCACTTTGTTTACCATAGCGACACTCTGGCGCTAGGTTTACTTAACAGTATTATATTTCGTTCATATTATAACTCAGAATGCACAAAATTGATATAATTTAAAGAATTATCTAATCTTTGCCACATGTTCTATTCAAATACTATAATAAAGCTAGAACTATGTATAAAAGAAATTAAGCAAACAAAACAAAAAAGAAACAGTTTTTGACAGACGATTGAGTATTTCTCATTCAATTAATTCAGTTTTCACTTCGCGACAAGGCAAAAATACATAAAAACTCAAAATATCTGTATTAAAAATTACGAAGTAAATCTTAAACGCTTATTTGCTCGAAAAAAGTCCAGAAAGGATTAAGCATAATTTAAATAATAAATGAAGGCGTTATCTTTGTTGTTGCGAAGCTAATTTTCTCTAGATTGGCAACAAATCCGCTACTCAGCTGGATCAAATATAAACAAGAGCAATGGCCGCCATCAAATTAGGCTTAGCGGCACTTGAACAATTTTAAAATTGTTGATAATTCTAAAAATATTGCACACAGATTTATTAAAGGCATAAAACCCTTAACCGGAAGTTAAAAACAACATAATTCAATCATTTTTAAAGCAAAAAATGTACAATTTACAAACATATAAGAGTAAAGAAACTGAGATCACTGAGCCGGGTAACAGAGTGGATATATTTATAAATATATTTATATACGTTTGGTGCGGCCGATTGCAACCAAAATACGAGGTGCACATCTACATGTTATAGTAGTCTTATATACAAAATTTCAACGTTCTGAGGCTACTCGTTTTTGAGTTATGCGAGATACGTAAGTACGCACGTATGTATGTACGTACATACGTTCGTACAGACGCCACGAAAGTACGCACGTATGTATGTACGTACATACGTTCGTACAGACGCCACGAAAAATTCTCTTCAAAATTCATTTCAAAGCAGTTTTTTAGTTTTTTGGAGGAAAAGAGTCTTTTATTCTGTCCTTACGTACAGATATCACGCAAAAACATCGTTAAATTGAATTCGAAAGCGGTCAAAGTGGATATTTTCGTTGAAATATGCTGCCTGCAGCTTTTCGCGATTACAATACTTCCTTTTTACTTCGTACAAGGAAGTAAAAATGATCGCGAAAAATCCTTAAGACAAACAAATGCTATGCAGAAAACAAACTCTTTCGTCAGTCTCTCTTGATAACACGAGATACGGTAGAATGTGAATCCATTCACCACAGAATATAGTTCAATGTTTTCGAAGTACCACATCAATAAAAACATGCTAAAAACTGTTAATATTTTTAATAAAAAACAAATAACTAAAATTGCAAGCTATTAGTATAAAAGAATCATTTATTTAGAAAGGTTTACTGAAACACATAGCAATGAATGGGGGGCGAGAGAGGTCAGCGCGCAAGAATACCTACCATTAAAGAAGAATTACGCGACCAAGGTCAAGAAAGGTCAGGGTGAGGAAGACTGCGAATTTCTTGTCGTCACATTAAACGTTTGCTGCGACGCGTATGTGACATCCGTACGACATTCACATCCACATCACAATGCGACATTTCTGCGACGTTGTACCGTGGTCAGAAATGTAATGTGAAGAAAATGCAACATTGAAAGGTCGCTGCAACGTCATAGCAACTAAGTGTGCTGTATGGGGAACTCCAGGGCGAACACTGTATCTTTTGCAAATAACGCATCTGCTCAACAAGGATTAATTCGCTGTCTGCATTTGACAACCCAAAATGTTTTGAGCAGGTGCGTCAGAGTTGAGTCCACTCCGGAATGAAATACCATTTCATGTGCGTTGAAAACTAACAGATAGACGTATCGACACTTTGACGGAAGTATCCATGGATGCTTGGCAGATTCCAGACAGTCTGCAAATTGCATTCTACCTTTTAACCGTAGAAGTTCGTCTTCGTCGAGCTCAGGATTCAGCGAGTAAATATTGAAACCTTTGTCAACTGACTTTCCTTGAGATAAAGCGAGGATTTCCTTTTCGAAATATTGAAATTGCGTGATTTTAATCCAGTATTTTTCTGCATTCATTATTTCAGAAGCGGTTAATGGTCCACAAAGTCTTTCGGATCTAGGGTTAGAATTATTGATGAACCTATATATCCACGCTGTTATTCGGTATACCTTGTTTAATTTACTAAACTGATTTAAATCCAGCAATGAATTAGAACTTTGATCAGTGTCCTTATGTATCGTACATGCTGTGAGCATTGCCACCTTTACAGTATTACCTTCTTCATCTACTTCGATTCTGGATAGGGCATCTGCTACGATATTTTCCTTTCCGAGGGTGTGCTTAATTACCAGATTATACTCTTGTAACTTGAGTGCCCATCTTATTAACCTTGAAGATAAGTTTTTCCCTGAGTACAATCTAGTTACCGCCGCACGATCAGAATACACTGTTATTGGCGCCCTTCCAAAATAGACTCGGAACTTTTACACTGCTAACAGAACTGCAAGTGCCTCTCTCTCAGTCGCGGAATAATTTCTTTGTGTTTGATTTAAAGTTCTACTAAAAAATGCCACGGGCTGCTGATTTTGCGAAAGTACCGCTCCTACCGCATAATCCGAAGCATCCGCTGAAATTTCTAAATTCTCATCGTTTTCAGGAAACTTCAAAACAGGGGCTTGCGTTAATGCTTGCTTTAATTTTTCGAAAGCACTATTGGCTTGGGCCGTCCACGAGAATCTTGCCTTTTTCCTTTTTAATTTTAACAATGGTTCAGCAATAGCTACAAAATCTTTTATGAAGGACCTATAATATGAACAAAGTCCTAGAAAAGAAGAGAGCTTCTTCGCCGTATTTGGCGGCGGATACTTTTGCACAGAGATTGCTTTTGATTCGTTCGTCTCGATTCCTTTTTGAGATATTTTGTAACCTAAGTATTTTAATTCAGGGGCTGCAAATTTGCACTTTTCGACATTAACTTTTAGACTGGCCTCATTTAATAATGAAAACACCTGTCTTAAATCCTGTACATGTTTTTCCAGGTTATCACTAGTAATAATGATATCGTCTAAATAGATAAATGTGGTCTTTTCTAGAACAGGCCTTAGCACAATATCCATACATCGCTGAAATGTTGCCCGTGCCCCTGAAAGGCCAAACGGCATACGCAAGAATGCATAAGTGCCAGACTTATAAAAGCAATCTTAGGCACATCTTCTGGTTTAACACCTATTTGAAAATAACCAGTCGTTAAGTCTAACGTAGTCATATATTTGGTAGAAGTTATGTTCCTTAAAATTTCTCTAATAATAGGTAACGGATATACCGGATGTTTAACCATGGAGTTTAATTTACGATAGTCAATTGCAAAACGCCACCTTTTCGGATATGTTACTGGATAGTCATTATTTTTCTTACATAACACAACCGGGCTAGCATAACTACTTGAGATGGGCGTTATGATCTTTTTACGTAACATATCTCGAATGTGCCACTCTATAATTTTTTCTTTATTCATATAATACCGATAGGGTTTGTGGCGAACTGGCAGTGAATCTCCTGTGTCGATACTATGGTTAGTAACTTGAGTAAATCCGGGAATATCACTAAATAACGAAGCAAATTCACTTACCACTTGTCGAATTTTTTGTTGCTCTCCCCTAGGCAGTTGGTTGAGGTTTAATGTGGGTGGTTCTCTTTTTTCTTCCCGAACTGGTTGCATGGTCAGCTTAAGGGACGCTTGGTTGAAATCCAGCGTTGCTTCTGCCTCTTGTAAATTTTTTACGATAAAAAACATGATCTTTACTTGCTCGTCCTTGATGCGTATATATAATGGTATTTTACAGATGCATTTGCATCTTTCTCCCTGCGCAGTTAACACTGTCGTATTATCCGAATTATATATGCGGTATCTACGGAAATATTTCCTAAAAAATGTTCTGCCACACAGGAACACTGCGCGCCTGTATCCAGGAGTGCGGTGGCTGGGATGTTGTTCACCAAAACTTCAATCTTTGGAAGAGTCAAATTTTTCACAATAACTGTATTTAACTTGAAGGAAGAGGGGTTTTCTTGGCCTTCGGATTTCCGCACCCTCCTGTCAGCAGAAATCCGTTTTAGTTTAAATTTTCTTTCTTCCTTTCCATGCCTTCCTTCTTTTTCCGCTGGCCTTCAGACTTTTTTTCTGGCTTAGTATTGAACAGTCGACGTTCGCCGGTTGTTTTTGGATACTCGGGTTTACTTGCCCACTGATTCGATTTGCTTCCGTAGCCGTGTTCTTGCCTTTGCTGTGGTCTTGGCGCACCAAATTGGCTTCGCTGCTCATAGAGGCGTCTTCTTTCAATGACCGTCGTTCTTCTACTTTCAAACTGGATTGCTAGCTCAAATAACTTTTCCAGTGTAGTCGGATTCCTTAATTCAATAAAGACTTGTACTTGGGGAAGTAACCTCGGCAAAATCACTTGGATTATCTCAGGATCCGGACGGCTTCCATACAAGAGTTTAAAGACGTGAATTTTTCTTAAAATTAAGCTTGAGAGATTTTCAATTCGTTGCTGGTATATGCTGAAGAGTTCCGCTTCTAATTTTGAACGATTTCTTACGACAGGGAAGACCTTTTACTAAGGCAGTCTTGAAATTTTCGTAAGTATAGGTGGGACTTCCCGCTTGACCCAAGAGTCTTCTACCTATACATTTGAACCAATTAAGCGCTTGGCCCCTCAAAGCGCTGGTAGCTAAGGTGACTTTCTGGAATTCATGGACTGGATACAGCATGAAGTGGTCATCCCATGTTTCCAAAAAACTGGTTACCGGTGAGTTTCCATTGAATGTTGCTTCTGGTTTCATCGATGCGCGCATGGTTTGGACGATGTAACCAAATCCTTCCAGGGCGGCAGCTGGCATTTCTGGATTCTGAGCCCCTTTTGCAGGCACTACAGGTTCTTCTTGAAACTCGGCTATGGTTATTCTTCTTCGTCGAGCGTTACTATCAGGACTTGTATTCCTCTTTACTTGCCTTGGAAACATGAACTGTCCTGACTCGGAACAGGGAGCTTACTCAAACTATGTTCAATAAATTGTGAAGTAGACAATACACACAGGAAGGGTATACGAAACCCTTTATTTTTCTCTCTTTACAGAGATTTCCGGAACTTCGGAATACAGAGACCAACCATTTGTGGTCTGAACGTAAGAATATAAAACTACTAACTAAAACTCTACTAAAACTAACTTTGGATTAATATACAAGTGCCTAACTTTAAGATTGGCCGTTATTTAACAAAATCCGTATGTAGTACAGAGAGCTGCTAAAACTACGATACGTTTGAATTTATCAAGAGGACTAAACCTCTGGCCTTGAAGGCAACCAGCAACCGAGTAAAAACTACTATGGCAAGCGACCTGCTTCTAATAACTCCTTCCTCTCTCTCGCTTGGCAAAAAGCCACAACTTACTTGGCGTTACTTGGCCAGTACTTGGCGTTAGCAAGACAAATTTGCATAAATAAGTTAAAGCTTTTAATTCTGGCCGGAAGTAGAAAATAAGAAGTGATAGTAAAGATTTAAAATAAAATAAACGTTAGTAAAACTTAGAATCCTTCCAGTTTTACTGTAAACACTTCCCATTACTAGAGGCAGCCCATTACTAGAGGCTTAAATGACGTTGTGGTTTTGTGTCTGATTCCATTACTCTGTTGAAATATCATAAACTCATGTAAAGTTAGTGAGCGATAATTCTGGCGCGTTATCCTCCCCTAACAATATTAATAATTCAAATCGTGCAGAAAAGTCCCGCAAGCGTTCAGTTGTTTTGAAAGTCGATCTTGATTTCATTAGGTAGGCTTCATTAAGATAATTTTGACGATTAGCAAAAACATATATTCAGAAATAGGTCCTGCATAATCGATGTGAACACGTTCCACGTGTTTTAGAATGGTATAGATAATAGAGTACTCCCAATTACGGACCTTTACCTTCAGAGAATTTAATTTTTGTTTTGAGCTCTCAAAACTGTTTTTGGAAGTATTTTCGATATCCTTATCTATACCATTCTAAAACACGTAAAAACTATTAGTTGCTTTCATCT
Organism: Stegodyphus dumicola; assembly: GCF_044657685.1. NCBI lineage: Eukaryota > Metazoa > Arthropoda > Arachnida > Araneae > Eresidae > Stegodyphus > Stegodyphus dumicola. The sequence goes on along the minus strand of NC_140777.1, from coordinate 111,843,679 downwards.
TTAAGTCCTTAAGTGTCCGTGGTGCCACTCTCTTAACACACGTCAAGGTATCGTTTTGGAATAGAAACTTGTTAGCCATACATTACACAAAGTTTTTATTCCAAAACGATGCAAATGTTGCGAAATTATCTCAAATAAAAATCCATTTTATCGGTTTTAAAATACTACGGTGTTTATTTTTACGAAAAGAATACGAAAACATAGTTAGAAGAGACTCAGATCTTTATTACCATTTTTAAACTCAACTGACAGATAGAATATGCTAAGTAAACAATATAATTTTTGTTGCCATTCCAAAAAGGTAAATATAAAAGGATATAACTGCATTCATTTCCAACATTCTCCACACCTTGCAAAATGGGGATTTTGCAACATCAATATAACTTAAAGTTCTAAACTAAAATTTAAAAGAATTAAAAAAATCAATAAAATTCACATAGCTTCAAATTCTCAATAAATTCATAAGTCCAGTTTTTGTGGAGGATGTACTTCTCTGCCAAGACGAATTTTTCTAAAACATTTTGGATGACTTATTTCCTGTTTTTTGATAGGTGTATATTGAACCTTTTGATCATTTTGTTTTATTTTATAAATTTGATTGTCTACTACATTATTCGCCATGAAAGGGAGTTTATCTGAACTACTCTTTAGTTCGAAATGAAAGAGGCGTTGAACTGGTCTAAGTACAACCCCAGAGGATGTTTTTAGCTTCACAAGACGCGTGATATTGTCTTTCTCTGGGAACAATTCAAATACTCGACCCAACATCCAGTCTATTCGTTTCTTGTTATTATTTCCGATGAGAACAATGTCATTCACTTTAATTATTCCTCTTTTACCCTTTGTAATATTCCAGAGAAAGCCTAGATATTCTTTCTTAAAACGATTTCTAAGTCCTTCTCTAACTCGTTGTAAATATTTCCATCTTTCTATAATGCTCATAGAATTAATTTCATCTAAATCATACACATTACTGCCAATTAAGTTGTGTAGGAACATAGAATGTTTTAACGGTGACAAATCATCGCCTTCCTCCGACAGGTAAGTCAAAGTTCTGTTGTTCATTATGCTTTCACATTCGCAAAGGAGGGTTAAAAATTCTTCATATCCTAAACAAGAGTGTCTCAAATTTTTTCGGAGGAGATCCTTTAAAATTTTTATTAACCTCTCCCAAAATCCTCCCCACCATGACGCTGTGGGAGGATTGAATTTTCAATTTATTTTCATTAATGCATACTTCCTTTCGATATCAGCCCAATCCAATTGATTCATAGCTTTATTTAAACCTACGAAATTCGAACCATTGTCCGAGTATATGACTTCAACTCGACCTCTTCGTGAAATAAAACGTCTAAATGCATCTATAAAGACGTTTGTGCTCAAAGAAGTAATTAATTAAAGATGAACAGCTCTAAAAACTGCACACGTGAAAATTACTATCCAAGCCTTAAATTCCCTTTCAAGAAAACTGCGCCGGCGAGGTCGATTCCTGTCATTTGAAAAGTTTTGAGCATTTTTGTCCTGTCTTCAGGTAAAGGGGGACAGGTACTTCTAAGGCTTTAACAGCCTTGGGCAGCCTAATCTCTGGCATGTGACACATATTTTTACCACAGAACGTACAGCTTTTCTACCTCTGATAATCCAAACTCTTTCTCTTAAAATCATTAGAAGTGTTTGTGTTCCAGCATGTTTGTGTTCTAAGTGTAATTGCTCTATCATTCTTTCTACAATTACATTTTTGGAAGGTAGCAATATAGGGTATTCCAGCAAATCTGAAGAATCTAAAACTCGAGATTTCATTCTTAAAATTCTATTTTCATCAACGAAAATCTAAAGATTTTTCAGATCAGATTTTTTTTCGTTCTTCTTCAAAAGCATCCTTTTGTATAAGTAAAAATAAAGATTTTTCGGCATTCTCGAATTCTTCAGCGAATATATTAGTCAAACGATTTTCATTTTTCATATAAGTGGGTTGGAATCTTAACATCCAAGCAACAGTTCGTACAATCATAGAATATTTCGAAAATCTGGAGGCAAGTTTAGCTAGAATAGTTTCAACCGTTGAATTCTTCTCGGAAATGACAGTTCGACGTCGTTCTTTATCGATTTCTTTCATATCAAAATCAGGATCATTTGAAGGCCAAGTTTCTGGAGGTTTCTTCAGAAATTCAGGTCCTGTCCACCATTGGTATTTTAGGAGTGGCAATGGATACCATCCTCTTGAAAATAAATCAGCAGGGTTTAAGATCCCTGGTATATGTTTCCAACATCCTTCTTTGCTGTAATTTTGAATCTCTTTAACTCGGTTTTCTACAAAAACAGACCAATTATTTCGCTTCTTTAGCCATGCTAAAACCGCTGAAGAGTCTGACCAAAAATAAGTCTTCGTGTTTATACAATCCAAGCTTTTAATAGCCAATTGATATAATCTTACACCCAGAAGTGCGACCATTAATTCCAACCTTGGTAAAGTGATTTCTTTCAATGAGGTAAGTCGGGATTTTGCTAGGACAAGACTCAAGTAAACTTCTTCCTGTTCTTCCGTTCTTAAAAATATACAGGCACCATACATACACATATAAGCTAGTTTACTTGCATCGCCGAAGCTGTGTAAAGAGCTTGTTGAATTAATGAAAATTCTTCTTGGGATTCGGCAGTCATTCGAAAAATGTATTTCTGTAGACCATTTACTGAATTCTTTCTGAATGTCTTCTGGTAGTTCCTGGTCCCAGACTTTAATTTCCAAGTCTTATGCAAAATAATCTTTGGAATAAGAAGAGCTGGTGAAGAAAATCCTATAGGATCAAAAACTTTCTGAATGCATGAAAGGAGGATTCTTCTTATGGGAGCTTCAGACCAAGATACTACTCGGCATCCCAATTTATCTGATGGGCGGTACCACTGAAGACCGAGCACATTTTCTGGACTTTCATTCAAATCTGAACTACTTTTCCAACCTCTAAGGTTGAACCCAGCTGTAGACATCAGTTCCGTGGCTTCATTAATGTGAGATTCGATTTCTTCTTCTTTAAAAACACCAGTAAACAATTATCCATATAGAATGTGCCTTTTAACATTTTGCGATCTTGCTTAAATATTCAGGTGGATTTTATAATAAATTATTTAGACATGCTGAAAGAAGAAATGAAGAACAGCAAACACCAAAAACTACTCTGTAATGCCTAAATTCAACAATATTTCCCTTTTACCACCACAAGAAGCGTAGGAAATCTCTATCTGCTGGATGAATTTCAATTTGTAGAAATGCCTTTTCTATATCAGAAGATAAAGCGATTGCATAAATTCTAAAATTAGTTAAAACTATTGGAATTAAATCTATTACATTTGGTCCAACTTCCAGACAATCGTTCAAAGAAGATCCATTTTCATCTTTGTTTGATGCATCAAATACTGGCCTAATTTTCGTAGTACTACATTCTTTAAAAACAGCTCTGTGTGGTAAGTAATGGGTCCTTTCATTTGCATTTGTTTCCGGTACAATTTCAATTATTCCCATTTTCCACCAGTCTTTAATTACATCGTCATATTCTTGAAACTTGTTTAGTTTCTTCAATTTATCCGATGTATTCTGGAGTCTTTTTTCAGCAGCCTTAAGATTAGATTGTAAGGAAGGGCAACCATCAATCCATGGAAGACGTACTATACATAACGACCTGTAGCTTCATTTCGTTTGGTAGTATTCTCAAATCATTTCACGACTTCTTTATCTTTTTCCTCCTGTGTAATTCTTTCAACAGGATCTGAAATGCCTAATGTTTCTAACTTCCAAAATTTCGATGTTTAGACCATTTCATTGAAATAAGTAAACAGAAAAAAATAGACTTTGGGTCGTAACTACTACCTAAGAGTGTCCAACCTAAAGTAGTTCTGACAGCCACTAAATTCTTTTCAACAGATACCACCTCAGGTGTTACAATAGCGTCTGCGCCTAGTAATACCTGGATATCTTCCGACTAATGATTATCTTTTAAATAATCACTTATCTCAATTCCTTTACTTTTAAGGATTTCATAATCCTTCGCATTTTTAAATCTTGGTACGTTAGTACAAATTTGATCAGATCCAATAACATCAAATTCAAAAACAATTTTAGAATCAAGGCTTGATAACTTAGTTTTGTACATCTCATATGTCGAGAAGGGGATCCTCTTACCACCGAACAATACTTGCGATAAAGTTACTTTGGCCTGTGGTATCAAATGACATTCTTTTGCAATTGAATTCTTAATGTAACTTATCTGAGAGCCTGAATCACATAATACTCTCACTGGATATGTTTTATTATAAACAACAATATGTGCAATCAGAGTTTGTAAATATAAAACAGAATAATTAGATGAAATAGATAAAGTTTTAACTACTTCTGATTCATTTTCATTCTGAGACGTTTTATCATTTTCATAATTTCTAATTTTAGAACACATTATAGAATAATGCTGACCTTTACATAACGCACATCTTACAAAAACTCGACAGTTTGAATTTATATGACCCGTTCATAAACATTTAAAACAAACACCTTTATTCTTCAGTATTTTATTACATTCATCAATTGAAGAATCAGCAGTTGTAGCACAGTCTTGAGAATTATGACTTTTTCTATCACAAAAAATGCAAACTCTTTCTTTAATTCGAGAATTCTCTGTTGAAACTAAGGCAGCAGCCGTAGGAATATATTTATTTCTGCTGTTAATTCTCGAATTACCTTTTGTTTCGCCATTAAAAGGAAATTTCTTTCATCATTAAAAGAACCATTTCTAAGTTTTAATCTTTCCTCACCTTCTTCTTTATTTTTAAAAATTCCAATAACTCGCATAAACAATCATCAGGATTTTTAGTCGAAGCCTTTTTAGTTACCCGGTGTCTTTCCCAGATCTTAAAAATATTTTCTGGAATAGCTGACTCAACTAACGGAAAAAGCATCGCTGCATATTTTTCTTTAGTTACGCCTAAAGATTCTAAAGCACGTAACTGTGTTTCTAGTTTGTTATAGAGTTGCGAAATTGGAATATTTTTCCTTTTTAGTAGAACTAGAGATAATAATTCACGAACATAGAATTCTATTAAAAATTCCTCTTTCCCATATCTGGATTTTAAAAGCTCTATAGCTTTCTCATAATTTTCTTTTGACGGTGGGAAACCTTCGATTAATATTTGTGCTGATGACCCAGGTTTCATACTAAGTCTCAAATCTTCAAATTTATCTTCATCTGATAAAGAATGATCATTATGAATTTTAGTAAACTGTCCCCAGTAACCAATCCACTTTCTTAAATCTCCATCAAATTTTGTTAATTCTATCTTAGGTAATTTTATATGAGTTTTGAACCCAGTCTGACATATAGCTTCAACATTTGAGAGTACTGTTTCAGTAAAAATTGTTTCTTTAATTTTAAGAAATCTCAATTCGTACTCACCGCATTTCGTCATTTACTCTTCCACTTTATCTTCTGTCACATTTTTATCTTTCAGAAGTTCTTCTAAATGAGTGGAATTTAGAGCATTAATCCTGTCATATTTTATTTTTAATGCTTCAAATCTTGCTTTCAGTTCTGTTTTATTCCCTCTATTGGAGATATAAGTTCTTCTAAATTATTTGCTTCAACTGTGAACAACCGCCGAAGAACTCTTCGTTCTGTCGTATCCATATTCTTAATGCACAGTTTTGAATCAGAAATGAAACTTAACACCGTAGTTCAATTTATGACTTTTATTTAAAAGTCCCTATTCCGAGCGCCAAAATGTGGCGAAATGGCCTCAGAAAATAAAAACCCACTTCACCGGTTTTAAAATACTAGAGTGTTTATTTTTACGAAAAGAATACGAAAACGTAGTTAGAACAGACTCACATCTTTATTACAGTACACTCCCGATTATCCGCGGAATTGGGTGGCGCGGCCGCCGCGGATAACAAAAATCGCGGATAATCCAAAAAAAAAAAAAAAAAAAAAAAAAGCTAAAAACGGGTATAGCAAAAGAGAAAACAGTCATTCCAACTTTGAAAAATCGTTTTATGTACAATAAAACGTAAAATAAACAGCAGGAAATGTTTAACTGACGCTTAATATTTTAGCATATCACTTAAAATTAACCTAAAATGCATTTTGTTAATGAAAACAGAAAAGTACTTTGTACTTACGAGAGGCGTCAAGGATACACAGAAAAATTAATACATATGTACTGTTTTAATACTGTAATGTATTATGTAATTACAAAAGCATAACTGTAAAACTACACCTTTTTGAAGCAATCAGTCATTTCTGTTTCCTTCTTGCTTTGGAAGCCTTTTTCTCTTGATCCGAGATTGCATTTTTCGTAGCATAAATTTCTCGGCCAACTCCGCGTCGTCTTGTTCTTCCAAATAGCTCAGCAGTCCGTCGACTTGTAGCATAGCCGCTTCGTGAGTCTTCCGCATCAGCACAGTGAGCTCACTGAGTCCCATGCAGATGCAATATCGTAGATGCTGTCCAAGATTGCGTAGTGTTTCCAAAACTCTTTCAGATCATAACCACCTTCAATTTTGGTCATTAGCAGCTTGGTTCGGTATGTTCTCTTAATTGTTGCAATGACTCCTTGGTCCATCGGTTGGATTAGCGCAGTAACGTTTGGGGGGAGAAACTTTGCAAAATTTGTCCATCAGAAGACTTTAGCACGCTTGTTGCTGGATGAGAAGGTGCGTTGTCGATCAATAGCACAGCTTTTTCAGGCAGGGTTTTCGATTTAAGATGTTTACGCACTTGAAGAACAAAGATTTTTTCGAACCATTCTTGAAAAATGTTTCGGTTCATCCATCCTTTTTTTTTTTTTTTTTTTTGTTAAAGTAATCAACGGGCAAATTTTCTATCCTTGTGCCTTTGAAAGATCTCGGTTTTTTTTACTTTCCAATGACAACAAGTCTAGGTTTATGTCCACCACTTGCGTTACTGCAAGACATGATAGTGATCCTTTCCTTGCTGTTTTATGAGCCGCCGCTTTACTTTCACTTTCAAATGCTAAAGTGCGAGTGGGAAGACATTTCCACAAAAGTCCCGATTCGTCGGCATTGTAAATTTGTTCAAAAGATAGCTCTTCTTTTAAAACAAATTCTTCAAATTCATGGTGGAAATCGTCGGCTCCTTGTTGGTCACCACGAAGTTTCTCCCCATGAAGTCCAATTTCTCGAATTCCATGTCACTGTTAAAAACGAGTCAACGAGCCAGAAGACGCATCAAAAGTTCCTTTCAGGCCTAACAACTCAAAAAATGTTTTTGCTTTGGCCGCAATTGACAGGAACATTTACAGGACTACCCTCTTTTAAAACTTGAGCTAACCACTCTGTCAATGCCGTGTCTAGCTCATCAAAGGTCACTTCATAGTTTTTCGCGTTTTCATTGTGGAAGCATTGTCCGACATTGATGCAAAGTTCACCAGTTTGTCTTTTTGCATTAGAATGTCACACACTGTTGTTTCCGCGATTCCGTAATCCAACTCCATCTGCTGCCTTGTAGCGCTGTTTGCTACTTTGGAAATTAATTCTAGTTTTTGCGTAATGGTCAACACAACCTTCTTTCATTTTCTTGACATTTTAAATCGGTAACGAAAAACACAAAACCAAAAAGCAGAAGCGCGGAACACAATAAAAGATAAGAAATTAACTCTGACCGGTTCGCAAACATTATCCGGCTTAAACTTATCAGGACTTGCGTTCCTCTTTACTTGCTTTGGAAACATGAACTGTCCTGACTCGGAACAGAGAGCTTACTCAAGCTATGTTCAATAAATTTTGAAGTAGACAATACACACAGGAAGGGTATACGAAACCCTTTATTTTTCTCTCTTTACAGAGATTTCCGGAACTTCGGAATACAGAGACCAACCACTTGTGGTCTGAACGTAAGAATATAAAACTACTAACTAAAACTCTAACTAAAACTAACTTTGGATTAATATACAAGTGCCTAACTTTAAGATTGGCCGTTATTTAACAAAATCCGTATGTAGTACAGAGAGCTGCTAAAACTACGATACGTTTGAACTTATCAAGAGGATTAAACCTCTGGCCTTGAAGGCAACCAGCAACCGAGTAAAATTACTATGGCAAGCGGCCTGCTTCTAATAACTCCTTCCTCTCTCTCGCTTGGCAAAAAGGCACAACTTAAGTACTTGGCGTTAGCAAGACAAATTTGCATAAATAAGTCAAAGCTTTTAGTTCTGGCCGGAAGTAGAAAATAAGAAGTGATAGTAAAGATTTAAAATAAAATAAACGTTAGTAAAACTTGGGATCCTTACAAACTAACAATGGCGAGTGGGAGGAAGTGGACGTGTCAGTAAGATTAAGGCGAGAGAGGGAGGTGAAGCGGGCACTGCAAGGGTGAGTAAGAAATCACTTACTCATCAGAGGGGAAGGTTCCGGGAAGGCCTAGTATATTTTTGCTATAAATAAGCACGATGTTAGCAAATTTAACGTTTCGCTCAGTTTTGTGAAAATTTTTATTTTCTTTGCTTTACGCTGGAAAAAAAAAACTTTGAGAAGCAGGCGCGGATAATCGGTAGTCTACTGTACCATTTTTAAACTCAACTGACAGATAGAATATTCTAAGTAAACAATATAATTTCTGTTGCCATTCCAAAAAGGTAAATATAAAACGATATAACTGCATTCATTTCCAACAGCAAACGTGTTGGACATCCACTAAACGACTTTATCTTAATCATTCAATGAGGTAATCGCACCGAAATAGAAAACATAGAGAGAAAAGCATTAGATCTTATCACCGGCTGGAACCTTAAACCCAAGCTTAAATTCAGCAAGACAAAAATGACTGATAAGACAAAAATGATCCAAAGTGTAATAAACTTCTAAATAGCCCACTCCTTATAAAATGGCAGGGTCAAGCACTAAAAAATGAAGATACTTTAAAATACCTAGGATTCTTACTTAATAGAAAACTCACCTGGGTACCGCACTTAACAATGATACGAGATAAAACCTGCAATCTTATTAATAGTATAAATCGCATCTTCGCAAATAAACAGACACCAAAAGGGAAACTTTTGAAAGAACTCTATCTTCCTGGCATTGAAAGGATGATCCTTTACGGCCCCCCCCATCTGAATGACTGGAACGGTAAGGGTTCATCAGAAGCTACTCCAAATTCAACGCATCAGCCTTCTCAAGATCACTAAGTTTTTTACTACCACGTCCATAGCAGCTCTTCAAATTCTAGCAGGAGTTCTTCGCTTAGATTTCAAAGCAGAAAGTGAATGCGAGACTTACAGGTTAGTTCATTTTAAAGACTCCTTCCAGCTCGATGACTCCTCATTCATAGAACAGCGATCCTTGGAACCACAATGCCACTATACTCACGTCCACTCAGCTCTCATGAATGATCTAAAATAGCTTAAACATCTACCAAAAGAGCAGGACTTAGAAATCTTTTCTGATGGCTTTAAAGTTTCATAGTAAGCTGCAGCCTATATCGCTTTCCACAAGAATACAGAGGTTCACTCAGAACGGTTTAGACTTAGCGATCACGCCTCGGGTTTCCAGGCTGAGTCCTTCGCTTGAAAGAAGGCAGATCTCTGGGTAGGCAACACTGGTTTTCCATCCATCAGCTTCTACACGGACAGCATGAGCGCCCTGCAAGCCCTGAACAAGAATGGCACGCAAACCTTCCACATCTTCTTATTAAAAGAAGTGCTCATTACCCTGTCTTCTTCCAGACAAGTGATTCTATGCTGGGTACCCAAGGTACCCAAGTCATCAAGGTACCCAAGTAAAAAATAAGATTCTACTTACCCAAGGTAACGAAAGAGCCGACTCTTTAGCCAAAGAAACCACAAGTCACCCTTCAATCGACACATAGATCCTACTCTCCGTAGTAGCTGCCAAACAGAAGATTTTCTGCACCTTCATATCTATCTGGCAAGCTCGCTGGGACTACTCAGACACCGATCGACACACTTACTCTATCTTTCCCGTGGTCTCCACCAATAGGCTCAAAATAGACTTCTATCTACAACAAGCTTTCTCAAATCACAGAAGATTTCCCGCGTACCTCAGCAAGTTCTACCATAAAAACGTCAAATGCGCCTGCTGTTAAATATTCGCATAATCGCCTGTAGTAACGGCAACCGCCGTCAATAAAAGGAGGTGCTTTCCTTAGTGGCACCGCAGTTCATTTTAGTTCAAGCCAGAGTAGACCTGCCCGGGGGAGAAGCCAGGGGATGAGAGATTCCGGTTCCGGTTCCCGTCTTGTTCCGGTTCCCGTCTTTTTCCGGTTCCCGTCTTGTTCCGGTTCCAGTCCTGTTCCGGTCCTGATCCAGTCCGGTTCCAGTTCCAGTCCGGCCGTTTAAGTCCAAAACACGTAGGAGCTGAAGTCTCAATCCAGCGAATGGAGATATATGCCGAAAGGGCTAGATGGATTTTGTCTTTTAAAAGAAAGTGTTCTTCACCGTGCCGGCATAGCTGTTACTTTAAACTAGGAATTCGTGAATGATCTTATTTACTCAGCCGCCCAGTGTAATGTAACAGATCATTTTTGGGGGTTGTTTTTTTACAGTTCCTATAAGACAAAAACCCTTATTTTGAAAAGTTCCACTTTGCGTTTCAAATTCTTAAGTAGTTATTAAAGGACATCAGTATTTCGCAATAAATTTTATAAGCATTTTGTAAATTGTAAATAAAGTGCAGATGGCATATTTCCAGCGTATTCTTCCTAGTTGTTTAATTACATTCATGCTTATTTAGTCTTAATTTCAACTATTCCACCTGAGATCATCTTTTCAAGACAACGTGTCATCTTTCTTTCCAAGACGATAGCAAATTTAAAGACAACTCACTTTGAGACAGAGGGGATATTGTCATACGAAAGTGATCTTTTCAGTATTTACATCCATGCTTTTTTTTTCAACGGACTTCTGCTAGTAATCTATCGATAGGAAAAATAAAATTTCTGGACAGCAGTACAATTTCAGAATACGCTGATAAAGATCCAATCGCAAAGTAAAATTTCACTCGGATAATTGGGTTTTAGTAAAGGAGATGTTCCAAAATTTAGTTCATATTTTATCCCTCATAGAAAACTGAATGAAATATTGCTGAGTTTTAAGCCTTCGTGGATGCCAATTTATCTTAAGGCGTCTGTGGAAGTGGAAAATGATTGAAATTTTTTTGTAGCTTAGAATTGAACAAACTGCATTCAACATAATGTAGAGATTTCTGCAATTGGTTATGACGGTGCCAGGGAATAGAGAAATGGAAGCCATATAAGAAAATTATAAACAAACTTACTTTATTCTGAATAATTAAACTTCGAGATACCTTCGATGTATTTCAGTGAATTATAGAATTTCCACATAATATTGCAAACATGAGTACTGAAAAAGGCTTGTGTGAAAAACATGTTTTAAGAGTAGTAGTTAAAGAAAATCGTACTAAGCATTCTTCTAATCAGAAATCATCTTTCTAATTAATCGATCTTCTACATAGCTTTCTAATCAGAAAACATTTACTTCAGACTGATATTTCAATGATTTCTTACTTTTACTAAACCCGGTGTTCCGAAATTTTTTTCCATGTTATGTAAAATTATATCATATTTATTAATATAAGTTTTTATGACTATAACATTTTCCTTTCCTGGTTATTGTAAAGCTTTTTAATTATTTTCTTCTAAGTTTATTTCAAAAGTTTTTTTTTCCCAAGTACTGTTTTATGTTAAGATTTTTTTATAAAACCTGCATTATATTAAATAGAGGCCTTTAGTACTTTGCATACTTACTTTAGTACTTTGGCATGTCCATCCTGCCTAATTCAAGGAATTTGGATATTTTGAACCTGTACAGAATAATTTTTAAATCTTCAGTTTGTGTGTTATTCTGAATTTTGTCGTAAACTCTGAAAATAATCTCATTAGAAGCTCATTGTTAACCTGGCTTCACAGCATTTTAGTTTGCATTTAAAAACGGTGATGCTTAAATTCCAAAATTAAGATAGCTGGCTATCATAAATTATTAAATTTTTTCCAAAGAAACATGGACGAAAATTTAGTTTGTACTGGCGCAGAACTCAAAAGAGATATATACGCTTTGTTTACTTTGCAAAATTTACTTTTGTTAAAGCTACTCAAACATAAATGTATTTATGCAACAAATTTATCCGTAACATGAAATAAAATGTAGTGTAAAGGGTAAGCAAATTCAGTTTTCTTTGATAATGGTGCATCCTTTTCAAGAAATCTAACTGAAGCATTACCCTGTTATAGAACTAATGTGAAATGAAATTTTTTAAAAAGGGGTTTTAGTATTTTAACTAAACAGCTGCATCTTACCATCTTACCAAAGGTTTGTAAGCAAGTAACTCTTTGGGAAAAGGAAATGAATTTTTCTCAAAATGTGGAAATACCTATAGAAAACTTCTGATTTTTAGGTGTCAGAAGAAATTCGTGAGACACAATGAAGTAGTATTAAGAACTACTGTGCTAGCTGAATCCAAACAGCTACTGTAGCAGTAATTTCTAACACTTCGCACGGAATAAAATGATGTCATTTCCTTTTCTAAACACATCTTTGAAGTATATACTCTTTGCAGTGATTCATTATTTCAATTTTTTCCTTGTCTCTTTTTAATACAGAACAATCAAAATCTGTCAAAAGACATTTTGGCGAATCTCTAACCTGATAATTCCTTCATCAAACGTCAAACTACTGCTTTAACGTAAAATTAATTTCTTATCTGAGAAAAAGAACAATGAAGAGATGGAAATAAGGAACCACATTTCGTAATTAGACATTTCAAGCTGAAATAGATAGGTTATAACACACGAGAGCTGTGATGCCTGAAGGTTCAGGGGCAAATAAACAATGAATCTACTGTACTGGCCATATAGGAAACTGCCTATAAAAGGAGGATACAGCGGATATTCTCACATCCGCTGTTATCCTTGTTTATAAACACATCCGCTCAGTAAAAAGCAATTAAGAACAACACCTCGTAGGAAGCAACATGCCAAATAGGCGGATACAAGAGTAGTTAATTCGAAAGGTCAAACGCTTAAGTAACAAGAATCCTGATTCAATAGTTTTAAATAATATCGAAAATAGATCTTCTGGGATCCCGTTAAATTGTGCATTATACTGATCATGTGAAGGTTCTCTTGTGTAACATATTCATAAGACGATTAGATAGAATCACATTTCATTTAAAACTCCCACACTTTGCTCATGATAAAGCATTTAATGGAGTACTGAAATATACTTGAAATTGATTGTTCTACAAAGCTGATACATACTAGACCTCTGGATACGATGAACGTAATCATATATGTTTTCATTTTTAGATAAGCCTATTTTCATGCAAAAGTTTGCTGTTTAGTAAGGCTGTAGTGTCCACTAGAGTAACTCCTGTGTGAAAACTGTAAAAGTAGTAACTGCACGAAGGAAGGGTTAAAAGTACAGTTTATTAATTCTTTAAAATTTACAATGCATCAACTCGACGCTAACAAACTACACCTCTGCTTGGGCGGTAACTGAAATCAAAGGAACTAATCAAAGATTTGAAGATAGGTACAAGTCGCTGAACTAAACCACAGGGCTCGGAATACTTCCTGTTTCTTAAACCCCCGTCGAAAACTAGTGGCAGCAAGTAAATGCAATTAAGCCACGCGAACCAGCAATAATTCTGGGAGCAGATGCTTAAGCAGCAGAGGGGACGGCAATTGCCTAACTCTCTCGTTTTCCGTTTGCCTCTGCCGCCGCGTCTAGCTTCCAAAGCTGCAAGCTGTATACCTTCTATCTTAATTTGGCTGCTTCATGCAGCGATGCAAGGACAGAAATGTCTAAGTGAGTCTTGGAGACAAGGTAAAATACAGAAAATACAATTTTTTCTCGTGAACTGGAAGACTATATACACAATATTTACAACCATTTTCTTTTCATTATATGAGTGAGGAGGATGAAGTCAAAATCATGCTATAAACACATATTCAGCAGAGATTTTGGACGTAGCACAGATGCGAAAGCACAATAAAGCTTTACATAGGAAAATTTTGGTTATCACTAAGCATGAAAGCCGTAAAAGGCGAAGATGGCGGTCATCATGAAAATTCTCGTAGCTGGAAGAGTTCAAAGTGTTTCATTATATTACATTCTTGTATTTCCTGATAGAAGCGTTTGTTGAGTTTTCTGAGAAACTTCGCCAACTGTTCGATCTTAAGGTCGTCGTGAAGACATTTCTTACGCACACAGAAGTGGACATTTGTAATAATGCGAAGATATCTGCTTTGCACCATTTGATAAGTTCCTTATCAGAGATAGTTGTTTATGCCGGCGAAGCGTAAGTCATGACTGGTCTGAGAGTATTTCCCAATAATTGGGTATAAACATTTGATTATTTTAAGTGCCCTTGTCACGCACATTATTAACATGATGTGTCCAAGTAAGGCGGTCGTTAACTACTGAACCTCGGTTTCTAAACTCTTTCTTCAAGGTGGAATTTGCATTCCTTCACGAGCGCTACCAGATTTAAATATTCTGGCACTGACAATTAGAGGAATGGTGGCTTATAAGAAAGAATAAAAAATTAAATAAAATTGGTTATTTAAAATAAAACTCTACAAGGTAAAAATAAAATTATGTTGATAACAAATTCTCGTTGTGTTGAAGTAAAAATATCAAGATTCAATCTTTTCAGCATGTTTAACCCTTTGCGGCATAGTGTGTCCGGTCTAGACACACCTAAAAATTTCCTACTGCACGCACAGAAAAAAGTGAATGAAAAAGGATTTATAAGTTACTATAAGTTACTCTGAACCTTCTTTATTTATAGTAGATGGCAGCTCAACACAAACCACTCCATATATTTTAGCCATGTTTACTTTTTTAAGAACCTCATTTTTCAAAGAAATCTTCCAGATTTTTTTAGTGTATAAAAGGAATTGTTTGAAAAGAAATTTCTATGTTATTTTTTTGGCTGTATGCTAATATCCTTATTCTATATTATTTTTAAATTTTTAGCTTGAAATCTTGCCTAAAATCAAACGGCGAACCCTAGGTATACCCAGACTGGGCTCACCGATAATCTAGGACAACTGAAAGTCTGTATTCTTTGTTTCTCCGCATCTCATCGGCCAGTTCATTGACAACAATGCTCATTTCAGCACTCTTTTCGAAGCTCTATTCAATCAGTGGGCTCTCTTCGGGCACACCCACAGAATTAAAATGATAAGTGCTATCTTCACAAAATTTTACTTGTGTACTCCTGTAGGCCTAATTAGACTGCCTACCTTTTTTTTTTTTTTTTTTTTTAATCAAAACTCCGACTTTATAAGGTAGCATGCCGGAAAGGGTTAAAGATTGATCATATACACTCACACAAACTTTCAGAAAAGATTTAAAAACTAATTATAATATATTTAAAACTAAGTAAAAAATTTAATGAATTAAGCATACTCTTTTTGGACTGAATTTTTTTTTTTTGCTTTAAATCAGCATGCAGGATAAAAACTCATTATTAGAATACGAAATTTATACTTAATTTTATAATATAGTATAATGAATTATTTGCTTATTTGAAAATATGATGAACTTTGGAATGAAAGGCACAAGCAGCGATTCTCAAACTTTTTTTTTTTTTGTTTTTTGTTTGTATGTGTATTACGGTATTAAATAATTAAATAATCTGGCGAACACTAACAATAAGATACATTTAAAAGAATTTTATTGGGTTAATTGATTGATGTCCCCATAGTATATTTTGTAAAAATAACATAGGATAATAGTTTCCAATCAAATATGAAATGAAATTGCATTACAAAGTAAACAAAATGTTTCTAGCGAGTACTGAGTGGCTCTGGAGATCGCTGTATGTTTATTTAATGATGCGAAATTTGATTTAATGCGAAATTTGGTTGTAAAAATGATAACGCTATTCTAATTTCCTGATTTGGATTTAAAAGTCTGGATCTTGGTTTCGTTTTTATATTTATCAAAGCCGAAAATTCGAATTCGCGCAAGTAGATTCGAAAAATTTTAATAACACAAGCCGAGGGTAAGACAATTTTTTTTCGTTCGTCTCTGAGTGGTATATCGTTTAAGCAGCGATTCTCAGCTGGTGATACTCGTACTACTGATGGTACACAAGAGAAAAATAGGTGGTGCGCAAAGAAACAAGTATTTTTAACTATTAAATTCCAACATTAAATACACCAACATTCTGCTTACGTTTTTTTTTTTTTTTTTCTCTCTAACAATCTTGCATTTATTAGATTTGAACTTTGTTCAAGATCAAAAGCCGCTTATACACTTTAGCAAAATAATTATTTTCACAAATATTCTTTTAAACATAGACATAACAAAATTTGTTGCAAATGATGTTTTGAAAAAGAGTGTTAGAAATGGATGTTGTATTTAATAGGAAATAAAAATAAGTTCCTATAAAAAGGTAACAGTATCTCAGTAATTCTTTTAGATCTACATATTAAGCATGTCTACACTTTATATCGCCAGTATTTCCAGGCTCATAATATTGCTTTGTATTCCTTATTTTACTACACGATTCGAGAATATCATCGTCTGTTTTTGAAGTACTTGTAATATATTGTCCATTTAAATATTTGTAAAAAAAAATAAGGTGCGTAAAGAGGTCAAGGGAAGCTACTACCTCAAGAAGGCTGGGGTCTGGCCGCACACGAGCCACCAATTAAAAAGAAGATAGTCGTTTTCGCCGCATATCTATAAAGTATCGTTCTGCATCTGCAACAGACATGCCAGCTTTTGTTGGCACCAGAGTGACAGAACAAAGTGTAACAAATCGATTTCTTGAAGAGCAGCTCCTAGCCAGGCCATTTCCGTCTTAGTGCTGTGAAAGCCGTATATTGGTCAGAAGTTGACCACATGAGCGCTTAGAACCAAGCTGTCTGTGGCTTAGACGCACAGGACCCACACCAGGCGTTAAAGTTTGAACAGCAAGTCCCTAGAAGCAAGCACTCTGGTCGTTAACCCGCACACTTCGACAACAAATTTGTACATAAGACAAGTGACTGCGCCGGCTGTGCTGCCATTCTTGAACAATATTCCAAGGGGCATTTTCTAACAAAATAACGCTCACCCCCAAAGCACTGCTGTCATCCAGCGTGCCTTAAAGTTTGTCGACATGTTGCCTTGGCCTGCGAGATCACCCGAAGTTAAAAATTGTTATCCGAATAAACAATTAAAAACACAAATTCAAATCTTCAGAACATCCATTTTATTTTCAACAATATCCATGGTAACGAAAAATATTTCATATACCGCTATGCGACACAGCGCAGATAGTCTCATAGGGGATGCTAGCGCGCGTCGCAGCACAAATACAACAATTTTAAACGCTCCCGTTTCGCACATATGGGAGATGATTGGATGACAAATCCAGTGTTATCCAAAACCAGCGTAGACCACTGCTGATTTGACTGAAGCAAGTACAACACAAATGGAACTCCATCCCACAAAACGACATAAGGCTTCTGCTTGTCACAATGCATGCTTGCGTTTATGGCGACTACAGCGGTTATTCTCTCGCATACTTTAATCTGTGACCTTGATTTTAACATTGTAACCTAACTTGGCCTTACTTTAACCTTGTGCATTAATCAAAGAAATATGCTACCTAGACAAATACTTTGCTTACATTTCATTTCTCTCAATTGGTTCCTTCTTAATGCTGGTATTTCATTTTCTATATTTAGTAAAATATTTTGGCACACGTCTGGTATGAAACTGCTAATGTTGAAGAGTAGAAATTTCTTCCGTCGATTGCTACTTATGTCAATAACAAAAGACGAGGCGTTTTCTTATTATTCACAACAACCATCAAAAACTCGCGAAAACGTATTCATGTTGCAACCCAGATGTATGCGCATACGTCTATTTTCGACGGCACATTGCCAAAATTGTGAGCGATACTGAGTTTTTGATTTTTTTAATGGAAAAAGATTGTTGTGTACGAGGAGTTTTTTATGGAATCCTTTGGATATCGCGATTCTGAAAATACCTCTTACCTTTGCCGCATTAGCTTGCCGAATAATTTTGAAGCTCGCCAAAGAACACACTGTTATATCAAGAATAACATTTCTTCGGGAAATCGCCAACAAGTTCATGACTTTTCGGTGCGATAGATAAAAGTACCAAAAGCACTTATATCATTAGTATAAATTAATTATAATAATGATACAGATATCTATTAAAGTAAATGAAATATTAACTTGAAATAATATAAATTAAACTGCAGACCCAGCAGGATTTTAAAAGATCTGTAAATTAAATATAGTAATACTAATCAGTTAAAACACAACTACAAACTTCAGTTAAAAATTCGTAAACAATAAGCATATCATTCAAGAAGTGTGCTAATCTGTGAACAATGAAATATCCATACGCTATTATAATCCTCCAAATATGAGATGACGTATTCTTATACCTTTTTTCTGAGCAGAACTGAATCCAAACCGAGATTTTTTTAAATGCATCAAATGGTTGATGGGTAAAATCCTAAAATACGGTACGGACTTTGCGCCATTTTGAAAATTGTTGCCGACAGCAAAATGACTCGTTTACTGCTCATCATATATACTGCATTTACTGCTCATCATAATGTAGCCGAAAGTCGCCAAATCTCGTGTGTACCGTATATTAGGATTAAACTGACTGATGGAAATGGAGATTTATTTCCTTCCTGCATAAACATGATCTGAGTATTAAAATTAACATCATTTAATGTATTCAAATTTAATTTTTATCTTAAATTTCGAATGGGGTCTGTAGTAGAACGCTTAAACGAAGTTACATCTATTAACGTCCTTCGAAATTTAAGATATTCTGTCATCTTTACTGTGCATCGTTTCACGATCGAACAAATATTCTCCAAGACCATCTCCGACGCGGTGCAAATTCGAAACATAATTTGATAATTCTTTGATGTGTTCTACTTGTTCTTGTAAAAATTCAGATTCCAAAAAATTACACATGTTAGCATCGTTATGAGCAGTAGCAACAGTATGAAGATCAAGCAAAGCTTGATTCACCGTCTTCTCTAATTCTAGAGCAGCCATCATGGCTTTCAAGCCGTTTTTCCAGTCTTCAACTTCTGGTTTCGCAATGGATTTGAGCACAATACGACCTCCTCGCATATTCTGGTATTTCATCAATTTTTCGGCATGCTCAATTTCCTCTTTGCTCATTTGTTTGAAATATTCTCGGAATCCTGGTAGAGCTATATCATCTCTATCAAAAAAATAACTCATAGAGAGATATACATAACTTGCGTAGAATTCCATATTAATTTGTTTATTTATACCCGCTTCACAATCTTCATGAAAATTTTGACGAACTGCCATTATATTTCTTGCATTTATCTGAACTGAAATACAAGTGAAATTTAATAGGGAAATAACGCTGTTTAAATACTTTTTAAAGCCAGCGGTGTCAGTTATGGTCAAAAATAACAAATATCACGCGATAATCACTTTTAAATTGTACTTTTAAAATAATAAGTAATTGTATCACTAAACTATCCGTATAAAAAACTTCGGAAATATATTGTAGCTCTTTCTATGTTTCCTCTTTATCTTATCTTTAATTTGTATGCGTTTTAATTTTTGTAAGATGGCAACCCAGGATTGTTGCTCAGCAACAACTGGTGGATTATTTGATTTGAGTTGATGAAAAATAAACGAGTTGTATTCTTTTTCTTAAGTCATCGAGTCATCCAATTTTATTCATTTAAAGAGTTAAAAGTTTATTACGGGTAAAAGATTAACATAAAATATCCACTTCAATATATATTTTAAACTATCACGAGACTTAAAGAAACTCGAAATACAACCACTGAATATATAAGGTATTTTTAAGTCTTGTTACATTCATTAATAGTTCTTGCTCTAAATTTTATAGGCTTTACTCCTTGTTTTCAAGTCAATCTGTCTAGAAATAAGTAGATTATATAATTAAAAAGACTTTAAGGAGATCGCGGCATAGAAGTAGACCAAAGCTCATCTGCTGTGGATATTTTCTTCTCCCCTCCTTAGAAAAATTTTAGACTGTGCTTGCTTCTGAATGAATACTATGACAGCCAAAGCTTTGACAGCATTCTGCAAACGATCAATGAGTTTAAATTTTACTTCTTGTGAATTCAGATTGAGTTAATTAAATTAAACAATTTGTCAAGTAGCACATGACACGTAAAAGTTATAAGCATTTCTTGGTAATTTTCCATTTTGCTGGGGCAAACGATAAAGTCGCCAAAAATGGTACTACTGATGCCAAACGGAATATCCTCGCTGGTAACCTTTTACGCTTCATTTTCAACACAAGTCGCAGCCATTTCTTATCAGATTGATTGTTTCTTTCAATACTGGCATACTTGTTACCAGATAGTTCAATTTTATGCCCTAAGAACATTTGCGGTAATTAAGTCAATTAGGATGCAATCACACCGCTCACCCGAAGGCGAAAATATAAAAAAGGCAAAGTTAAGCGTTAAATTCACCAGTTCGAATGAGAACACAATAGCAAAATAAAGCACTGCCGTTTTACATAATTTCTGAGTAAGCTATTCGTACGAATTGAAATAATTCTTGCATGCCATATCAAGATTTAATTTGCAATTAATCTAGATAATTACTGAGAGAATTAAATTTTTGTAGCTTAGTTTACATGAGATGAGATCACTTGTCATGTGATACGAAACGGCGAATCAGGGTGTTGTACCCTGAAAGCATAGTAAGTTCTTAAATTAATGCCTTTTTACAAATTTATTGTCCTTATTGTATTTTTACAAAATTTTAAACGATATTAAAATGTTTATGCCTTCAAAATAAAAATTCCTTAGAACTAACATATGTTAACATATTTTATGTGTATACTGTGTGTTGTCGCCAAAAAAGTGTGTTTGGCGAAATTTGCGCCGGCGAAACGGAACAGTACTCATTTCTTGTTTACATGTAGTTTTTGTAATTGTAGCAGGTAGTAAAATGGCTTACAGAAGTCATAGAATGATTTTAGTTACCAATAATAGTGCCAACATTTTAAATGCATTACCACTAAAATGGATAATGTTTCATAAGCGGGATAAGTAAGCACCAAATTATTTTGGCCTTCAAAAGTTGGCAAATTTTTTGGCGGCTATGAGAGCACTAAGATGTGATTTTTAAACGTAAACAGAATAGTAACTTTTAAGTTTCGCAGTAGTGAAACGCCGTTATTTTATGTAAACAGAATAGTAAAATGAGATGATAAAATACTAGATGAGTAAAACAAACTCCATCAGCTTTGCAAGAAAAAATTTAGTCCTATCTATGTAATTCAATGTAAAATAGTATAATGAATAATAAAATAATAAATTGTATAACACTTTCCTCGGCCTCCAAAATTGTCAACTAAGTAAATATATTCAAATTTCACTAACAATGGATGTATCATAAACTCAATAAAATATACGAGTTACTCTCGTCGTGGAATTCAACACATTAAACAACTTTCGTTCAAAACTTTAAGCATTAAACATCAATTGCCACATGCAAGAAACAAAACTAAAAGAAAAATAATTAACTGACTCGGAAAACATTAACTAAATAAAATTAAATGAAAGCATTCATAAATTATAACTTCACGTCATCTGAAATCCAACATTCTCTCACCAACAACAGGGATAGGGACAGGGAAAAGTGGACGAAGCACCAGAACTTCGTCAGTGACTTTTACAGGTGTTGCTCCGCCACACTACTACTGTACCCCGCTGGGCTTTTAGTTGGCTCGCATCGGATGCTAGCCATTTTACATTAATACTAGACTTACGTATTGAATATACAATTACAAAGACACAGTATACAATTATTACAAAGAAATTGACCTATTAACAACAGTTGGATTATGGCAGATTAATATAACACAATTACTTCGAACATACATACAAACTTTCATTGTACATTGTACTTCATACAAACAATATATTTACATTAGTATATCTAGTTACATCGAATTACAATAAACATCTTTTTAAGGAACTAATTGGGGAAGAATTTTTTTTGTGCATCTTATTATACTTAGTTGAATTACTAAGGCGAATTATCTTATTAATACAGTTCCTTTCATTTTTTAACTTGTTACACACAACTGCATTAGCACTGAAGTCTTACATTATTATTTTTGTAAATTAATGTATCATAAGCACAGAAAATATACATTAGAAAATCACATAATACTTACATTTTCACTAATATATCTAATAGAGTCGTATATTATTTTTTTAATTAATGATTTAATTATTACAAGACTTTTTCCCCCTCATCTCCTAATACAGTCCAAATTCTTAAAGCATTTTGAATGTTTCCACCTAAGATGTTAAGTTTTCGTTTATGATGTTAAGTTTTCATCATTTTGAAGTTGCAGTTGAATAAACCTTTAAGTTTTAGACAAGGTTTTGTGTTCTCTATAAATTTTAGATTCGAAGTCAGGTATATCACATAGGATTTAACGGAAAATTCAACACCTGCGGTGCCTCAGCTTCTTCATCAGACGTCTCAAATTACTGCTTCAGTTTCTTCAGGTGCCTCAGCTTCTTCAGGACTTTCCACTCACTTCTCCCACCAGAGTCTTCCTTCCTCAGCTCCAGGAATTAATAGCCTCAAAGACCTTCTTCAGGATTACTACGGACTGCGGGCCAAAATTGTAAGTTGGAGCACCCAACAAGAGTAATACACTAATGTTAAATCTGTTTATCAGTAATAAGGTTGGAAAGATAAACAACCAAAAAAGGTGCTGGTGCAATGATCAGAATAACATGACTGAGTTGCAGTGCCCATTGAGAGGTGAAGCATGCGGAATAATAATAAATAAATACATTACACAGCCAGCGTGGAGACTGTACTCCCTCTTCCTTCCTTTCAATTTACCACTGCTTTCAAGTATTCGTAGCAAATAACTGATTTCTGCATCAATTTCGATTTCTTTAATCAGATCTCTGGCAGTAATTGGGAGAGTTTCAATTTGCTGTAATTGAAAAATATTTACATCATCATGAATAGACAGCTGACCTGAGTTTGTCGGTAGTGGTGAAGGAAAATCAGCATTGCCATGATAGTTTGTTTTACGGTAAATAATATCGAATTGGAATGACTGTAATGTCAGAGCGTAGTGCAGGAGGTCTTGTTGCTGCCAAAATTGGCATGCCACTCTTTGAGCCGAAAATTGCAAAAAGAGATTAATCATTTGTAATTGATGTAAATTTACAGCCTTTTAAGAAGAGAAAATTGTTTTTTGTTCGCCAGATGACTGACATTTCTTTTTCAGTTTGAGAATACATTTTCCCGTTTTAGTGTGTGTTCTAGAGGGATATGTATTTGGCCTTTCAATTCTACCAAGCAGTCTGTGGGAAAGTACCGTACCTAACTCCACTTGTGATGTATCAATTGCCAGAGTTAAGGATAATTCTGGATCATAATGCATCTAAACCTTCACACTCGCTTGCCACATGCCAGTTCTTAATTACCATTAAGTCTTGTAATCTCGGTACACCACATGCAGGAACACAAAATCAGAAGTCAGTAGTGCACGCCTGTTGTTCCATATCGTAATCTGTAACTTATTCAGTGTCTCACAGTAAGCTATAGTGTTGATTGTTGTGACTCGTTCCTTCCTGTCCACTAATAACATTCTTGACAATCCCAAAATGCAGGTACACATGATTTTTCTTAAAGAAAGAAATGACTTTGCTTTCTCGGGTTAAGGGAAACCAGTATGCCACCAATTCAATGACTGCCGTTCAGTTTCAGTTTTCTCGTAAAAAATCTACGTTCCATTGCCTGAGACAATCCTTTTTCAAAAAATTATTTCCTTCTGTCGCATAACGCTGCAAAAAAGGCTTTTCTCATGTGTTTCTGCTTTTGAGCGTCATTTATTGTTTTTGGTACCTATCGCGAACACAGATTTTGTAGTGCAAATGTTCAGTTATAATTTCGTGCGATAAAGATAGTAAAATATTTTAAAAATACATTGTCAAATCAGAAATCGCGATTCGCCTATTGGAACGAACTTTTCCGTGATTCAGCGCACCAATTCTTTGGTGATCGATGACGGACGTCCACTGCGCTTTTCGTTTTGAACATTTTCTCTTCCTTCGTTTAACATCCTAACCCCCTTTCGCACCATAACTTTACTTATCGCGTTCTTTTGATAAGTTTAATTTATATGTCGATGAATTTCACAAGCTCGAACATTTGTCGCACCCAGAAATTTGATAAAGGTCCTTATTTCAAAGCTGGTGGGCAGATCGATTGTTTTAAACTTTTACAGACAGACAAAGACTTCATACGTTAACGTAAACAAATTAAATGTTTAGGCTATTTCGTTCTCGAATTAGACGATATAATTGCGCACAATGAATACGAAGAAATTAATGAAGTATTTCAAATGCTTTTAAAAAACCTCTGTTGGATTTTGTAGAACTCTATTAAGTAAAATTTAAAGAAATAAAATGTTACTTCAATAACAATTATGCTGAAGAACTAGACGATGAGATGGCATTATTTATTGGCGAGAACAGAAAAATTGAGAAATCTGAACATAATTACATACCAGTTCATAAAAAATAACAATATTGCACCTAATCCTGGAATATTTTAAAGAATTTACTGAACTATGTCTGTAAGTAAAAAATGCAGCAAGCGAGAGATTATGAAGGTTCCAAAGTAGAAATTTTAATTAGGAACATAAGAGATGTTTAAATGAAAAGGTGCTTATTGAATATAAGAGGTATTCAAATGAAAAGATGCTTATAGAATATAAGAGGTGTTCAAATGAAAAGATGCGAAACGACACTATTGGATATAACTAATATATTATTCACAACATATCTTTATTCACAACTAATCACCACACACAACACAACTATAAGCACAGCTATTTCATTCATTCTCGAGCGCAGTTATCTCATTGTTTCACGAGCCGAAGGATTCTCTATTCTCAGGTTTCCTGTAGCTGTGACAGGAACCTGACTTCCACTCCGTCTTTCATTTCGTCGTCTGAGTTGAAGCGCTTCCTTTTGAGATGTGTTTTTAGTGTACGAAACGCATAGAAGTCCCAGGGCGACAGGTCCGGACTGTAGAGTGGATGTTCAAGCTGCTCCCACTTGAACTTGTGCGACCTTAAAGACGTGAGGACGCGCTTCTTCATGGAAGAGAAACACTCCTGCCGTGAACAGCACAGGTCGTTTGCTCTTGATGGACTTGCTTAGATTATGGAGTGTCTCATAGTATACGTCACTATTAATGTTTTTTCGGTGCTCAAGGAATTCGATGAGTATCGAAAGTCGAAAAAAGACGATGAACATCACCTTGACAGCTAAGAGCATAACATTTAACATTTTAGGAGAGATGACGGCGCATGCTGTCCCTTTTATCTCTGGCTGGAAGTGATGGCACCAGCTCTTGTCAGCGGCGACGATCCGTTTCAGGAAAGCAGGGCCTTCATGATATCGGAACAGGTGTGGCAATCCTAGCCACACAAGTAGTTCCTTTTGCGGTTCGCTGAACTTCTTAGGAACTCACGGGGCGCACACCTTTCGGTAAACCAAACTGTCGTGCACAATTGTTTACACTGTTTTAAAGCTGGCCGCCAATATTCGCACTGTGACACGTCGATCATTTCTCACTAGGTCATTCACATTGTCGATGAGTTCGGCCATGATTACCGTGTTTGTCTGACGTGGTCTCGACGCTCAGATCCCTGATAATCTGCTGCAGGTGTGCAAAAGTTATCTCTATGATGACCTCTTGTAGCAGTGCATGACGGAGGAGTTGTTGAGAGAAAGCAGACCAGGGCTGCCCTTAGGGTTTATGTGCACTGTGGAATGTACATGAACCTATGGAATGCAACCTGACCAATGGAATGCAACTTTAATTTCCATTCTCAAATCACTGTGGCCAACACACACAAATGTGACTGCTTTTGCTGATGACGCGACATTCATTATCAGAGGCAAATCGAGAGACCAGCTGGAAAGTAACAGTAATGAGACCAAAGCGCAATTTGTACGGCTCTATGAAGGAAGAAACTAACAATCTCGGAACAAAAGCAAAGTATTTGATCGTACACAAACCAGGTCAAACTCTTGCAAGAAATCCAGTTTTGAAACTAAAGGGCCGTACAATCAAACGAACTCGGGAACTAAAACTGCTGGGGCTTATAATCGATGAAAATCTCTCCTCGATGCCTCATTTCAGAGCAGTCCGCACGAGGACACACGCAATTGCAAATACTTTAAGGGAACTTGAAGGCTTAGACTGTGGCCTTACACCACACATGCAAGTTTCGACGGAAAATGCAAAATTTTATATTTTGGCTGCCAATGAATGAACGGTAGTCGCTATAGCGCATGTGATCTGCATGATCTGCGTTTAAGAGGAGAAATTAGGATTCCAGGTCATAAATTCTTCACGAATTTTATTCCGTGTACTCTGGTAGACAGTAACCATGCCTCGCATACAGGTGCGCGAACAATATGCGCAGATGTCAGAATTTTAGGGATGTCGTGTAGTTGTGCTCAAAGAAGCAGTTTGGTCTTATCGGCGAATAGCTCGCCATTTGAACAGGAGCGATGCCACTATTAGACGATGTTGGCAGGAATTAGTGAACCATGGCCGCACACAGCGTCAAGAAAGAAGCGGTGGGCCTAGAGAAAAGACAGAACGTGAACACCAAGCAATCGTCACAGCGGCATTCACAACCCCAAATGCATCATTATCAACGATTGTACGTGAAGCTAAAGCTTCAGTGACCGCAAGGACCATTTATAGACGGCGCACAGAAAGGGGACTGATGTCACGGCGCCCCTTTCGCCGACTACCATTGACCTCTGTACAACTTCAAGCTCGTTTGCAGTGGTGTCGGGCTCATTCGCACTGGAATGTCACTGACTGGAGTAGAATAGTCTTCAGTGATGAGTTCCGCTTTGAACTGAGCCCCGATGACCAGCGAAGGTGAGTCTGGAGACGCACCGGCTAGCGGTGTGATACCAACATGACTGTCTTCCGGCAGACAGGCCGACAACCAGGAGTGATGGTCTGGGGTGCCAGACATTTCATTTCATAGTAGGACCCTTTCTGTTGTCATCCGTCGCAACCTTACAGTACAGCGGTACGTCGACGAAGTTCTAAGGCCCGTTGTGTTGCCCTTCATGTCACGCCACCCTGAGCTTACATTTCAGCAAGATAATTCCCGCCTCCACACTGCACGTTTCTACGGCTTGCCTTAGTGCTTATCGAACATTACCTTGGCCAGCAAGGTCGCCGGATCTCTCTCCTATTGAGCACGCTTTATGGGCAGGGCCCTCCAACCAGCTCGGGATGTTGACGATCTAACGCGCAAGTTGGACAAAATTTGGCACGATATCCCTCAGGAGGGCATCCGCAATCTCTATCAATCGATGCCAAGCCGAATAACTGCTTGCATAAGGGCCAGAGGTGGACAAACGCGTTACTGTGTGAAGCTCTACCACTTCAATAAATGATTCAATTTTTCTCAAACTGTAATCATTTGTTTTTCTGTACATGTACATCACTTCTACAGATTTTCGTCCCATTCGGATAACTCCTTGGTGCGTCGTGTTTTTTTTTTAGTCCAAAGGGATTTGAATCCCGAAGGACTATTAGTTTCGTTTTGGCATTTTGCGTCGGACTCATAAATGTCGGTTTCCTTTTCAAACTGTTGCCACAAAATGTTAGAGTCCTGCATTATATTTGAAGAAATTAAATAATGAAAAATCTGCATAAATGTATGTATATTTCTCGTATTGTGATAAAACAACATTACATAGAGTCATCGAATTTTGAATAACGTAATCCTCCAACGAATATGAGCATGTGGAAGACCAAATTTGAAATTTGAAATTTGTTTTATGATCGATTTCCTATTTTTTAAAACTTTGACGAATTTTTGATTAACAAACTCAAGGATTTCAAAGCGAGCAATGGCAACGTTGTGCAGAAAAAACATTTTTATCTCCAGCGCGTGAGTCTCTGTATCGGAAATTCTAAAGATATGCTCGTTTTAAAACTATTTTGCGATATTGCTGTTGCACTGGATCTTATGGTTTAAGTGCGAGGAACATGATATTTAATAAAGAAAGGTAACACACAAAATGTTAAAAAACGCCCCTTTGGACGTAATTTAAAATCTGAAACATTTCAGATTTTGTTTCATGTTTTTTTTTTTTTTTTTTTTTTGTCTAAGAGTGTATATATATATATATATGTGTGTGTGTGTGTGTGTGTGTGTGTAATAAGACTGCGCCATTATTGTAATAAGATGACTTGATGAAAGAAAGTTGCAACGGATTGACGATGGTTCTCTGCATTATAACTTGAAGAGGGTGTACTGCATAGTTAGAAAGATGACATTCGAAGACAGTCATGTAATAGAAACAAACTTAGAAGTAGGAAGTTTAATGGCGAGAAATGTTGATCTGTAATTAATAGGAAACCTTCAGCCGAGGCACATTAAATCTTCATTTTATTTTCACTAAACATATTGCGGCCACGAACAACTTGGCACATTATTTGTGCCTATTTCAAGAGGTTTACATTTTTGATAACTTTGCAGCAAGAAGGAAGCAGTAGGCAGCAGTTCAGCTAGGCCGAAGAGTAACAAGCAAGTGTTTTATGTTCAAGGTAAAATCTTAATTCAGACTGAGTAAGTTTTGGTTCTCAATGCATTTTGATTGAATAATTAGTACTGTTATAAAGTTATTATTGGCTGTTTTAGTTCCATTTACATCATCAGAATTATATAAGAGTCATATGACATGAATTAATATGGAAATGACGCAGTGCAAACAGAGATTACTATCTTTAGAATACAGAGGGGAAAATAATCTACGCTGTTACTTTAAATTATAATTTATCTTTTACATATTTCTTAAATTTTTTCTTACATATCCCCCTTCAAAGAGAAAAAGGCGTAGCGAGAGAGAACTGCTTCTTAAAAATTCTACACTTTTTAAGAAATCATAATGTAAAATAATTATTAACTACTGCTAACAGGCTGTGACATCGTGGATGCTTCAGTTGTAGGGGAATTAACACTTTTATTGGTGATGCATCACTTTTTATTCACAGCACATACCACAGATACAACATTTAATTAATACATTTAGAAAACTTTAGTAGATACCCGACCTGGTGACACGATCAGAGACGTTAACGAAGATAGCACTCGTCATCACTGGACGAATAAAGTCTCCGCATCTCAGTTCGCTGGCGGAGCTTCCCAAACTTTCTGTCCGACAGGCGTCCGACCAGCAGTCTCTTTTTCTTTTCGCATGCGCATTACTCAGTTACGTCGTTGCCATTCACAGTTCTTTAAAATAGGTATTAAAAATGAATTATAGTACTCGTAGTGTGAGGAGTCTGCTAACGAAGTTCTCTCTAGTCGAAAGCATTGTAGGTCTCTCTAGTCGAGAGTTCAGGAGCGTTCTTTACAGACTGACTCCTTCTGCCTCCAGATTTTGTTTTCCTCGGACACAGAGGGAACAAAACTTTTTTAAGTTCCTACAGGACAAAATTAAATTTCAGGCAGGCGTTCGCTACAAACAAACACCTTTCGCCTCCAGCTTTCCTTTCTCCGGACACAGGAGAAGAACAACTTTTTTTTTTCTTTTTTAACTTCACAGTTTCTGGTTTCAATAGAGATTGCTCAACATTTTACCAGTTAATTTTAAACCGCACTGTTATAAAGGTTCTCCACTCTCATAACCAGGCCATCATAAAACATATAAAAAATACATATACAAGATATGGAAAACCAACAAAAAATTTTTGTCTTTAAGAATAAAGCTAACAATTTACTATATAGTATGAATTAAAAAAATATAATATATATAACTAAATAAAAAGACAATTTAAAACACATGATAACTAGTCTATTTAACTGGCATGTACAGAGTTTCTACTTAAGCAGTCTACATTTAAGTTGTCACTTCCTTTTTTATGATGTATCGTAAAATTATAAGATTGCAAGGCTAAGGCCCAGCGTAACAATCGACCATTTCTACCTGCATTATTTTTTAGCCATACTAGGGGATTACGGTCCGTTTGAATTGAAAATGTAGTCTGCCCATCTATATACCCTTTTAATATTTTTATTCCATACAGAATTGCGGCACACTCTTTTTCAGTGGAATACTTCCGCTCACTATCTGTAAATTTTTTACTGAGATACAATATGGGATGTTCTTTCCCTTTATCATCCTTCTGGGCTAAAACAACACCATATCCTTGACCTGATGCGTCTGTCTGTAGTATAAATGGTTTAGAAAAATCGGATGCATGTAGCACAGGCCTACTAGATAACTTTTCTTTTAACGATTATAATGATTCATTATATTCATCATTCCAAACAATTTTACCCCTTTTGTTATTCCCTTTTAACAAATCTGTCAAAGGTGCGGCTATAGCAGAAAAACATAGGTATATATTGTTTGTAGTACCCAGCTAACCCTAAGAAAGCTCTAATCTCAGTTTTAGTAGTGGGAACAGGAAAGTTTTGAATCGCTTATATTTTTAGTTCGGCTGGAGAGCGTTTTCCTCGACCTACTATGTAACCGAGATATTGCACTTCTTGTGCAAACTTGCGCTTTGAGGGTTTAATAGTTAAATTGGCTTTTCTTATTCTTTCTAAAATTTCATGTAAATGTTGTAAATGTTCCTCCCACGTTTCAGAAAAAATAGCAATTCATTTAAATAAGGGGTAGCATATTTCTCACATCCGCACAATATTTCGCTCATCATTTACTGAAGGAGCATTTTTAAGCCCAAATGGCATGCGCAAAGGCCTATATACGTCAAAATTTGTAGCAAATGCAGCAATTTGCTACGCCCTAGGGGTCAGCGGAATTTGCCAATAACCTTTGGTCAAGTCTATCAAGGTGATAAATTTGGCTTCTGAAACAGTTTCTTGTTTCTTGAAATGTTTTCTTGAATGTTTCCTGTTTTCTTGAAAATGTTGCTTTATATTGGGGATCGGATAGAATTCAGTACGCGTTATTTCGTTTAACTTTCTGTAATCAATACACGGCCTAGGATCCCTACCTGGTGCTTCAACAAGGATCATGGGTGAAGTACATTCAGAGTGTCCTGGTTCAATAATCTTGTATTTTAACATTTTTGAATCTCGACTTTAAGCATTTCGTTCTGTAGATTTGTCATTCTATAAGGCTTATGCTGTACGCGTTTGTCACTGATTAGTTCTATATCATGTTCGACTAAATTTGTTTTTCCTGGAATATAATAATTCTGCTATATTTCGAAAATATAGCAGAAAACTTTACCAACAACTTTCCCAACTGCAGGATTTGTTCATCACTAAGTCTTTCTTTAAGATTATCTTTTGCTATTATTTCATTAAAATCAAACACATTGGGGTTAACATATAAGTAAAATCCTCCTCTAATTCCGAGGGTTCAACTATCTCCTCGTTGTCAAGGAGCACTATATTCAAAAGTTCAGGTCTCTTATGATAAGGTTTTAACATATTGATGTGATACACTTTATTCCCTTCCTGATTCTCTTCCAAACTAACCACATAGTTTGTTTCTGATAATCATTTCTCTATTTTTCCCGGCCCTTTCCATTGAGGAGCGAGTTTATGGGGTTGGTTCATTGCTAACACTAATACTGCATCTCCTTGCTGGCATTCCCTTTTTACGGCATTTTTGTCATACCATTTCTTCCGTTTGTCTCTCACCTCTTCCATTTTCTCTGTAGCTAATTCTCTACTTTTCTTTAGCCTATTGATTAATTCGAAAACATATTCTATTACAGTATCTTCTTTTTCCTCAGGATCTAACCATTTCTCATACAACAATGCGACAGGTGTTCTGAGGTTGGTCCCGTACACTAATTTGGCTGGACTAAATCCTGTGCTAATATGCGTTACTGTTCGCAGAGCAAAGAGAGCGGCAGGTACTTGTATTTCCCAATTTGGGGCCGCTTCAATACATAATACCTTTAATACCCTTTTTATTGACCTATGGAACCGTTCCACAGGATTGCTCTGGGGTGTAAACCGAACTTCTGGAAATTTTTATACCAAACCTCTTCAAAAATTCAACGGTTAAGCGACTCATAAAAGATTTCCCTTGATAAGTTTGAACCTCCCTTGGAAAGCCCATCCGACTAAATACCTGCAAAAGTACACTTACAACAGATTTCGACGTTATATCCGGTGCCGGGACGGCGTCAGGATATTTAGATGCTAAACACATAAATGTAATAAGATATTTATTACCGTCAGTAGATGTAGGCATAGGCCCGCAAGCATCTACATTAACCTTACTAAAGACTTCAGATATCACAGGTACCTTTACCAACGGTGCTTTCTTTTTGTCACTTGCTTTTCCTACACGTTGACAGGAGTCGCATGTGTTAACGAATTCCTCAATGTCTTTATAACAATTTGGCCATAAAAAATGTCTTAGTAACCGATCTTTTGTTTTCAGAACACCTAAGTGACCTGAAGTTCCTTCATGACAAATTGCTTTAATTTGCTCTCTGAGGTTTCCTGGAACAACAATCAAATGTTCTCTCCTCCTAACTTATTTACTTTCGTTTTTACTAAAACCCCATTTTTAATCTCATAATTTGTCTTACTTCCGCTTTTTGCTAGTTCTAATAAAGGGGCAAGTTCTTTACTTTTTTGTTGTTCATCAATAAAAGTACTTGAGTCTATTTGAATCGCACGACTTGTGGGGGCACGAAGGTCGACAGGAGGCAATATCTCTCTGTTTTCAGACTTCTCATGAGCATCGTCCTCCTCTTCGAATTCTAACTCATTCTGCTCCGAATTTTTATTCGTCTCACTTAAATTTTTCGCTTCCTTAAATTGTCGTGCTTGAGATCGAGTAACGACCACATTAACATTACCGACATACGATGAATAATTTTTCTCAGTTCCTCTGAGAAGAGCCGCTGTCTGGTTGCCTAATATATATCGCCCTTGGTCTAAGTAGTCTCCTATAACAGCTGCTTTGGTGGTTACTGTACCCAAATCGCATTCAATATCTACTTCAGGAAGAGGTAAAGAAGTCATATGATCATCCAGCAAATGTCGAACCCAACGTGTTCTCCCTTCATTCTATTTCTATCTACATATTTCTGACAAATAATATCTACCGTTGCTCCCGTATCTCTTAGAATAGATACTTCAAAACCATTTACTAAACCATTTAATGTATAGGGATTTAACAGATTCTTCTCTGATCTCCCGCTTATCCGATACAAATCTGCTTTTTGAGTTTTAAAATTAGGGCACTGAGGACATAAATGGTCAAAGGATCCACATTCAATACACTGGAGTC
This sequence comes from Stegodyphus dumicola, assembly GCF_044657685.1. Lineage (NCBI taxonomy): Eukaryota > Metazoa > Arthropoda > Arachnida > Araneae > Eresidae > Stegodyphus > Stegodyphus dumicola. Next base: position 111,810,297 of record NC_140777.1, on the reverse strand, counting down.
TTTTTCTCTTATAAAAATTCGAGTCCGACTTTTTCCCAACATTGCGTGCATCATCATCTTTTTTAAATTGTGTGCTTTAAGAGCTTTTTCTATTTTTGAAAACGTTACCAGTGGACTGAAAAACACTCATTTGTCTACCTGATGTTTTCGTTTTCAGTTCACCCAATTTCGTTTTCCCAACCCTTGTCTTTTTCGCATCTTCAAATTCCTCTATTTTACCCACCAACTGTTTTGGTGAAGTGATCGTGACCCATTCATCTATAAAATGTTCCTTAAACTCATTAGGCTTGCGCCTTTTAACCTGATCTACCAACATTTCGTAATAAATTTCGTGATAAAAATCGTAGAATCCGGATTTTTCTGAGTCTTAACAAGAAGTTGCCGGAACTTGTCCGCACTTAAATCTTTTAAGTAGTAATTCTTTAATATGTTGGTAATCTCTAGCCTGTTCTTCAGGCTCCCTAGCAATTATATTATTTACCTCAGCCGGAAGGACACCAATGAGATATGACACCCATTGATCCGTGGGCAATTTTAAAACTTTAGCTTGCCTCTCAAAAAGTTCTAAGAATAAACTGACATAATCAGTTTTTAAATTAAACTTAGGCATAAGTTTCTGAAAATTCTGATTAAATACGGTTTCACCCCCAGGTTTAGCAGATTCAGTGCTCTGTTTTGCTTTAAGGCATTCTAGTTTTAACTGTTGTTTTTCAATTTCTTTATTTTGTTGTAGTATCTGAAATTCCATTTCCCTAGCTTCCTGTTTTAACTGTAATTCTTTCGCTCTTGTTTGCTTCTCTAAGTTTTCCTTTTCTATCCTATCAGTCATAATACTTTCTAACAAATTTTTAACAAATTCTTCCTCATAATTTTTATTATTCGTTATTAACTATTTTAAATCTATCACTTTCATATCTTCTAAAGCTATTTCCCCAAGTTCTGTCGCGACAAGGAATAGATCCTTTTTCTTAGCTTTCAACAAAAATGCAGTTTTCACAAAAGTAATTGCTCAAAACAAATCAGAACTCAAATAGTTATTCACAAATAATACACATAAAAATTTATCAGAGATATAAAAACACTAACTTGTCTTCTTTCTTACAAAATTAGGCAAATGAAAATAAAAGGTTAATAAAAGCATTAATCATTTTGAATTTATTTCCATTCAAACATAAAACGAATAAACATCCTTACTGAATATGTCGTATAAAAAATAATAAATTCTTTTCATTCCGTACATCCAGACAGAGAAAAACCAGAGTGGCGCCAATAGGTATAAACACCGCTAATTAACTTCCGCTTTCATAAACAGCTACATGGCCAACGCACTACTACGTGATTTGATGGGAGCAGGTTTAAATTAGAACACTATTAGAACTTTTTCTTACTGCTACAAGCTTTAATTTTTATACAATGAAATGATAAAATTTAACATTCTACTTATCAGAAAATACACATCATATTAAAGTACAGCACTGGTGTGCTTCCATGAGAAAACCAAAGGTAACAAGTTTTTAATACATTCAACAACTTATTTCTTTCACAAGCATTTAACATAAATTTTCTTCTAACTAATGACATAGAACTGAAAATTGCAATATTACACTGATGTGCTTTCACATATACACAAAATATACAGTTCAGATTCTACCACACCAATTTATAGCGAAACTTTAAACATAAATACTACACTGATGTGCTGTTTATTTACGGGAATGGATTTTCCCCATTTTCATACAAAAGAAAAATATCTCGTTAGATATATAATTGCAACACTTTGATTGTTTTAACAACTCTTATGCACTGACGTGCTATAAAATGCACTGATGTGCTACGTGTTAATGGCAAAAATGTTTTCCCGAATATACCACAAAAGGAAAATATCTTGTTAGATATATAAACCAAACACAATGAGTGTTTAAACTCGTATGCACTGACGTGCTACTTCTGTTTTTGGAATTGATTTCCCGAATAAGTAATAAATAACTACATTATACTCTTCAGGCCTGGAAATGAATATTGTGGAGAACACATACCTGGTCTCTTGTCACACAAATCTCGGTGAAACCAATTTATTTCGTCTGTGACGTCGTCTATGCTTCAGTTGTAAGGGGATTAAACTTTTATTGGTGATGCATCACTTTTTATTCACAGCACATACCACAAATACAACATTTAATTAATACATTTAGAAAACTTTAGTAGATACCCGACCTGGTGACACGATCAGAGACGTTAACGAAGATAGCACTCGTCATCGCTGGACGAATAAAGTCTCCACATCTCAGCTCGCTGTCGGAGCTTCCCAAACGTTCTCTCCGACAGGCGTCCGACCAGCAGTCTCTTTTTCTTTTCGCATGCGCATTACTCAGTTACGTCTTTGCCATTCACAGTTCTTTAAAATAGGTATTAAAAAGGAATTATAGTACTCGTAGTGTGAGGAGTCTGCTAACGAAGTTCTCTCTAGTCGAGAGCATTGTAGGTCTCTCTAGTCGAGAGTTCAGGAGCGTTCTTTACAAGGCCCCAAACTAATGGTTAAGTTGAACGAGTTAATCAAACAATTATAACTAGGCTAAAATTAAATTCTTATCAGGGTAACATTGCACGGTCAAAATTGTTACCTCAGGATACTTGAGAATATAATAATATTCCTCATTCTGTAAGAAAATTTCCACCATCATATTTAATGTATGGAAAATTACCTTATGATTCCTTACTTCAAAATCAAAAATTATATCCGCCAGTTGAAGGAGTCAGAAAAAATAGACAAAAAAGATCTAATGATTATCATAATGTAAATAAAGGAAGATACGACAGCCATCATAAACCCAGTAATTTTTAAAAAGGTGATTTAATAATGTATGAAGAATTTCAATATTCTAATGCCCGTAAAGTTTCTCCTCCTTTTTCAGGCCCTTACAAAATTTTAAAACAATATTCTGAAGTTACTTTTGAAACAGATAGGCCTAATCCTCTAACTAGAAAGAAATCAGAAATTCTTCATTCAAGCAGACTCAAATTTTAATCCTGCTAGTGAATTGAAATTAACTGTTAGAAATAGTAGAATACACGTTTCTGTGAAAAATGAATTTTTTTTAATTTTCCAAATTCTACATCAAAATTGTTTCTTGATTATGACATTTTAAAACCTGATAAGGACTGTGAAACCAAATTATGACAATTATTCCTGATGTTTCACCTTTCCTAATCTGGCTTCTTTCCTATCCTGCCTTTCCTTCTGTCAGAGTTTTTCCGTTATAAATTTGATGCCACCATAGCCCAGGAGATGAGGAGATTAAAAACACTAACACCACATTTTTCTCGAAAAATCTGGATTCAATACCAGATTCTCAATCAATGAAGACATTTTTATTTTTTTTCCCGACATGATTTTTTACACCATGTGTATTACTCCTTGCATCCTCTCTTTAGGGAGGATACAAGAAGGGATAGCACACGCCCGCTGTCCACATAGGAACATTTCTAATATCCTTTCCAAAATTTTAATGTTTTTATTTGTTAGGAGATTCCGCTGTGGTTATGAAACTGGATTTTTTTTTTTTTCATTTTCTTTACCAATCACAATCCTCTGGCCATAGCTTAGCACAGAAGTGCTACCACACACACACACACACACTCACACTATCACATATATTTTACATAATTTTTTTTAAATTTTTTCTTTTTTTTCTTCTTATTGTAATATTCAATTATATTTTGCAAAATTTAAAAGACTTTAACTTGATTATACAAGTTATTTGTCTTAATTTTGTATAATGTTGTATTTTTATTAACTAATATGAAAGAATTTTGAAAGGAAAACTTTGGCAATTGTACTATGCCAAAAGCCAGTTACTTTTTGCTAAGGAACGGAGGTTTTTGGTATTCTATACTTAAGCATCCCCAACTATCAGCAAGCTGGTACACTGATTTTGTTGCAGAGGACATACCAAGTATTCGTCAAAGTATCAGTATGCTGTTCAGTATTGCATTATATTGTTGCGAAATGTTAAGGCGTGGTAAGATAGCTTCCCTGCAAAGAAGTTTTAGAGTTGCTAAGAATGGCAAGGAAGTCGGAGTTGCCACATTTGGCGAGAAATCGCCCATTTGGCGACAAAATTGGCAATATGCCATGGACAGATGGAGAACCTTCTGGAACGAATTCTTACCGGTTTAGCCCAGAAAGAACACAAGCCGAAAGCTACATATGTCATGTTGGTCGGCAGTCAGTTAGTGGGTGTGCCTCGAGAGTGAGAGATAGTTATTCTCGAGTTAGTCCGTGCGGAGTTGCTTGAGTTGAGAGTCGATTGAGGGCAGCGAGTGCCGAGTGAGTCGTCGAGTGCATAGAAGAGTCTCTTAGTGTATCGCGGTTAGTACATTGTCGAGAGAGAGTGTTGAGCTCCGGGAACGACTGAAACGAAGAGTTGGGAGCCGTGGTCTGTGTGTCGTCGAGTGCATCGCGAGTTGTAGCGTGGTGAATCTCGAGAGTAGGTTGAGTTCCGAGAACGACCGAGCAGAGTCGGGAGCTGTACTCTGCGGCTTTGCAGTGAAGCTGTCTCCACCGTTATTGCCTGACAGTGTAAAGGCTGTGTCGCTGATTGTTCCAGCGTGTTTATTGTAGATTTTCGACGACTGTAAAAGTGTTTTGGAGCTGTCCTGATTAATATTGGTAAATAAAGTGTGTTTCGATATTCCCTCAAGTGCTGTCGTTATTCACTCCAAATCCACACGAACCCCGTATGAATGTGATAGAAGGAAAAAAACACAACGATACCAATATGCTTTTGTATTGAATTTTTCTATCGTATTAAATATGTCAAACATCCAAAATAAGAACTTCTTCAATTAATTATAAATTTTGTGTTGTATCTTCCAGTTTTCATGTGGAAATATTTTCAGCAAGAAAATTTGAAGAACATTTTATTGAACCTTTACTTTGCAGAACTATATATACAAAACTTTTCATTGGAAATTTTTTTCCCAAGAACTTGAGGACTTTCAAAAATTATATTTGTGTTAATTTATTATTCAGTTTTATTTAGAGATTATATTGTTGTTATAACAGTTGTAAATTATATGTTTAAGTATTTCATAAACTATACATGAGAAAGTTCATGAAAAATTATCAGGTTCAATGTTCCGTCTTACTTTCTTTGGGAACATGCACAGACCTGACTCGGAACAGGGAGCTTACTAAAGCTATGTTCAATAACTGTGGGAAGTAGACAAGATACACAGGAAGGGTATACAAAACCCTTTATTTTTCACTCTTTACAATAATTTCCGTACTTCGGAATACAGAGACCAACTACTTGTGGTCTGAACGTAAGAATATAAAAATATAACTAAACTCTAACTTAAATTTGGAATAATCAACAAGGGCCTACGTGTAAGATTGGCCGGATATTAACAGGAAGCCGTATGTAGTACAGAGAACTGTTAACACTACAATACGTTTAAAATTGTCACGAGGATTAAACCTCTGGCCTGGAAGGCAAACAGCAACCGAGTAAAACTTCTGAGGCAAGCGGCCTGCTTAGACTAACTCCTTCCTCTCTCTCGCTTGGCAAAAAGCCACAACTTAAGTACTTGGCGTTCGCCAGACAAATTTTGCATAAATAAGTTAACGCTTTTAATTCTGGCCGGAAGTAGAAAATAAGAAGTGATAGTAAAGATTTAAAATAAAATAAACGTTAGTAAAACTTAAGATCCTTACATACTTCCCGCCAGAGTTAATTAGTTTGAAACTGAGGTCTAAAACGACCTTGTTGAAAACTTTTAGCTCTAGAATCTAACGCGAGGCCAATCTTTTACAAACATTTCTCACTAGAAACTAGAAATTAAAAAAAAATTTGTTTTACAATAGCAGCTCCATGGACCACCAATTTTTCATCCGTACTGCATCTAAACAGGAGCTTTTATTCAAATCTGGTTCCTTCCAGAGATCTGGAAGGAAAACTAGTTTAATGAAATGTTACACAATGAAATGGCAAGTAACATGCATATTTATATTTCTCTTAACATTCTTATTTCATTCATGACTATTTTAATTATCTCTCCCCGTGCTCTCTGACATGTGTTGTAAAAGAACACCAAACACGAATGTGTTTATGTATACGTGTTCAACACTGCCTCCTACAATCAAAACACTAACGTGTTAAAATTCAATATAACAAGACCTCGTAACACACCCTAATTTCAACTCTAAACCCTGAGGTACTATTCTAAAAGTGGCTAACTCTGAAGTGTAGCGTCAGAGAGCCTAACTACATTCATTCAACCTTTAACACATATTCGCCATAATTTGGTCTTTTTACAGTCACACGAATAAGTTAAAAAAAAATTTTTTTTGGCATTACTTTCACTTTTACCATATCATAGTATTTCTTAACATTTAAAATAACAGTTCACATTGTATATAAGAACATATTAACATGCCGTTAATTTTACGCATTTTAAAACATACATTAGTAGTACATTGTTAACTTCTATTCTTTTCCAAGCAAGTGCCAATTCTTCTACTTTGAAATACTACATTTCAAAAAGTCTTTTAGACTAAAACTTCTTTCTTGCCAGAATGTTTTAAATAAAATTTATACAATAACTTTTACAATATTTAATGTATTTACACATTCCTATTATACATCAACTTTAGTTTTACGCGCGAGTAATTGAAAAACATAATACCAAAATCGGTAACAACTCATTTCTCGCCTTTTTGGCGATAAACGTAGACCTCACATGAGGTAAAACTTCTTGAAATCTGCCACTTGCAGTAAGAATGAAAGATTAACTTAAATTTGCAAAGTAACATAAAATTTTACTTATCTTTGTGATATTCGGACATTCTTTTCTGAGCCCAGTCCTGGAAGGTAGCGAAGATTCTCGTTTGATTTATGCTCCTTCTTGTGCGGGCTCGCCCTTCAGTTTCTTCCTCTAGAAGCTTTCTTTTTCCTCCAGTTCGGTCACCCTTGAATACCTTCTTTTTCGCCTCTGCCTGTGGTCTTGGTCGTTTGATGGCAGCCGGTCTTGGCGGAACCGGGACACTTCTTTCTCGTTCCTGCTTGGACCTCGTTGCTGGCCGTTCAAATTTTCCTTGTATCTTTTCCTCCGCCGCTAGTGGCCCTTCCGCAGTTCGGCGATATTTGCTGCGGAGAGTCCTGTCCGATGAGTAGATCTTCCTTTTGGAAGCCGGGTTATAGTTGCCGTTATTTCTCCTGGCTTTCTTTGCATTCGTCGTACTTCTCCCTTCTTCATTCTGGGGGTGTTAGTGAGCTCTCTTTTCTGGACGGTGGAACGGCTTCTTTTTCTTGTTACCTTCAATTTTCCAGCGGGGAAACTTTCTTTTCAATTGCTCCTGCCTCCTAATGGCTTGTCCTTGTGCTTGACGTTGTTCCACCTCTGGATCTTGTGCCTGCCGTGTCTGCCGTGCCGGATCCTGCAAAAGATCTTTAAATATATGCATTTTATTACGGTCATAGAATGGTCAATGTTTGCGGAGCATGTTTCACCATTCCTGGCTTTTAACACTGAGTTATTTTTTCTATGACATATGGTCCTTCAAATCGTGGAAAAAATTTGGCAGTTTTATCTTCTGGTGCTGAAGAAAGTGAATGCTTAATTTTTAACACTTCATCCCCTACTTTATAAGTTACTCCCCGTCGTTTCACATCATAATAAAGCTTCTGTTTTCTCTGTGCTTCTTCAGTATTCTTTTTTGCTTCTTTAATTAATTTTTCTATATCACCCATTTTAAATTCTGGGGCTCTTTGTTGCACATAAAATAATTTATCTAACGGCGTTATAATCTTTCTGCCTAAAAATAACTCAGCAGGAGTTTTGCCCGTTGTATCATGTTTTGCGGTCCTAAGGGCGAAAGCAAATTCATTGACATAGTTATCTCGGCTTTTATGAAAATTTTTAACATAACTACGGATAAATTTCACTATATTTCTATTGACCCGTTCCGCTATATTTGATTGCGGCCGATACGGGACCATTTTTAACTGACGTATGCCCAGTTTTTGGCACATGTCTTCAAATACATTACTTACAAATTGAGGACCATTATCCGATATAACTTTTAGGGGCGCCCCGTATTTTAAAATATATTTATTTAAAATAGAATCAGTAACTAATTTCGCGGAGGCTCGTTTTAAGGGAACAATTTCGGTCCACTTACTAAAATGATCAACCATAACAAGGAGATAGCGACTTTTATTTAACTGACTTTTTGGGAAAGGGTCCAATAAATCGATGCCAATTATTTCATTTGGAAATTCGGATTTAATACTATTTAGAAACCCGGCCGGGCGGAAATTAATATAATTAACTGCTTGACATGTTGGGCAGGACTGGGCATACGCCCTTGTTAACTTTTGCAGTTCAGGAAAATAGACTGCCTCGCGTACGCGTTGTATAGTTTTTCGAATACCAGCATGAGAAGCTAAAGGGCTGTCATGCAACTCCTGCAGGATATTTAATATAAGACTAGCTGGGATAACAGGTCGAAATTCGTTGTTGGAATTCGTAGTTTTTGTGTAGAATAATAGACCATGTATTAGTTCGTAATGGGCCGCCCTATTTCTTATCGCCACAATATCTTGGTGGCTAAAATTTTCAGGATCCTTTAAATACTCATAAATGCTTACAAACTCAGGATCCTTACCCAGTTCGGTTATTACAGTTTCTCGGGAATTTATTGTACATGCTGTGAGCATTGCCACCTTTACAGTATTACCTTCTTCATCTATTTTAATTCTGGATAGGGCATCTGCTACGATATTTTCCTTTCCGGGGGTATGCTTGATTACCAGATTATATTCTTGTAGCTTGAGTGCCCATCTTATTAACCTTGGAGATAAGTTTTTCCCTGAGTACAATCTAGTTACCGCCGCATGATCAGAGTACACTGTTATTGGCGCCTTTCCAAAATAGACTCGGAACTTTTGCACTGCTAAAAGAACTGCAAGTGCCTCTCTCTCGGTCGCGGAATAGTTTCTTTGTGTTTGATTTAAAGTTCGGCTAAAAAATGCCACGGGCTGCTGATTTTGCGAAAGTACCGCTACTACCGCATAATCCGAAGCATCCGCTGAAATTTCTAAATTCTCATCCTTTTCAGGAAATTTCAACACAGGGGCTTGCGTTAATGCTTGCTTTAATTTTTCGAACGCACAATTGGCTTCGGCCGTCCACGAGAATCTTGCCTTTTTCCTTTTTAATTTTAACAATGGCTCAGCAATAGCTGCAAAATCTTTTATAAAGGATCTATAATATGAACAAAGTCCTAGAAAAGAAGAGAGCTTCTTCGCCGTGTTTGGAGTCGGATACTTATGTACAGCAATTATTTTTGATTCGTCTTCCTCGATTCCTTTCTGAGATATTTTGTAACCTAAATATTTTAATTCAGGGGCTGCAGATTTGCACTTTTCGACATTAACTTTTAGACCGGCCTCATTTAATAAAGAAAACACCTGTCTTAAATCCTGTACATGTTGGTCGAGATTATCACTAGTAATAATGATATCGTCTAAATAGATAAATGTGGACTTTCCAAGAACAGGCCTTAACACAATGTCCGTACATCGCTGAAATGTTGCCGGTGCCCCTGAAAGTCCAAACGGCATACGCAGGAATGCATAAGTGCCAGACTTGGTTATAAAAGCAGTCTTAGGCACGTCCTCAGGCCTAACCCCTATTTGAAAATAACCAGTCGTTAAGTCTAAAGTCGTCATATATTTGGTCGATGTTATGTTCCTTAGAATTTCTTCAATAATAGGTAACGGATATACCGGATATTTAGTTATGGAGTTTAATTTACGGTAGTCAATCGCGAATCGCCACCTTTTTGGATGTGTCAATGGATAGTCATTATTTTTCTTACATAAAACCACCGGGCTAGCATAACTACTTGAGATGGGCGTTATGATCTTTTTACGTAGCATATCGGTGATATGCCATTCTATAATTTTTTCCTTATTCTTATCATACCGGTATGCTTTGTGCGAACTGGCATTGAATCTCCGGTGTCAATACTATGGTTAGTAACCTGAGTAAATCCTGGAATATCACTAAATAACGAAGCAAATTCACTTACCACTTGTCGGATTCTTCGTTGCTCTTCATTAGGCAGGTGGTCAAGGTTTATCATCGGCGGTTCAGCCTTTTCTTCTCGAACTGGTTTCATCGTCAGCTTAAGGGACGCTTCATTAAAATCCAGCGTTGCTTGTGCCTCTGAAAGAAAATCTATTCCTAAGATAATATGTGCTTGCAGATTCTTTACTATGAAAAACATAACCTTTACTTGTTCGTCCTTGATACGGATGTATAGCGGTAATTTACCTATGCACGTACATCTTTCTCCTTGCGCAGCTAACACTGTCGTATTATCCGAATTATATATGCGATATTTACGAAAATACTTCCTAAAAAAATCTTGCCACACAGGAACACTGCGCGCCTGTATCCAGGAGTGCGGTGGCTGGGATATTATTCACCAACACTTCAATCTTCGGAAGAGTCAAATTTTTCACCATTACTGTATTTAACTTGAAGGAAGAGGGGTTTTCTTGGCCTTCGGATTTCCGCACCCTCCCGTCAGCAGAAATCCGTTTTAGTTTAAATCATTTTTCATTTCCATGCTTTCCTTCTTTTTCCACTGGCCTTGAGACTTTTTTCCTGGATTGCTATTGAACTGTCGACGTTCGCCGGCTGTTTTTGAATGCTCGGGTTTCCTTGCCCACTGATTCGCTTTGCTTCCGTAGCCGTGTGCTTGACTTTGCTGTGGTCTTGGCGCACCAAATTGGTTTCGTTGTTGATATTGGCGTCTTCTTTCAATGTCCGCCGTTCTTCTACTTTCAAACTGGATTGCTAGCTCAAATAAATTTTCCAGTGTAGTCGGATTCCTTAATTCAATAAAATCTTGCACTTGGGGAAGTAACCACGGCAAAATCACTTGAATTATCTCAGGATCCGGACGGTTTCCATACAAGAGTTTGAAGACGTGAATCTTTCTTAAAATAAAGCTTGAGAGATTTTCGATTCTTTGCTGATATATGCTGAAAAGTTCCGTTTCTAATTTCGCACGATCCCTTACGACAGGGAAGGCTTTTACTAGGGCAGTCTTGAAATTCTCGTAAGTATAGGTGGGACTTCCTGCTTGACCCAAGAGACTTCTGCCTATACATTTGAACCAGTTAAGCGCTTTGCCCCTCAAAGCGCTGGTAGCTAAGGTAACTTTTTGAAACTCGTGCACGGGGTAGAGCATGAAGTGGTCATCCAATTTTTCCAAAAAACTGGTTACCGGTGAGTTTCCATTAAATGTTGCTTCTGGTTTCATCGTAGCGCGCATGGTCTGGACGATGTAACCAAATCCTTCCAGGGCGGCAGCTGGCATTTCTGGATTCTGAGCCGCTTCTGCAGGCAGAACAGGTTCTTCTTGAAACTCGGCCATGGTTATTCTTCTTCGTTGGGCGCCACTATCAGGTTCAATGTTCCGTCTTACTTTCTTTGGGAACATGCACAGACCTGACTCGGAACAGGGAGCTTACTAAAGCTATGTTCAATAACTGTGGGAAGTAGACAAGATACACAGGAAGGGTATACAAAACCCTTTATTTTTCACTCTTTACAATAATTTCCGTACTTCGGAATACAGAGACCAACTACTTGTGGTCTGAACGTAAGAATATAAAAATATAACTAAACTCTAACTTAAATTTGGAATAATCAACAAGGGCCTACGTGTAAGATTGGCCGGATATTAACAGGAAGCCGTATGTAGTACAGAGAACTGTTAACACTACAATACGTTTAAAATTGTCACGAGGATTAAACCTCTGGCCTGGAAGGCAAACAGCAACCGAGTAAAACTTCTGAGGCAAGCGGCCTGCTTCGACTAACTCCTTCCTCTCTCTCGCTTGGCAAAAAGCCACAACTTAAGTACTTGGCGTTCGCCAGACAAATTTTGCATAAATAAGTTAACGCTTTTAATTCTGGCCGGAAGTAGAAAATAAGAAGTGACAGTAAAGATTTAAAATAAAATAAACGTTAGTAAATCTTAAGATCCTTACAAAATGACTGGGCACAGGAAAATCTGCAGGGGATGTCCTTGATGCTTCCTCATGTCATTCCTTATATGATAATTTTTTTTTTGCTTCACTAATTCGCTCATGCTTTTTCTTCCACCATGCTCTCCCAACCTTGTAAAATACAATGGCTACGTTAAGAAATGATTGGCGACCTCAAAACTGACTATTCTAGATTTTATGTTCTGCCCCTAATTTCATTCCCTCTCCCAAATTCGGGATCTTTTCAAATTAATAACACTGCTTGAAAAGGGAACTAAAACCTAAAATTAACCAATCGCAACTTAGCTGTACATATGCACCTATATAGTATAAATCCTGCGTCACTTCTTCTTCTTAACTTCTGCTGCCATGCAAAACCGCTGCGCTGCTATGCTCTGTTGTTCTTCACCTTGAAACTCGTATACATAAAGTTTATTGGATTCAACGTAAAAGTTTATCAAAATATGATTCGGGGCATGACAAAACGTAAACTCTACTTCTTCATTTCACATTATACAATACATTGAAACATACATTCCAGGTTCTGTTAGAACAGTTTCACCCCCTTTTATGTTTTTATCCCAAAGAGTATCTATTGCCGGATTTAATTCTATTTCTGAAAAATATAATCAGTTCTAAAATATCAAAAACACGTCGCTTCCGTTTAACACTTTACTTTACTTTTGCATTTAACATTTTACACTTTATTGAGATCGCAACGATTCTGTTTTAGTAAAAAGATTCAGTTCTTTTTTCTAAATATCTTTATCGTTTTCCCAAATTAATCTTAATGTTTTTAATGATATATTTGTCTGGATTAGAGGCATGAGAACTCCATTTAATTGTTCTTCCATGTTTTCATTAAGGATTGGTGAATTAAACAATCACGCAAATTTATTACTGCCTGGTTCAATATGAATATCCACTGACCGGCAAGGCCATGTGTGTATGCACAGCCAAGAATATTTTTTGTGACATCTTTAAGAAATATATATATATACCTACAACTTGGAATATGTCCAAGAAATTAAGGCAATATATTAAAAATACGTAAATTCTGGTATAATATACCAGGAGTATTTTGGTATTAAAATCAAGAAAGTACCACTTTCTCATTGCAGTTTTGGGAAATTTGGATTTTCATAGCGAAACCACATGTTGGTCAGATGGTTGTAATATCTTTCCATGCTAATATGCTCTCTTCAATGATAATGCTGCAGTTATTAAATTGTCTACATTAAGTTATTTTTTAGCTCTGAGCAAGGTACAATATGTAAAATTTTATATTTCTTCAAATGTAATCGTAAAGTTCCCTTTAGAGCAAAAGAATTGCATTTAACATTAAAATGAACAAGAATCATTCGCTAAGCTCAGATAAGATGAAATTGATTATTTATTAATTAATTGAAATTAAGACTGATTGCCTGTTATTTTCTCCATAAAAGATTTTTTTTTTTTTTTTTTTTTTTTTTTTTTTTTTTTTTTAAGTCTAAAGGAGCTTTGTCCATGAGGGATTATTGTTTTCGTTTTACGATTTTGCGTAGAATCACTCTGAATGTCCGTTCCACTTTTCAAACTGTTGCCACCAAATATTATTCCTCTGTGTTACATTTGAAGAAAATAATAATGAAGAATCTGCACAAATGTATGTATGTTCCTCACATTGTGATAAAGCAACGGTATCTAGAGCCATCCAATTTTGAATGACGTAATCCTACAGCGAATATTGGCATCTGGAAGTCCAAATTTGAAATTTGGAATTTATTTTATTATCGATTTCATATTTTGTAAACCCTTAAAAAATTTTTAATTAACAAACTCAAGAATTTCAAAGCGAGCAATGGAGCCGTTGTAGAGAAAAAACATTTTTATTTCCAGTGCGTGAGACTGTGCATCGGAAATTCTAAAGATATGCTAGATTTAAAATTATTTCGCGATATTGCTCTTGAACTGAATTTTATAGTTTAAATAGAAGAACATAATATTTAATAAATAAAGGTAACACACAAAATGTTGAAAAAAAATGGCCCCTTTCGATGTAATTTAAAATCTGAAACCTTTCAGATTTTCTTTTTTTACATATTTTTGTCTTTCTCTGCTACGTCAACCTTCGAAAGTGAAAGTTTGAATATCAGCTTAAAATACAATTGAGTTACAACGAAATTTCAAAATAATCCTGAATAAATCTAGTTTGAGATTAGGGCCCACAGTTACCGATAAACTGTGCAACCTTAACTTTTGAGGACGCATGAGACGTTATCCTGACCTTCTTTGCACGTTCCTTTGACCTGGCATACTTATGCGATTGAGGCATAAATAACCAATTTTTCTATGGTCGTCTTTATGAAATTCAGCTTATTTTACATTATAATACTGTTGTTTAAATGTTCACTAATAATTTCCTTTAAACGAATGTGCAAATATCATGTCAAATATTATTTACGAACGGTTTCTGCAATCGCATAATTCTTGTTCAATGCTTTATAATGTTCTTTCTATAGTAATTTGGTTCCATATTCCATATTTTTATCTGTGATTATTTCTTTCAAGCACGCCCTCGATATCTGCGAACTTTCTTTTTTTTCTGATTATTACAATACCTTTGATGTTCTATAAATTATGATTTTCCCTCAGTTACAGCTACATGATTCACGTAGTCTCTACCAGAATTTCTCACACTGCATTAAAAAGCAAACAAACTGTCTGACATAATCAGTAAATTACCTAATATATATTTCATACAAAATTACCCAAACGTAATCTGATCCGATCAAAAATATGCATTTGTTTAGTCTTCAATAACCGCTTTAATTACATTTTAATATCGAGAGTCACGTGAATCCAATGAGAAGGAGTTTTATGAATGCGTAATGACATCAATTACCTCCCTTTGTATCACATTTTTTTTAGTAAGTTGATTTTGTTCTACGAATCAAATCGAACTATATGATGCACCTGTTTAGGTCTACCTTTGTTTTTAAATCTATTGATCCCAAGCGGTTCACGTCATGGACCTTATAAGAAATAGACTAACCCAAATGGGTTTTCTCCCTCCTCTGAGGGGTTACCGGCTGTCACCTTGATCACATCCGGAGGAGTAGGGACGACTTCCAGAAATTTAACAGTGGTTGCCTATTGCAGCGTGTATAATTGTCAAGAAAAAGCTGGTTGTAGCGCCTCATTTCACAAATTAGAATTTCTACATATTTTTATATTTGAAATTGAGATTCATTTTAAAAAATTAGCAGATTTATCAAGCATAATTAACGTTCCAAATAATTATAAAGCTGTTGCATGCTTTCAGGGCTGGATATTTTTTTAGCTTTTCCTATGCTGTAAGGAAATTTTAACTACTTCTTTTATAAAATAATATTTTAAATCTGAACTAATAGAAAATTTCAAACAAGCAATTTTATCTTGCAATTTTTATGCTTTTTATTTGTGTAAATATGTAAAAAATACTAAAATATTTAAAAACGAATTTTTGAAAGTTTTGTTTAAAATTCTAAATGGTGCTGCTTTTTTTAAAATTATACATGAATATTATAGCACAATTTCCATAAAAAAATTTTATTTCAATTATATTTCATAATACATCATAGTGATAAACACTTTTGACTCCTTAATAACTTTTATACATTTAATTCTAATATTAAAATTGTACTTAACCGTAATAATTAATTTTGCTTGTATTTTATAGTGACTATTTTTTTAATTTATTTTTAGATCTAGGTAAGATTTTTTTTTAATTTACTGTTAATTTAATTTATTAGCCCAAAGGGGCGGCAGCCTAGAAAGGCTGTTAGTTTCGAAGCGGCATTTTGCGCTGTTTTACTATAAATGTCCGTGTCTCCTTGCAAACTGTTGTTACCAAATATTATCGCCCTGTATTATATTTAAAGAAATTAAATAATGAAGAATCTACATGAATACATGTATGTTTCTCGCACTGTGACAAAAACGACAGTATCTAGAGCCATCAAATTTTGAATAATGTAATCATCCATCCGAACATGGGCATCTGGACGGCTGAATTTCGAATTTGTTTTAATCTATTTCATATTTTGTAAAACTTTAACACATTTTTGATTAACAAACTCAATGAGTTCAGAGAGAGCACTGTACGGAAAAGAACAGTTTTATCTCCAGTGAGAAAATTCTAAAGACATGTTGTTTCAAATGTATGCGGTTTACGGGCGAAGAACATGATATTCAATAAATATAGGTAACACTATCAGGACTTGTGTTCCTCTTTACTTGCTTTGGAAACATGAACTGTCCTGACTCGGAACAGAGAGCTTACTCAAGCTATGTTCAATAAATTGTGAAGTAGACAATACACACAGGAAGGGTATACGAAACCCTTTATTTTTCTCTCTTTACAGAGATTTCCGGAACTTCGGAATACAGAGACCAACCACTTGTGGTCTGAACGTAAGAATATAAAACTACTAACTAAAACTCTAACTAAAACTAACTTTGGATTAATATACAAGTGCCTAACTTTAAGATTGGCCGTTATTTAACAAAATCCGTATGTAGTACAGAGAGCTGCTAAAACTACGATACGTTTGAAATTATCAAGAGGACTAAACCTCTGGCCTTGAAGGAAACCAGCAACCGAGTAAAACTACTATGGCAAGCGGCATGCTTCTAATAACTCCTTCCTTTCTCTTGCTTGGCAAAAAGCCACAACTTAAGTACTTGGCGTTAGCAAGACAAATTTGCATAAATAAGTTAAAGCTTTTAATTCTGGCCGGAAGTAGAAAATAAGAAGTGATAGTTAAGATTTAAAATAAAATAAACATTAGTAAAACTTAGGATCCTTACAACACCCCAAACGTTAAGAAAATGTTCCTTTTGGGCGCAATATAAAATCTGAGTGCTCCTAGATTTTATTTTATCTTCCGCCCTCCTTCATTACACTCAGAAAATTTTATGCTACGAATTTTATAAATTACTAAAATCAATATTTCACTTTAATGTTAATAAGTTAATGATGATATAATCAAATAAATTATTTTTTTGTAATGTTATTACAGTTTTGAAAATCACTGCCTGAAAATGGTCATTAAATTAAAAAAAAAAAAAAAGTTATCTGATCTTGTTTAATTCTACCTTATTGATTTCAAAGCATCCCGTACTATCAATCTTATTTAATTTTACGTTATTTGTACGCAAAATTAAGTTCATAAATTTTGTGCCTAGAATTTTTACCGTTTTACCAAAGTAAAGATGTTTGTAAAAGAATTACGCGTGAAAAATAATGCGCGAAATGCAATAAAATGTGCTTTAATGAGATATATTAAATCCTATTTGAAAAAAAACTGAGGCTTTCATAATCTCATCACTATACAACGTATCACATTTAATAATTAAAAAGAATTATGTGATACAAACGCCATAGGTTTCAGTGTTAAAGTAAACCAGATCGTCCCTATTCTTTCTTGCCGACATGTCGGTGACGCGCGCCCCGCCCACTGGGTTAGTCTATTTCTTATAAGGTCCATGTTTCACGTGTACTGACGTTTATAGAGCAGGCGGGTTTAGTTAAAGTTTTTTATACCAATATTCTATTAGTACCGCTGCGGATTAAACCTCTTACCATGTTGCACTTTTAGTATATTTTACTTATGGCTCTGAATGTATGTAATTAAAAGAGTTATGTTTTTCTCCTAACATAATTTTGTTTACACGTTCTTTCTTCTTTTTGGAACAGTGAAACGATTATGCTTATATTTAACATGCGTTCCGTTTCTTGGGAATTTGGTTCGGCTGAATTTATAATCGGTTCTGCCTGGTAGCATATTAAATAGACGGAAACATTTTTACAAATTTTACGTAGCTGGCCTTTTTTCCAACAAAATTTTGAGATATATTTGCGTGTTTTAGATAAATATGACCGTGTGTTTTTGACGAAATTCTTATCCTTCTTCCCACTCTTTTTCTATTAATGACAAAGAATATTTTTAAGATTTATCAGAACAAAACGTCCACGAGTTAACTCCCGATTAATCTGGCACTGTTAAAAATAAGTTAATTTTTTTATTATGAATTATCATCGCGAGCATTCGTCTGTAACCAAATTTTCTCTACAGAAAATGAAAAAGAAAACTGCGTAATGTAACATCAATGAATGCAAATGATACCGAATGAGAGCAAATGCAAAATGGGAGTTATTTTATCCTCAGAAATACATAATTTAATACTAATTAATCTGATGTGTATAAAATTCTGGTAGTAAAATAAAAAAAGCTTTAACGCCTTTTTTACATGAGTGAGAATTGAAAGGCATTGTTCAAATATAAGTAGGATTTTCAGCCACAGCGTTTTATAGTAGGTCTTTGTTTATAGAAGAGGGTTGTCCAGGGCGGGCATCATCTTCGAGGCTGAAATTTCCATGCTTCTTCTCAGACCACCTCCGAACAATGGCCATATTTTATGAACAGTCTGACTAGCATATTTTTGCTTTTTTAAAATAAAGTAGCATAATATGACGAAAATGAACTTCCAGGTTCTCTGTTCTTAGTACCACATTGAAACAAAAATTATGCCCAATACATGCTAGAATTATGCAACAGGAATAAAAAAGACCGTATTTAAATATCCATTTCAATCAAGGTTACTCCGTGTCAGCAGAAACAAAATAATTAAAAGAAATGGCACTTCGATTTCAAACCCATGTAGAACTTTTGGAATGACCCAATAATGGCGGGAATGCTGCAATTATTCAGGGTATTTGAAATTTTAAAAAAATATTCCAACGATTTTTCTACACGTGTGAGAACTGAAAGACATTGTATCCAAGTTTACTTTTAAATATTGTTCTTTGGTAATATTTATGACTTCTTCAATTTCAAATAATACCTTCTTTCAATTTTGAATACTGATCTAATATACGTATGCAAAAAACTTATTATCCACATTAAAAAGCTTCAAAATACAGGAAAACACTTAATAGTACTTTTCTGCCAATTATAATCTGGGCTATTCCTCCTTACTGTCTTTTCTAACTGAGTTTAAATTATCTGTGATTTTGAGTCAACCATGGACATCATCCCCTATATAACACTTTAATAGAGAATCAACTGTATTTAATTTAATATCTTCAGAAGCTTGTGATTCAGTAGCCTGCATTTTAACTAACAGAAATTTAACTGGAAATTTGCATTCCCTTTTGCATCTGCGCAGTGCTAAAAAGTAAAAGAAAGGCAACCGTTTATTGTTTCCCAATAGAAGCCCAGAGTGTTCTACTAGTGTGGCTATTCGTGTGGTTATTGTTCTGGATATCATCCTTGTGGTTATCCTAGAGGCTATTAGTTCTATCATCCTTGTGGTTATCCTAGAGGCTATTAGTTCTAGCTGTGCTACTTGTCATCGTGGAGAGATGTTTGAAAGCACGGAATGCTGACGTGAATGTAGATGTTGAAGACATCAGTAACAATAAAAATGCATTAAATTGGAAGATTCAAATCCCGGCCAGAATCTTGTAGCAAAGCCTTGACTCATAGTCAAGTACCTGCCTACCTAACATAATTCCAAATGGTCTCGACAAATTTGACGCAGCAGTTATTATGTAAAGTTATCACCTCTTTTTCTCATCTTGTCTTTTTTCATATGTCACATGTCACAGGTTGACATACACATTATCCATCTATCCAGTGTCGGCGAACCTTTTTGGGGCCGGGTGCCCAAGATCATTTTTTTGAGGGGAGGGGGAGCCGCGTGCAGCAAAACATTTTGATTAAATCCCCATTGGAGAGCGGTTTACAGTGTTTTGCCAGGTACAGTGAAATTTTAAAGCTGCCCGTTGTTAGATGCTTTGTTTAAGAAAGACAATTGCAATAACCAACTTTCTGGTAATTATAATTCCTCAATTTCCCTTCAATAAACACCTTCGGCTCAGCTTCATCAAGTTCGGCAACAATCTTGTGGTTGGTATTAAAGTGCCGTCTGATACTAGATATGAGACATACAACACTTTCCCCCCACAGAATGCATTATGCTTTCCTATTGTGTTCAATAACTTCAAATGATTCTGTCCAGATCTCTTGAAATGGTCTTCCATTATCAACGTTTAACTTTGCCTTTAATTCGTGGAAATTTGAATTCGTTTAACAAACATTAACTTCTGCTTCAACTTTGGTGTATTCATTGTCATGTAACAAGTAATATGATTGGCCCAAACAATTGAAACGTCATAAATTGGGTCAATAAATATGTCTATGGCGATATATGAAAATTTTATATCTAGGCTTAGGCCCTATGCCAGTGGCATTATGCAATAAGTAAGTAAGAGAAACGTTCAAGAACAGACTAAAACACTTATCTAAATTATATAGTATCATTTTATTATGATTATTGATTAAGAAAGTAATATTTTAGTCACGTGCCGGCTGATGAGGCTTTGCGTGCCGACCGTGGCACGCGTTCCATAGGTTCGCCATCACTGATCTATCCTGTGAAATCTAAAGAAAGATACATTGATGTCATGTTATATCATTTATACCCACTATTCGACCTGGCGACCAAAATTCTGTTACGTAACCACTCTCAATCCCCAACACATATCACAGTTACTTGCATTTGCTTTGCTTTTGTTTGTCATCAGATAATACAAGGTTATCAGTTACAAAATAAAAGATTCATTAATGATACACTTTAGATTTCGTTTTAAGATCTTAAATCTATTGTTTTTATAAATGATCCCACTTATCAAGCTATATCTGGCATTAACAGTGTACGCTTCTTCTCCTGCCCTCTTGCAACATTCGCGAGATCTAAACACAAGTCTGAGAAATAATCATTACTTTTTGAAACCCCGTTCATTGTTTCCAATTCCATGCAGATAATAAATCTGATAAAGCTCTTAAATTATACGTCGTTCACATGTGTTCGCCAACTGTAAGTCATACAGAGATATGTGTATGAGACAATTTCGTAATGGATTGAATAACAGGAAAATACACTTGGCTAGGTTGCGATACTATGACTCAGTAACTTTTAGAATGTAAGGATAGAGAAGAAAAGAAGGATTCATGTTACTTAATGAGATAAAACACATTTTTTTTTAAAAGAATGCTTTTTGTATTCACTTCCGTTTTTTAATCCTGAAATCTACTTAATTAAAATCTTATTATACAGCATTACATAGCAAAAAAAATTCCTCGTCACAGCATGAATTAAAATTTCTCTTTTAAAAGTACGGTTTGATTTTTATATTGATGGAGTAGTAACAAGGAGGGGGGAAAGAAGAAATTCAGTTTTTCACAACGCACGCTATTATATATGAGGAGTTACAGAATTCTTTTTAATTTTAACAACAAACATGTCGTTTCATATTTCTAGCTGCGTTTTAAACATTATATTTTTCCTCAAGAACTGGGAATGTACGGGGAAATGAAAGAAGAAATAAAAGTTTGAGCATTTGAACATATTTTTCTCGATAGAAATGGGTCTATTCATATGATTATTATTGTAAGTCTTTTATAAACTTACGGTAGATTTACACACTGACTAACTTCTTTCAATAGTAAATAATACTTGTCGGAAAAATATTGTTACATACGGGTTCGTAATGTATTGAATGCACACAGAACCGATGAAATTCTTTACAGTTCTGGAAGCTTCCACGAAAGTACTGGTACAGTCTTATCAGTATAAGAGAGCACAATCAGTAGTTACCACTTCAAACTACTAAGGAGCTTAAACACTAAGCAATGCAAAGCGCATCTAAAGAGAGAAGCTCACTCGGATTTCTCTCAGTACTCTCAAGTCCATTCTGAACTAAAAAACTGAGAAATGACATGCTCTCTCCGGTATTATATAGTTTTCCTACGACTGCCGATAAATTTTCAGTACCTCCGATTTCTCTAAATTGCTGGGAGGCAGGCGCAGTTACAGTTACACAAGGCGAATATGCTTACAGTAACATATGAGGATCAGACCAAGTACAGTTATACAGAGATCGGACCAAAAGATCGCCCAGTGGTCGCCAAGTTTGACTACATTTGACAGCTTTTAGTCAAATTTTCCGACAAACATTTCTTTTCTTCTTTACAGTATAGTGTTAATATATTTCTCCTTGAGCAGCTAACCTACAAGTATCATATTGTTTAACGTCAACACAATGACTTGTAATCCCGTTGTTTCTTTTTCTATTTAAAATATTCAAGGTACAAGATTTTCATTAACTAGGAAACAAATTTCAAATTTAATTACAAATCTTAAGCGGGAAATATTTAAGAGAATTTAAACCTTATGTAAAGCCGTTTTGAAAACTTATGTCTTGGCCTTAATATGAATTCACGTAACTGAAGAAGAAAACAGCGTGTGGTAGTTTCTGACACAAACTGTACCGTAAATTAAATTTATCCGTTATTTTACACAAGTAATCTCCCAATTCTCTAAACTAAATAACACTTTAAATTAAAATGACCAATTTAACGTACCTACATCTTGTTCCCAATATTTCCTTCGTCTCCTTGTTATCAAAACCTAAATAATCTATTTACACTCCCTTACCAGGCTTGATAGTACATATTCGGTCTTTGTTTCCGCAATCGTGGAATCCTTCTTTTTAAATTAATTTTATCGTCCAAAAATTGACAAAAGAAAATTATGCGGATAATCTGATTTTCAAAGGACATGGTTACAGTAAGAGCATAACAAATGAAAAGTAGTCGTGGATAAACAACTAGTACCTATCCCAATATTATTTCTTTAAAAGAAAGTACATCCCAATAAGAATGCATATTATAATATTAATACTTGTAGGTAATGTGTAAAGCTCTAGGGATATCTCATGTGAGTGAATCTTGACCATCCTTCTCAAGAGAGATATCAGAAGAATGAATGAGAACGGAGCGAACAAGGCTTTGATTTCGAAAGACTGAACACATCAGCAATAGATAAAACAACAGAAGTAAGGAGACATCGTATTTTTGGAATTTTTTTTTTTTTTTAATGTGTGAGAACACCTACCATGTCTGGATAGTTCAATGAAGAATTTACATACAATACGTTTCAAATAATAAATGCAATGAAAACTAAAACTGATGAAATGATAATATAAAAATACAAATACAAGTTGAATATACCGAAATTCATGAATAAACTAGCCATCAGAGGGAAAAACTATGCGCAACAGGGGAAGGGTAAAGCATGCGAGTTTACAGGGTTCGTACTCATTTCTGCACACGGAAATTAAGGACTTTTAAGGACCATTAATGAAAAAAATTAAGGACCTATGAGCAAATGGGAACTGAATAAATTCAATTAAAAATATTATTATATGCATGAATTTCACTTTTGTAATATCATCCTAAAAATAAAATAGATCCCTAAGTAGTATGCATTATTACTAAGCATGAATTAATTAACATAATTATTAATAAGTTTGAGAATAAAATAAACTTCATGCAGTTTATCAAGTAGCTTTAAATATTTTACACTTAGGTGGGACATATTTGAAAGAAGATAAGGGACATTTGTCTTTTACTAATAGTTAGCTTTATGTTGATTTTTTAATGTCTTATTTTGTCACATACTTGGTCAGTCTAGAGCAGAGGTTCTCAACCAGTGGTACGCAAGAAAAAATAGGTAGTACACAAAGATGCAAAGTATTTTTAACTATTTATTTCAAAAATTAAAACCCCAACATCCTGATTGAGTTTGTTCTCTAACACTCGTAAATTTATGCAATCTGAGCTTTGTTCAAAAATGGTGGTGGTAGTAGTACTTTGTACTGGTGGTACTAAACGTTTTCAATTTTTGTTTAGATGGTACACGTTAGTCGAAAGGTTGAGAACCGCTGGTCTAGAGTATTAGTAAATAGCAGGTAGATTTTATGTCAAACGGCATTGGTTAAAATGAGAAGCAAGATCATAATCAGCATGATTCATAACAAAAGACAATATTATTACCGCTGCTACTTGTCTAAAGAGAGACCTTCCGATTAGAACAAACCTGAAAGGCCCGATGTATTCACGGTTGGCAAGTGTTGAAAGTTAGTCAGGTCTGTTTGATGCAGTTAGTATCGTAGCTTTGTGTAGAGTTCCAGAGGTTGTAACCCAGTTAATATACTTTCAGGTTCCAATAAGCCATTAGAGCACCAGAGGTAATAAGTTGTTTTGTATTATTTTAAGTCTCACTAGATGCAAAGAATAAGTTTTACTTGAATTTCTACATTTTTGTGTTTTATCTTGTGACCACAGTGAATATTAATGAAAGGCAATAACTCGCTTTAATATCTAGAGGTAATTTTTAAGGGTAAGCAGTTAGTTATAAATAATTAAAGTAGGTAAATAGATAACCTTAGTCATTATGGATTTACATGGCCACTATTAAATATTATTTTTTAACAATATTTGTTAAAAATGCCCTATTAAAATCAAAATCTAATAAAATTTCACAGTTTAAAATACATGTAATTTATGACACTGATTCTTAAACGATATTAGAATAATTACACATTAAAAGCTACAAAACATTTATGTTTTGTAATAACAACACTCAACAAAATATTTATCCGTCATTTTAATCTGAAGCCTTCCCAAACATTTTGGCTAGTTTATATCGATTTCCTTCTCTTTAAGCATCTTTTCTAACAATTAGAGATTTGTCTCAATATGCAAACCAGTGCTCTCGCTAGTTTCTGTGTGCTTTATCTCCTAACTTGTCAACCTCTCCACAATGTACTTATAAGGGCTTACTTGATCTGGTAAAAGAAAAACAGTCCCAAACCCCCGACAGACATGAAGCAAATTATCGCTATGTCTAAAATTAACTACAATATCAGACAAAGGTTTAAATAAGCCTCTTATTTAAAAAGAACTTAGAACATAAAGGCACGTTCTGATAAGCCATTAGACAAACTAACAATTAACAAACTAACAATTAACAAACTAACAAACATTAGACAAGCTAACAAAATCAATTACAGCTCACGGTGACGTAATTAAACAAGAACAGTCAAATTCAAACTAGAAATGTGCACTAGTGGTCAAAGATTATACAATTTAATTTTAATTTAATCTGGCTCAATAGCTCTATCATATGAGGAGATAGAAACGGGAAATTATAGTAAAGGCTGAAATCCTAAATAATTGGATAATTTACATAATAATGGCTGCACATATCTTTGAAGAATAATTTTCTTTATGTATTCAGTTTCTTTCTTCAACACGTTTCCTTTTCATTTTAGAATTTTTGGATTTAATTAAGGATTTCTGTTATTCTAAAAAACACTATATGCATTTAGAATGTATAGAAAAAGTGGCTAATTTTATTTCTTTAGTAATATGAGCATTCAGAAGGAATATGGAATATATATGGTAAAATCCGGTTACAGAACTGGTGTGGCAGAATTTTTAGAATTTAGAGACACACCGAACAACAAAATCTAGAAATAGCAAATTTTTTAGAATTCAGAGTAGGCATTGGAAGCAGAATTTAGAAAGGCACTAGGAAGCAGAATTTAGGATTGACAGAGATAGTATCAGGTGGGAAAATGCCTAGTAACAGCTCTGTGTATAATGCAGTAAGACATATTAGATGAATCTTTTAGATTGTAAGTTTTCAGTTTCTTTATTACTAAAAAAATCCCTTTCTATAATGCCTGCCCAAAAGTGATAAGATTAGATTTTGATATTTTTCATGTTTGTGTCTAGTGAAAAGTAGAGAAAATAAAGGGAAGATAAACACGTTAAGAAAAAGATTCTAGTATCAGGAGTAAAACATTCAAATATTGTGTTTTCATTGTTCTTCCAGATGTTCTCCAAAAAGTAAGAAATTCATCGCAAACTTTCTGTAAAACACATTCATTACGTGTTGAACATTTTCCCTTTTGTCACATATTTCTCGAATCTTCTAGAATCGTTACCAATTGTGTAACAGCAAAAACTCAAATATTGTGGAAAAAAAGGGGGAGGGAGGGAAAAAGTGTAAAATTAATTTTATAGAGAAAACTGATGCATATTCTGAGAATTTTGAATATTCTGATACAATTACATGGGAAAAACGGTAAAACTCTTACTATGAAAATATTAAAAAGAAGAATTTTTTATTAATTACATAGATAATTTTGCTTTTATAACAGTTGTTTCTTAAATTATGCTTTATAGCATTATACCTTGTTTATTTTTCAGATTCAAAATATTGTATAACACGTTGCCAAAATAAAACTTTATAATATGACAGCGAGAAATAAAAATGTTTTTTATTTTAATGTAATTTTTTTAATATAATATTAATATAATACCATTATTTTAATGAAATTTATCAATGTTCTGATGTTTAAAAAAATCGTCAAAAAATTCTCAGATTTCGGAATTAAAAATTTGCTATAGAAACTGATCTTAAAATCGCCAAAATGTTGACAAGTCGCCAAATTTAGAACCATTTAATAAAAGAATTCATATCCCCAAAAGCGAAAATTATTTAAGAGCTCTTTATTACAAAAAAAAAAAAAAATGAATTTCAAAATGGTTATGTTTCACTTCTTGCTTAGAAACTCGAGTATTCCATGATTTATATTAAAAATAGAAATAAATTGTAACCCATGAACTTATTCAAAAGATAAAACTATATACGTCAAAATATTCCTCCAAAATGCTAATTCATACTCAAAATGGCAGTCGTAAAAACAGTCAGAAATTTCAATTGATTAAAAATTAAGGACTTTTAAGGACCAAAAATCGATTCCAAAAAATTTAAGGACTTTTAAGGACTCTTAAGAACCGTACAAACCCTGGAGTATCTTTAAAATGTTCAGAAAGATTTAAATCTTTAAAATGTTTCTTTAAAATCTTTAAAATGTTTAAAGTATCTAAATTGTTCTCTTAAGGCCAGAATGTTCTGAACTAGCTTTAAAAAGCTGGGGGAGATACGAGAGGAAATATGGCATTATGTTTATTGTTTTTATTAATATTACTATTTTGTGTTAAAGCCGAAGTTTGTTCTCCCTTAGATGACTACGTTACTGCTACAACAACATAAATAAAGAGAGATATGTGCATCCGCTGCATGGTACTGAAAATCTGAAAATAAAAGTATCAGCATTCCAAATTTTGATTTTACATGGTACAAAGCATAGCAACCCCCCCCCCCAAAAAAAAAAAAAAAAAAAAAAAAAAAAAAAAAACTGAAACGAAACATAACAAAAAAATTGTAGATAAGAGAATAATATAAAGGACTGGATGTTGAGATTTATTTTATGACAGTATAGGAAGTCACAGCTATCTGCCTATGGGAGGGGTTGCATTCGTGGATAACTTGCAATGTTAGAATTGAGCTGATGCTTGAATTTAAGTTCTACAACCCTACTAGACAACTAGCGAGCTATCGCTATATCTGAAAATAGTACGACAGAGGTTAAAGCAACTTTTAAATTCAACTGAACTTCAACAGAAAATTGCACAATTTGTGCTATAAAAAACTATTTATAGTGATGTAATTTCATCAGTAACAGACACATAAATTTAAATATTGTAAAGAATTTTAGATAGATAAATGTATAGATAGACGAATTAGGTAGATGATTTTAATGCTGTTATATTTGAAATTACTGTATTTTCTGTGTAATGGAACTTGAAAAATCTAAAGAGAGAAGCTATGCTGAAAAAGTAAGAATACAGGGGCAAGCCAGTTAACATTGAGTAAAATGGTATCTCGGTAATTTGGCTAGATATCGCCAATCTGACGGTTTTGATAACTTATTTTGGCAACCATTTGGTAACACTTTGGTTTGGTCCCTGTATCACCATAATATGCACTGTAATTGAATAAATGTAATTGATCACTATATTAGCTATAATCGCAATTCGACCCTCATATTGCTTTACAGTAATTTCGAGAAGTAGAAATACTAGAAATATCTCGGCTGCCGCTTGAAAACTATATAAGGCCGGACAGAACATCTGCTCTCAATTGTTTAGTTATTGTTGTTGCGAGTTGTTAGTTCAGCGTGAACTGAGATATGATATGATATGAGGGACGCAGCCCGACCCTCCTGGCAGACTTTACGTCGCCCTTTGCCCTTTTTTGTGAACTGAGATATCTCCGTTAGCTTTCTCTTTAGATGTGATTTGCATTGCGTTGTGTTTAACGTTCTCAGCAGTTTGAAGGTGGTTTTTTTTTCAATGGCGGACACTTGCCTATAACTGCATTGACCACTCCTAAGGCCAGAAGTAGTGGCACTTAATAGGCGTCCACCATTAACTCCTATGAAAGGATAGACAATTTTACATCCATGCCTTCTCCAGTTCTCGAACCCGATCCCTTCGGTATAGCAGTCAGGCTCCCCTAACCGCCATACCGACTGGGCGGCAGTAGTTTGAAGATGATTGTACTCTGCGATACTGTGAACACCTCTTCGAGAATTTCTGTAGAAAATGCCAGAACTTTGAAACGCTTCTTTTCATAATAATAAATTTTATTAACCTTTCTTCGGACATGAGTGCATTCAATCTATTATAAAATCGTATGCACGCAACACTTTTTGGTGTCAGAAGTGGGATTGAATGCCCGTGGAAAGAGCGATGGAGGAACAGTTAAAGCAGTTGCTGGCAGCCTTTGCTGCGTTCAAAGAAAAGGTGAAAGTTGGCCAATATCCGTTAAAGAATATATGAAAGCTGGATTTGAATTCTTAAAGAAGATATGAAAGCAGTACAAGTAAAGATGGAGACTGGCGAAATAGCTGTTAAAGTAGAGATGAATGCCGTACAAGAAAGGATTGAAGCAGGTCAAGAGGAAATGAAAAGAGAAATTACCTGCAAAACAGAAAACCAATTCAAGACTGTGGAAAGCAGAATAGACACGGTCGAAAATAGTGTTCGAGAAACTGTAGGAAGAGTTTTTCCGTCAAAGAACAAATCGAAGAAAGAGCTTCTTGCATCAAAGAGCAAATCGAAGAGAAGCGTTTTTGCAAAGACGTTGATAACTTAAAGGAGTTCTCGACAGCTGGAAGCGATTCTGATGGTTTTAAATTTTTACCCATGCCTTCTCGTCCCTCTCTGAAGTTATCCCCACATGATGGTAAGACCTCCTGGCAAGTATATAAGACACAATTTTCTGTTGTGGTTAAAGCGAATGGATGGGATTCTCAAGCCAAGGCCTATCAGCTTGCCGCTTTTCTGAAGCCGACGCAGCGAATATCCTTCAGATTCTACCTGAAAATCAAAGGCTAGACTTCGAAGCTCTATCCGGCGCTTTGGGGAGAAATGTTTAAAAGACTACAGCAGGCTTTAATTAAAACCCCGTCAACAGAAGCCTAGGGAAACACTCCAAGAGCTCTCCACGAATGTAAAGGTTATCTCACCTCGCCTTTTCGGAATGCTTGAGAAAAACAAGAGAAATCCTATCCCAGCAGTACTTCATCGACGACATCCAAGATCCTAAAATACATAAAGCTCTACGAATGGCGTCAAGGATTTAAAAAGCGGTCTGGTGTCCCTCAGCTTAAATACACTAAAAGATAGTTCACATTCTGGTGAGGAATACGGAAAGAAGAATCTAAAGCGAAGATCAAACTCATGAGGACTGGCTAAATTAACATAAGAACCATAAAACATTCTTAAAGGAATCTGGCTCATATTTCCGTTACACTTGGGGAAAGCCATAAAAGATGCTATACTGCCAACCCATCCTCCAGGATTCGAAACCGTGTCGAAAGATACCTATCGGCAGCTTGAAGATTACTTTTTCCACCCTGCCGCTGGGAATCTAAGCATATAAAAATTGGAATTTGGTTTCAGGTATGAAATATACAGAGTTTTATTTTATTTTATTTTTTTATTTGTTTTCCTGGATCAAACCTTCAACTAATTTCTAATCCTTTTCTGCCCCCTAGAATTTCTTGGAATTTTTCTGGAATACGTACCTGAGACGATAATACGGTATTCCATAGCAATTTTTCAAAATTAAGAATTTTTTTATTTAGAATTGAATTTTTCTCACATATTCTAACTTAATAGTGAAATTAATTTCCGCAGAACTCGATGTTTACAGTATTTTTAAATGAAGACTTTTTTTTTTAACTTCTAAAGAAAATTAGCAGGCAAAGGTGTTTTTTTTTTTTTTTTTTTTAGATTTCTTTAAATTATTGCTTGATTGCTTATAACCAATTTTTGAAAAGGTTTAATCATTCTTTGTTAGCGGATCCATGATTTTAAGAAATGAATATTTCAATCACATAAAAGTTAAAATTTTAGCAAGCATTTAGTAAATTATGTTAGCCTGTATGGGACTGGGGAAGTTCGCCATATTTTAAAATCTTTTAAAAAATTTTTTCATATATTTCGCTTGAGTAAAGGCCATCGGATTAGCGATAGTTATGTTGCAATTAGAAATTTTTAAATTGCTAATATTGTGAACTATGTGCTTTTGTTTTATATTGCTTCCCTGAAATGCGTTTTACCTTTTTCTTATATTAATAGTTGTTTGCATGTGCAATATCGAATTTTGTATAATCGATTTAAGAGTTTCGTATTGTAGTTAAAACACTGTTCTAAAAATAAAATATAATTTTACTGGTTGTTAGCACTTCTCACATTGTAGAAGGTAAAAGATACTTTCCTAGTTGCTTAATGTTAAGCAAATCAAATTTAATGTAGCTCTGCATCACTGGCTTAATAATACTTTGATAAAATAACTAAAAATTTTCCAAAGAAGCAGCTTATTAATGTTTAAGCTTTTAGCAAAGATAAAGCAAAGCTAATTATAAAATTAACTACATCTTAAAAAGAGCGAGTTTCCAAATTAAAGCTAAAAGGTCTTAAATTAAAATGAAATTTTAACTTGCACACATACACACAGGGTGTTCATAACTGTTTCAGCAAAATAAGAAGGATTATAATACACATTAAGATGAATAATATTTACAGTGGAATCTAGCGCCGCATTCCACTTAGAGAGTCAGAAAAGAATTATTGTAAGACATTTTTATAGCTTCGAAATTTCACAACAAATTAATAGAAGTACAGAGCAAATCGATTCCTCTTACCTTGTATCCAACGCAGCATCAAGCGAGATCATACCTAATTAACTTGTAATCCAAAAAAGGTTATAGACGGAAATTGTAAGTGAAGCACATAGTTTATTAATATATGAAAATATATTAAAATTCGTTAGCAGTGGCGGCTCGTAATAAGCACTGTGGAACTGCAGCATCCCCAGTTTCTACTTATTATTATTTTTAATATTTAATATAGTGTGCCCTTTAGTCTTTAATTCTTTCTTTATACTTTTACAATACATAATCCTTAAGCTTTATGTCAGTAGCCATCCCCCACTTTGTCAAAAAGGTACGAAAGTCTTTGGAACTGCGCGCTTCACAGTTCCAGCAATGTGTCCTTGGCTGTTCTGCGCATGCGCACACAGAAAGCAGCACGCGAGCCGGCAGAGAGAAGAGCACTGTAGCTCTTGCAGTGCCGAAATTCTGGCATGTTGTTCGAAAAGTGATTTCTTTTTACTCCGCGCGTGTGGTAACAAGGTGGAACTTCATCATACGGATCATAAACAGAGTTCATGAAAATTTGCAACCTTTTAAAAAATTACCTTAGTGAAATTCAATCAACATCAAATGCAGAACAACAACAAATGAAACAACTGTTCCTATTGCAAAAGGAATAGGAATTTTAAAATATCTAAATGATGATAATTTCAAGTTTTGGTTAGAGCTTTCTTATCAGATGCCTCATGTTAAAATAATATACAATCAAATGCAATTCAGAGAAATTAGTGTGTTTGAAGTTAACGAATATATAACAAATTTCAAAACTGCTATCTTAGAATTAAGAAACTCAAAGAACTGTGAGAATTTTCCAAAGACACCGATGGCAGAAGAATAGAAGAAGGAAATACGTGACTTTATACTATGTATTGATATAATGCAGAGATATTCTTCCACTAAACAGCAACTTCTAAATTGTTAAACAAGAAATGCTTCGCTAGTTTTAGGAATGAACATTCTACAGAAGAAATAGTACTGACCACTGAAGCATGTCCAATGATTGACAAAGAAAAGCTTGAACCTGAACTTAAAGTATTCTATTGTAGGACTGATATCCATGAATACTGCAAATTAAATGAGCTACTGAAATTTATCTTCGAAAATAATCTAGATCATGTTCTTAGTAGAATTACGAAACTGATAAAAAATTCTCTTGAGAGTTCTCATGACTATATCAGAGGCAGAAAGCTGCTTTTCAACATTGAAAAGAATGCAAACTTTTCTAAGAAGCACTAGAATTCGGAAAGACTAAATGCGCTTGCATTGCTTTCAATAAAGAAAAATTTCCTCAGTTGTCATCCAGAGATCAAGGAGAAAATTATTGATTGTTTCGTGCAAAGTAAAACAAGAAGAATGGATTTAATTTTTAAATGAATAGACAAAGAGTGAACTGTAAAAATTTTGGTTAAAGTAATTAAGAAATGCTTAATTTTTTATTGTAAGATTTCCTGATGTTTCAAAATAAATTTTCTTTTTATACATGTTAGTTTCCTTTCAGTCAATTTTAAAACAAAGGTTAAATTTTATTGGAACAGCACCCCCACTAATTTTAGCCACGAGCCGCCACTGTTCGTTAGTATCACAAATACATATCGAGAAGGGAGTTATATCACTGTTATATAATGTCATATCACTGTCCTTTCCCGAAGCAGGGAGGAAAAAAGTAAGTGTAAAGAAAAAGCGAGTTACATAGTTAACTCCTTTTCAGGGTTTCCAGTTCCTACAGTTTATCGCGCTGTTGGCGACAGTCCATCACAATATGCATACCAACACCCCTTGATGGGCTGCATCGCCATTTGCAGAGATTTTCGAAGTTTCCCGAACACAGGCTTGTCAAGTGGTTTGGTGAGTAGATCCGCAGTCATGTCGGAACTTCAGCGGAAGTCTAGGCTCAGGATCCTGTTTTGTTAAAGTTCACGCAAGTAGTGGTATTTGACGTCTATAAGTTTTGTTCTAGAGTTATTTTTCTTCGTCTGTGATAGTTTGATGCATGACTTGCTATTTTCATAGAGAGTAATCGGTAGATTTTGTTTTAGTCCTAGATATTTAAGCAAATTTAACAGCCACTGTGCTTCTTGTGCTGTATTAGCTGCTGCAATATATTCTGCTTCAGTTGAAGACAGAGCAATGCAGTTTTGCTTTTTACTGCTCCATGAAATGCAGTTATTTCCTAATTTGAATATGTATTCGCTAATCGATTTTCTTGTTGTTCTGTCATTTCCCCAATCTGCATCTGAATGTGCAGTTAGTATAGGTTCTTGAATTTTGTTAAAGACCAACTTAAAGTCTTTAGTTGTATGTAAGTATCGAATGACTTTCTTGACAGCATTCCAATCTATGTTCCGAGGTTTTTCGTTTCTTCTACTCAGTAGATTGACAGCGCATGCTATATCTGGTCTGCTGATTGTTGTAATATATCATAATGCCCCCACTGCTTGTATATATTCTGTATTTATACTCTAGAAGATCATCTTCAGTTTGTAGTTTGCACTAGTTTGTTTCCATTGGCGTACATGTTGGGTTATAGTTTTGAAATTCAAATTTTTGAACTATTTCTTCGATTTTATTCTTTTGGTTTATGGCAAAGGTTCCATCTTTAGTTCTTTCGATGTTTAATTCCGAGGTAGTAGGTGACTTCTCCTAGGTTTTTTTATTTCAAATTTAGCGTTTAGTTGTTGGATTGTTTCCATTACATCTTCTTCTCTTTCGGTTCCTATAAGCATGTCATCTACTTATAATATTATATACGTGAATTTTCCATTGATATTTTTGAAAAACAAGCATTTGTCTGCTTTACTTTATTTAAATGACATGTTTAGAAGTATTTTTCCAATTTTCAGATTCCAAGCTCTAAGGCTTGTTTTAAACCATATATAGATTTCTGAAGCTTGCAAACTTAATTTTCATTTCCAGCTTTTGAGTATCTTTTGGGTTGAGTCATACAAATTTCTTCTTCTAGTTCTCCATGAAGGAAAGCTGTTTTGACATTGATATGTCTGACAGACACGTTTTTATACGAAACTGCCCATAGGAAAGCTCGTAGAATTTTGTATTTTACTACAGGAGCGAAGGTTTCATCATGGTCAGAACCAAACTTCTGGCTAAATCCTTTTGCGACTAATTTGGCTTTGTATCTTTCAATTTTTCCTTCTGCATTGAGCTTGGTTTTGAAAGACCATTTACATACTATTGGTTTTTTTCCTTTTGGTAAATCAACTATTTCCCAAGTGTTGTTTTCTTCTAGTGAATTAATTTCTTCTCGAACAGCTGTCAGCCATTTTCTTCTTCCAAAGTTTGAATTTCCTTCCAGATTTTGGGTTCGGAGGAGACTGGATATTTTGCATGGAATCCGTAGAGGTCAAGAGCTTTACCTTTTGTGACTCTTTTCGATCTTCTGACTTCCAAAGGTTCTTCGGGTTCTGATATTTCTTCGTTTTCGATGTTCTTCAGTTTTTATTTCTTCCTGTTCTGAGCTTTCTTCCTTAGGATTTTCTTCATCCTGGTTTAAAGAGATGCTTACAGGCTCGTTAGTTTCAGGGTCTTCAATAAATCGTACAGATCGACTTATTATGATTTTATCTCCAGGAATTAAAATTCTGTAGCCTTTACTTCTGCTGTCGTAGCCGATGAGTATTCATTCTATAGCAGTATCATCCAGTTTACTCCTTTTAGATTTATGGATGTAAGTAAAAGCCTTGCACCCGAAAGTCCTCAGATGAGAGAGGTTGGGTTTCTTGTTGTTCCATAATTCGTATGTAGTTTTTGCATTTGGTTTTGTAGGCATGCAATTCTGCAAATAATTTGCAGCTAACACTGCTTCTGCCCAGTATCTGTGAGGTTGACCTGAGTCAGCTAAGAGAAATCTTCTCATCTCCAGCAAAGACCTATTTTTGCGTTCACTGACTCCATTCTGTGCTGGACAATACGGTACAGTAAGCTGGTGATTTATACCATTTATAATTTTTGTTTCTTGTTGATTCATCGCGAGGTTAAACGCATTCTTTGCTTGGCGTGTTTTAGAATCCGCGTATGTTTCCTTCGAGGTTTTGGGGCGGTTCATTTTTTTGTTTCGATTTTATATGATAACACTCTGATCAAAAATTATTATTTTTATGACAATATGAGCAACATTTTTTTCTGTTTGTCTGCTTATGAAATGAGGCTTTAACTGCATTTGAATCTGATGAATTATTTTCAACTCTCCTGTTAAATTCGTCAATTAATTTCCCTTTTAAGAATTCTGGATTCAGTTCCGATTCTGCTCTGGCTTCAAGAGCCGTAATGAGCGTATCGTAAGAACTAGGCATTGAACAAAGCAAAGGGGCTGAAACGTGTTCGTCTTTTATGTTCTCACCTATTGATTTGAGTTTATCGACTAACTCCAGTAATGTATTTATATGTGTTTCCATATTTCCGTCTTCTTCAAGCTTCAAACTGTAAAGCTTTCGCAAAAGAAATAGTTTACTTGAAAGATTAGACCTCTCATGTATCTGCCTGAGTTTTTCCCAGGTGGCTTCAGCAGAAGTTTCATGTTTAATGTGAATTATTTGGCTGTCTTCGATAAATAGATTTATCACCGCGCGGCATTGCCGATCCCGTTTACTCCATTGTTCTGTAATAGGACTTGGAGGAAGGTCTTCGATTAATTTGTAAAGATCCTTCTTTATTAGTAGTATTTGCATTTTGAATTTCCATGTTGAGTAATTGCTTTAATTCAGTTTTGCAATTTGCATTTGACTTGAATTCAACATTCTTGTATCTTTGAAAAAATTTATTTTTGGTTTTGATATGAAACTACAGTTTAGCCTTTACATTTTTTTATTCTTTATTATTATTTAATTAGCTGTGATTTTTCTTTCGGTCTCATAATCTTTTGTTGTAAAACATTTTTATAGCCTCAAAATTTAAAAATAAGTGTCAAAAGTAGCTAGTTATTTGATACATATGAGCGGGAATATGAGAAATTATTACATATATTAAATCGGATCTAAAAGTAATCGCCCTGCGTTTTTGTTATAAATGCACATTACTCGACTTACTGTATAATAACTAGCAGTTAAAAAAAACTTGACTGCATGAAAATGCTGTTGCTGTGTAAAATAAAAAATAAGCTTTCTTTTATGCTTTGAAATGAATTACATTTGATTAAGTCGTCCTTTTACAATTTAAGAATGTGGTTAACACACATTCTTAAATTGGACAGGTTTTATCTAAATTATTAGTATAAAATATATAAACTATGAATTATTTTGTAACATAACTCAAATTACAAAATTCATTCTATATACGTTCAAAGTTATTATCTTTTATGGAATAACTGTTTTTTAATTTAGGTAAAAATTGGATTTTTAGAAGTATTACAAATACAATGCAACACAAAGGTGATCTGATTGAAGAGGAAGGACTTTTTATTACGGTTTCTAGTTCGTATTTATATTACATTTGATGAAAAGCATCCAAAACAGAGAATGCTGTACTTTCTTCTTCCATATATGTTATGAAATATTTCACACATTTAAAAGAAAGTGTTTCTTCAGAATCTTGCACAATTATTTCCATATACCTCAGACTTAAATGACAACATATTTTTTTAGTATGAATTTACAGTGTTTTTATGGAAATTTTTGTTAAAATGTCATTAAGATAAATTTATTTGCACACTCTACGCTTTAACTATTTCCCCATTTGACACTATTGAAAGTTTTTATTCATATCTTATTTATTTTAGTCTGCTAACGAAACTGAAACATCTAAAGAATAAGTTATTTTGAATATGTTTACAAAATATACGCGAAATTTTTATTTAAGTGAAAACGTCTATATACTATTCGAGAATTAATAAATTATCCGAAAAGTTTATATGCGCTGAATGCCGCGCGTCTATAAAATAAATCTTTAAAAAACAGCAGACATTCAGCCAGCGTGTGCGATAAACGCGCCAAAATTGGCAGCGCGTTCACTCCCTCGCCAAGAGAGAAAAGTTGGTGATTCAGCCTAGTTTAGAGGAGCCTTACCCTTAAAGAATCTCGAGAGAGGGAAAATTTGGGGATGAGAGGGATAATTTGGGCATCGCGCTATTTCCCTCTCGGATCTTCTGGATTCTCTTTTCTTTCTAGATCGCTTGAATATAGTTTCGCCTTTAAAAAATATTATACCTCACCGATTTTTTCTCATACTGTTCTTTGCTATCTGTTAAATGTCCATATGTAAGGGATGGTTTATTCTTCACCGCCTTAAATGAATTTTTAGAACTATGAGCTTATATAAATAACAGTGTGCCTCATTGTGTTATATTAACATTATTTAACTAGTAATAAATTATGATAGTAAAATAATTAATCTTGTAATAAATTATGATAGTTAAATTAATAAATACTGTTTAATTTGTGTTTTTAATACATATACTCAGTAATTTACACACACACACACACACACACACACACATATATATATATATATATATATTATTTTATTTATTTATTTATTTATTTGGATGTATGCGGTTGTGGTCTTGTATTGTATATGGTTCTATGTTGTTAGTCTGCTGCTGCTTTTTGAAAAATGTATGAAAATGTTGAGAATGAAAGTAGCATAAGTTACTTTGGTTAAATTAATATATACTTTTGTTTGATGACCTTTGTTGATATCTCAGGATGCAAGCGTACATATTACTTTATATTCCATGCTAAATAACTTGATACGAAGCATTTTAACACCGTCAATATTTGTTTTTTCCCCAGTAACACATCTATTCACCATTACCAAACACACTCATTACACAAACACACCTGTGAGACACTATTTATTGTAAATGAAGACAGTTTCTTCTCCTTTTAACTACACTCATGGACACAATCGTATTTTAGAATATTTTCTACTTCTTTTCCTTTTCTTTCTATAGGCCCCTTTTTTTTTTTTTCCCCTCTATAATTTTTGGGCCATTTATTTTAAATTTTATTTTGTCCCATCTTTTCTTCTTGGCCTTTTGAACTCGTACAAGATGTACGAAGTTCCTTTTTACTCTCCTCAAATACGAAATTGGCCCTCTTTCTATATACCTTTCCTTCGCACCTATGCTTGATTTTTCGCCCATCGGTGCAGAAAGACTTAGCGGGTGCAAAACAAGACATCTGTCTACTTTGTCTGTCTGCTTGTCTAGCGTCTAGCCCTAGCATGGTTTATGCTTCACGCATGCGCAATGGCAGGTTTCGTTGGCGTTATTGGCTGGGATACGTTATGCAGAATTGGCAATGTATCACGAGATTGGCAACTAAACACATTATTCCACTAAATTTTGTTACGTTGTGGAAGTTAAGCCTGAATAAGAAGCTTGAAGCGTTGAAGAAGTTAAGCTGTTACTGATTTCTTATATTTCACGTGATTAATATGAAAGGTAATTTTATATGTTTGGGGTGTACGAACACCTATTTGCAATTACCTTTTAGAGTTTGGGGTGTACGAACACCTATTTGCAATTACCTTTCAGATTACCACTATAATGTAATCAAGAATACGAAAAGAAAGGACCAGAGCATGTTATTTTGCTGAATGCCTATTAAAAGATGAACTTTTATGATAACTGTAAATATGAAATAAAAAGTAAATTTGTAAAATGAGGTTAAATTAATTGATT
This sequence comes from Stegodyphus dumicola, assembly GCF_044657685.1. Taxonomy (NCBI): domain Eukaryota; kingdom Metazoa; phylum Arthropoda; class Arachnida; order Araneae; family Eresidae; genus Stegodyphus; species Stegodyphus dumicola. The sequence continues at coordinate 111,771,587 of NC_140777.1, read as the reverse complement.
ATGTTAAGCTCTCAAGAATTATTTGTCTACGATGAGACATGCCTTTGTGGAAAGCATGAATTTGAAAAGAAATTTTATGATAATAGTAAATGCAAGATGAAATATCAAACAAAAATACATTTGGAAAAAAAAAAAAAAAAAATGTAAAATACGGTTAAGTAAATTGCACGTTATAAAAACCTACAGCATTCATTTAAACAGTTCATAAACATCAACATGAGTGAAAAAAGAATAAAGTCTATTTCCCCATACGTTTTTTTAAGTCCCTAGAAAATAAATTCTCGCATATTTGGGCACAAAGCTCACCCCATACGCTTTTTTTAAATGCCCAGTAAATAATTGGGTACAAAGTGTACAAATTTCACACATTCCACAATCGCTGAAGTCTGAATTGTGAATTCATCGCCAAGCCAAACAAACATACATACATGTTCTTTGGCCAAGCGACTAAGGTTACCATGCTGAAAATATGCCTATTGCACATGCGTGAAGCATAAACCATGCTAGGGCAAGACGCTACTTTACTTGTCCGAGTTCGTAAATTTTCAATAAAGGTGTTGACGGTTGTTAGGTGTGCTACGAATTGTACTACAATGGAAATCAAACGAGGGGGTAAGATGATAAATATGCAGGAGTTTTTTTTTATAGAAATTTATAGCTGTCATAATTAAGATAGTAATTATTTTTTTGTCTTCTGCTAAAATTATAGTTTAAACTTACAGCGGTAGAAAAAGAAACCGTGACGAGTTTTGTTTTATTTTTTCTTTTAATGCATAGAATAGGTTTTAATATTCATTTGAAATTTTTATTAATTGTTTAATAGAATGATTGAATTTAAACTGTAGGTATGTTTTGTGGAGTTTATGTTTTGCAAGTGCTAATTGTTGCTAATCGATTATAAACAGAATGGATACAGTTCTTTGTTGTACTATTAATTGTAACATGTGAGTTCATCTAGAAACCACGATCTTAAATACAAAATTAAAGGAAAAAAAAAACAAGCAAAACTTAGATCGCTATTTTTTAGTATGAATAAAAATCATATGTCAATACATCCTATATTGATTACTTTTACATATTTCTGATATTCAGAATTTTTAATAATTGGTACAACATGCAAAAAAATGTGTTTTATTGTTAAAAGTAAATTCTGTATGCAATTGAAAAGACCATATTTTTCGTCATGGAAAGCTGTATATTTTCAAAGGCAAGCTTTACTAGACAGGTATCACAATGCTGTAGCTACTAATTTTCATATGATTACTCTAAAATTTCATATAATTCCATTGATTTCATGTGATTTCTGTGTAATTTTGTGGGCTTCTTGTGATAAGTGTTTGAAAATAAAATAGAATTAAAAAGGATGGACTATATTCAAGTGTAGCTTTGGTAAAAAAATTAAATATGTATAAATGTGTGTATCGCATTATCACATTATTTAATGTCAAACATTGTGCTAAGATTTATTTTCGTCTGAAAACTTTAGAGAAATCTGGTATGATTTTTTTTTTGCCTCAGATAAAAATAAGTGTGCAGGTCTGATTTGTTGGTTCTGTAATTTTTTTAACATCTTATTTTCATTTTTTGACTTAAATTATTATAGTTGTAGTCTTTAGATTGAGACCATAGAAGTGAAGACTAATGTAATTGCTAAAGATGTCTTGAAGTTTTATAATCAGTAAGGTTGTTGCTACTGTCTGAACTATAATTTTCAAATGCCTCATAAAAAAATGCGGGGGGGGGCAAGAATTGGTCAGGAAAAAAGGAAAAAATATATTTATATATAAACACACACACATAATCCTTGGGGGGGGGGAGCAGAAGAAGGGAATTTGAGATCTGAAATGTGATTTTATATTTTTTACAATCTAATACAACATTTGAGAATTTATTTTGATGAAAAATTATGAAAACAGCATTTGAATTTATGTGATCATTTAGAAAATGCCCTGTATCACTTTCAATAATTGTTTTATTCAGTGATTCAGTTTATTTTGTAAAGTTAGAATTTTGAGTGTTGTGTTTTCAATTGTTTATCTAATTGTTGATGTTATTCATATCTATTCACTAATTATAAGTTTTTTTGAGTATTAAATTGAATATCTATATTTTAGTTTTTTTTTAATATTCATGATTAATTTTATATGCATTAAAACATATTTTGTTTTGGTTTTATGAAAAGGGTTTATTTCTTATAATTGCCATGCAACCTTTACCATGGAATTCTAGATTATCTCAAGTATTACTATTTTGCACTATATCTCAACTTGTCAGCATTTTTTAATAATATGCAAGCAGTAAATGATAGCTTCTGTGGATGAACAAATATGGATGTCAAGTTCTAAACCAAAATCAGATTGAGATAGTATCCTATTTTCTTTTTATCATTAATTTTGCTGATTTTTTTAAACTTTAATTGAATTTTTTATTAAAATTTATGTTTCTTATATATTTCTTATATATATATATTTTGAAATAGAGCCTGATTGTTATGAATTTGTATTTTAATAAGAATTTAAGGTTGATCTTTACATTATGGTAACTTGGCGATTTTTTGGTGAAAATTTGGCAACCAACTCTCCTACAGCAACCCTCTATTTTTTTTTCCCCACTGCCATTTTGTCTTCACGAAGTAAAGACATGTTTCTTTTCTTTTTATCTACTGAACACTTCTTCCAACAATCTACTAGCCGAATTACACTTATGCTAGAAATTTTATCAAACAAAACTGCTTAATCATGACAAATATTCACTGCAAAATTGGGTAAAAGTGCACAATACCATACTCCTTACGCGTTTTTCAAAATAACACATACACATAAACCATGTACACGCCGACTTATTTTTACTTAAAAAAAATTCCAGAATTGCACAAAAATGGCATTGCGCACACTCTTCACTATATCCATGTACACTGCTTTTTTCTCATAAATTAGAAAATTTCACGAAAATACATGACAATTTTCTCAATCTTTAAACCCGGTAAAAAGAACATATATGAAATTACCTGATCGCGAAAAAGTATTTACCCTTTCCAAATATGAACATTTCCACATATAAAATAAATAAAATATCCAAAAACTTTTACCTCTAAATCATCTATTACATTATAAACCGTCACCAACGAATTCATACTGCAACCATTACAAATACTTAGTGCCAGGTATTTAAATTATTTCCATGCACGTTTACTTCAACTAAAACGTATACCAAATTCCTACAAACATAAAATTCACAAAATAACTATCATTTCATTAAGATATAATTAAATTAAAAAACACTACTTAAAATATAAATGAGCACATACATTAAATTAATAAGAATTACCTTACAATCCTAATTACTTTAAACTAAGTCATTGCTAATAACAATTTTCCCAATAATACCAAATTCCTTTCCACCTTACATTTAGAACAATGCATAAAAATAATATCCTCAAATAATTAAAAATACTAACTTACCTAATGTTCTTCAGAATCTTGATTACGTGTCCGATAAGCTCTTCTTCTTTCTGTTTCAGGATCTTTAAAATCATACTTATATTTCACAGCAAGGTACCAGGTAAAATAAATAACTTAATAAAACATCTTTATTTCTATCTCACACAACCTTAAACAAACATTTATTACTACCCTTTTCAATACCACTAAATACCCATTTCGAATTCACTTTAGTTACAGCCATGGTATCCAAAAATTAACCAACACTGTTTCACACAACACAGAATAAAGCCAAATACAAAATTTCCAGATTTTTTCCCGATTCCCCCCCCTTTCCGATTAAAGAACCGTAATTCGTCCATTAATATCACATGACATATCCCATGATCTCTCATTTCCCTCACACAAAATAATGCGTAATCGGAACTGAGTACTGCTCACATTATTACCAAAGTCCCAGGTAGTAACCTTTATCGCCTCCAAAATGTCGCCAAACTACCAGTTACCATATTGTAAAGATCAACCGAATTTAAATTTTTCTCTTTGCCTTTTCTATTTAAAAATTTATTTGCTTCATGCAAGATAAATACATAACTGAAATAGCATTTATTTTTTAGCTGTAACTTATTATCAAAATCTATTATATTATTATCAAAAGTTAAATTCATTTGCCAGATATTAAATTATACTGTGGCTTTTACATGAACAGGGCCTTAAGTATTATTATCACCATTTATTACTTTTGTGCATCAAAGAAATTGCATTTGTTTGATAAAATTGAGTTCATACGTATTAAATCAAGTTTATCAGTGTAAAGAAAAAAAGAAAAAGGCTGTTTAGGTGGTGGACTATTTTATTCAGGACAATTCGTTCCATGTTTTTAATGTAAGAAATGCTTCTATGTAAATAGATCTATAGAAGATTACTCCTATAATTTTGTATTGTCATATCATCGGTATGTATGTATGTAATTCAGATGAGCTGAGTATTCTGCTGTCGCTCCAAATTGCAAACTACCATTTGCAATTTGGTAAAAAATCTTTTCTGTAAAAATTCTGACAAATCTTTTCTGTAAAAATTGTCAACCAGTTTTTATAGTCCAGAAGTTGACTTAATGATATGAATAATTAAAAATATTTACAGGCATTATACTGTGACTATGTAAATTTTAAATATGACTTGTTAGAAGATGGTAATAAATTTTAAAAAAATCTTGTCCCACCTGTGGCCAAGTGGTTAAGAATGCTGAATACTGGTAGTTCGAACTGGTTTGGGTTCGAACTACTGGCTGCATGATTGGTTTTTGTCATATGTGACTTAAGAGCAAATTTCCTTCAAGTCTTCTGCAGAAGCATCCCTCCTTTCAGGCAGATAGCTGCCATAGCTTTGTCATATTCTAATAATCAAACCTAAAAAAAATATCACCATGTTGAAAAATTTTTCTGTAACCAAATCGATTTTCAAGCCTGTACTTATCATACTATTTCAAAGTATGTAATTTAGACAATGTCTTAGAAGTCCTATGTATTATGTATTCTTTGTGGTAATAAATAAACTATTAAACACTAACTAACTAAACACTTTTCAGTTTTAGCTTTTGATTTCTATTTTGGAATACCAAAAGTATAAAATAATTATGAATGATCACAGGCAGCCATCTACTTTTACATGTATCCTGAAAATATGTGTGAATGTTGAATCTTGAAAGTTAGGGATATAAAATAACATTAAAAATAGTATTTTAAAATATTTATCTTTAATAATATTTATTTAAAATTGTGTATAATTAACTTAATGAGGTGTGTTTAAGCACTTTCAAGTGTTTTTATAAACTTGCAAGAGATAGTTAAGTATTACCCCCCTCTTTTTTTTTTTTTTTTTTTCCATGTGAACAATTCCATAATGAGCTGTGTCTTTCTCAGTCACCATACATAGAGATATATGTTCTCCACTGGGATCATATTCTTCACTGATAGTCAAAAATTATCAAGATGCATGAAAGCTTCATTCATATTTTTTATTTTCAAAGTCTTGACATAAACATAGCTATCACTGTTTAGTTCATGGGCTATGTGAGGCATGTAGTATTGGAAGCAAGAAACACAACATTTGATTTCTGGTTATGAATTCCATAGAGATTTTGGGTGCCCTGGAGGATTGTCTAAAGTTATAATGTTTTCTTTAAATATCAATGCGGTGACCCAGGCCTTTTTTATTTGATTTGCAAATGCCTGGAAGTAGTTCTTTTATCTTTCTCTTTCAATTCTGTGGGATTTTCTGTTTTAGTTTTTATTTCATAATCTAGCATTAGCATTAATTTTCAATCACCAGCTAAGTTTCTATTAACCTTCCAGAAGGCGCGTATGCACAAAATTTATGACAAATTCAGTTTTTAATGTGTATTTTTCGCATATCAAAGCTGAGGTGTCTGAAGGTCATTTCTATTCCTCCTTTCTACCTTCCCCACATCATGGAATGTGCCAACAGGAAGTTATTTGACTTTTTTTTAAATTGGGCTTTTGTGCTAGGTGGCAGCTTTTTCATAAAAGTTACGACACGCGTGTGGTCGTGTTTCAAAGTTCGAAAAATGTATTTTTTCTCAAATGCTTTGTAATTTTATGTTATTAATTGCAGTGTATTATTTTAATGTATTACATTTGGCTCTGTAAATTTTATATCGATTTTCATGGCAAAACAAATATGTGCAACCAGCTGATTTAGCTCAGATTCTTCAAGAATTATCTGATGAAGAAAAGGAACACAAGGACACAGATGGGAGAACAGTAGTGATTTCCATTCCTTATTTTCTTTTTTTTTTTTCTATTTCTTAGAAATAAATAAAAACATTATAGTTTAAAGTGTTTTTGTAAACAGTAAGAAGTAAATTTCCTTGCAGAAGTAATGCTAAACTTACTTTTTTTCCTATCAAGGTGTTTTCCGTTTTTATTGTCTATACTTGTCTTCGATGAATATTAAAATTAGCTTCGATTTTAAAATATAATTATTAAATAATAAATTAAAAATTTCCTATAAGGAATCATTGCATTTCTGTCTCATTAACATAAGAACTTAAAAATAATTTACTTATATTTGAATGTGATATCATTTGTATTTTGCAATAATAAGATTAATATTTTATTTTTTAACAAATTTATGATCAATATTCACTCATTTCTGTCATTTTTCGTGCCAAAAACGGTAAAATAACGGATGTTGTAGAAAATACGATGTGCGCGTGCTCGTGTAAAATTGCCAAGCGCACGTGCTGGAAGATTAAGAAGCTATGCCAGTTGGTTTTCAGAAAATGTTTTCATGAGCAGCTAATTTTTCCTTTGATAAAAATGTAGGATTAGGTGATATTTTCCAAAATAAAACATGGAAAAAAAATAAAAAGTAAGAGCAACTGAAAGGAGAGGAGCAAAAGCAAATAATTTTTAAATATTGACGAAAATCTTAAAAAATAAAAATGAATTTTAAAAAATGTGTGAAATAGTGAATTGTGCAAAAGTTCGAGAACTGCTTGTATTTTTATAAATTTTGTTCATAAAAATGAAGATTTTTGATACTCGGTTTAACTACCTTAGTAGATGTTGCTGCGGCAACTATGTACAAAACAAGTTTTGGTACAACTCTGATAAACGCCCTAATTTCACCAAATGTGGCGATATGTGTTTTGCGCTGGTTTTTGGCGCGATTGCGTGTTGTATGGCAACCATGTTGACGTTGAAAAATCTTTTGGTGGAGTAGTTAAATTGCTAGTTGGTTTGTGTCGCGTGTGTTTTTGAAATAGCCTATGTTGCGATGAAAGACGTGGTGGGAAGGTTTCAGCCACATATTTTAGATTGTGTGCAGAGTAAATTTAGTATGAAAAGGTATGATGTTGAAGTTGTTAACGAGTCTTTTGTTCACGGATGTATTTATGGGGATCGTAGTGTATTTTTGGTATTTCTGTGGGAGTCGGGACTTTTAAAACAGAGTTTGACATGTCCGAAATGCGGAGCTGATATGAGAACTCGGACGAAAAATGTTGTTTCTGATAGACTTGTGCGGGTTTGCAGTAAAATTGTTGCTAATAAAGAATGTGGGTGTCAGCGGAGTTTAAGGTTTGGATCTTGGTTTTCGTGTAGCAAGTTAATGTTGGAGGAAGTTTTTATTGTTACTTTCGAAATTTTGAATCGTAGGAAAGCATGTGATATAGCAAAATCGTGGAAGTTTTCTTCACAGACGTTGTGTGACTGGCGAAATTTTATTAACGAATGTATTCGGACTTTGTATGCTCTGTATCTGAGAAGATAGGGGGAAAGATATTTCTGCTTTTAAACATTATGGTAAGTGCATCTTATTTTATTGTTTTTATTTTGTAGAATGTTATATTCATTGTTTTTTGTATGAATTTTTGTTTTTATTGTTGTTTTTTGAATTGTCTGAAATGTATTTTAGTTTATTTTCTTGATTTGTTTTTAGTGTAGATTGTGCAATTTGTAGATGTTTTTTAAAGTTGAAACAGAACGCTGTGTACATGGTATTCTTTGAAATTTATTGTTGTTATGTTAATTTATTAAAGCGAGGTGTGCGTAGTTCATAGATTCGTTCATTGCCTACAGTGTGCCATTCTTAGATGTTTTTTGAAGTTAAAACATGTCGCTGTGTACATGGATTCTTGTCAAATATTTTTGGTTAGAAACTTTATGTTTTTGCTATCTAAATTTTTTGTTTTTGTTTCGGATTTTTAGCTTAAATCGTGTGTTCAAAACGTAGTTTTTGCATGTGCGAAAACCGTGTTTTTGGAGACATTTTAGGCTTAAAGTTCGAAATGTAGACAAAAAATTTAGATAGTAATATGGCAGCGTGAAGTTTCTCGCCAAAAATATTTGGCGACTTGAGGGTGCATATCAGAGTAGTTCCCAATTTTTCAACTTTAATGAACAGCATTACCATTTTCATATTCATTCTTTTTATTATATTCCAGATTTGAGTAGTTTTTATTGACAAATTTTGGTATATTTTTTAAAATACTATGTGATTTACCTGCAGTGGAAGAGATTGCAGTAAAATTTCTGCAGGAATCCAGTATTTTTCCATTAAATTACTAAAGGGAGTATTTAAAAGTAATTGCCACATAATTTTCACCAAAATAAAACAAAAGTAATAATAATTTTAAAAAAATTGCTTGTAAGTTGTCATGACGTGATGACCACGCATGCACAGTTTAGCCGAACGGCCTGCAACGCCTCTCTCTCATGAGACTTACTAGAAAAGAGTAGTTAGTAGGTAGTAGTGAAGTAACGAAGGAAACGTGTTGTGTGTCAGTACGAAGTATTACTTGTGTGTTACTCGTTTGTACTTATTATTTTTATTTGTGTGTTAATAAAGTGTTGTGCCGTTAAAATGGCTGTTTTATGCAACGCACACAATACGATACGTCTACGGTAGGAAGGAAATACATATCCAGAAGCTACACGCCCAAGAAAAAGAAGGATATGACAGTGGTGTCAGAAGTGGGATATGTCATTCTGCAAAGTTCACGGATAAATGCGTAAGTGAGTCTTCAGAAAGGTAAGAAATTTGTTCAATTTATTTTGTGGTAAAGTGGAATTCAAGGTTACAAAAATGGCTGAAGAGCTAACGAAATCTAAGAAAGAACGGAAAGTTATGCGTTCAGCCATTACTAAAGTAACAAATGCTATTGAATCATTAATTGCAGCCGGTAACCTTGAAGACCTTGAAGAATCACTGGAAAGTTTAAAAGTAAAAGCTATTTCTTTGAAAGCGTTAGACGAAAAAATTAAAACTTTGACTGATGTTAATGACATTGAAACCGAAATCGAAAGTGCCTTGGAATACGAAGAAAAAATTTCGAAATGGAGCTTCAGAGGCACAAAATTATTGAAAGAAAAAAGAAATAGCAATAATTCGCTAGTTTTTAATGGTTCTTCTAATGATAGTAACAATTTATCTATTTCTGGGGTCGATAAAAGTTCTGATTATAATGTTAAATTGCTGAAGATTATGATTGATAAATTTTATGGAAATGCTGAAATGTGGCAGACATTTTACAATTCTTTTGATACGGCAATAAATCAAAACGTAAAACTATCTAAAGTAGATAAGTTTAATTACTTGCTTAGCCTGTTAGGCGGTGCAGCTTTAAAAACGATAGAAGGCTTTTCTTTATCTCCAGAAAACTACGACGAAGCTTTTAAAATTCTCAAAGATAGGTATGGTCGAAAAGATCTCCTTATTAATTCTTACATGCATAAACTTTTAAATTTACGGCCTGTCCGAAGTTCTAATGACATTAATTCTTTGAGGGAATTATATGATACCTGCAACGTACAAATAAGGTCACTAAATTCGATAGGGGTCAAGACCGAATCGTATGGAAAGTTACTGTACCCTTTGTTAATGAAATGCATACCTCAGGATATAACGCTTGATTTTGCTCGTCAAAACGCAGATGAGGAAACTTTTAATTTCGACAACCTCATGAAATTTCTAAAACGGGAAATTGAAAGTCGCGAACGAACTTCATTAAATCTATTTTATTCTAAGAGTCACGCTAATTCTCTTGGAAGGCATTCACAACCAAATGAAAAGCGAAACAACTTCCACACTCGGAATTCATTCAACGCCAACAAATTTGGCGCCCGCTATTCCCCTAATGTAAGCAAAATTGCAGTTGTTCGAACTTTCCCTTGCTTATTCTGCGAAAGCGAAAATCATGCTTCGGAAAAATGCGTTATGTCTCCGGAAGAAAGGAAAAAGAGTTTAAGGGCTTCTAATCGGTGCTTTCTTTGTTTCGAAAGGAATTGTAGAATAAAAATTTGCCCTTCTCAATTAAAATGTTCAAAATGTAATTCTAAGTATCATAATATATTGTTGCATGAAGATAAGGAAAGGGTTGCTAAAGAAGAAATTAAGAATAATTCTAACGCCGTAACTGCAAAGATTTCTTCTAAATATTTTACTGCGAATCAAGAGGTTAAAGAATTAATAGATGACTTGCCAACCGTTAAACTTATATGTGATGGTAAATTAATTAATGCAATAGCAGATACAGGCACGCAATTGACCGTTGTCAAGACCGATATTGTACCAGAAAAATACCGTACGCCACATGGAAGTGTTATCCTCACGTCAGCTTTCGGACAAGCTTTAAAAGCTCCTCTCATTAACCTACCTTTAGTAATATATTCTGAAAATGATAAGTTTATGTCACCTATTTTTATAACATGTGCAATGGTGGATAAGTTATGTAATGATTTACTCTTGTCGTTAAGTGCTTTTAATGAGTTAAGGGGAGATGATAAAAGAAAGTTTAATTTTGAATGTAAAAATGTAAACATTGCTACTGATAGTTTCGGTGAAATGCCTTTTCATGAAACTGAAAATTTTGACGAAATACTTAACCATGATAGGGAAAACCTAATTAATGAAAAATGTAATGAAACTGTTAAGAAGATAATAGAATGTTGTGCTCTTGTATATGAAGATACAGGTAAGGATGATTCCAAAGGTAGCACGGGACGCGATCAATGTGCTTCGGATTCAGAACTGTTTCGAGTGCAACAAATGAATGACCCATCTTTAAAAACATGCTGGCAAAATGTTAAGAACGGAAGTAATAACTTTACTGTTATTGACAACTTTTTGTATCATAAAGATAAAGTTCTAGGAGAAAGAGTTTACCAGTTAGTCTTTCCTAAAGAAAGAAGAAAACAAATTTTGGACTTAGCTCATTCTAGCTTATAGGGAAGCCACCTGCGAAACAAGAAGACAGCCGAACGTTTGAGATATTCGTTCTATTGGCCGGAAATCAAGAAAGATGTAAATGAATACTGCAGTGCTTGTACTTCTTGTCAACTTCAAGCGAAAAAGCGTCCCTTTGATGAAGTTCCGATTACGCCAGTAACACGTCCTAAAGAACCATTCCAGGTAATTAATGTGGATATCCTAGGACCTGTAGAGCCAAGCTGTAGAGGTTACAAATATGTTCTGTGTGCTGTTGATCAATATACAAGGTGGCCCGAAGCGGTGCCTTTGAAGAATTTGAATGCCAAAGCAACATGCGATGCATTGTTGCAAATCTTTTCATGCACAGGAATTCCTCAAATTGTTGCTTCAGATCAAGGAACTAATTTTACTGCTTCGTTGACCCAAGAGTTTTTGAAAAGGATCGGATCGTCCCCAAGGTTCTTGACTCCTTATCATCCAAGTTCAAATGGCCTGGTAGAAAGATTTAATGCTGTTTTAAAGGGAATGATACATCATACCGTTAGAGAACATTCGAAAGATTGGGAGAAACATCTACCGTATTTACTTTGGGCCTACCGAGAAGTTCCTAATGCTACGACTGGTGTTAGTCCGTTCCAAATGCTTTATGGAAGACGTCCTAATGGCCCGATGTCTATTTTGAAATCGTCATGGACTAATGAAACTCTTGTTCCTCATGGACAGTTAAGTTCAGTTACCGATTATCTGAATGATTTGAAGACAAAATTGGAAAAAGCTGCTGAATACGCAGGACTTACAGATGTTGGAAAGCAACAAGCTTATGCATTCTACCGTAACCGAAAGACTCGTCATAAAGAATTCAAGGAAGGTGACAGGGTTATAGTTTTAATCCCTGATAGCCAAAACAAAGTTTATGCCAGATGGACGGGATCTGCTACGATCATCAAAAAGCATACTGATTATAGTTACATAGTACAAATGCCTGACAATTCATCGAAGCACGTTCACGCAAACAAGATACGAGAGTTCAATACCGCTGTGAATAATGTCGGTGTGATATATGATACAGATATTGATTTCGGCGAAGTTGAAAACGTTCCAAGAATTGTTCCACGGAGAGCAAAAGAACACTATTCTAATGAGGAATGTGATTTTACACACCTTGAACCGCATAAGAAGAAAGAACTTATGGAAATTTTAAGAAGGCATAAGAACCTGAGAACTGGTATTCCGAAAATCGCCAATGTGGGAGAACACAGCATCAAACTGAAACCTGGCAGTATGCCAGGAAAGCAGAAACCGTATCGAATACCTGAAGTTCTAAGAAATGAAGCTGATCGTCAAATAGATAAGCTTTTACAGCTAAAGCTAATAGTTGAATCAGAAAGTGAATATGTGCATCCAGTAGTTTATGTGTCAACAAAATATAACGGTAACATGTGTAGACTAAAAGACCATGCTGAGTTTATTGATGACGTGACTTAAAATGACATGATAATATTCCCCAGTGAGTGGAGCATGACTAACGTTATGAACTATGAACTATAAGACAGTTTGACTGTTTAGTTTGATTTTTTTTTAGCTAAAATGCTAAATTTTTTTTCTAACGTTATGTAATAGGTTTAAAGATTTAGCTAGAGTTTGCTAAAGTATTATGTTTAATGTTAATGATTGATTTGTATTGTCTCGTTTATATGATAACTGCTTATATGATTATGATTATGTGAAGGATTTAAGTTTGAAAAGTTAATTGAATGCTACATCCTTTTAAATGAATAGGATTACTGAATTTATGTTGAAGTAATTTTAATTTAAAATGGTAAGAATTGGTTAATTAAGTTTTCGAAAATTTCATGAATGTTATTTTATTTTGTTTCAAGAAATGTTTATATATGTGAATTTGACAGGTCATTGAAAGACGCAATCAAATCTTTTCGAGGAGGGGTGTCATGACGTGATGACCACGCATGCGCAGTTCAGCCGAATGGCCTGCAACGCCTCTCTCTCATGAGACTTACTAGAAAAGAGTAGTTAGTAGGTAGTAACGAAGGAAACGTGTTGTATGTCAGTACGAAGTATTACTTGTGTGTTACTCGTTTGTACTTATTATTTTTATTTGTGTGTTAATAAAGTGTTGTGCCGTTAAAATGGCTGTTTTATGCAACGCACACAATACGATACGTCTACGGTAGGAAGGAAATACATATCCAGAAGCTACACGCCCAAGAAAAAGAAGGATATGACATAAGTTTTGATTATCTTCAAGATAAAATCGAATGAAAACATGAAATGTGGGTACTTACACTATGTAGTGGTCGAGTTGTGTATATGTATATATATGTTACGGTGAAACACCGAAATCTGGAAAATGTTGACTTTCACCTGTGAATGTCAACATTCACATAGTCGCTTGGTGTATGTCCAAAATATTTTCCAAATACTCTTATTTCTGACTTACACCGGTGAATGTCGACATTCACCATGTACGAGGGCTATCCAGAAAGTAGATTACGTTTTGGAATAAAAAAATAAACAAAGTATAGGAAACAAATTTTATTATATACAGATGAAAGCCACACTCAAATACTACTTTTCTACATAGTCACCATACAAATTAAGGCATTTATCGTAGCGATGTACGAGCTTGGAAATTCCTTCGTCGAAAAATTCGGCCGCCTGCGCCTTCAACCACTTCGTTACCTCTTCTTGCAGCTGTGCGTCGTCATCAAAACGCTGCATAGCCAGCCACTTCTTCATTGCTGGGAATAGGTGGAAGTCGCTCGGTGCCAGGTCGGGACTGTACGGCGAATGAGGAAACAACTCCCACTTGAAAGATTCAAGAACTTTACGAGTGACATTTGCCGTGTGGGGCCGGGCGTTGTCGTGAATCAACAAGATCTTAGAGCTCAACATTCCTCTGCGCTTGTTTTGAATTGCTCTTCTGAGTTTTTGGAGAGTTTGGCAATACCTTTGAGAGTTTATTGTAGTGCCTCTTTCCAGGAAGTTCACCAAAATTACACCTTTTCTGTCCCAAAAAACAGTCGCCATCATCTTCCTTGCAGACATTGTTTGCATGCATTTCTTGGGTTTTTGGGGAGAACTTGTGTGCCCCCACTGCATTGATTGCAATTTCGTTTCACAGTTCACATGTTTCACCCATGTTTCGTCACCAGTAACGATGCGATCGAGTAAAGAGTCACCATCCTTATGGTAAGCGTCCAAAAAGTTCAACGCTGCAGCCATTCGCTGATTTTTGTGGTCCTCTGTCAAGATTTTTGGAATCCATCTTGCACAAAACTTGTGGTAACCAAGCTTTTCGCTGATGATTTCGTGCAACAAACTTCGCGAAATTTGTGGAAAACTCAAAGAAAGTTCCGTTATTGTGAAATTTCGATTTTCACGGACTTTAGCATCGACTTTTTCGAGAAGTTCGGCGGTCACTATGCTGGGTCTCCCACTTCGATCTTCGTCGTGAACATTGGTTCGGCCATTTTGAAATCTTATGACCCACTGACGCACTCCACCTTCAGTGATAATGTTGTCCCCATACACTTCACGAAGCTGCCGATAGATTTCTATCGGTTTACAGTTTTTTGCAGTCAGAAACCTTATTACTGAGCGCACCTCGCAGCTCGCGGGATTTTCAATTAACGCAGACATTTCAAACCATCACAGTATCTGAACGGAGCACAGCACGAACCTCTCACTAGCACGGCTAGATGCAGACTGAGCTGCGCAACGCTCTGACCCCAAGATGGCCGCGGTAGCCCCGCCCCTAGCGGACACAGACGGAAACGTAATCTACTTCCTGGATGGCCCTCGTACTAATGGTGAATGTTGAACATATAAGAATATTATATTTCCTTCTCCGTAATTCATTCACGAAAAAACTCTCTTGAGACTCAGAATAAGAACTTAAGAATATAAGAACTTAAAACACACAGCACATTCAAAATGAGAAAGGAAAATAATAGAAGTTATAAACTTACCAAATTATGTGATTCAAACCTTATTTATTGCAACAACTTAAACTATTATGACACTTTGAATTGCACAAGAGGCCCTTGCTTTTACAACTGCATTTATTTGTGGAACACTTCCTTTTGGAATGGCAGCATGTACATATACTCCTCTCTTTTCGACCTACACCAGAGCATATCTGTCATTGTCGACATACACCGATGAGGGTCCGAATGTACAAGAATGTAAAGAAATATTCGATCTTTCACCAACGTATTTGGTGAATGTTGACATTCTCCAGTGAAAGTTGACATTCTCCTATTTTGGTCTTTCATGGTAACATATACACAACTCAGCCACCTTGGTGTAACCTGATGATTTTTTGCAGATGAAGAGGTGAAAGTTACTTATCAGGTGCGAATTGTTGGTTTTCACAACTTTTTTAAGATTACCAAACTATCGATAGTTATTTATAAGTTGGCAAACATTATCAACATATGAAAAGGAAACATATTTTGATAATTTAAAAAACAAATTTTAATTCATAAGCAAGTATTAAGTGATACCTAAAAAAATTAATTTTCCCCCAAATCTTTCTGTATTTCTTTTTTGCACTGCTGTTCTCTCCAAGTACACATCAATCTGTGTACTCTTAAAAAAAACAGATAATTTCAATATCTACCAAACGCATCTCTTCATTGTTCGTTTGAGAGATTTCGTGTCAAAATTCTGTCTTGAAATTTTATTACAGTTTCTGCCATCTCTGGCAAATTACACAAGCACGCTTTAAAATTAAGCCATAAAGTACGTTTTTTTTTTTTTTTTTTTTTAACC
This sequence comes from Stegodyphus dumicola, assembly GCF_044657685.1. Lineage (NCBI taxonomy): Eukaryota > Metazoa > Arthropoda > Arachnida > Araneae > Eresidae > Stegodyphus > Stegodyphus dumicola. The sequence goes on along the minus strand of NC_140777.1, from coordinate 111,755,619 downwards.
CATTCAAATGCAACAGAATTAAGTCGTGCAGAAATGGCAGCGTAACTTGACTGAAGGATTGTCATTAGCATAATTGCCTGAAGAATCGTTATGCACATGGTTGCCATAGTTTGGCATATACTGAAAATCTGCCAGTTTCTACTAAGATGGCTGTGAGTGCCAAAATATGTATGTAGTAGGTAATTTTTTTTTCCAATTATGAGTAATCATTTTCTTCTGTTTTGGTTGTGTTGTTACATCAGTAATATATTTTTTCTAGATTTTGAAAATTCTTACTACCCTTTTTTTTGGGTGCAATTCTAATGTTGGGACTATACAAAAACGCAATGAAAGTATGTGCCCAAAAGCTCCAAATCCAAACTCGTTCATTTATCGTAAACTGGGCATAAATTTAGATTTTTCAAAATGCGCATGAATTTAGACTGCATAAATTTAGATAGCTCTAGATTTTTAAGTTGCCATTAAAATACTGGTTTAATTTTTTGATTATACTGTGGATCATGCAATTTGAGAATTATCCAAGAGTCAAAAGTCTGGAATAGAATTTTTTCAAGCTCCTTCCTTTCATCCATGTGTTTGGTTCATCTAGTTTTGGTGTCAAGTTTTGGTGTCAGGAGATAACATCTGTTGAATTTTGTGAAACTTCAAGTACAGATGAAACACAGTACAACTGTAGATTGGAATGGTTACTTGCATGGTGTGTGTTCCACAGCTTTAATACCTCAGCCTACTTTGATTCGGATGTGACAAAAGTATTGCAGTAGACAGGAACCTTTTCACTTGAAGAATGAACAGTGTTGGCATATTTTCCCACTGGAGTGGGTTTTTGGCAGATGATGCAGAGAATCAAATGAATGTTCTTTTAGTCATTGTTCTAAATCAAACGATGAAAACTTTATTAGACGTTATAAAGAAAAATGTGGCAGCAGGAAGCATTATTTATACAGTATAAAGTTTGTAATTCGGATGTCCATTATCCGGAATGATCTATAATCCGTACCTCAAAGCCACAAACTTTTTCTTTTTGTATGCTTTACACATGCGCGTTTAATACTATGCATGCATGTTTAATGTTACACATGCATGTTTAATATTTAGGCATGCACGTTTAGCACAAAAAACGAAGCAAATTAAACAACTTACATTGAAAGAAATGTTTAATAAAGTAAATAAGTATTAAGCTTTTTTTTGTAAATTTTGATACTCTTTAGATTATAATTGCTCTTTATTTCATAATTACGGTTTCATATTTTTAATTGTATAATTTGTGCATGCCATCTTATCAGATTTAAGTTATCAGATGATCTATAATCCGGAAAAACCCTTAATCGGGAATCGCCGAAGTCCCGACGAGTCCGGATTACCGTCTTTGTACTGTACTAATTGCTGGAAAGCACATAAGTTTGATGCATTATGAGATGCTGCCTTTGAGCATTTTACTTTCAACTGCGAATATAATTTCACTAACCCTGAAGTTGATGTCGTACACAAATGATAGAGCAGTTGAGGGGGAGTGCTAAAGGGTGTAATTGTTGAATAATGAAAATTTGGGTATTGTTGAATATACTTTTTTTTTTAACTTGAAACTTTGACTCAACTTAACACGGGGTGCCGAACACACTAACTCAAAAATATATATTCATATGAACATTCATATACCATATCGACATTTTTATAAACAATCGTATAGTGGTACAGGGAATATATATTCATATGAACATTCATATATCATATCGACATTCTTATAAACAATCGTATTGTGATACAGGGTTCGTAGCGGTCCTTACAAGTGCTTATAAGTCCTTATATTTGAAAATAAAATATAAAGGCCCTTATAGGTGCTTACTTTTTCTTTAAAACCCTTATTTTTTGTTTTTAGTGCTTATTTCTTGCTTTTAGTGCTTTTTTTTTAATCCTTTGTTTTTAATGAACGCGCATTTTTTCCCCGTACCAAAGCCGAAACTAAATAAACAACTTTTCTTCCTTATATGCAATGTCAGATGGTGAATCATACTCCCGAAAATTACTTTCCCCCCTTCCTCTGCATTAACGTAACCTATGGTACGTGCGAGAGTACAGACAGGTGCATGTCGTTCTATTGGCCAAAGAATTGCGAAAACGTAGAAAATTTCGGTACATTCGGTATTCTTTTTCTCCCAACCAAATACTACACACGTTTGAATTTCTACCAAGATTTTAATAATTTGCATTCTTGTTCCGCGTAGTCAGTTCATATTCGTGTTTATGATGATCGTTATACTTATATTATGAGCATATGTATGAATATTTATAATAATATAGTTGCAGTAACTGCTGAAGTATAGATAAACTTCCAAAAATGGGTGTGTTTTTACACAGATTAGCTTTTTAAGAAATAATATTCGGAATGGCTTAAATAAAAGGAAAGTAATGGAATAGTCAAAATAATTTCATTTTCTTTTCCAATACATTATACAGTACGGAGGTTGGGAGTTTCTCCGCAAAATCTCTAATATTGAAGCAGCGGATTTTTTTTTGTCACTGTCCAATCTGGATTGAATAGGACTTTCTTTTAAGTTTTTGCGGTCTACCCAACCCAAGCGAAGATTGAGTCTATTCCGGAAATTTAATACAGTCTGTTGAAAATTAAAATCAGAAACACCCCAGATTAGTAAGTCTCTTTCTTTTCCTTTATTTAGTTCTTTTTCTCCGAATATCATACCGGCAGGTGTTGATTCCGATTGCGTAATATCACATATGGAAGAATTACGCCGCACGTATTGCGCAATAACGTTTGCGGTATTTTGCATTGATAATTAATTTTAATGTTCAGTCTGAGATTTGTTTATGAACACTTGAAAGAGTTTTACTGTGCTTTCTAAGCAGAATATTTCTCAGTTCCGTTGGTTTTTATATGATGCACATATCGAAATGTCAAAATCATTTATTTAGCCTAAATTTAAATCTAAAGAACGGCTACAATCTCCCCCACTGCTCTTTTTCCAGTTACTATCCGGAATATTCGGGAATTTCCGAGTATGCGGGTTAGTTAAGCTTTTACTGTTAAAGGATGACTGCATGAAGCAATTTCCTGTCTTCTGATTTCAGAAATGTGCCTCTTTTTTACTTATATTACTTTGTTTGGGAAATATGTTAAGGGAAAACTGTTATGCAATGAAAATTTAGAAAATGTTCAGAATTTTGATTTAAGTTAAATTATTTAAATATTAATACGAGTGGAAAAATAAATTGTATTTATTATTAGGTGCCAAACGAATACAATTAATATGGCTTATTATTATTTATTTTCTGTATTTTCAACTGAAATATCATCATTAAATTTTGTAATATAGTTTAGTTCTGCATAGTTTTTTTTCCTCTCATTGTAAACTAATTCTGTAAATTGAACTGTCATTTAAAATTTAAAAAAAAAAAAAAAAAAAAAGTTAATTGTTTTCCATTGTTGAGGTAATGCTCATTCTCTTAATAAATATTGCATTGCTCATATTTTAAATTACAAGTCTAATTTTTCTTTTAAGGTTATGCAGTTGTGTATAATGTAATTAGACAGGTGCTTATTTTTTCTTAAAATGTGCTTGAAAAGTGCTTATAGGTGCTTATTTTTTTAACTAAAATGTGGCTATGAACCCTGTGGTAGTAGAATTTAACTTTTAGGTTTGCATTGTGAGTAACCTATGCAAAAGGAAATATCAATAACCTTAAATTCAAGTAAACTCCATGTTTCTTAAAAGCCTCCCAGCTCAAAAAAAAAAAAAAAAAAAAAAAAAAAATGGAGGGACATGACAGACCACAATAAATTATACACAAATACAATTAAATTTTAAACACACATTTATTAAATTCTAGAATATTGTTATATTACTAAATAATGGATAACTGATCAGTAATCCTACCACATACTTTTACTATGAAAAGTAACACATAATGTCACACGCAATTACAGCTTACAAAAATTAAGATTAATATTATCAAATCCTACTGCATCATAAGAATAACACCAGTATTTCTCTCATTTCATCTTCTAACTTTAAGTATTTATTCTCTTTAAGAACACTGATAATTTCCACATCGATTAATTAATTTAAGTAATTGCTCAAATTTCAACAAACATTCAAATGACGACTCTTGCTTGAGTATTAAGATAATTATTAAAGTAAAACAAATAAAAAAAAAAACAAGTCACTCATGGGGTGAAGTCAGAAATCGCACACTCCCTTTACTCTGGAATACCTTTGTAAACTGATTAATAAGGTGATTTGACAGCTCCACAGATTGTCCAGCATCCAAAGTTTACTTGAGCACCACATTATTCCTGCTGTCCTTTATTCACAAAGTCACCATTAATGGAGACAGACAGATCATACGAATTTTAAAGATGTCTTGGTTGAAACACCACTGAAGCTGTCCTTACAATTAATAAATTCCAGAGATGGAAGAATGGAAAAAGATTGATGCAGCTGACACAGGCAGAATAAACAGCATCACGCACTTTAGACGGATCCCATACGACTCTCTTTCGTTCTGGAAGCCCCGAAACCCACCAAAAACGTAAAGCACCTTTGGAACAAAATCTAATTAGGAAGTCAAAGTCGCTAAAAACAGGAATACTGTATCAGGATCCCCACGAGAATCTGCATTACAATTCTTGGAACAAGAGAATCGAAATTCTATTCTGAGCACTACGCCTTATGCCAATGCAAATTCTCACCAGCTAAACGCCGAGAGAAAATCATATCCGCTGCTCGCTGGTTCACGCGGCCTGCAGCAAGGAAAGGCCGCAACAGAGCAAACATCCCGATCTTTTTTTTTTTCTTTCAGCTTAAGTTCACATCGCAGGTGTCAAATCAGACTCCAAATCCGACGCAATAGCCGGCGCTCGCGAGAGCAAGACCCGCAGGGGTCAAGCCCCACTCCTTTCTCCTCTTACTCCTCGCTTCAAAATCAGAATAATCAGGAATAATTGAACTCTAGCCTGGTGCAAGCACCCAGGAAATCTCGGTTTCTCCGCCTCTGTGAGTTCATAGGCTTTCAAAAATCGTAAAATTAAAATCACACCAATTCCAGAATTTTACGTTATCTAAACTCAGAAAATGACACACCCATCACGAATCAAACACCAGAAAATCTGACAATGCAGTCCGAAAAACATCTGTACACACAACATGAGAAAAAAAAAATGGACCCCCCAACTAACAAGTGGAACTAAGCTTTACGAGAATCCAATTACCTAAGCTTAGTTCAACCCCCACTGTCTTGAAGTAAGCAAAACTGCAACTTTAACAAAGCGAAAGCAAGACGATTTTCGTTTCACACGCCATTAGTAAAGAGGCGAGAACACAACACCCTACTGCCTCCATTGTTAGTAAAAAGGCCATAACCAGATGGCTCTTGCAACCATTTCCTGTCGTTGTTACACTACGCTTTCAAGAACTACCAGTTAAATAAGGCTTTAACAATTTAAGAATACTTTTTTCCAGATTAAAATACACATGAATACAAATAAAAATATTAGAATAATAATAACTTAAAACACATGTTAATAATTAAAATTTGCAACATAACATAATAAACACATTGGGTATATCTATGTATACACTGCTTAACAGCGCCTTGATCATTATTTGTTTGAATGTATGTGGAGTTTTTTACTTCAGAAACTGAAATTTGCTTTGAATTGTTGGAAGAAATTAAAAAATTTATGCTCCCCATTTAAATAGTTATGTCATCCATTTTATTTATTTATTCTTTTTAATGGATTGTATTAAATAAGAAATCAACCTTTTGCTTAAATCAATATTCTTAGATAGTTATTCTATTATTTTTTCCCCCTTGCATTAGGGTATATGATTCGAAAAGTGTTATTGATGCCAAAGATTCAAAATTGATTATGATGATGATTTAGTTTGGCATTTTTTTTCGTTCCTGATAACAGAATTATATCTTTTTTTTTTTTTTAATGGGCTAGGTATGCATTTCTTGTCTGTAATCATTCACTTGCTTCATAATAATGAGAACATAAATTTATTTTATTTATTTTTTTGACTGGAAAAGTATTCAGTCATAGAAAACCAAAGAAATTTCAGTATTTCTTTGGAAATCTTATACTTTTATAAACTGTCATATAAAATTATGTTTGGGCATTATTATTATTAGTATTTTGAATCAAACTTGTTTCGTTGTTAATGTTAAATTTTATTTCCCAGGCCTTACTCCAGAGATCCTGAAAACATTCCGCAAAAATTTTCTAGCTGATCCTAAAAATATTCTGGCCTCTAATGCCTGTTTGAAGTATGATCCCTTGGACATTTGCGTGGATAAACAGATCTTTGATTGTGTTAGTCATGTGTACACTCACAAGGTTAGTGTTCTTCCCCTTCCATTATACTGAGTACTACATTACATTGTATTTTGCATTACTCAAGTGAAAATCTTATGCTGTATTTTACGTTATATGATATAAGAATATTGTCTAAGCAGTATAAGTCAGGATTATGTAAAGTGCTTGGTATGTCATAAATGTTACTTAAAAGTCTGTTAATTTTGATTTCAGAAATATATATGTAATTTATAGAAAGTATTAAACTATAAAATGGAAAATATCTTACGTATGCCATCGGCATATACAAATTAAAGTACTATATTATGACATCCATTCTAATATTTGATATTTGCAGGTTGCATTTGGTTGCCAGTTATCATGTTATTATAGCTCAGTCTATTAACGCAAGATTTTAAATTCCATGTTTTTCTTCTTGGCTAAGATCTTAAAATGGATCAGTGCATTAAGCACGACATCCAAAAGTGGAATTAGCAATCTCTTTTGGTTTGTATAATTTCATCTGTTCTTTTTAAGCTGTCATCTTTGCAACAGTTTTTCTTTACTGACAACTGAGAGCTTTGGTGATTAACAGAAATTGGATTTATATTCTTCAGTTTTGTATCTAAGTGTTAACTCATTTTTATTAAAAAAAAAAAAATGTTAGTTCTTTGAAAAGCTTATTCTTTCACTACTGCTGAATATATTTGTCTTGTTTCGATTGCTTTGAGCAGCATATTTATTTATTGCTTGGCTCTGTCATCTGCTTGATATTGCTATTATTGATGATTCCGTAGTTATCTAGAAGAATTTTTGACTGTAGCACATTGCAGTGTCATCAGTGTTATATATTTGAGATAGCATTTAATTTTTCAAATGATCTATTAACAATTATTTTCAGTGCATCAGTTCTACTCTGGGAGGGACTATATGTAAGCATTCTGTCTATATGAGTCATCTATCTATCAGTAGAAATAGTATCTTCCTAAAGCATTTTTTTTTTTTTTTTGTATTTTTTGGTGTCATTCCTTGGTATAATAGAAAAGGCGAAGAGAAGAAAAAATGTGGGCAGCCTCAGCAGATGAATGTTTATGTTCACAGAGAATTAAGCGTTGCCATACTTTTTAATTATGTCATTTTTCTAAAAATATTCTTGCCACATTCTGTCATTTTTTGTGAGAGTTTTCTCATCTATTGGGATCTTTGTATGTACTGCTTGAGGAACAATCTGAAAGCCTGTTTACCTTATTTAAAGTCTAGATTTCCTGAGTGAAGCTTTACCAGTCTGCTGTGAGCTTATTATAACTGTAAGACCAGTGGTGAAATTTTGGTATCCTGCCACTTCTATATGTACACTGCGTAAAAAAAGAAAAAGAAAAGGGGGACAGTTCTATATCTCCCGTTCTAGTCCAATTATCTCCCGTTCTACTGGGCCGATTGACGAAATTCAACTTGCGTTTATCATGCCTCGAAAGCGCGACTTAGGATATGTGTCAGATTTATATATAGCATTGTTCTAATATAGGTATTTTGACACAAAATTGGACTTTTTCTGAAATAATATATCATTTTTTTTTTCCATATTTCAATTCTACGACTCAAATTACCTCAAACTACCAAGTTTTGTAAAAATCGCACGAGTAGTTTTTAAAAATTTAGCTCCTCAATGTTATTTAAGTTTGGTATATATTTATTAATCTCTCTTTTTTTATTAAGCTTATTTTATTCTTCCTTTCACGTTTCAAAATTCAGGTTCCATTCCAAATAAAATTCACCCATTTTTTATGATTTATTTTTATAAATTTTTCAAAAATTTTTTGAATTGTAATCTATAAAACTTCTACCATCATCTTAAAATAGACGTATTTCTAAGCATACCTGCAAAAAATTACAATTTTTTATTCAAAATTTCTGAAGATATATGTGAATTTATATATTGGCGCGTTTTGAAATTAAGCATATTTGTTGAAAGTGATAAAACATCAGATGTGGCTTAAACACTTTGCTAAAATAATTATTTGGAAGTAGAAACGATGTGACTTTTTTCCCACTCTTGCACAATGTAAAAACATAGAAACAAGGTAACTTTTTTTCCACTCCAGCATAATAGAAGGGGGAAAAAAATTGGTTGCCATATATTAAGAAGTTTGCCAAGTGAATTTCTCTTGGCCAAACTGAAAGAATTTTGACAAGATAAATTTTTGAATTTTCCGTAAATTTTGCACCAAATTTTACAAAATTTAATAGCTAGGCATAATTTGAGTCATAGAATCGAAATATGGAAAAAAAAATTGCAATGTTATTTCAGAAAAAGTCTGATTTTATGTCAAAATACCTATGTTAGAACAATGCTAATATATATCCTAAGTCGTGCTTTCGAGACATGAAAAACGCAATTTGAATTTTGTCAATCGTCCCAGTAGAACGGGGGAGATACTGTCTCCCCTTTTTTTGCGCAGTGTACACCTACACTCACTGGAAGGATGCAAAATAGTTCTTAAAAATGAAAAAAAAAAAAAAAATGAAAGCAGCGTCAAAATGTTTGTTTCCTTTAATGAAGTTTTTCTGAAAACTGTTAAGGCTGCAATGATGAGCATGTAAGGAAAAAGGGGGGGGGGAGGTATTCAATATTCACAAAATGGAAAAAGTGCTAAAAGAATCTGTTCCCCCCCAAAAAAAATACAATAAAGGAGACTACTTTACTTTATTTGAAACTCATCATGCCTGTAACTTTCTGTGGGAAGACAGTATTCTTTAGTTGCTTCAGCTTAAAATCTTTCACTTGTTATTAACAGATATGCTAGAAGAAATTTTGGTTGGAACTTTAGGTAGCCTTGTAAAAACTTTAAACCAAATATATGATATATGGATGTTTTGAAATATTAGAATTAATGTTTTAAATATATTTTTCACTTTACTATTTTAATCAAGAATAAACATAATATTTATTTGCTTATAAAAATTCTAAAGTTATTGAAAATTATCTCATGTTTTGTTGTGTGCCAGAATCACAGTTGCTTTTTTTTTTTTTCCCCCTGGAAGAAGCTTCAATTTTCCAGGACAAGTAAAAAAAAAAAAAAAAAAAATGTATTAGAGAGAAACTAGAAGAACTTAACAGTGATGCTACTGGATAGAGGAGGGTGCAATAAATTGACTTACAACTGTTTCAACTTATTTGAAAATAAATGTTCTGTCATTTCTGCAGTAAAATGCAAAGTAATTAAAAAATAAAATGCAATAACTAAAGTTATTGAAAAATTTATCATGTTTTACTGTGGTGTGCTGGTGTGCCAAAATCACATCTGTTTTTTTTTTTTTTTTTTTTTTTTTTTTTTCCTGGAAAAAGTATTTTTCTTTGAAGCCAGAAGTCAGTGAAAAATGGAAGGATTTAACAATTATGCAGCTGTCAGAGTGGGGTGCAATAAACTGACTTTGTTTAACTTATCTGAAAATAAATGTTCTGTTATTTCTGCAGTAAAATGCATTGTAATTAAATCATTTTCCCTAAAAAATCCAATGAAAGGCGTAGCACAATTATTTATCTATTGATGCAATATTTCATTTCAATGTTTCCCCTCAAACATATTGGCTCAATAAGAAATGATGATTCCACTTTTAAGATTTTTATGAATAAGCTAATTTTTGTAAAATGTGTATAATTTTATAATAGCTTTTAGGAAGAATTCAGTGTTTTTGATGTCCCAATTTATATAAAAATTTGTTTTACAGCTTTTCTTTGTCTTCATCTTTCCTTAGAACTAGTAGCTATTAGCCAAAGAAGCTTTACCTGCTGTTGTAACAAAATTTATTTTTGGCTGTTTGCATATGAACTTGCAGTTATGTGTCAAGATACATAATCAGCTAAATAATATTTTTAGTTTTCTTTATCTGTTACTTTTAATTTTTCTGCAGAAAATATGCAAAAAAATTCACTGTTTTTACAATGATGTAGATTCAGTTTTGTAATTCAATTTCATTTAAAAATTTAATTTTGTTTTCTATTTTTAGATAATTATGTGATGTTGCTATATTTGCTTTGATATGAACTGAAATTCAGATTTAAAAACCTGTCTCAATTTACCAATATGAAAACAGATTTTTGAGCAAGTTGAGTATTACTAAAAAAACGTTATTTTCAAGTCTACAGATGAGATTAGTTAAATTATGTAGAAAATGAAAATATTTAAATAATACTGTTATGCATGAACAAAATGTAGATATAATAATTAACTATGAAATGAGTTCAAAAATTAGTTTCTATCATTTATGACAGAAACCTGTTTTTGTTCTGCCAGTTTTTGTTCATTTTGAAACAAATTTGCTAAATCTGTCCAAAATTGTTATTTATCGTATAGTATATTTCTATAGTATTTATGACATGTGTAATGTTTAAAAATAATTATAGGTGGATTCTGAAATCAAGCCTGTAACAAATCAGAAAAATTCTGGTAGATGTTGGCTGTTTGCAGCTCTTAATGTGCTGAGAATCCCTTTTGTAAAACAGTATCAGTTAGAAGATTTTGAATTTAGCCAGAGTTACCTCTTTTTCTGGGAAAAGGTTGGTTGTAAGATTTCTGTCTTTTATGTATGTTGACATATTTTTATGCATTCACTGTGGTATGATGATATATCATTGTGAGTATTTTAAAAATTGGAAAATAATGTAATACTTCAAAATAAGAAAATGTATAACAATTCAAAATAAGAATCATCAGAAATGAATTTTAATCAACAGTTATAGACAGTTATTATCATTATACACATAAGATAGAAATACAAACTTTATTGTAAAATGGTGAGACAGTTTTAAATATTTGGTACAGTTGAAAGTTGTTTTTTTTTTTTTTTTTTTTTTTAATAGAATTAAAGGCAGATTTCATAGAGCTGTAGGAAAGCCATTGATAAGAAACTAACGAATTATTTATTGAATGGAGACACAAGGAATTATGCATCAATACTGATAGCATAAGATATATGAAAACAAAACATCTCCTTCTCCAAAGTACTGTAGCAAAGAATAGTGTTGATTGATTAATTGATTTTGGCAAAGCAAAAATTACAATGAAATAAAATGTGAAATTCCAAAGTAGATTTGCAGCTGACATTATTTTGGAAATTGTAATTTGAACCATTTTTACCATAATGGTGTGTTTTGTGAATGCCTGCTATGAATTTACCTTAAATAAGCAAGCCAGGTCAAGACGAAAACTCAAAATGCTGTGTTAGTTTGAGGAATATTATAGTTTGAGAAACGCATCTAAAACTGATTAAAAAACAGAAAAATAAGCAAAAACTGAGTTAAAAGTAATTTCAGCAGCACATCAGCTTTAAACAGACTAAGTCTCATCTTCAACTTACTGCTAGCTTTGAAAGCTGGCAGTATGTTGCCATTGAGACTTGAATCTGGTGGCCAAAGGATAAGAGGCACTAAAAAATGTCTTTTTATTTAACTGAATTTTTTTAAGTGTTTTCTGAAAACTTTCAAAAAGTCATCAGATTGACTAAAAACTAAAAAATATAGCCAATTCGTCAATAAAAATTATCATGAAAGGATAGTAGAGAGCCTTCAGTCTATGTATTAGGTTCTCCTTATGTTAGTTTAATCATTCTGGTGTAAATTTGTTTTTAGTGTCGACTGGCTTTAGTTTGAATTGTTTAGGATAATTTAAAACACTGCTTGTGTTGTTCGTGTTATTTTTCAGAACTAAATTTCACTGATGTTTTTGTGAGGATGATATTGAAGTCACTTTGTTCATATTAAAATATTTAAGGCTTATCAAATAAAATTTGACTTCAATTAATATATCTGATAAGTAAATTAAAATTACTTCATGTAACTTATCTTATTTGAATATTTTTAATGAAGTTTCATATGTAAAAAATCAATGGTGTTTTTTAAATATTTTCCAGTTTGAGTGTATTTTTAATTAATATGTCTTTATATAATTGGAGATAAATGTATGCTCTGTAAATAATTATTTCTAAGTTTCTAAGTTTCTGTGTTTTTTCCCATAGTTTTTAGTCAGTTTTTTTTTTTTTTTTTTTTTTTATAGGTTGAAAGATGCAATTATTTCTTGCATACTGCTGTGAGTGTGCTGCAAAGAGGGGAACCAGTAACTGGTCGTCTTATGTCTTTCCTTTTAAGTGATCCAATATCCGATGGTGGTCAGTGGGATATGTTAGTGAATATAGTGACGCGATATGGTGTTGTTCCTAAGAAATGTTTTCCTGAAACGTTCTGCTGTGAAACAACAGGGCGAATGAATGGTATTTTGAAATCAAAGGTAACTGCATACTTTTTTAAGCAATTTATTTTAACCAAATCTGCCTTTTTAAACAGCAGAAAATATTTTTTTTTGCTACTTTGGTAGTAGAATCTGGTTGAAATTAGCAAAAAATGACAGCGTAGGAAATCTTAATAAATTAGTAATATTTGTTATAGCTAATTTATTGATTTATGAACTGTTGATCAATAACATATTTTAGCTGTTCATATGAGATTGTAAAGACAAAAATCTGCTTTATTGAACTTTTTTTGTTTAATTTTTATTGAAAATATGAGAGAAATTCGTTACATTAAGAAAATTATTAAATCAATATTCTACTATTTGTAATTATAAAATGTTTCAGTGTAGCTAAAATTGTCTTCAATCAAATTTATTTTTCCTTTACTTTAGCTTCGGGAATATACAAAAGATTTGCATTTAATGATTCAGAAGAATAGTAGTGAAGATAAGATAGAAGAGAAAATTATGACCTACATGGAAGAGGTAATTTATATTTTAATTGATTTATAATTTGCCTTTTAATATTTTGATTTGTAGCTGTCTGTACTATTATATTACTATGATGCTTATATGCTGGTATTCAAAATCTACACAAAAAACAAGAAAAATTAGCTTGCACTATGAAAGGAATTATTCATAGCCACAAAATTTACTTACATGTAAAATTATGATATGCATGAAAAATGTGATTTGTGTTTTGTGCTGTGTATTTTTTCTTTCAATAGTTGTTTTTGCTAGCTGTCTTTTTTTTTATATTATTGTGATGATGATGTATTGATATCCAAAAATTAAGCAACAAATGGAAAAAGTATAAATTTTCCCTGAAAGGAATTACATGCAGTTACAAAATCTACATGCATGACATATATACATCTGTAGAAACTAACCAGTAGAAATAATTTTGCCTATTAATACTTTTTAATAAGGACGTATGTTAAGTGTAGAAGTAGATTGTTTTTGTTCAGAGTCATGTTATGGTCTGTAGGTTTGAAAAATTAAGATGATGCTGATGAGCAGCGACAGAACATGGGAAACCTCTAGCTTCAGAAGTGCATCTCGAAGAAACTCAGTGACGTTGGAACTCCAGTAATTCCCAGCAACCTTGAAGCTCTAAACGTACGCTTAACCCGGCGGAAGTCGCACCAAGAAAAGTTACTAGAGTGGGCATGTGGGGTATCACATACCCCAATATTTAAAATATGATAAAAATAGTGTTATTTAGTTTTAAAACTGTTTTATTTTATTTATTTATTTATTTTGTTCTCGTGTATTATAAATACGTAAATAATAATTGAGTTTCAAAAAATTAATTTCCAAAATAATCTTAAGAGTTAAAATTAAGATAAATGAAAATAATAAAAAAATAAACATCATGCCTCTAACTTTCATTGCATCTCTAATACATCATGCTTATTTTATTTCTTCACACTTTGAACGAAATACATTCATGTGTTCTTGGCACAGAATGTTTTCACATTTTAAACATTGCATTCACGTTCTTCTGTCCTTGGGAAACCGATATTGGAGTCTGTTTAAGGCACCACGGGTATTTTCTCATAGTTATAGTTCCAGTAACGCGAAACCTTCGGAATTATACTTGAAAAAGAAGCCATTTCCTTGATTCAATATTATCATCACTAAAACTGTATCTTCAGCACGAGCAATTCGGGATTATAACGGAAAGGAAAACACGCCCTTATTCCATATTCCATTCCATCAGAAAATCTGTCTCTTTTTTACTAAAAAGCACCATGATGAAATCAAGACCATTATGCCGCAGAACAAGAAAACACTTCGCTGCTATCTATCACGATGAGAGTCCGCACGGGCTCGCACAGGTCTCCACAGCCAGAACCAAAGGGACGCAGTAGTATCCCTTAACTGCAACCCACGGTTGACCCCCGAAAGGATGCCGCATTTCCTTTTTTCTCCGCTCCTACTCCGAAGAGTTGGTCAGAACTCGCACAAATACTCCGCTATCGCCCACTGATTGGTGCAGCAGCACATATCTGACCGCGGCCAGCCCCGAAGGAGCCGCTGTCAAGGAATCAAACTCGCTTAGGCTCTGGAAAGTCTGCTAAACCAAATTCAGTCAAAAATCTGCTAAAAAAAACTGTCTTTGACAGCTTCAGAGCTATATAATTGCACTTTGTCATAGACACGATATCATCATCATCAACATCAAATTAAACTAAACAGAGTTATTAGTTTAAATCAACTTAATATAATACAGCAAGATATAATATAGTCGTGTAAAGAAAAATATGTCTTGGCGGCGAAACAGCCACGTCGAATAGTCCCATTTCCTTAAAAATAACTCAACAGCAGTATTTTGGATATCTCCTTGTTCTATAAACACATCAATATCTTCCTCTTCACAAACTACAAAATTGTTACTAAAAATATCTGAAATTTCAGTCATTTCATTACTTAATCTGGATTTAAAAAGTTCTAACTGAGCATAATCAGCAGAGTCATAACTCAGTGTAATTTTCTCCGTTTAGTTAACTTAGCTCAAACATCATGCAAATGATATAGTCTGGTGGGAACTAATAAATCTCATCTTTGATAAATTTGGTGTCACAGAACCTTTCATTGAATTTAGTCTGTTTAAAATTCAAAACATGAAATTTGGAAATCTATGATTTAATAGAAATTCTTTATAAAGTAAAACCAATATCTTTTTTTTCCAGCTATATCGCATTATTGCAATATGTTTAGGAGTTCCACCTGAAACTATCACATGGGAATATTATAACAAGAACAAAGTTTATGGTGTTATTGGGCCAGTTACTCCTCTTAAATTTTATGAAGAACATGTCAAGCCATATTGTAATGTTGAAGATAAGGTAAGAATATATGCTACTTTTTGTAATATTATATAATTATTTTATAATAATTAATAAATATTGATTATTAAAAATTAAACCACAAAATAAAATTCTGAATGAAAATAAAATTTCATACCACATTTTAAATTAATTATTATAGTAATTTTATAATATAATAATGAGGATATATTAATGCATAAATAAACATTGAATTCAGGTTAGGGTAGGGAAGGGAATATTGCATCATATCAATTATTGAGCAAAATTGTTAAGTTTAAATCCGTTATGGGAGTTTGCTCTTGATATAGTCTGGTTACAGTGTTTTGTTCTATATAAGTCATTAATAATGAATTTTTTAGATCATAGTTGTCTTTTCTCCTGAATAATAATTCCATTCATAGAGTTTTAGAGCAAATATCAGCCCTAAAGCATTTTTCACAGACTTTAAAAAATTTATATAAGCATTTCCATTCATTCTTCATTTTTGTCTTACAGAATACATTATATATCAAGGGTCTCTGTAAATGCCTGTGAAACATAATAGACTGGAAGATATAAGGGGACCATTAATGATCTCAGTATACGAGATATTTTCATGAAATGTTAAAAATTGATGCTTTTTTGATATTTTAAAGTTGCTCTAGGGGAAAAAAATTAGGTTGAGATAAACTATTACTTAATCAGTATTCTAATACCTTTGTTTTATTAGAAAGGTGAATAATAATGCCATGGAAGGGCAGAAAGAAATATTGCCAGCAGTTGAGAGCCTTTCGTATTTGCTAAACTGTACTTTCGAAACCACAATATTTATATAATGCAAATGTTGAAGTTAGTTCTAATTAGTTGCTTATTAGAGATTTGCACAAGGCATTTACAATATGTCCATTTTTCTCTATTCATTCAGAATTTGGGGAAAATTGAAGGATCTAAAGTTTTTAGATCTATTTCGATTGATTTAATTTCTAATAATTTTGATTTAAAGTTCTTCATTGTTTACACAATTTTATTTTTAGTCACATATATGATCAAAAATAGTGTGATAATTAAAAATGTATTTATTATTTCATGCATATATTTCAAGGTGTGTGTAAAAGTGAAAAATAATTTTTATATGTATGTTTCATTACTTTTCAAGATTAACTTTTTTCTTTGGTACTTCTGTGGGTGATATTCTGTGTAAAAATAGGTCCCCTGTCTGCAAAGAACAATATTATTATGAATAACATACTTGATTGAGCTAAGATTTAGTCTAGTGGTGTTTTATAATTTTATTGCCGTTTTAAAGCATGAGTGATTTTCAGATGATCTGGACATTTAATTCTATAGTTTTGATTTTGTAACTTAATAGGGAAGACTTTTTTACATATGAAAATACTGTAGCCAGCTGCTTAAACAATACATTATGTTAAAATTTGCCAGATTGATTTTATCATTACAGTTCTGTACATAAAATTTCTTACATGATTATGCTAATTTTAATAGAAGCCACGTTTCTAATGTAATTTTTATAATGAGAATATGCTGCAATAAATTGCTCACAACTTCCTTCATTTCTACCTTATTCTTTCATAATCTTATAATGAAAACTATTTGATTATCAAGATCTCCAATAAATTATACATAAATTCATGTGGAAGAGAAAACATATATTCTCTTCCACATGAATGTGAAATTGCGGTATTTCTTGAGCATAAAATTTTAAGGCATTTAATGAAATTATAGCATTAAGTTTTTTAATTGCGAATGATAAAATGTGATTTTTTATAGCATTCAGTTTCTTTGATTGTAAGTGATAAAATGTGATTTTTCCTTTAGCAAAAAAGTTTAAAAAAAATTCTAAGGTTAATTTCTCTATTGTCTTTCGTAAATTTCTTTCCTCTGTTCAGTGAATTTACTGTATTCGGAATTATTTATCGTTAGTTCTCATCAGTAAACATATAGTAAAAATTTCAGTAAATTCAAATAATGACTTTCATATAAATTCTTGGGTATAATTTATGTGTTATTAAAAGTTAAAAAAATTAATATGTTGATGCTAAATTAGTAAAAAGTAAATATTAGTGTAAAAGAGTACATATAATAAAAAGGTTCATAGTTAAAGCTTGTTTACCATCTTCATCTTTGATAATATATAAAATATGTATTAATGAAATTGCTGTAATATATTTATTTCTTTTTTTATATCTTAATGAAATATTTTATTATATGTTTTTAGGTGTGTTTCGTAAATGATCCCAGACCTGAAAATCCTTTTGGTCAAACATATACTGTAGATTGTTTGGGAAATATGGTTGGAGGTCGTAGGACGCTGTATATTAATCTGAAAGTAGATCAGTTATTGAAGTTTGCTGCAGAATCAATAAAAAATAATGAGGTTTGTCTTAAACTGCTATTTTTTATTATAGATTAGTTAAATATATGTAATTGTTTACATTTTGTCAGTCTGGAAATTTGAAGTTAATGTAAAGGGGGGAAAAAATTTGGATACTGAACTTGTAGGATTACCAAACCAGTGTGAAAGATTAAAGGCATATGTTAAAGCTTATTTTATATAAAGCATAAAAGAATTTTTTTTTTTTTTGAAGCTTCTGACCATGGATCATTTTGCTTAATTTTGATATATCTCAGGAGAATGTTATTTTTTATGTAGATTTGAAATCTAAAGTTCCTAAAAGGAATATGCAAAAAAGAAAGTAAAAAAAAAATATTAAATTTATTTTTGTTTCTGCTGTACATTATGCAGGTAACATGGTTATTGTGTTTGGCAAAGATTAAAATCTAATAATTTTTTTGCATATGAAATGTTTTAAACCAAGGTTTTAGACCAACATATATAGTATAAACCAGGTTTAAACCAAGGTATCATTTGTAAACCAACATATATAGTATAGATAGGTTTTAAACCAAGATTTCAGATGTAAAACAACATACATAGATAGTAGTAAAGGTTTTTCATCTTCACTTTCAGAATATATCTATGTATGTTTCAGAATGTATCTTTCAGAATATATCGAAACGTGTCAATATTTTTCATATGCATATACATTTCATATACATTTTCATATTCATATATATTTATGTGTAAATTACTTGACTCATATTGACAAACTAACTAGTAATCATGCAATACACCAGGGATGTCAAACTCATAGGTACACTTGGGCCAAACAAACAAGGTTTAACTTTAGGCGGGCCGAAAAAAAAAATCAATATTCATAGAAACGTAGATTTATTTCGAATACAATAATAAACATATATATATATTTATATAGAAAAGAACAAGAAAAATTTAATGTTTACGTCCTGATACTTGACATATCTTCTCTGCTATTATTTTTCCTATTTCGGGAGAAATTTTGTTTGCAGTGATAACTTTCAACGCTGACCCAAGGTGAGCATCATTAATACAGTTTCTAATAGGAGACTTATAACCTTTTATGACTGAAAATAACTGCTTGCACCGATAAATGCTACCAAACATGGAAATAATTTCATATGCGAATTTTCGAGTATTTTCAAACCTGGCTGGTAAATATTTGTAAAATTCAGGCACGCCCACTTCAATGAATTTTGCTTTCAAATTTGAGTTGCATTGAATTTCGATCACCTCCATTTGCATATATCTGGGTACTGAGTCAATACTTATTGAGAAAAATCGAACAAAAAAAAAAAAAAAAAAAAAAAAAAAAGTCTTCAAGGGAACTAAAATCATTAAACCTCGTTTCAAATTCAGTTGTTAAATTTGCAATTTTTTCTGCGTATTTTTGATATGAACAAGTATCATCTAAACTTGATTTGTTCATGCTGCACGTCAAGAAGTGCGTCAAATCTTCATTTTTAAGTTGTTTTTCCCAAAGAACTATTTGACATTTGAATGCTTTAATTATGTCAAACATGTTCGTAATGATATGATCTTTTCCTTGTAACGATAAATTTAAATTGGTTGAGTGTTTGGTTATATCAACTAAGAAAGATAAATCTTGTATCCATATTGGATCGTAAAACGAACTTACGTCTTGATTTTTCGTTTTTAAAAACTGACATATTTCTTCTTTCAAATCCCAGAATTATTTGAGAATCTTGGAGCAAGATAACCAACTTACCTCGGTATAGTATGACAAACCCGAATATTCACTATCTAACTCACTTAAGAAAGCAGTGAATTGACGCTGATTTAAACCTCGAGATCTTATCAAATTTATAACTTTTTTATATATGACAAAACATTCTTCATATTTATTGCTTTCGTGCAAAGAACTTCTTGATGTATGATGCATATGATGAATGTTTGAACCGTGAATTTCACTAAGTTTTTTTCTTAGTAATGCTACGAAGCCCTTGTTTTTCCCGGTTATTGATGGAGCGCCATCTGTAGCTACAGAATTTAATTTTGCCAAAGGTAGATTGTATTTCTGCAGAAGTCCAAAAACACAAGTAAATATATCTTCTCCTGTGGTAGTACCAGGCATCTGTATTAGTTCCAGTAATTCCTCAAAAATGTTAAAATTCTTGTCACAAGAACGAAGAAACACTGCTAATTGAGCTTTGCCACTAATGTCCGTGCTCTCGTCACAGGCAATGGAGAAACTTTCGAAACTAGATGATTTTGCTTTGATCTGATCACTTAAATTCGCGGCTAAATCAGTAACTCTTTCCGCAACTGTATTTCGAGACAATGAAATTGATTGAAAAGCCTTCACATTTCCAGGACAAACAATTTCTCCAGCTTTCATTAGGCATTCCTTGATGAAATCACTGTCAGTAAAAGGTTTCGAATGTTTAGCTATCAACTCTGATAAGACGTAGCTTGCATGTACTGCCGCTTCACTTTCTTGCAATACTTTATTAAACATGGACTGTTGCTTATTCACTCCTAACTTGAGCTCTTTCAACTTTTCTTCTCTCATTAATCCTTCGTAATTGTTATATTTCGATTTGTGTTGTTTGTAATGACGTTTAATATTATATAACTTTAGTACATTAATAGTATTATTACATATCAAGCAGATTATTTTATCTTTTATTTCACAGCAAAAATATTCTAATTCCCATTTTACTTGGAATATTCTGTGTTTGTCAGTGATTTTTCGTTTAATTTTACTACCACTTGGTTTTGATATAGACATACTGAATACAAAGGGCTGGAATAAACACGGTTAATGTTAAAAAGTTAACAAAAATTTATTCTTTCCACAAGAGATAAATCAAAATGCTGAAATATTTCTTCAAAAATATTCTAACAATATCACAAAATGTCAAACGTTTAGCAAAAATCAATTCAAAACAGAGAAACTAATTCTATCTCACAGCGAAATCGCTACAAATCAATCACAGCATTAAGTAAACAAACAGTTCGCTAGAACTACAGCTACTACTGAGATGAGTTGTTTGTTCTCGGCTTTTATAAGCTTTATAATTAATTTCTCGAATATACTGGAAACATCTATAAATATCTGGATTTTTGTGGATGGCAACAGCAATTACGAGATATTTATTTATTATGTATTAAATGCACGCGCTGTTCTATTTTTAACCTTCCAACGCAGCTGTCTTTTCAAAAATTGTCTGCGTTGCTAAGGCAACATGCAGCAAATCTAATTACAATTCTAAATAAAAAAAACTAAATAAATAACTATGAAATCCGTAACAATATGAATTAAGTAATAATTAATAATAAATCAAAGTGCATGCACATGCATGCACCAATATATCATACAAAACTATGATTGGAAAACTGAGACCATGAGTTCGGCCACATTCGGCTATCGGGGGATGCGTACAAGTTCTGAGTGCGCGTGTCCCCCAAAAGCTGAAGGTAGCTGAACGCAAGCTACTCACATGCATTTGTAATTTAAGTAGTGTGTGTGTCAGCTCGCTGTGAAGTAATCTAACAACACTGAATAAATTATCGTTAATTACTTAGCGGTAAACATTTCATTTTTTTCTTTGTTGATATGTTATTTTATTATTATATATTATTATTTGCCGATATATTGGCCGGGCCGCAAAAATATTTGTTGTGGGCCGCGAGTTTGACATCCTTGCAATACACCATTCTTTGATAGCACACATATGTACAAATAAAGGAAATGCAAACCTTTGATACACTTCACAGATATCTATTGCTGGTCTCCTATAATATTCCAGCTTCCTATAAAATAAATCTGACAGTCCCGGCAATCTGCCAACAGTTGGCATGCACACGAAAGTAGCACATAAATGTCTTCTATGTTGCCATACAATATAAATCTCATTAGATGCAAACTAACTGATATCCAGTATTGCCATAGTGAAACATTAATTGTAACACAAAACTAGCATAATTCACAAAATTATAAAAGAAATTGTGCACATGATTTTCATATCATCCTTCTTTAGAGGGTTAATTGTGCTTTGCGTTTTGATGTATAGTTGACCAATCAGAAGGATCACACAACCTGGCTTTTTAATTTAACTTTCTGAAATTCTTCAATTGAATTCAATATTACAGGAACTGGTTTTCTTTTGTGATAGCTTATGGCAAATAATACTAGACAATGCTCTTTTGACCTTAAATAAATCTGATTTTGGCTTTTTATTGTTAAAATGATCCATGTACTATGCACTATATCAAAAGCATCAAAAAATTTTTAAATACATTTTTATGTTTTGCTGTGTGTCAAAAATGTAAAGCAAAAACATTTTTTTTTTTTTTTTTTTTAATCTTTTGTAAAACTCATTATCACTTTGAGTACTGAATTATTTGAAGATTTTTATGCCCATGGGACAGATTTAATTTGTTGCTATATGGATTAATATGTAAAAGTAAAGCTCTAATTCTACTTCATTGCAGCTATCATTTTCACAATCATATAATGAAATTTTTTTTCCAGACATCTTAGGATAGCATATGGGGGAAAAAACGGGGGTAATAATAAAGATAAGTAGAATTAACATTATTTGCAACTGTAAGATGTCATAAACAAATGCCAGACAATTGATTGCGATCAACGCTTCACCCAAGTAAGCAGATGACGAGTTTCAGATGTCAAATGTACTCAAAGGGTTGATCAAAGTAATTGATTAAAGTGAATTGTAACTCATTGATTAAAGGAAATTTGCAAGGAGAATGTTTATAATTATAGGGAGGATTGCTTTTATAATTTTTATTCAAAATCAGCACTGTAAAAGTTGTATGTAATGCAAGAAGCAGTATTAATGAAAGCATAAACTATTGAAAATATCTAAAAATATTTTTATTTTCTTAGCCAGTGTGGTTTGGTTGTGATGTGGGAAAAGTTTTTTCTGGAAAACCAGGCATTAGTGATCTTAAAATGTAAGTATTTTACTTAAAATTATTTCGTGTGACATTTACATTAAATTTAATGTAATACTTACTGCAGCATGTATAGTACGAATGAACTAATTTGTTGCCAGTACTAATAACTAGTGCTAAATGTGACATAAAGTTGAGATGCTGCTATCAGTTGTATTGAATAAATGTGTTTTCATTATATGAATAATAAAATTCAATGAATCAAATGTATCATGCATATTTTTTTTAAAGCCACAATTACAAAGTGCTGTTTGGTGTTGATCTCCATAAATCACTCTCAAAAGCAGATAGATTAACATATGGAGATTCTGCTATGAACCATGCTATGGTATTTACTGCTGTGTCATTGGATGTAAGTATGACTAGTATACTTCACTTATTATTTACACTGATAATTTTATTTTGCGTTCATTTCAGCTGTATACGTTGCATTTTCTTCTTTACAGTTTTTTTTTTTTTCATTTTTGTTAATTGTATGCATTGCTTTTGTACTATCACTGATTTCAAGTTTGCTTTCTGACATTGTGCAATTAGTTTTTGAGTTATTTAAGAGGGTGTCCTTTTCATCTCTCAGTAGATCATTCCTGGGAATTTTGATTGTATATTACATTTGTGCATTTCTTAACCTGATAATTCAATTACTGATAATAATTTTTCTGTAAGCCCACATTTGCTAGGTCCTAAAAACATTTTATAGCTATCACGTGTTTGGCTTACAGAGATAGAATAGCTGACTGCATGAAGTTTTTCACTTCCTCTTTATCTGAAGCATGAATACATTCCTGTTTTATATGGATCAGGGTTGTCAAATATTTTTTCAAAAGATAATTTTTTCTCCCCTGTGATCAATGTTATGATCGAATGGTGTACAAGGTAATGTGTAAAATAAAAATCTGATAGCATAATAGATAAATAGCTAAGAATGAATTGGTAACATCAACACTGTATTTATAACATGACTGGCTGACTTTTTGAGCAACAGATTGGTCTGATGATTGGTAGTTCTCAGAAAAGCATCTTTCCTAAAATTTGTATTCCTTCAGTGAGATAGATGTAATAGATTTCCTTATATGACTTGAAGTAGTAAATAATCTAATCTGACCTAACTTAAATTAATTCTACCTATAAACTAAACTCTACTTACAATAGTTGGACCCCCCCCCCTCAAAAAAAAAAAAAAAAAAAAAAAAAAAAAAAAAAAAAACCCACCCACTTTTTCTTTGAATCTTTAAATAGTAACGCTTTAAATCTAAGATTTTTTTTTTTCTTCCATATTAAATTCTTCCCTACCTTGGGGGAGGAAGATATGCCCTAGAATTGCAAATTTATTTTGAGTACTCATTACAGTAGTGTTACGAAATGTCCGTCTGTGATAAAATAGCTTGCAGTTTTAGGCACGAAATTGCCCATATGCGTTCCTGAGTAATACTGGCTAAAAAATGTGTTTTCATTCTTTATCAAGTGTTGTCTTCAATCACTCCAAATCCATGAATCCGTAAAAATGCAACAAGGGCAGGCTGGACAAAAACAACAAAAAAAGGATAGGCCATTTATTTGCACCAATACCAGAAGACAAAGTTTTTATACCAAAACCCACTGTTATAATATGTATATTCTCAATTTTTAGTTAATACAAAGCCTTCCATTTATCTCAAACCACGTAGAATGAGAATGCTGCCCGGTGAATCATAGCAGTTGTTTGTAATGTCAAATTAAAACAGAAGGCTGTGTACCAGTAGTTTGTTAATGTTTATGTACTGCACTGCACGTTTCAAGATTTAATTAGAGAAAAAGTTAAAGAATATAAACTGTTCACATTTTAAGATAAATTCTGTAATGCGTAACTTAAATGTAGAAAACATGATCAAACATTAACGTAATTCGTAGGCCTAAATTCTTAAGAAAAATTGATTCAAACTTGTTTTATTTTTCACTGATAAATGATGACACAAAAATGAACAGGTAGCCCTAAGATAAAGAGTCAAAACTTACAGTATTTTAGTTTTTGAAAAAGTACTTAATAGAAACTGTTTCTGCATTACAACTCTCTTCCATGATGCAATGTCCCTTCACTTATGCAAACAGGTAATATCAGCCGGCATTGCTTCCTCGTGCTGACTGATATACTGCAATGTTGCTTCAATCGTCTTGAGCTCTTCAAATGTGGGATGAGATTTTTTCTGTTACGTAACGGTTCCTGCTTCCCTTCTGTTACTTCTCTTTGTCACTATTTCTGTAATGTCGTTGTCAGTTATTTCATCAACTTCGTCATTTGCCATCCATTCTGTAATGTCCTCTGCAGTGATATCCTCACAGCCTGGCACTTTCCCAGCATTGAAACAAGCTTAGAATTTTTATCTTCCACTTCAGTTTTGCACATTGTTTCAGGCTTGGAATGTCCACCTTCATGGTTCAAAAGAATTTTCAAGATCTTATATATGAGTGATATATGAGTGATAGCTTTGTAATCTTTTCCCATGCTTCTGTCGACCACCTTTTGACATCTAGCATGTCAGTCCTTTCAGAGTGGTCACAGTAGTCTTCATAATTATCAATCGCTGATATCAATGAACTGAGAAGACGCTGACTATATTTTTTAATTAGCTGTTCAAGGTCCATGGGCTGACAAACAGCTGTTACATTGGATGGTAAAAATAAAGCTTTGATATCTCCATCTGCGAGTTCATCAGTGGCCAGATGCGAAGGTACGTTTTAAGAATTAACAGAGCTTTTCTTGGCAAATTGTCATTTTTCAAATGTTTTTCTATAGCTGGTACGAATATTTGTTGGAACCAGGTTTTAAAAATTTCTGAATTCATCAATGCTTTTTTATGTGTGTAATATTGAGGCATTGATTCCTGATTTTTTAGTATTTTGAAAACTAGGTTTCTTAGAATTTTTTATTAACATCAAACTAAGTTTGCGATTGCCGGTTGCATTGTGCTGTGCAACCGGCAATCGCAATTCATTCCTTGTGTTTCTTGTATCCTGGTGCAGCAGCTTCTTTTTTTGATGCAAATGTTTTTGCAGAGAGCATCTTGTAATTTATATCAGCAGATAATGCTTCCCCACTTACTGTAATCTGGCGACTGCCGAATCATTTTTTTCAGCGATTAACCATCCATCACTGGCAGTAAACTCTGAATCTTGTCCTTTATTCCAAAGCTTTTTTCTGCACTTATTTGCTCAGTTATAGGCGCATCTTTTCCTCTCAAGTGTTCATGACACAAAAATAAAAGCTTCCTCAATTTCTTTATGCTTACCTGCATGGTTCAGCATGGCTTTTCTTACTTTTATTCCACTTCCACTAGCTTGTGCAGCACACCACTTTTCAATTTCTGCTCGATATTTTTTCCAGTCCTCAACTGTACTTCCAACTCCTAAATCCAAAGCTATATTTTTTGCTGTTACACCAGTGTCTAGTCACTGTATAGCATGTAATTTCTCCTCCACAGTCACTACAACTTTTTTCATTTATCACCCATTTTGAAGTCTTCAGTAATACTCAGTATTACTATAGCATACTTAAAAAAACACGAAGCACACCCTAAGAACAGTTTATGAATACAGTACAGATAAATTGTAATCAGAAACAGCAGCAAGTGTACTGTATTAAGGTCCACTACACACTGACAAAAAAATTAACAAAGAGTAGAACTCTGCTCTCTGCCTGTTACAACTTGTATTTTGCACACAACACATAGGAGGAATGTAGCAGACGCCCTTTTCCAATGCCTTAGCCATGTAATTTGTTCAACATTTAATCACAATAAAAGAAACCCAGGCTAGATAGTCGCTAACTGGATACTCGGGAGTCTGTTGTATTTTGAAAAGATAAGCGTTGAAGTATTTTCCGAATGACTGCTGTAAACAGTTAACTTTAATATTACTTTATATATATTACTGTTAATATATCAAAGCTGATTATTGAAAAATATTTACTAGATATATTTTAGCATTTCATTCATTTTGTTTTCTTGGAATCAAATTCTTCTACTGTGTTGATAGGATTAAAATTTTGTGTTAGTTTTGAAGTAGTGTAATATATAATTGTAGAAGCGGTTTTATAGACATTTTGAGCAAAATAATATGAAATCAAAATGTTGCTCATGAATGGGCAGATGTTTAAAGAAGACGCATATTTTCTCACTATTTTTGCTTGAATGTTAAAAATTTTAAACTTTTTCATCAGTTGTTGTTTTGTGTAGTTGCATTTTGTTAGTTGGCTAGATAAAATTCTTACATATCACAGTAATGAATACAAAATATATGGCAATTTTTCCTGGAAACATTCTTCTGAAATTAATTTGAATATCAGATTTCTATTTGCAACTTTTTATGATGATGGGAAAAATTATAATTGACCATTCAGAAGGATCAAAGAACCTGACTTCGTTGCATTAAATGGAATGTTATAGGAATTTCTTTTCTTGTGTGATAGCTTATGGCAATGAGTACTAGACAATGTGCTTTTGACCATAATTATATCTAGCTGATTTTAACTTTGTATTGTTACAGGGTTCGTACGGTCCTTAAGTTTTTTGGAATCGATTTTTGGTCCTTAAAAATCCTTAATTTCGGCCAAAATTGGCAGAAGGTCCTTAATTTTAATCATCAGAAATAGCTGTCTGTTTTTTACGACTGCCATTTTGAGTGTGAATTAGCATTTTGGAGGAATATTTTTGGTGATTCAACTGACAGATATGGTTATCTTTTGAATGGGTTATAATTCGTTCCTATTTCTAATATAAATCGTGGGATTTTCGAGTTTTATAGTAAAAGAAGTGCAGCATAAGTATTTTGAAATGATTTCATTTTTTCTAATGAAGAGCTCTTAAACAACTTTTGGCTTTTCGGGATGTGAATTCTTTTATTAAACGGCTCTGAATTTGGCGACTTATCAGCATTATGGTGATTTTAAGATCAGTTTCTGTAGAAAATTTTTAATTTCGAGATCTGGGAATTTTTCAACATTTTTTTAAAACCTTGTAACATGGATAATTTTCATTAAAATAGTGGTAAAATATTGAAATTATGTTAAAAAAATAACATTAAAATAAAACGTTTTTAATTTTCGCTGTCATATTATAAAGTTCCATTTTGGCCGCTTTTTATACAATATTTTGAATCTGCAAAGTAAGCAAGGTATACGAAACAATTAATGAAACAGTTTTAGCAAAAGCAAAATAGCTATGTAAATAATTTAAAATGTCTTTTTAAATTTTTTCATGGTAAGAGTTTTTCCAATGTAATTGTCTCAGAGTATTCAGTTTTCTCTATAAAAATAATTTTACGCCTTTTGGTTCTGATATTTTTTCTCAAAATATTTCTGGCTTTTTACTGTTACAGAATTTTTCTTTAGGATTTTAGACATTGCAGCTTAGAAAGTTTAGAAGGCAAAATTGATAGACCCAAGATTCTAGAAAATTACAGAAAAATGTCTCCATGCTATTAACACGTAACGAATGTATTTTGCATAAAGTTTACGATGTATTTCTTACTTTTTGGAGAAGGTCTGGAAGAACAAAGAAAACATAATATTTGAATATTTTACTTCTGATACTAGAATCTTTCTCTTAACATGTTTATCTTCTCTTTATTTTTTCTAATTTTCACTAGACACAGACATGGAAAATAGCAAAAATGCTTTTATTCTTATCAGAAGGACAGGCATTATAGAAAGAAATTTTTTTCTTAGTAAAGAAATTGAAAACTGACAATTTAAATGATTCCTATTATATGTCTGAATGCATCATACACAGGGCCGGCGCTAGGCATTTTCCCACCTGATGCAATCTGTACGGATCCTAAATTCTGCTTCCAATGCCTGCTCTAAATTCTAAAAGTTTTGCCATTTCTAGATTTTGTTGCTTGGTGTGTCACTAAATTCTAAAAATTCTGCCACACCATCTTTGTAACCAGCCCTTACCATATATATTTCATATTGCTTCTGAAAGTGCATATTACTAAAGATATAAAATTAGCAGCTTTTTCTATGCTTTCTAAATTTAGTGTTTTTAGAATAACAGAAATCTTTAATTTAAATCTAAAATGAAAAGGAAATGTGCTGAAGAAAGATTCTTCAAAAATATGTACTGCTATTAGTATGTACAGTTATTATTATGTAAATTACCCAGTTGTTTATAATTTCAGCCTTTACTATAATTTCCCATTTCTATTTTCTCACCAGAATGCAATTCGCTTAGATAGTTTTTAAACTGAGGTGTATGGAGTGTAAGACAGAGTGTGTTTCTATTCTCCACGTACTTGCTGCATTAGTTCTTGTCCAAAATGAGACATAAAAAAATCAATATAAAGCTAACTATTAATTTAGAAGTAAAACAACAATCTTAATAAGTCTAACTGTTAATAAAACATAAATAAAATGTCACTTATCTTCTTTCTAATATGTCCAACTATTATAAGTGTAAAATATTTAATGCTACTTGATAAATTTCATTAAGTTTTATTCTATAACTTATTAATAATTATGTTAATTAAGTTATGTTTAATAGTAATGCATCCTACTTTTATGTGTAGGACAGTATTACAAAAATGAAGTTCAGGCACAGATAGTATTTTTAATTGAATTTGTTCAGTTCTCATTTGCTCATAGATCCTTAATTTTTTCATTAATGGTCCTTAAATTCCGTGTGCAGAAAAGCATATGAACCCTGTGTTAAAATGGTCCATGTACTATAAGCTATAAGAAAGTCATTTAATTTTTTTAGAATACATTTTTATATATTTTGCTACATCTACAAAAAATGCAAAATCAAAAACATGTTTGTTTTATCTTTTATAAGACTTTAATGAAGTTCATTAATCAGTTTTGATTAAACAAACGTGATTAATGCAGATCTACAAAGAGAATGTTTATAATTATAGGGAGATGATGATGATTTTATGATTTTTTTTTTCAAAATCTGTACAGTAAAATGTAAATCAAAATCAGCATTGTATGTAATGCATCAAAGCTAAGTATTAAAAAAATGTAGAATACTGAAAATATCTTTTTACCTCCTGATTTTAAAATGAAGTTTATTTTTAATCACACATTACAAGCACTTTGCACAGATACTGTATCATATTGTTATAAAATACTAAAATAATGATATTTTGCATCAGATTCTAGGTTAAGTGTTAAATTGTTATGAAATGGAAAGGCTGATCTCAGTAAATGCATAAATTCCATTTTATGTTATTTTTTTACAGGAATAATAGTATTTTATAACTTATCAAGAATTATAATACTCTTACTAAAAGTGTTTTATTTGGAAGAAGGTATGTTCTATTTGTAATACTTAATGTTCCACATTAGCCAGAGTTATCTTCAGTTTATTTCTGGAATGTTAGTTAATGTTACAGAAAAATGTGTAAACATTATAGTGTATGTTTGATTCTTTTGCAGGCTAATGGAGACCCAACAAAATGGAGAGTGGAGAATTCTTGGGGAGATGACAGAGGAGAGAAAGGTCTTTTAATTTTAGAATATTTTTTATATTACCTTCTTAACTATTCAGTATTTAAGTAGTACTAATTTTTTTCTTGAATACTATAAAACTTACCAAGTATTCCAAGTAGTATAACATTTTGAAAGTTTTTCCCTTTTATTTTTGGCTTAAATCAAAGCTAAGAAATTGATGTATGTAATATATAAAATATGTAACTCAAAATTAGTAACTTTAATTTTGCATTGGTCCTTTTTATTCCCTATTTTAATTTGGCCATCTCCACTTTCTTTTCTAAATTGTTCATAATAATTTTTCTGGACTATGTTTTTCCGTTTCATGTTTGCTTACATACTTCTGCATTGTGGCAGATCCAGAATTTAAACAAATCAAGTTAATAAATAGCACAGGTACTATTGCACAGCACTGTTCTTTTTTTTTTATACTTCACTTTGATTTTTGTCTGAAAAAATGTGATATGCTGTGAAAAATTGTGGGGTGCTTATTGTACCCATAATGATATGTAATTAAGATTATGTGTGCTCAGAATTATTTATCAAGAAATAAAATTGTGTCTTGTTATCTATGCTGTGTGCAAGTTTCTTCTGCGCTTTCCATCTGTATGCCAGCCACATAACTACAACTATCTTGCCCATGACTAAAAAAATAATTGGTTTCTTCTCTCTCATGCATCCTAAATTTATTACAGTTCATAGAAACCATCTATTGAATTACTACATATATATATATTACAAATTTATGAGTTTTAGTAATAAATAAATAAAAATAAAGATAATAAAATTTGTGCACTTGAACTGCAATGTTAAAGTTAAGATATTATTAAAATATTTTAAGAATTTTTTCTTAAAAAAAGATTGTCCTATCCATGTGAAAAAAATATATATGGAATTAGAGGTGCTGCTAGGCATTCATGAGTGAGAATGTATTAATATTTGATATTATTTATATTATCAAAGCAGGAAAGTATTTGACAGATTTGATTCTTAAATTCAGTGTAAATTCAAAACTGAACTATAACGTTGTGTGTTTACAGTAGACTCTTACACAATGAATGTAATGTATTTTTGTGATGGCATTCATTATTAGTATTGATTATGTAAGCAAATACGGAATCAAGTGAATTGAAAGTAAGAAAGACACTTATTACGTTTTAATTGAAAGTGTGGCAGGTGTATACAAACCAGTTTCCCTTAGAAGCCCTCTACAAATGCATCCCTCTTCTTAGGCTGATAGCCTTAGTGTGCTTTGCCAAAATCAACTAAACCAAATCTAAATCCAACTGTGGGAAACAAGAACAGTGAGAAATTCTAATTGTTTTTTAAATGAAAGTAATAAATGGTAGTTTGAGCTAAACTAACAGAATGGATTGTCATAACATTATCATTACAATTAACTGTTGTCAGGGATAATTAAAGATTCTTTTAGTGAAAGAAGTATTCAGCTACGCTGCTGTATAGAGAAAATGCAGCAACATGAGAAAAAAGTTTGAAATAAAATAAAATTTGATTCACAAATACAGAAATATATGTAAAGAAAATTTTAATTGCAAACGATTTCATGATATTCACTGATAATTAATATGGTGTAACATATTTAAAGATACCATACATAGCTTTGTAAATTGTTGAATACTAGAATTTCATTCATATGCAGTTCATCATTCATTCAGCATTGAATGTTTGTTGGCGTCAGCTTTGGCCAGAAGTTACCAACAATTTAAAAGGTTTTGAATGACATGAAAACAAAATGAAGTTTCAAATATGGAAGAATGAGAAATCCCAGAATTAATTGAGAAATGATGAATGAAAAACTGGATGATGACCAGTTGATAATAAAAAAGATAAAGCACCTCTAAGTTGTAAGAAGTTAAACAAATTGTTAAAAAGAGGCATAAAAATTGATTTTGTAATTGAGATTGACCCAAATAAAGAAAGGGCATTTTGTGAGAGCCAAACTCTCTGCTCCTTGCTGTGAAACATTTTTTAAGAGTCACATCAGTCATTGTCCGAAGCAAAAATCAGCAGCTGTTTAAAAAATAATTGTATTTTGTACTTACCAAAAAGTAATAAAAATCTTTTCAATTAACATTTGTTTCTTTTTTGCCCTTTGATCAAAACAGTATTTAGGCCTTTTTTTAAAAAAAGAATTGCACATACTTTCTTAATCTGCATTATACCAAACACATTTTTTCCATAGGAAGTTAATTTTGTGGAATGCAATTATGTTACTTGTGCAGTCTGTTTATGACGTAAATCTTCACATTTGGAAAGTGTTTACTGTATTTACAGTGTCAGGGTTCATACTGTGCATAAGAGTCCTTAAATTTTTTGGAATCAATTTTTAGGTCTTAAAAGTCCTCAATTTTGGCAGAAGGTCTTTAATTTTAATCATCTGAAATTTCTGTCTGTTTTTACGACTGCCATTTTGAGTGTGAATTAGCATTTTGGAGGAATATTTTTGGTGAATCACTGATAAATATCTCTGGTTCATGGGTTATAATTCGTTCCTATTTCTAATATAACTGGTGAGGTAATAGTTTCATAATGAAAGAAGAGAAACATAGCATTTCAAAATTATTTCATTTTTTCTAATGAGACCTGTTAAACAACTTTTCGCTTTTGGGGATGCAAATTCTTTTATTAAATGGTTCTAAATTTGGCGACTTATCAACATTTTGGCGATTTTAAGATCAGTTTCTATAAAAAAATTTTAATTTCGAGATCTGGAAATTTTTCAATAATTTTTTTTAAACATTGTTAATGGTAATATATTGATGTTGTATTTAAAAAACAACATTAAAATAAAACATTTTTAATTTTCATTGTCATATTATTAAGTTCTGTTTTGGCCACTTATACAATATACTGTATCTAAAAAATAAACAAGGTACGCTATAAAGTGCAATTTACAGAACATTTCTTAGCAAAAGCAAAATAGCTATGTAATTAATTTAAAATGTCTTTTTAATAGTAAGAATTTTTCCCATGTAATTGTCTCAGAATATGCATCAGTTTTCTCTATAAAATTAATTTTACATTTTACCCTCTGATTTTTTTTTATAAAATATTTCTGGCTTTGTGCTGTTACAGAATTAGTAGAGGTGATTTTTCTGTAGACATTTTCTTAGACATTGCAGTTTAGAAGGATTTGAAGGCAAGATTTATAGACCCATGATTCTAGAAAAATGTGACAAAATGAAAAATGCTTCCATGGTATTAACGTGTAATGGATGTATTTTACAGAAAGTTTGCGATGAATTATGTATTATTTTGGAGAAATCTGGAAGAACAAAGAAAACATAATATTTGAATGTTTTACTTCTGGTACTAGAATCTTTTTCTTAGTATGCTTATCTTTCCTTTATCTTCTCCACTTTTCACTAGACACAAGCATAGAAAATATCAGAAATGCTTCTAATCTTATCACATGGACAGGCATTATACAAAAAAATTTTTTTATTAATGAAGAAATTGGAAACCGACAATTTAAAAGATTCATCTAATATGTCAATGCATCATACACAGGGCTGGCGCTACACATTTTCTCACCTGGTACAATCTCTGTGGATCCTAAATTGTGCTGCCTAATGCACTTCTAAATTCTGCTTCCAATGCCTGCTCCAAATTCTGAAAGTTTTGCCATTTCTAGATTTTGTTGCTCAATGTGTCACTAAATTCTAAAAATTCTGCCACACCAGTTCTGTAAGTTCTTCTGAATGTTCATATTACTAAATAAATAAAATTAGCAGCTTTTTCTATACATTCTAAATGCATTTAGTTTTTTTAAAATAACAGAAATCTTTAATTAAATCCAAAAATTCTAAAATGAAAAGGAAACTTGTTGAAAAAAGAAACTGAATACATAAAGAAAATTATTCTTCAAAGATATGTACAGTTATTGTTATGAAATAACTGAGTTGCTTATAATTTCAGCCTTTACTGTAATTTTCCATTTCTATATTCTTACCAGAATGTAAATCACGGACAGTTTTTAAAATGAGGTTTTTGAAGTGTAAGACAGAGTGTGTTTCTGACCTCTGCTTGCTGCATTAGTTTCTGTTAGCTCTGATAATCTGTAATTATTCCTCTTTGTTTTATCGTTGCTGATATTTGAGTTTGTTATGGTGATAGAGTTACTGAGCCAGCTTAAATTAAAAGTAAATTGTATAGTCTTTGAACACTAGTCCACATTTTTAGTTTGAATTTAACTTTTCTCCTTGTTTTCTTGAATTTAACTTACATCACCACGAGCTGTTAACATAAGATCTAGGATTTGTTAGCATAAGAACATACCTTTATGTTGCGAGTCCTTCTTAAATAAGAGGCTTGTTTAAACCTTTGTCTGACTTTGTAGTTTCTTTTCTGACATAGCAATATTTCGCTTCATGTCTGTTGGGGAAGGGGTTGGACTATATAACTTTTACCAAATCAAACATTGTGGAGAGGTTGACAATTTAGGAGATAATGCACAGTAATGATAAACTAGTAAAAATGCTGGTTTGCATATCAACAAACAAACATATAGACAAATTTCTAATTGTTAGAAAATATGCTTAAAGAGAACGAAATCGATATAAATTAGCCAGAATGTCTTCACAGTGTTGTGTTTTTTTTGTGTAGTATTTTACCATTTCATGAATTCTGTAACCATATTCATAGATAGGAAACAAATAACAGAAATCTATATGAAAAATAGTTTCTGATATTTAAAAGAATTTTGTAAATGCTTTTAAAATAGATTGTAGTTTACCAATTGTCAAATGTTAAACATGTGTACCTTTTAACATGTTTGTTAGTTAAGGCTTTTATTGAGAACATATATATTGATAATTCATTTTTTTTTTTCTGTCTTACAGGATATTTAATGATGACAACAGAGTGGTTTCATGAATTTGGATATGAAGTAGTTGTGGATAAGCAGTATGTTCCCAAGGACATTTTGGAAATACTTAAAATTGAGCCAAGAGTTTTACCAGCTTGGGACCCCATGGGTTCGCTTGCTCAATGATTCCAATTTTAGTTTTAATGCAATACTTAATATCTGCTGGTATTGTAAATGATAAAATTGGCAGCATTTCAAGCTGACAGATTTATCGAGTTCATAAACAGTTGAAGTTAAACATTTTTTTTTTTTTAAATGCGAGTTTTTACTAAGAATTTCACAAAAAGGCAAATTAATGAAAAACTGATGAAAGGAAGCAAACATATGAGAAACATCTGTTAAAAAATAGTAATCATGGACTTTTCAGATTTGTCAAGTCATTATAAATTATTTTAAATAAATCACAAATGTCTTTTCATTGAATTTTTGTGGATATGTACTTAATATATTTAATTATGAGTTTGTGAAATAGTTTCTGCATCTTATTAAAAATTGTGAATATTTTATACAATAACAATGTATGTGTAAAAGTTCATGAATGTTTCTACAGAGTGTTATTGATCTTACGAAGTAGTAAATAGTTGTCAAATTAAAAAATTTTTCTGCTTAAATAGCAAATTATGACATTTAATAACTCTGAGTGTCATTAATATAATTACTCTTTCTGCCAGAGCAAATTACCAAAATGTAATCAATGTACCAAAATGCAATCAAAGCAATGAAATCTTAATGTATGTCTTTTTTAAAAATAAACAATTCCAGCACAGTGTTGTATTTATTTTTCTCAACAGTCTTTTTTCAAATAACAAATGGTAGTGTGTTAAAGTTTTTTTTTTTTGCAAAATTAGATATGATTGATCCAATATGTCATTATTAGTTATGCTTTCATTGAAAGAATACAGTGCAACAGTAAAGAAAAGTACCTTAAATCCTTCAAGGAGTGTATTATTTCTTAAGCTTCTAATTATATGATTAGTGTGGTAGTTGATTCTGATCAGTATGCAAATGTGGAGTACTGTTTCAAATTGGATCTTTTATGATTCAAAACATAAAGTTGCATGGGCTGTTACATTACCTTGTCTACTGTTTGGTGGACTTCCTGGGCATTAAAGCCATTTGCAGGTATGGCTGTTGAGGAGTCAAGGTTTTTGGCTATCACTTTTACTTCAGATGTGACCAATTCATTTGTGCACTCCATTGAGTTCTTCAATCGAACTTTGAATCCTTAATAATTTCATTTAATTATACAACAGATTATTAGTGCGTCAAATGTTTATTATTACTCAATAATTCTGTAAATTATTTAGCATTTAAATAATTTAGCTATGTTTATTGATTCTAAACATTCTCATATTATTGACAATGAATTAAAATATCCAAATTAATGATTCCATTCTAAATGCCACAGCTATCGAATGAGTAACCCGTATCTTTTTTTGTGAATGATATTTGCTTATTGCAGTGTCTCATAACAAACCCTTATGCATTCTTTCTTCGTTTAATTCTGCCACATCTGCTGATATACCTTTGAATTTTCATCAAGACTATTCAAATGAGTTTCATTTGATCATGCTTCCATAATACTAAATAAACTATTTCAATTAGCTTTTATATTAATAGTGCTTAATATAAAGTTTATAATTTTAGCAGCACATGTTCCTTTCCCCAAGTAAGGTCTTACAGGTATCGGTTATTTTTATGCATTCTAAATTAAAATATGTAATATTCTTAGATACATACCTCAGCTATCACTATCCAATGATTTAAATTTTATCAAAGGTCATTTAATTTTTTTAGAATACATTTTTATATATTTTGCTACATCTACAAAAAATGCAAACCAATGCTTTTAAATTAAATTAGTAGTAATTTATATTTAGATGAAATACATAAAATTGCAGATGTATTTTGAAATAAGCTGAATCTTAATTTAATCAAGGTCTTCATATTAGCTCAGCTGTTTATAGACACTAGCATACAAACAGGATTTATTATGTATTTCAGCTATAAATGAAAAAATGCACATTAAAAAAAATTTTTTTTTTAATATTTCATTTTATATTCCTTTTCAAAATGCAAATTATTTATTAAAGAGTAGATTTTTTTTATTAATTTCCTGTAAAATCATTAATACTCACAATTTTCCTGGCATATGCACAGTATAAATGATATAAGCCAATGATAAGAAGTTTTCCCAATTTCAGTCAAATTTTATATTTAAAATAACAATCCAATTTTTAGATACTTTTACAAAAATGGTGCTTATGTGCTTCTTTTTGGAAGAATAAATTAAACTTTCAATAACAAAATGCTTACAAAATTGTAACTTTTTTTTTAACAAAATGGAATGAAAGAATTCTATATTTTTTAATCATTTCATTACATGAAATAACCATTATGTCAGTGGTTTTGTGACAAAAATAATGTATTGTGCTTCATTATGGAAGAAAAAATTTCAGTAATGGAGTTACAGAATTAGTCTTATGAATTTTTTTTAAACAAAGAAGTTAAAAACAAATGTACACTGCTCAAAAAAAAAAAAAAAAAAAAAAAAAAAAAAGACAGTCCTATATCTGCCGATTTACTGGGCCGATTGACAAAATTCAAATTGCGTTCTTCATGTCTCGAAAGCGCGACTTAGGATATATATTAGTTTTATATATAGCACTATTCTAACATAGGTATTTTGACACAAAATCGGACTTTTTCTGAAATAGCATACCAATTTTTTTACATATTTCGATTCTACGACTCAAATCAAGCCTAAATATGAAATTTTGTAAAATTTGGAGCGAAATTTACGGAGAAATTCACAAATTTATGTTGGCAAATTTTTGTCAGTTTGCGCCAAGAATAGTTCACTTGGCGAACTTCTTAATATATGGCAACCTAGTTTCCTTTCCTGTGAGCGGAAAAAAAGTCACCATCGTTCCTTTTTTCCAAATAATATTCTTTGTATTATATTTTTAATTATAACTTATTATTTTAAATAATTTTTTCTTTTTCGAATTTCATTTTAATTGTTTAAGTTGCATGTTTTTTTTTTTTTCGAATAACTATTTTAAAAATTTCTACTTACCTCTTCGAACTGCGTAAATAAAGGTGCAGCATTTATTTTTTTTCAAATAGTTTTCTTTATATATATTTTTTGTCATAGTTATTATTTTAGGTAATTTTTAAATTCTTAACTTTTATTTTAATTGTTTGTGTTGCATTGTCTCTTCAGATAATTGTTTTAAAATTTTCTATTTATTCCTTCGAATTGAGCATTTTAAATATATTTATTAATATAAATTTTCCAGAATTTTATTTTATTTATTTGAATTGCGTTTCTTTCGGAGGAATACTTTGTAACCCAGACTACGATGCGTTTGAAAACTGCATATATTAAAAGAGAAAATACAGTAAAGCACAGTTAACACGCCTTTCAATGTTCCGTTCAGAAAAGATATATATAAATAAGAGAGACATTTAACTTAGGATGACTTGCATACATTGCTTTAAACAGTTTTATCATTGTGCCCATTGCTTTACACAATTTTATCCTACATTTGGCTTCTTAAATGTTATTCATATTTTAGTCAAATATTTTATTTTTGAAATCGTAAAAATCAAATATCATAAGATTAAAAAGTTTTAAATTTAAAAAAAAAATACAAATACTAAATTTTACCGTAAAATGTATTTTTTCTTCTCTTTTTCTTCAGGCATTCTACTTTATTCTTGCTCTTTTTCTTCATTCTACTTTATTCTTGCTTTTTTTCTTTAGGCATTCCGCAAGTATATTAAAAAGCATCCAAATTTTCGAAATATCTTGATATTTTTGACAATCATTTTAAATAAAGTTATCGCCTTCCATTTCATAAAGGCCCACAAACGGCCGAGCGGTAAAGTCGCTGAACACTGATAGTCCACTCCGGGGTTCGAATCCCGGTAAACAGGCTGGTTGCATGGGCGTTTTCGTGGATTTTCTCATGTGTACCGTGTATGCCAGCTGATTTCCCTTAGAAAGTTCTTCACAAAGGCATCCTTCCTTTTAGGCAGATAGCCCTGCCTTGACGTAACTTAATAATTCAATTCAATCCATTTCATCAATATTTGGTCAGAGCTTTTATCAGTCTTTAGAGGCTAAACATTTTGAAGGTATGAGATCAAAGGAAAGACTGGTTTCATCAAGAGGTTTTGGTTTATTTAATTATGACAAAGCACACTAGGGCTATCTGCCTAAGGGGAGGGATGCCTTCGTGGAGGACTTTCTAAGGGGAACTGGCTGGCATACACGTTGCACATGGGAAAAACCACGAAAATGCCCAAGCAGCCAGCCCGTTCGCGGGATTCGGACCTCGGACAGAACTACCAGTGTTCAGTGACTTTATCGCTCGGCCGCTGTTTCATCAGGAGGAAAAAAAAAACATCTTTAGGTGACATCCACATACATCACTGGATAAACTCCTCAATCTTCAAATAATTCGAATGAGAAAATCATGGGATTCTCCATTTATGATACGATATGATGTTCTATAACGTAATTTAAATTTATACAACCATATAGTCTAAACCATATTCTCTTTTCTGTTAACCACAAGCTCAATTAATGGTATTTGCTGGTGTACACGTCCAAGTGTTTTTTCTTTGAACACCTAAATTCATTGAAGTATCCTGAAAGTATCTTCAAAAGCGTCCAACTTTTTGAAACATCTTGGTATGTCTGAGAGCCAAATTTCCCTGCAAATTTTTGCTTACTTTTCTCCCTAATTTTCCTCTTTCCTTCTACAGTTATTTTCAGTGCACACACAAGAAAATTAAGATTTTTTGATTGCTAGACTTCCATAAATTTTGCTTTCTTGTCAATTTTTTAAAATATCAATTACATGAATTGCGTTTCAGCTGAAGACAGCTTTTCATTTTCTAGTCATTTTAACTATAAATAAAAAAAAGCGAAGTCCAAAGGATAAATATTTTAATTAAAAGATTTTTGCTAAATGACAAAGAAATAAAACAGTCCAGCAGGGTTAATTCTGTACCACCGAGTAACCCGATTCTTATATCGGCTGAAACAATCTAAATCATATTAAAGATCATTTTTTTTATACAATCTATAACGCGAGAGAAAAATTAGCTTCTTAAAACATTCTTTCTAAGAGGATTAATATAAAAGATTATATTTTTATATATATTTTTAAAGCTGGGACTTGAACCAAACTGTTAAATTTTTAAAGTTTAATTTACATGGTGGTTATAATTAAAGTTCCAATTTGAAATGGTCATAAAAGGAAAACTACCGTACCAAATGTTATCAAACTTGGGAATCGTGTAAAGGAGGTTATGAGAATTTATTTTCAGCGAGGAAAAAAATAGTTAAAAAAACTCATCACCAGGGGGAAAATGACGCTGTATACAAGATTCTTAAATGAAATAAGACACGAAAACATCTGTTTAAAATGTGTTTAATATTTTCCGAAACGTGTTACAAATCATGTTCAATGTAGCGTCTAGCATTTTCCGAAAGCAAGTTAAATCCTGTTACTGCATTCTCAACAGCAGCTCTTAGCATATCGGGAGGAATGTTACGGACATGTCAGTGTTTAACATTTTTCATTTCTGCCAAATTGTTTAGATTATCACCATAAACAGTGTTTTTGAGAAAACCCCATAGCTAAAAGTCACAGAGGTTGAGGTCTGGTGGGAAGAGGGGAAGTGTTGGCGAATAAGACGTTCATTCGTGAAATGTTGCCTAAGTAACTGTGCGACACACGTGAGGTGGGGCCCAGCCGTGCATAAAAGTCGTAGTATCTAA
This sequence comes from Stegodyphus dumicola, assembly GCF_044657685.1. Classification (NCBI taxonomy): domain Eukaryota; kingdom Metazoa; phylum Arthropoda; class Arachnida; order Araneae; family Eresidae; genus Stegodyphus; species Stegodyphus dumicola. Next base: position 111,714,720 of record NC_140777.1, on the reverse strand, counting down.
AATGCCACGTTACTGCAGTTCATGTATCAGGAAACATTTTAACATTGACTCTAAATGAGCTGCAATCACAGTAGTCCAGCTGTCGACTGTTCTTCAGAGAAAAATGGTTCAGTTATAAAACTAGCTGTCATTCCACACCAAACGGTGTGGAATGGCTGCTGTGCAATCGAATGCAGTAGGAGAATGCAATGGAACTAGATAGATAACATGAGGGATTTTTTTCGCCCAAATCGATTAAAAGCGTTTTGAATCAGTATCTTCATGTTTTAGGGCCGAATTCAGGCTTCAAAAATTACAAATTAGCGATCTGTAAGAAAACGATTTCCAGATTGTAAGCACTTGTGCGAGTGATTTGCGATCTCACATTTTCTAATCGCTAATTCGTGGTTTTCACGGACGGACGAATTTCTCACTTACACGGATGGCGCACTCGACGTTTATCGAATTTAACGCCTTTAAATGGTAATTTTCTTACTTCAAAATTTCTTAAGGGTATGCAACATATTAAACCCGTGTAATAAAAGGTTAAGTTAGATTCCGACCCATATTTCGTTTAAAAATATTGCATACAGCGCCATTTTCACCCTGGTGGTGAGGTTTGGAACTTCCCTTTTTCGCGGAAAATAAATTCCTATGATCTCTTTTACACGATTACCAGGTTTGATAACATTTGATCCAGTAGTTTTTGTTTTATGACCATTTCAATGTGGAACTTTAATTATAAACACCCTGTATATTATTAAATTTTAATTGAAGCTATGCGTTATATGTATACCATGCGTAAGATTTCCGCTTTTATAGAAAAAATAAAGAATCGAAGCAAATATACTTAGGATAATGGAACAAAACTGAAAAAAATTCCCCTCCCTCCGAAAATAAAATATTGAAACTTCGACCTTCGATTTATTGGATTATCGAAATATTCAATATGACCTATCTTCTAAGTCCTAGTTCCGACAACAATTCCGTCAAAAATTCCGAATTACTTAAGCTGATGTAAAAGATTTAGTATATAATCACTGTATGTTAGTAAAGTAATCAGAGTGTAATAAAAATAGATTATAGAATTTACGCCATTATCTTTTTGTCTGACTGCACAACATGTAATGGAAGAGAAGGCTTGTAGAGATCTGTTTTTGATATGCCTCTAAAAGTAGATGTCATACTCCTTTTGTCTCTTCAATATCAAAAAACTTTCCTTTGAGAGGCAACTTTAGTTTTTGGGAAAGAAAAAAAAACCCACAAGAAGACAAATTTGAAAAACATGCAGGACGGTTGAGTACACATACCTATTTTCGGAACACAAGCGGTTCTCCGACTGGTTATTGAATGATGAAAAGATGCATTATCATGTAATACAAAACATTTGGAATACGTTGTCTGACTGAAAACGTAAGATTAAAAGTCTTACAAGTCAACTAATGGGACAATTGCAGAATCGTTTTGATCCTGAGCTTCTAAGACAAACCTTATATCACTGGATTTCACTTCTTTAATCTTCCGAGAACGTTCCATCTTTAGCTCATATTCCAAGAATATTAAGTGAATACAATTATTGTAAAAGAAAATGAATATTCATTTGCACTACGGCTTGGTAGTTCTGCTTTTTATGTCTAAGTATACAACAATATTTTAAATATTTACAAATAAAATATTAAATTGGAGATTTAATTGGAGCATCACCAGTTGCCTAGCATTTGAAGATTGTTAAATACTAACTGTTTGTTGCGAAGTCTAACCCAGGGTTTTGCATGGTTGGTTTTCGTAGTTTTCTAGGTTCTCTTTACAAAGGTTCTCTATGAAAGCATCTTAACCAAATAGCTCCCACATTCTTTCTATGTTCAAATAACCAACTAACCTAGTTTAAGCGCGATTTCCAAATGAAGTTACTAGCAAAACCCGAATACTCATTAAAAATCATGTAGCTTGCCAATCAGGAGTAACATGAAAGATACGGCGCCAATAATTGAATTGCTGTTACGGTACGCTGTTTCTAAATTTAGATGGTCATTCCTTAATTAAATAGCCCACTAGCGGCTGAGCGGTAAAGACACTGAGCACTGGTAGTTCGGTCGGAAGTTCGAATCCCGCGAATGGGCTGGCTGCATGGGCGTTTTAGTGGTTTTCCCCATGTGTAACGTGTATACGAGCCAGTTTACCTTAGAAAGTCCTCCACGAAGGCATCCCTCCCTTTAGGCAGATAGCCCTCGTGTGCTTTGCCATAATTAAATAATCCAATCCAATCCTTAATTAAATATAATTGATTTGTAACTTCTACTAGATCTGACGGTAAAAATTGAAGTGCAAATAAATAATATCGTGTGCAATCTTGATTAATATAAATTAAAAATTTTGCATAGAAAAATATTTGCATTCAGACAGAAAGTTTTGAAATATTTGCAATTACTTTATAAGAAGGATTTATTAATAACCATAATAATTACTTATTATATTACTGATGATTAGGATTCAGTTCTTGACAATTACATTCTAAATTAGAATTTTAAGATTATAATGAAAATAAGCTACGCACAAAAATACATTTTTACAGATTAAATTGACATTAAATACAAAAATACAGAATGTTGGGTGTCGTTTATATAATCATTCTTGCTTGTCCACAGAATCTGCTGACTTATCCAGCCATTAAGTAGCTGCAGATCATTTCTACATAACCATTGAACTTCCATTAATTCAATCTCTACAGGGTTGTATGTTTATATCATAATTTGACTTTTATAAAAATGATTATTCAAAATCTTATATTTCTATAAAAATATACTATGCTCTAAAAATATGGATGATAGTATTTGCCGCTCTTTCAGCCACTTCAAAAGCAACAGTTTGTTTAGAAATAAATTATGCAGTTAATGTCATAAAATATTTTCATTAAATTCAAATAAACATTAAACGAAAATTCTCAGTTTTAGACAATTCGATTTAAACGAAGTAAAGTAGCAGACGATAAAATGCCGAAGGTAAAAATTTACTCTTAGAAAAAGTACTCTTATTTTTTTAAAAAAAGGATGAAAGAGAGAAATTTAAAAAAATTGTTAAAAATTTGAATAATATCATCTATAATTTAAAAAATAGATTTTCATATAGTATTAATAAATATTTATTACATCTTATTGTGGGAAAAAATTTCATATAATTAATTCTCCGTAAAATTTTACTTGAAATTTAAGGTTAAAAATAGCTGTGGCAATTCAGTGTAACAAAAATCCATAGACCACATTTGGCGTTATTATCGCTCAAAAAAAAGATGCCAAATTTCAAAACGCGAAAATATGTAAATTCGTGTATATCTTAGAAAATTTTGAATAAAAAAGTCTCATTTTTTGCAGATATGCTTAAAAATACACCTACTTTATGATGATGGTAAAAATTTTATAGGTTATAATTCAAAATTTTTTTCGAAAAATTTATAAAAATTATTTAAAAATAGAAATTAAAAAAAAAAAAAAAAAAAAAAAAAAAAAAAAAAAAACGCAAAAAATGGGTAAATTTTATTTGGAATGAACCTAAATTTCGAAATGTGACAGAAAAAAATAAAAAAAGTTTAGTAAAAAAAGAGATATTAATAAATATTTGCCGAATCAATTAACATTGAGGAGCTAAAATTTTGAGAGCTAATATTTTAAAAACTACTCGTACGATTTTTACAAAACTTGGTATTCTGGCATAATTTGAGCCGTAGAATCGAAATACGGAAAAAAATTGGTATGTTATTTCAGAAAAAGTCCGATTTTGTGTCAAAATACCTATGTTAGAATAGTGCTATATATAAATCTAATATATATCCTAAGTCGCGCTTTCGAGACATGAAAAACGCAGTTTGAATTTTGTCAATTGGCCCAGTAGAACGGGAGATATAGCACTGTCCCATTTTTTTTTTTTTTTTGAGCAGTGTACATTTTAAAATTTTTATAACAGTTGATTATGTGAAAAATTATTATGTCAGTGGTCTCCAAAGTAGAGTGTGACTGTCCCCTCCTTTAATTTGTATTTAAAAAAAAAAAAAAAAAAAAGTTTTGAGATTTTACATGGGTGGGGTACTGAAATGTAAATACTTTGGTAACATTTTTTGTTTGCTCAAGTATTACACAATGTTCAGCAAATGCTTTGATTGTTTTTGAGAACAATTATATGTTAGTGTTGCAAACAACAGCATCTTAAATACAGAAATGACAGTCTTCACAGAAAAGGATTTTTAAACAATTGAGATCAAGAATGGAGAAATTAGGCATTAAGTAAGTCAACTAAATTATGTATTACAGCTAAATAACATCAACCCAAACTGGATTTTGCATAAAGTATTTAAATTAAATCGTTTAACCCCTTCGAGCCGGGTAGCGAAAACGCGCGCTTATCACGGAGGCCGGCAGTGTCTTCCTCGAGCGTCTCTCCAGGGCCGGGGGCCTTTTTGCTACTAAGTCTAAATCCATGAAATTTCCGAAGTATCAACACATTGTTTAATAATGCTCTATAGAGTATATACACGGCTTATGCTTTATAGATATTTTTATATATATACTTTAATTACCTTATTTCTTGTTCAAATGCATATTTTACACATTTTATTTTAATTACTCACCATTTTATGACTTTTAACATTATACATCTGAAAACTAAATATATTACTTAAAATTCTCTTTTCATATGAAAAATTTGAAAACAGGGATCTACACACAGTCCTACGTTACATTCCTTGAACTCGTAATAACTCATTTGCCGTTTTGGAGGATTTTTCCGGGAATGTGAACAAACGAAGCATCGTCGTCTCATTTTATTATCAGTCTCTTCTGAACAAAGTTTTGGAAAATGTCTTTCAGTTAATCTTTCAGAATCAATATCAGAATTTCAGAATCAATATCTGAAATATTTTGCATCATTTCTGCTATTTCATGTTCTGTTAAACATTTTCGACGCTTTGACATTGAAACGGTAAAAACAGAAAGAATTCACGTCTAACAAGATCTAATTATTTTCTAAAAACTGAACTGTAAACCGAAATACTCAACGCTTTAGCGCATATAAAACTTCTAATTACAATAAACAACTACCATGTGCGAATAAAAGTGCAATTTAAAGAGAAGTCATAAATCACGCCATTCGGAAACATTTAATTCCCCGTTTGTTTATATAATCAAAAACACGTGTATGTGAGTCATGCTTCTCTCATTTCGAGTAGAAGGTCTAATGTACATGTATCTGAAACTATATGGACATACAGTGGCATCTTGTGGCAGAAATTATAGTTTGAAAAACGTTCCAGGGTACTGGCACAAATACGTGACAGTCGGTAGTAAACGCAAAAATGCTCTGGCACGCCTGTGTGTCGGCCGGTAGGTAAGTGTGTTCGTTGCTGGCACGTATACGTGACAGTCGGCGCGAAGGGGTTAAAACAGAATAATTTTAGTTAATTGAACTCAAAACCTTTCAGTTACTTAACATATCCAACTCATCACTTTCTCTATATTCTTTTGTTTAGCCTTTTATGTAATTTTTATAATTGCAGTCTGCATATGTCATATATGAGACTTTATAGTATTTAATTTTATGTATATAAAAAAGTAAATAATCTATAAATACATATTTAAAAATTAATAAAAGGTACATATATATAAAAAAAATCAAACAATCACTAAAATGCTTTAAAATTTTATAAAGTAAAATTTTTGGGGAGAAAATGTCTGACCTAATGAATATTTTTACTTTTAATAAAGAACTTAAAATATTGTTATGATAAGAAGAGGTGTTTTGTTTATGAAAATAAATTTTGAATTCAAAATGAAAAATAAAAATGTATAATTATTTTATAATTAAGATTTTGGTGCTGGTAAGCATTCAGAATTTTTTGTTTTTGCTCTTTGTGAAAGAACATATTTTAACCTGTTCCATACAGCAATGCACATGTTTTTCAGCCTGAAGTCTTTGGAACCTTCTCTTTCAGTTGAAAATTTATATAATTCTCTGAAAAAGAGATAATTTTGATAATTAAATATGGCTATAAATATTAATTTAACATTTTGAATAATTATGAAATTATATACAAATAAAAAAGTTAAGAATGTTGTACAGTGGGGATCAGGGCTGTCGGAGTTGGGCAGATTTTGGGTTAAAGCAGTCAGAGCTGGAGTCGCTAAAAACACGTCGACTCCGACTCCAGTTTTTGTTGGACAGTTTGAATTTGACATGAAATTTAAATTAAAAAAAAATTAATGACAAGCTGAGTTATTATTTTTATTTATGGACTATCTACATTAATAAATAGTTAATTTTTTTTATTGACATATTAATAAATAAAATATAAGGGAGGAGAATGGATGTAATATTTGCCATTAGTGATTAAACTGATTCATTTAGTTATAAATCTCACTGGAAAATTTAGGTAAGCAGCACAAACTTTCCAAATTGATGCCATTCTTATGAAGAGAGCAGGGAAAGGAGCAATTACTGATCAAGCAATGTGACGAGGAAGTACATATTTGATGATAAAGAGGTTGTTAGAATTAGGAACTTTTTTAGAAGATGTAGATAACTGTAATGTTTCACTAACAGGAAGACTGTGGAATGATCTTGCAGAATTGGAAACTCTTTTTTCTACACTGTATATAGCCACAAAAAACCTGCAATCTGAAGAATTGACAGGAAGCCTTCAATTCAAGGCTTCCATTTTCCTTGAATGGAAGAATGTAATGTTTGTTAGAAGGGTTTATTGCAGAAGGAATCATTTCTTCAATGAAGAAAAAGAGAAAATAATTTACTAGACAATGAGATCTTGCTGGGTTCAATATATGTAGATCCAAATCGCCGAATTTTGTTGGATGACAAACAAATTAAAAAGGCAAAGAAAGCAATCTATGAACTTTCATTAAGAATGAAATTATTCTCAGAACAATTGGAGAATTCGAATCAGGACAGTCAAACTGCAAACATTGCAATTGAGTCTCTATCATACTCTTCCAGTGATGAATTAGATTTTGAGAAATATTTTTGGATAATATTGAAAAAACTAAGGCAAAGCGATTGAAAATAAAGAACCAAGAGCCTTTAGATATAAAAATGAAAAAATACAAACAAGATTTCTACATGGCCTTTGAAGAACTAGAGAAATATGATTGCGCTTGCAAGATACCTCTTTTAGAGCTTATAAAAAATCTCTCTTTTAGAACTTTATCTTGAAAAGTTAAAAGAAGTAGCCCTAACAGTAACAGCTCTTCCTCCTACTCAAGTTAGTGTGGAAAGACTCTTCTCAGCTCTGAAGTTTATCAAATTGGATCTGTGGCTCTCCAACAAAGAAGATCTTGTTGAAGCTATACTGATTCTTAGAAATAACTTATGCCACTTTTTCCATTTCATAATAAATGCTAATTAATATAAATAATTTGCTATGCCATCAATTTTTTTTTTTTTCTGTAGCATCTATTACTTCTTTTAAATAAAAATAAAAAAAAAAAAGCTGTAACCATGTGTATATGTTTACATATATAAGGAGTTGGAGTCAAGTCATTTTCTTTACCGACTCCACAGCTCTGGTACGGATTCCCAACTTTTTCTTGAATTCACCCCTTTGCATTTTTAACTATAATATACAGCATACAATAATCATAATACAAATAACTGCATATAAATAGCCTTTCAACAAAAGTCTGCAAAAAACTGCATATAAATAGACTAAGAATCTCAACAAAAGTTTTGAAAAAAAAAAAAAAAAAAAAAGGGGGTTTATGTTTATAGATTTATGTTTTATTATTTTTAATTTCACAAATATAAAAAAGTTTCCAGAAATATAATTACATATTCTAATTGCATAAAAATTTGATTTAAATTAATTTGATGGCTCTGCTTCAAGTATTGATGCAATTTTTTAATACAGAGTATGTGTGGTTATAATTAAAGTTATCCTATTTATATATGGAGCTTGTTCTGATAGACCCACTTCATTCAAACTTGCTGTATGTTATACGGACCACAGGGAAAAGTTCTTGGGCCTCTTCCATTGTCCTTGTCAGAAGGAAAGATGTTTCAAAGAGATTTTACATTGACTATCGTTAGTTGAATGAGCTTATGAAGAAAGACAGCTACCCTGTTCCTAGAGCTGAAAATATTGTGGGCACTCTTTTTGGAAAGTCATACGTAGAATGTCAGCAAACCGTATGTATAACCTTAGGTACTAATGTTGTATCATATGACACTGTGAAGGTTTAGTACCGAAAGTTCAAAAACAAGAACTATGACATTTAAGAAGCAGAATGCTCAAGCCGGCCTACTGGTGTTAATGAGGCCCGCCTGTGAGAACTTGTGGAAGAAGATCAGTATGCAACCACTCGAAAGCTTGCTAAGGAGTTAGACGTTAGTGCCATGTCCATTAGTTGCACTATGCATCACCTAAACTTGACGTACAAGTTCAACCGCTGGGTGCTGAGCTGAAAAGACAGACATGCTTGGGCCTGTACTAATATGGTCAAATAGCAATGCAAGAATAAAATTCTGGACCGGAATGTTACTTGTAATGAAAAGTGGATTTATTTCAACACCAGAGTGTTACAAAGTGCAATTTGACAAACAAAAAGATCATGCATTGTGTCTGGTGGGATTGCAGTGGAGTCCACAAAGAGTATCTGGAAATTTTACAGTAAGGTGTCAACAGTAAGGTGCACAGCAGGATGCTAGCTCGTGACGACACTACTATCAAGGAAAAACATCGAACTGAGTTCTGGCACAAAAAGGCAATATTCCATCAAAATAATGCAGCACCACATGTGTCTGCATTCACCGGCTGGACTCGAATGGGGTCTGAAATAACGATCTGTTTTTGGAATCATGGCCACCAAGTTTCTGGGCTGAAGACTTATTAAGAAAGAAGAAAAATTAACGAACATTGGCAAAAAATTATAGATTTGGGTGGTGATTAACCCCTTGAAGTTAATAATTACTTGGGTGGTCTACTAAATGTAGTGCTTTCATGCTCTTTTTCTAACTCATTAACAACATTTTGAGAAAAAAAAACTTTCATTACAACCAGATACATTTATGAATCATAAATGTTCCACATGTTGTATAGCATGGCCAAAAAAGTCATCACTTTTATTAACAGGTCTCTCCCATGTTTCTGCAAGATAATGTGGAAGCATTTGCGGTGCAATACTCTGCATGTTGTATAGAATCTTTAGCTACAAAATATGGTACAACAGCTTGAATATTGGTAACATCTGCCTCATCTAAAAAATTTGAATATTAGTACCTTATTGAAAAATAAATAACTAACAAAGTGAAAAGTGATAGTTCATGTATTACAACATTACCAAATATTAAAAATAAAGACTATAAAATATAATATTTGCAAGAATTTCTCCAGCAATTAGAACAAAGAAAAAAAAATTAAAGATCTAATTTCTTTATGTTTCATTCATTTTTATTAAAGTTGCAGGTGCAGATAGAAAGAGATTATTCACATTAAAGGGGGGGGTGATTTCTTGTATTCTGAATTACAAAAGTACATCACTTGTCACAAAATGAAAAATAGAAATTAGGTTCCTTTTATTCTATTGTACTTAGTGTAGTAACCTTAAATATTGTTCACAATCTTATTAATCTTAGTTTAAACTGTTGAATAATCTTTTCAAATGCTACCAAAAATATTTTAATCAAACAAAACTATTGACTATTATGGAAAACACAGCTAATTTTTAGCTCAAATTATTGAAGAAACATACCTTAGCATCTTTTTTGTTTTTCTATAGTAGCCTCTTTGAAGAAGACTCATGGAAAGATAAATTTTACACCTACAAATTGTGAGAGGATCACCTAATCGTAGAGCAATGTACAACTGTTGCATTGAGATGGCTCCAGCCTTTTCTGCCTAGGAAAAAAATACATTAAAAAAATTCCCCTTCTTATTATTCTTATATGTATATATTTTACACTATATTTATTCAATTCTGTCACTGATAGTAAAATGCACTCTTTAACTTATGTACCATTTACCTAGAGAGGCAACAGATTTATAAACTAAGAAAGTCAAATAAATAAAATACTACAGCAGATCTAATATTTTTATAATAGAATTTGATTAGCTGAGGAAATGCTATCTGTTATTTGAATTCAATATTCTGCTTAAAACTCGATGAGTCCGTATTTTATCCTTTCCATTATTTTAGTACGTTAAACTTTTATTTCCCAAGTAAACTGGAAACATGATCAGATTAGATATGTGAAAAAGATAAATAGGAGCCACATTTGGTATTTTTAACACTGACTCACTCTCCGAATATTGAAACTTACCAACTCTGTCCAATACTTTCTTTTGAATTAATATTAGAATTTGATTTATTTAAGATTCACAATCTGCATTTAGCCAATGTTACATTCTCTTCTGAGCTATCTTTATATTCGCTGTCCTATTTTATGGCTTCTCAATCTTTGCTTTAGTGATGCAATAAATTTTTAAATTATAAAGTAATTAATTATGGAGTGTCAAAGGCAAATTACAGTAAATAACTAATAAACCAAAACTCCAATTCTAAAATGCTCCCCATTTTTGAGAGATTTATATGGGGGAAAAAGTGCAAATTAAAAATCCACATCACTCAACCATTGAAAGCATGGCTTAGTCTAATCGCCATTGAACTATTACTTGATGTTTCCTCAATCGATTTTTTCGAAGAATTTTACATTTTCAATTTTTTTGGAGTCCAACTTCAGTTGTTGCATTTACTACTTCCCAGTTAAGTAAATCTCTGATTTCTGTGTTATGAAGAATCTTTCTCCATGATCAAACTTGCACTTTTTTTCTAACACACTTTCATGCATAGCATTAAGTGTGCACCTGTGAGCACAAACTTCTACAGAAGACGGTCTCCTAAACATTTAATATACTGTAGCAATTATATGGTGTTATCAGCTTGCTTGGTGCTGCTTGGTAATTAGTTACTTGATCGTATCAGCATCTAAGAGCATTAAGGAGAACTGCAGCGGTACACGAATTTGATATGTCCTTGAAGTTAATAAATGACCATAGGATTTGATTGTAGATCTATCACACTGCAGTCAATACCATACTCCTATTGCAAAAATGCTCTCATACGGTAGATTCTGATATTCAAATTGCTTTATGGTGTGACCATTTGATTGGCTCTCTGGATCACTATAATACCATTAACACAATTTCCAGTAGCCCTGATCTCATCTCAATGATGATTTTATGGTTTGATGATTTTCAGCCCTGATCTCATGAAAATGAATAATTTGCTGTAGGATATAGTCACATGGCAGACTGCCATATTTTAATATACAATTAGTCATTAAATGGGACATGTATTTATTTACTGGTAGATGTAGATTCATTTGCATTTGCAATGTTGGTAAGAATGTCACAAAGAACATGGAAGCATATAAACCGTGTTTAAGACACAATAACACGCCGAATAAATACTAATTCGGAAGTCAAACAACACAAATCAGCGTTATATTTACAAAATTTTCATAGGACTAGTTTCGATGGTTTTACCGAACCACCATCCTCAGCTGCAAAACCGCAACTGAACAAGATAGGAAATAATGATTAGATAAGAAAGCCTGGACAAGAATAAGTAAGTGGCGCCATCTGTTGGTAAAACCAGAACTAAAACATAATTTCTTTAAAGGCCGAAGGCAATTTTGGATTGGAATTAGGATTGTTAACTAGAACAGAAAGATTTTTATAAATGTGAAATGCCTCTAGAAAATCCAGTTCTCCAACGGAAAACGTTTTTTGAATAATTTTGGCAGCAGAAAAATTGAAAGTGTGATTTTCGGACCAACAATGTTGAGCAACAGAAGACTTCTGTGTTTCCTTTTTTCTAACATATGCCTCATGTTCCTTGACACGAAATTTTAAGGCTCTCTTAGTTTGGCCAATGTAAATTAAACCACACTAGCAAGGAATCCTATAAATACCCCAGGAATTCATATCCGGAATGGGGTCCTTGAGTATGGAACTCGGAATTTTATTGATGGGAGAATAAATAACCCAAAAGTTAAATTTCTGCAAAATATGTGCAACTTTACAGCTAATTGATGGAAAGAAGGGAGTGACAACAGAATTTTTATAATCTCCTAAAATAAGAGTGTGCCTTTTAGTGTGTTGAGATGAGAATTTTTTTACTCCTTGATTAATAATGTTGGGTGAAAAGCCCCTGTCAATAGCTATTGCTTTTAAATAATTTGTTCTTCCTCAAGGGCTAGTTTGGAGGAGAAAACTTGAAGAGCACGGAGAACATAGGAATAAAATGAAGTTAACTTTTGTTTAGTCAGATGACATGATTTAAAGTGTAGTGGAAGGCAAACCGATGAAGGTTTACGGTAAACCATAGTACTGAAGTTGGATGTGTTACGTGTGACCAGAATGTCGAGAAACGGAAGAGAATTGCAACTCTCAAGTTCAAAAGTGAACTGAATAGCGGGATCAACAGAATTCATTGTTGAAAGAACTTTATTTAAATGATCTTTATTACCTTCAAACATACTTCAAACTAAAAGTATCGTCTACCTGTCCCATCCTAGCTGATATCTATGCATTATTATGAATCAAAATTGTTTAAAACTTTAAACTTCCTGGAATGGTTCCGCTGCGTAGTGTACACTGTGTGTTAAAGATGAGGCAACATGCATAGATCTGTTGGAAAACTAGCTGAGTTCAATACATTACATTAGTCCTCTGAGCAGCAAGGTTTCTTGAATCTGCTGATGAAGAAATATCTACATTTTCTACAGCATTTCTTAGCTAGATTTGTGCACTTTTGTCTTTAAAGGATGTAATACAGCTAAATACCTTATAGTAAGTATTATGCGCAAAAAAGCAACAAATCTCACGATTACATAAAAAGAAAAGTAAAACTGCTTAGAGGATAACTTATAAAAATTGGTACAGTACATTCCAAGGATCTGGAGACCCAATATCCAGAATCACCTAATATCCATACTTCCAGACCATCAGAATTTTTTTTCTTTTTTCTTTTTTTTTTTTTCTTTACAAAGACTAAGAAATGATAATATAATTGGGAAAAAAAAAAAAAAAAAAAAAAGCAGGTGAGTGGTAAAAGTGAAATTCTTATTCCATTTTAATGACAATAAATTGATTGACAGATAAATGCATTACAACTGGCTTTTTGGTAAACAAGTAAATATTGAGATTTTTCACCCATCTAGCTGAGATTCCTGTATGTCACTTTAATGACAATACACTGATTTACAGATACTTGCATTAAAACTAGCATTTTGGTAAACAAGTAAATATTGAGATTTTTTTTGTGTGTCTCAGACGATTCCAAGAAGAGGCCTGATGGATTGAAAATTCCTGAGGTCTTAAGAGTTCTGAGGGGAAAAAAAAAAAAAAAAAAAAAAAAAGAGAGAGAGAGAGAGAGAGAGATACTCCTGAAAAAGTCACAGCATTGTAAAAGGGTAATCTGGTTGAGCACAGGAGTAAAATTGGCCAGAGAGGGAAGTGGGTATAGAGGTTTGGAATTACTGTTAGATTTCTCACCCTTTATCTGCAATATTCTGCATTTGTTTCATATTTAACTGCCAACAGTCAAGAGCATTCCCATCTACAAGTTAAAACCACAATGGCTGTATGCCTGATTAACCTATCATAGTCAATAGTCAACAGTCTGTTCTGTAAGCAGCAACACAAAATTAAGTAAACTACATGAGGCAATAAGGTGGTGTGTCCAACTTTGTATGTGCAGTATTAAAGTAATTACTGATTTACTTTCAATACATGAAGGGCCGATACAGAGTGCCATTTGTGTAGTAGCTTTGAATTTTACCATCCTCAGGAATTACAACAGGATCGACATTAGCCATGACCGCATTTCTGGCACTTGAGAGTGTGGAAGAGGGAGGAACATTTTTCTATCTGATCTTAACCCAATAAGGGAAGTGCCAAAAATATGTTTACTTGAAGTAGGCTGTTGCTCATAAGTTGAAGTACAGCGCTGTTCTGTGTTGGCATTGTCTTTTGGCTTATATAGGTTTTCCTTTGCTGAACAACTAATTCTTAAGCTGTAACAGGATCTGCAAAGTGAAAGCATATTTGGTACTTGCCTTCTTTTTACAGGGTGTTTCCAAATTCGACCGCCAAATTCAGAGGGATGAAAGTAGGCATCAAGAGAACGGAAATTTGGGATTGTAAACCTCGTTTATTTGGTGAAAATTGCAAAAATAGATATTGATTGAGATTGACAAACAGAGCAGCCCAACAAATATGAGAATTAGAAGCACTACGATTGAGAAGACGAAACCTTCTCATATGCAAATTTCCAGTGAGACTCACAGGTTTGGTTTAGTTTACTATGGGAAAGAGCACTAGGGCTATCTGCCTAAGGGAAGGGATACCTTCGTAGAGGACTTTCTAAGGGCAACTGGCTCATACACATGTTACACATAGGAAAAACCATGAAAACGCCCAAGCAGCCAGCCCATTTGCCTGGAATTGAACCCAGGTTGGAACTACCAGCATTCGCTGACTTTACTGCTTGGCTGCTGGTGGGCAATTTCCAATGAGTATGGGCAAACTAAAAGTAGTGGTTGAGAAGAAGAAACCTTTTCGTATACAAATTTCCTATGTGTATGAGGAAAATAAAAGCAACAAGAAAGTATTCATTAGTGGGCATTGCAGAAAATACAAGAAAATATTCAATGGTGGGCATTAAACTTCATTAGGAAACAACATGTCAGATTACACAAGCAAAGAATGTTCTGCTATGCATCGGATTTACAGCCGAGCAAGTAGCAATGGATGCCTAGTGCAGAGATTGTACCAAAAGCATTATCTGAGGAGGTGGTGTACTCATCATACCACCTTCATGAACATTGATCAACAGCTGTGGAAACGGGATCCTTCCAAATAACAAGGCATGCACACACACCTGAAATGCAAGAATACAGCGTGAACACACATGAAACAGAAAACCAAGTACTGCAACGATTTTCCGTTTCCCCATGAACCAGTACACAATCGGTTGCAGCTGCAGTGGATATTCTTCATAAAATGATGTGAAAGGTTCTGCATGCACCCCTTCCACACACAGAAGATTCATCTCCTAGGCAATACCGAATACTCCCTTTGGGTAGAGTTCATACTCTGGATGCTTGATGCCATACGGAATGATTCGGTTTCCTGCCACTTTTTTATTCTTAGATGAAACCTGCTTTACCAAAGGTGTGGTCAACATGCACAATGGAAATATGTGCTTATTTGAAAATCCTCACAGCACTGTCTCATCAAAAGTGCAACGGTTCGGTATAAACATCTGGGCAGGGATTCTCAAGGACCATCTAATGGGACCATAATTTCTGCCTGAATGCCTCAATGGTGCAAATTACCTTGTTTTTCTACAACAGGTCCTCCTAGATTTGATGCAGTGAATTGCAAGCCACTGTGTGGAAGTGATTATAAATGATGATGATGATGATATAACAGAAATTTTCCATTATGACAACAATGCCAAATCAACAGTCAATTAATAGACAGCAAAATATGGTGTACAGTTTTAAATCCAGAAAATATTGCTATCAACAGTGAAAAAGAGGTGATCGAGAATGAAAAGATCTTGATTTACGGTTTAGAGGGAATTTTTGACACAGTATTTTCATAACTTAACCATTGTATCTGTAAAAGAAATTATGTCTATCTATAAAATTAAAGAAAAAATAGTAATGAGGCTATAAATGCTTCATTATTAATTTATACACAACTATTTAATATTTTTTTATTTTATAACTTCTACTTGTTATTTTCCTAGTTCCTAACTGATGATCTAAAATTTGGAATAACCTAAGTTCCAATGAGTCTGGATCTTGAACTTTGTATTGTAATAATATATAAGAACTTCTCAAATGTGGCATTATGTATACCACTATTTTTAAGCACAATAATCAGTCTACTATAACAAAAGTGTGATTTCATACAGAATAAATCAATATAATAAAATAATAAAAATTTATATGAATAAATATTTATGATAGACTTTTTTTATTTTAATTTCATCTATATCTGATAAATGTTATTATTTTATCCGTACATGAAAAGTTTCATTTATAAGAAACTGATTTTTTGGCAATTTTTAAATTCATTGTGGTAATTTTTCTAACTGTACTTGCATCCACAATGACAAATGTTCTCATTTATAATAAGAAAATAATAAATAAATGAAATGAAAGAAAGAAATGAAAAGAAACTACTCACACAATGTAAGTAGCTATCACCAAGTGCAGAAAAAGCACCACCAAGTGTTGATAACCATGCCATTGCATTTTCTAACTCACATTTTTCATTTACTAATATTTCAATCTTTTTGTTCCTGAAAACAACAGAGGATTTATGAAAAAATATATATGTAAAGATTCATACAAAACCATCTTTCAATTGGTCAAAATGCATTTTTATTAACTAATGGATTAAAAAATTCAGTAACATAAAACATTTAACTAAGTTTCATATTTACAAATTACTATAATTATAACATCCTTAATATCAATTTTTAATATAACAGTATTTGGTATTTTTTGATTATCTGCACTCCCACCGAAAAGTTGCGAATTTGTTGACAACTCTGGAAGGCATTCACGAAAATATTGGTGACTAATTTTTTGCCAAACTAATACACAAAAGGCAACAGCCATCTTGAAAATGGCAGTGCGCTAAGAATTTCAAACAAGAGCAATCAACCAATATAGCAAGAAACATTAGTAATAAAACACCTGTTTCAAGAAATCCTTTTTTGTGCTGCTATTCTCTCAGTGTGCACAGATATATTTTTACTCAAAACATCAGAATTGTACAAACTCAACTCCATACAACTTCCTCATTGTACAGGGGTCAAAGCAGATGAACTGTGTGCATACCTGAATGGCCACATAAACTGTTTTTGGTGACATCATAGGCTGTAACATTCCTATTTAGGCGACATTACTGCATTGCTTCATGAATACTTTTTGACATGCGTGTGGATAATAAAAAAATATTGAACTTTTTTAATGTTTAATGAGGAATATCATTACTCATTTTTGTAATGGACTTACATGCAAGATTTTTAAGCAATACAGATTGTGAAGAGGAATTCTATGTTTCAGATGTACGCAAATGAATAAATCTATTTTCCAGAAGTTAGTGACTAGATTTCATAACGCAGATTTATGATTACAGTCAAAAGTCTTAATTCCGGACTCGTCGGAACTTTGGCGATATCAGTTTTTCTGGATTATCGATCATCAGTTTAAATCTGGTAAGATGGCATGCAGAAATTATAAAATTAAAAATATGAAACCACAATTTATGAAATAAAGAGCAATTATGATCTAAAGGGTATCAAAATTTACAGGTTAATCTTTGGATTATGGTAACTTGGCAATTTTTGGCGAAAATTTGGCAACCAACCCTGCTACAGCAACCTTCTACTTTTTTTTTCGGCGCCATTTTGTCTTCATGAAGTAAAGACAGGTTTCTTTTTTTTTATTTACTCAACATTTTTTCCAACAATCTGCTAGCCGAATTACGCTTATGCTAGAAATTTTATGGAACAAAAGTGCTTAATCATGATGAATATTAACTGCAAAATTGGGAGAAAGTACAGAATCGCAAACTCCTTGCCGCGTTTTTCAGAATGGCACATACACGGTAACCAATGTACACGTTGACCTATTTTTACTTAAAAAAACATCCCAGAATTACACAAAAATGGCATTGCGCACACTCTTGACTTTATTCATGCACACTGCTTTTTTCTCATAAATTAGAAAAATTTGCACAAAAATGCAGGAAAATTTTGTGAATCTTTAAAGTTGGTAAAAAGGACATATATGAAATTACCTGATCGAGAAAAAGTATATAGCCTTTCCAAGGATGAACATTGCACATATAAAAAAAAATAAAATATCCAAAACCTCTAAATTATCTATTATAAACGTCGCCTGCGAATTTATAACGCAAACATTAAAAATGGTTGCAAATACTTAGTGTCAAATATTTAAATTATTTCCATGCACGTTTACTTCTACTGAAACATATTCTAAAATGCTACAAACATTTAATTCACAAAATAACTATCATTTAATTAAAATATAATTAAATTAAAAACACTACTTAAAATATAAATAAACACATACATTAAATTAATAAAAATTAGCTTAAAATCTTAATTACTTTAAACTAATTCATTGCTAATAAAAATTTTCCAATAATAGCATATTAATTTATTTATTCCTTATATTTAGAACAATGCATAAAAATAATATCCTCAAATGATTAAAAATACTAACTTACCTAATCTTCTACAGAATCTTGAGTGCATGGCGAATCACAAAATGTCCATTTTCACCAGATTTCTTGCACCGCCATTCAAACTTATCTGTAATATCCTTCCTTTCACACAATCTCATTTCATTCCCACATGTTGGACATTCATACTTATCCGCAATTAATCCTACACTCATACACCATTCAAACAATTCTTTTGGATTATCAGATAAACGCAATAAAAATTTCGAATTCACTTTAGATAGGGCCATGGGATCCAAAAATTAAGCATTACTGTTTCACACAACACAGAATGAAGCTAAATACAAAATGCTATAAAGTACTGCAGATATTTTTCCAAATTTCCCCCCTTTTCTGATTAAAGAGCTGTCATTCGTCCATAAATGTCACATGACATATCTCATGATCTCTCAGACAAAATAATCAAAAAAAAAAAAAAAAAAAGCTTAATATTTATTTGTTTACTCTATTAAACATATCTATCAATGCGTGCATGCGTAAAGCATACATTAAGCATACTCGAAATTAGAAAATTGCAACCAGAAAACTATTTGATGTGTATTTGTTATATTTATAATGACGAGGAATTTGATTTAAATC
Organism: Stegodyphus dumicola; assembly: GCF_044657685.1. Taxonomy (NCBI): domain Eukaryota; kingdom Metazoa; phylum Arthropoda; class Arachnida; order Araneae; family Eresidae; genus Stegodyphus; species Stegodyphus dumicola. The sequence continues at coordinate 111,695,816 of NC_140777.1, read as the reverse complement.
ATATCAAAGACGGAGAACATCCAGATGAAATGCTACAATTAGTAAGGAATTATAAGCCAAATAAAATAAAAACATCTGCCCTGTGCTGACAGATCAACTTCCAGTTCATTATTGTGCCCCGCGACATCCTCTCCCCGGGCAGAGCAGCGTAAAATTGATAAACGGATTTCGGAATGGTTAGAGAAACAAAGGATATGCTTTTATCCATTTTTTGCAGGAATTCAAATTTTTGTTAGATGGACATCGAAACATGCTTTCGCTTTGTAGATCCTTTGGCAGCTCCAGAATCGGAAATTCTTTTTGACATACTGTAAAGGCCTTTTTTTTTTTTTTTTCGAAAATGAATATATCGGTGATTTTGCGAGTTGAAAATTTCGCAAATTTTATATGAACAGAACCAAAAGTTGAAAAATTTCAAAAGTACCTAAGTAAAGTTGTGAAAGTTGAAAAATTCCAAAAGTACATCTTTTGCATAAAGCATTTTAAGGAACTTCCTTTTGTCCAAAAGGTTCGTCCCCCCCCCCCGTCCCCATCTAAATGGTGAGTTCAAGTGTTTGCTCAAAAATGAGTTTATTGAGTGGTATTCTAATGAGTTTCAATTTCTAGAGGAAAAATCTGTGGATTTGCAAATATCACGACTAAAACCGATTCACGGTTCTTGGTTTGTGCGCGTATTTGACGGTATTGAAGCCAAACACGAGATAATTTTGAATGGCTTCAAAGAAGCTGGTATAAATAGTATTTTAATTGAATGAGCTGCCTTCTATTAATTTTATTGTTTTATATTCGAGAAATATAGTTGTATATTATTCAAAAAATAGTTATAAGAAAGAAAGTTGTCAAGAAAAAGCTTGTAACTGTGCAATAAAATATTAAATTTTGGATAAGTCAAAAATTTCTGATTTTTTATTATTATTTGAGGTGGAAAAAAAAAGTATTTCGCAATGCTTAAATTTTCGTGATTACGACGGGTTTGCGAAAATTACGGCCTTTACAGTAATCGAAAGTTCAAGCTTACTTTTATAAAATTGCTCTAACAGTCTGCAAAAAATAATAAGCCAGATCCTATTAGAAGATTAAGGAACGATGCAATCTGCAACATTAACTGAAATAGATAATTAGATAATTTTAGCTTAGCTTATATCATCCATTATACATTAAATGCGCATGTGTAAACATATTATTTTTCGCATGTGTAAACGTATTAACTTTCTGCGCATGCGCAGAAAGTTTGTAGCTTTGAGGTCTGGATTAAAGACTTTTGACTGTATTTTATATTTGCAAATACCAGTTAATGTACAGGGTGTTTATAATGTCCTGGACGCATTTTGATGTTTAATAACTCATAAAATAATGAAGATATAAATAAACTTATGGCATTTATTGATGGAATAACTTATATATTTTCCTTTTCAGGTTTGAATATCTTTACTTTTGTAAATATCATCTGCACGTGTGGTTAACTTCAGATAATTTCATTTTCCAGTCTAAATATCTGTACTTTTCTAAATATCGTCTGCTTATTAATTGCACTTTTTTCTCAGTTGATCTTTACAATATGGTAACTGGTAGTTTGGCGACATTTTGGAGGCGATAAAGGTTACTACCTGGGACTTTGGTAATAATGTGAGCAGTACTCAGTTCCGATTACGCATTATTTTGTGTGAGGGAAATGAGAGATCATGGGATATGTCATGTGATATTAATGGACGAATTACGGTTCTTTAATCGGAAAAGGGGAGAAATCGGGAAAAAATCTGGAAATTTTGTATTTGGTTTATTCTGTGTTGTGTGAAACAGTGTTCGTGAATTTTTGAATCCCATGGCCATAACTAAAGAAAAGTTTATCGGACACGTAATCAAGATTCTGAAGAAGATTAGGTAAGTTAGTATTTTTAATTATTTGAGGATACTATTTTTATGCATTGTTCTAAATGTAAGGTGGAAGTAAAGGAATTTGGTATTATTGGGAAAATTGTTATTAGCAATGATTTAGTTTAAAGTAATTAGGATTGTAAGGTAATTTTTATTAATTTAATGTATGTGCTCATTTATATTTTAAGTAGTGTTTTTGAATTTAATTATATTTTAATTAAATGATAGTTATTTTGTGAATTTTATGTTTGTAGGAATTTGGTATAAGTTTCAGTTGAAGTAAACGTGCATGGAAATAATTTAAATATCTGACACTAAGTATTTGTAATGGTTGCGGTATGAATTCGTTGGTGACGTTTATAATATAATAGATGATTGAGAGGTAAAAGTTTTTGGATATTTTATTTATTTTATATGTGGAAATGTTCATATTTGGAAAGGGTAAATACTTTTTCGCGATCAGGTAATTTCATATATGTTCTTTTTACCGGGTTTAAAGATTGAGAAAATTGTCATGTATTTTCGTGAAATTTTTCTAATTTATGAGAAAAAAGCAGTGTACATGGATATAGTGAAGAGTGTGCGCAATGCCATTTTTGTGCAATTCTGGGATGTTTTTTTAAGTAAAAATAAGTCGGTGTGTACATGGTGTATGTGTATGTGTTATTTTGAAAAACACATAAGGAGTATGGTATTGTGCACTTTTTCCCAATTTTGCAGTAAATATTTGTCATGATCAAGCAGTTTTGTTAGATAAAATTTCTAGCATAAGTGTAATTCGGCTAGTAGATTGTTGGAAGAAGTGTTCAGTAGATAAAAAGAAAAGAAACATGTCTTTACTTCGTGAAGACAAAATGGCGGCGGGAAAAAAAAATAGAGGGTTGCTGTAGGAGAGTTGGTCGCCAAATTTTCGCCAAAAAAATACCAAGTTACCATAATGTGAAGATCAAACTTTTTCTCTTTTGTTTTTGGCGACTATTGTAATGTTATGGACTTTTTCCTTTCGGGATTTTTAAAGGACAACGTTTACAGGAGGAGAGTGTCGAGCATTGATGACTTAAAAGCCAGAATTACAACTGCAATAGCCTCTGCCGACATGCTTGCCGGTACCTGGTGTGAAATTGAATATCGACTTGATATTCTCCGTGCGACGAAGGGTGCACACGTGGAAGTTCATTGACAAGGGTCATGAAACCTTTTGAGTCTATCTAACCATTTATGTTATTAATTTTAATCCATCTTTATTATTTTAAGAGTTATTAAAAATAAAAATGGGTCCGGTACTTTATAAACACCCTGTATATTAGTGAAATTTAGTCATCATTTCTTTTCATATATACTATTAATAAACTGTTTTAAAACCTACTTGTTTTGAAAAAAATATTCAAAATGTTTTTCGTAAAAATAATAATTTATTGAAAAAGTTTTCAAAATGAACTCATACAGTCAAAAGTCTTTAATGCGGACTCGTCGGGACTTCGGTGATTCCGGATTATCGATTTTTCCGGATTATAGATCATCAGTTTAAATCTGGTAAGATGGCATGCAGAAATTATTAAATTAAAAAAAAAAACCGTAATTTATAAAATAATGAGCAATTATGATCTAAAAGGTATCAAAATTTACAAAAAAAAAAAAAAGCTTAATTTTTATTTGTTTACTTTATTAAACATTTCTTTCAACGCGCGCATGCGTAAAGCATACATTATGCATAGCCGAAATTAGAAAATTGCAACCAGAAAACTATTTGATTTGTATTCGTGATATTTATAATGACGAGGAATTTGATTTAAATCATATCAAAGACGAAGTACATCGAGATGAAATACTACATTCAATAAGGAATTATAAGCCGAATAAAATAAAAACATCTGCCCTGAAGATAACCATAGTGTTGACAGATCAACTTCCAGTTCATTGCGCGCCGCCACGTCCCCCCCCTCGCGCAGAGCAGCGTGAAATTGATAAACAGATTTCCGTACGGTTAGATAAACAAAGGATATGCCTTTATCCATTTTTTGTTCGATGGACATCGAAACATACTTTCGTTTTCATAGATCCTTTGGGAGCTCCAACATCGGAAATTCTATTTGACATAATCGAAAGTTCAAACTTACTTTTATAAAATTGCTCTTACAGTCTGCAAAAAATAATAAGATGGATCCAATTCGAAGATTAAGGAACAATGCAATCATCAACATTAACTGAAATAGACAATTAAATAATTTTAGCTTATACCGTCCGTTATACATTAAACGCGCAGCGAAAACGTATTCTGCGCTTGTGCACACGCAAATGCGCAGTCGTAAAGGTCTTACACGCACGCTTAAACGCCTATGCGCATGCATCAAATGCGTTTAGCTTTGAGGTCCGAATTATAGATCATTCCGGATTATGGGTGTCCGAATTAACGACTTTTGACTGAACAAGTATTCAGACATTTTGAATAAGAGTTTATATTTAATAAAAAACACAAAATAATGGAACATTCAATATTTTTTTGGATGTCCTTTAACTAAAATTATATTTTTCATGGGCTCTGGCCTGGATTCAACTAAATATTCTATGTAAGAATGTTCCACTATTATATAAGAATTGCTTTAAGTCGAGTTTCCTAAGAAACATTGTTTTCTAATTTTTTCCTGCAACTTACTTCAATTTTGTTCCATAGGATTTAAATCCAGATAATGTGGAGAAGTTTTAGCTTCAAGACAGTCGTATAATAACCACACATAAATATTTTAGGATTATAGTTTAGGATAGTTATCTTCATAAACTATCCTAAACTATATAATATATTGTATTTTGTATTTCAAGTTGTTTTGCAGATGTTTTCAGGCATTAAGAATATTTATATATTAACCTCTATTATTTTTTATAAACATTGATTTTTTCCCCCTAAAGGCAGCGAAACACCCCCAAACCATTATGCTTTTACCCCCATGTGTAATATTAGGTACAGTCTAAAGTCATTAATCCGAACTCGTCTGGATTCGTCGGGACTTCGGCAATTACAGATTATCGATTTTTCCGGATTATAGATCATCAGTTTAAATCTCGTAAGATGGCATGCAGAAATTCTAAAATTAAAAATATGAAACTGTAATTTATGAAATAAAGAACAATTATGATCTAAAGGGTATCAAAATTTACAAAAAAAAAAAAAAAAAAAAAAAAAAAAGCTTAATATTTATTTGTTTACTTTATTAAACATTTCTTCTTTCAATGTAAGTTGTTTAAGTTGCTTCATTTTATGTGATAATACTTTCTCTTTAATTCTATAAACAGACATAATTTCTTGTTCAGTTACAAAGTTCCTCTGTTCAAGTCTCGTAATTGCTGTGCCGAGAATACCGACTAACTTGTCAATCGAAATTTTTTCGCTTTCACTAACCTCTCTGTCACCTTCTTCATGTCTTTATCCATTTTTTGCAGCAATTCTACTTTTTGTTTGATGGACATTGAAACATACTTTCGTTTTGTAGATCCTTTGGGAGCGCATGCGTAAAGCATACATTATGCATAGCCGAAATTAGAAAATTGCAACCAGAAAACTATTTGATTATTTGTATTCGTGATATTTATAATGACGAGGAATTTGATTTAAATCATATCAAAGATGAAGTACATCGAGATGAAATACTACATTTAATAAGGAATTATAAGCCGAATAAAATAAAAACATCTGCCCTGAAGATAACCATAGTGTTGACTATTCATCAGAAATTCTATTTGACATAATCGAAAGTTCAAGTTTACTTTTATAAAATTGCTCTTACAGTCTGCAAAAAATAATAAGCCGCATCCAATTCGAAAATTAAGAAACAACGCAATCATCAACATTAACTGAAATAGATAATTAGATAATTTTAGCTTATACTGTGTGCTAAACATTAAACGCGCATGCGAAAACGTATTCTGCGCTTGCGCACATGCGCAGTCGTAAAGGTCTTACGCGAACGTGTAAACCCCTATGCGCATGTGTCAATGTGGTGCATGCACAGGAAGTTTTTAGCTTTGAGGTCTGGATTATAGATCATTCCGGATTATAGGTGTTCAAATTAACGACTTTTGACTGTAACAGGTTTTCCAAACTTAATTCAGACTTTGCCACATATTAATTCGTCTTTCAGATCCAGATATATCAAAATGATTGATAATAAAGATGACGTTTTTACAAATATCTTTACTGTTCAAATATGATAAAACTTTGCTGGTTAGTCTTTGGATTATGGTAACTTGGCGAAAATTTGGCGACCAACCCTGCTACAGCAACCTGCTAGTTTTTGTTTGGACGCCATTTTGTTTTCATGAAGTAAAGGCATTTTTTTTTTTTTTAACTCAACATTTTTTTCCAACAATCTGCTAGCCGAATTACGCTTATGCTAGAACTTTTATGGAACAAAAGTGCTTAATCATGATGAATATTAACTGCAAAATTGGGAGAAAGTACAGAATCGCAAATTGCTTGCTGCGTTTTTAAGAATTGCACATACACGGTATCCATGTACACTTCGACCTATTTTCACTTAAAAAAACATCCCAGAATTGCACAAAAATGGCATTGTGCACACTCGACTTTATCCATGTACACTGCTAAAGTCCTAGCTAGTAACCTTTATCGACTTACCAAAATGTCGCCAAACTACCATTTACCATATTCCAAAGATTAGCCAAATGTTTTGTGACAATAGACAATATTTTTTGTAATAATTTTTTGTGTTAAATGAAAATGCATCACAAGAATTATTGTCTGCATTTGAAAATTTTTACTCGTTTAACAAACTGTATTAAGAGTTCTATATTTGAAATTTATATGGCAAGATGTTACAAATTAATGAACAATTCTGTTAGAAATATAATAATTCTTCTTTTTAAAGATGAAAAAGTATTTGAAATATCCAAAAATTCCTTGATGTAAAACCTTTAATTATTTTTGATGTAATGAAATGATGAAAGTTGCATGGAACTGTTGAAAATGTACTGATGTCTGGATCACATTCCAGGCTAATGCTAAGGAATCATAGATTTATTCTATGAAAAATTAAAAATTAATAGTACTGTAAAATATTCAACAGACTCAGAAGAATGGTTTCAGTAAAGATTAATCTTAAATCTTTTAGGTCATATAGATACAATGGATAATCAACAAGAAAAAAAAAGAACATACATTTGGCATTTGCAAAATCTACAGTAAGCAAAGTGGCTAATCTTTGGAATATGGTAACAGGTATTTTGGCGACATTTTGGTAAGGCGATAAAGGTTACTAGCTAGGACTTTAGCAGTGTACATGGATAAAGTCAAGAGTGAGCACAATGCCATTTTTGTGCAATTCTGGGATGTTTTTTTAAGTGAAAATAGGTCGAAGTGTACATGGATACGTGTATGTGCATTTCTTAAAAACACGCCAAGCAGTTTGCGATTCTGCACTTTCTCCCAATTTCGCACCTAATCTTTGTCATGATTAAGCACTTTTGTTCCATAAAAGTTCTAGCATAAAAATGCCTTTACTTCGTGAAAACAAAATGGCGTCCAAACAAAACCTAGCAGGTTCCTGTAGCAGGGTTGGTAGCCAAATTACCATAATCCAAAGATTAACCAAACATTTCAACAAAAGTTTGGAATGTCTTAATTATTATGTACGTTACTGATTAACCCGTTTTGAACAAATTATTAGATTACAAAGTATATTTTCATGGTACTTATTTTTCAACAAGCAAGACTTAAAATAAAGAAAAAATAATATATTAGGAAAAAAGAAATGAAGTCTGTGTTTCAATATTTAGTGCAAGATCCATGAAAATAAATTAAAAAAATACAAGAGTTCAAAAACAAATGTAAACTAACGTACATATATTTTTTTAACTTGAAATATTATTAGAAAGTGACAATTATATCATTAAACGTGAGTGTTTGATATCGTACTTACCACTTGTAATCAAGTATATTTTTCTTCGCTGCTGTGATGAAAACAATAACACAGACTAGCCACATTATTTTATTACATAGTTGGCATCTAAATTTCTGATTTGATATTGTTTCTCTTTGTCGCATACTAAACTGAATAAATAACTTAGAAAGAATTCTCATACGAAATGTCTTCGATCTTCGTAGTTCAAACATGATAAAAGAAAAAGCAAGTTCATCAATCTTAATTTTTACCTTCCGAGAATAATTCGCATATATAGCAGTCTGTACACAACTACATATATTAACACCCAACGCTCTTGCGTCGTCTGAAGCACGTTCTATGGAGTATAAACTATCACAAACATCTATTTCAGGTCTAACAGAACAAGAATCTGAAGGAATAGACGTATCTCTGTGAAAATACTCCATTAACAACCATTCTGGATAAACGAAATCAATTGACATGATATATTCCTCATTTATTTGACAAAATGAATATACAGGGATAATTTTAGAAATTATAAAATATGCATTGTGGTCAACCATGATATTAAATAATAACTGTCGTTATATAAAATACTATTTTACCGTCAAACACAAAAATTGTTTAACTTAATGTCCTGTCCGAAAAACAACTACTTTTTAAAAGCCGAACACAAAAATAATATAACTTCTGACCACGAATCACGGAGTATAATGTATATTTAATTACGGGACAGACAGACATTTGTACTATTTTGCGCTAGCTACATCTTTCTGCCACAACGTAAAAAATTGAGTATGGCTGCGAAAAAAAAGAATATAAAATATCTCTTAGCATTTGATATAAAATGTAAAGGCCGTATGAAAAAGCGTGTTAGAAAAACGCAAAACAAAGGATCCAATATGTTAAAAACTACTGTGTCTTAGATGGCTCCGAAAAGGGTAAAAGAAGTAAAATGCAAATAAAGTATTAACGTTTTCCAAGCCGCCCTGTCAGAGAGCGAAAGAAATCATCTTGCCGCAACGTCAGAGCGCATAGATATAGTAATACAAAACATAAAATAATATAGTAATACAAATTAAAAACAAGGATGTCTAAATGCAATGTATACTATAGATAAAACACACAAGCACAATGGAGTTTTATAGAATTCCGCAAATCGGAACCCGGAAGTGTGTTCTACATCATCACCGGATATGTACCTTTGATATCTCAGTTGGCAACAAAGTTCGGCAGAGGATTTGGCGTTATTTTCGCGTAAAGTTTTCCGCAAGCTCAAGAATTGGCGCCAATTTAGTTTACCGGTTAATTAGCGGCTGTGATGTATGTATTTTTTGCACCATCTTTCTCGCTTCACTTGAGCTGTTTACTTCTTTTCTTTTATTAATAATTATTTGTATTTTGTACACACACACAGATTGTATTTTATTCTCAAATGTCAAGATGTAGAAACATCTTTTTACTCAACTTCTGATAAGAATCAGGTGGGAGGAGAAAGAGTAGGGTGGAAGGAAATGTGGGAGGCTGAAAAAGAGAGTCTCCGCGCTAGCGGCGGCGAAAAAAGGGGAGTGGCAAGTTCAGTATCGTTATAAGATGTAACCGCGAATGGTAAACCGCAGAGTCAGTTTAGCGTGAATGAGTCAATTAAGGTTTTAATTCATATGTGGGTAGGATGTCACTTGGGTACCGATGTTTTTCACTGGGATGCGGGGAGTGTTTGAGAGTGCTAATAAGGTTATTACTGTGGGTTTGTACTGAATAAAAGAAGTTGACCGCTAATCGTTTAATATACTCTTGAATGAGTTCGATTCGAAGGTCTCTGTGAATGTAGATGTTTGGAATATACCAAGAAGCATTGATAATTTCTCGCAGAATTTTATTTGGCAGAATTTGTAATTGTTTAATATTGGTTTTAGCTGCATGACCCCAGACCCCAGATCGGAGCTGCATGAAGGAGGGCTGGACGAAGTATGGAGCGATATAAAATTAATTTGTTTGTAGTAGATAAATTGCTTTTTCTACTAAGAAGAGGTCGCATAGTAGCTGTGGTGATTTAAAATTTTCGTACTACGGAGCGGAAGTGAGTTCTGAAGGTAAGTTTTTGGTCAAGGGTGACTCAAGGGTATTTGGTTTCATTAATCCAGTCTATTTCTTCGTCAAATATTTCAGGGGGTGAAGGATAGTATTTCATGTTTCCTTTACGGAAAATTATTGCCTTAGTTTTATCAGTGTTAATTTTAATCCTCCAAAGGGTGAGCCATTTTTCCAGTGTAGTTTTATGACATAGTTTTGGAGTTGGTTTCTTACGGCGATAACTGTGTAGGCTTTAGTAAGTATGTGCAAGATAAACAGAAGGGTCTTTAGGGATGTCTTGTGTATAAATATTAAAAAGGTACAGCGAAAGTGCCGTCTCCTGTGGGACACCAGCATTGATTACTCTGGTGGTTGAGTAGGCAGTACCGATTTTGATTCTCAATGTTCTGTTGCTGAGAAAAGAGGCTATTAAGCGAATAAAATGATTTGGAAAATTGAGAGTGATTAGTTTGTAAATAAGGCCTCGATGCCATACCCTGTCAAAAGCTTTCGCGATATCGAGGAATATAGCACCGGTCGGAAGCTTGCAGTTGTAGCTTTCAGTGATAATGCTGATAACTCTAAGAAGTTGGTGGCAAGTGCTAAGATGATTACGAAAACCGAATTGTTCTTCTGGGAGAAAATTCATGGAAGGGTGAATTTTTGTATGTGGAAAAGTAGGATTTTCTTAGTAACTTTAGACAGATAGCTAAGCTGATAGGGCGATAGTTCTGTGGGAAGATTGTATTTTGTTGCGGTTTAGCAAAAACAATTATTATAGCTTGCTTCCATGAGTTAGGAAAATGAGCGAATTTGATAATGTTGTTGATTATCTTAGTTAGGCAGGTAAGAGCGTTGATCGGAAGATGTTTCAGTGCTTTGGTCGAGATGCCATCGTGCCCTGGGGCTTTTTTCGTTTGTAAGGAGTTGATGGTGTTCGCAGCGATTGTTGGGGTAGTCAGGAAAGTGAAGTTGTACGGAGCAGGGGTATTAACCTTTTCCCGGGGGCTGGGACATATGTGTCCCGAAGTAAGTATACAACAAATGGGGGCTCGGGACAGTTTGTCATTGGTGGCAGGGGTAGGAATTCTAGCGCTTGAGGCTTGATGGCTATTTTGTGACACCCCGTAGAGTGCGTTCTTTTGTGGGATTCTGCTAATGGATTGAGGAAAATTGTCCGTGTTTTGAATTCACATGTGTTGTTGGAAAATTTGGTATCTTCTCAGAAATATTTTGTTGAGAGGAGAAAATAAAAAGAATAATTTGTTACTTCTATTCACACGCGTTAGCGTTTTCAGGTTTTTCTCCTGCGCAAATACGGCTTGGAGGTCAAGTATCAAAGAAATTTTATTTTCCTAAGTTCGTCTGCTAAAATTCTTCGAAAATTATTTTAAAAGCTTGAATGTAGTTAAAAATGCATAATTTTTCAGTTATTTCTGATTAAATTCTTTTTAATTTGGTTTCAATTCGAATTTGAAATTGTCTTTGTTTCATTCTTTTCATAAGTGTTTTTACCACTTTATTCCATTTTTTAATGTGCATGTTAAGGCAGTGTAAATAAATATAAATGTTTCAGGTGATGAATATTAATTTTAATTTTATTTCTAAATGATATACATTCCACGACTACTGCTTACTTGAGTGAAATTTTGGTTTTTTATGTTCTAAATGAAAACTAGCGGCCGAACGGATAATATTTCTTTAACTCTGATAATTTAACCTGGATTCAAATTCCGATGAACGGATTGACTGCATGAACTTTTCTTGTTCTCGCATATATAATTAGGGTATATCAGCCAATTTCCTTTGAAGGCGCTCCACAATAGCCCCTTTCGCTTAGGTAGATAACACTTTCTTTAATCCGATGAATAATTTTGATGACAAAATGAATTTTAATTGTGCGACAAATGAAATACAAATTTTTACTAAAGCAATTACTATGGAACATTTTCTAATTCAAAAAAAGTTTCAAAACTTAATTTATCCGTTGTTATATGTTTGCATCTATGTCATATCTATATCAATTGGTTCAGACATTAGACACCGTTTAGGTTAATTGAATATGGAAAAGCGCACGAAGGCTGCCTACCTAAAGAAAAAGATGCCTTCGCGGAGATCTTTTAGAGGAAATTTGCTCGTTTCACATGGGGAAAACAACGAAAACCGACCATGCGGCCAGCTCGATCGCCTGACGTCGAACTAACAGCATTCAGCGCCTTAACAGCTAGTAGTGTTCAGAAAGTAATTAATTTTATATGAGAATTGTGTTTTGGAGGGAATCAAATTTAGATACTGAAATACTAAGCATGTATACAGGAATTTGATGTCTACCACTTTTTAGTTCCCTGAATTTAATCCTCAGTGCGAATCTTCATTAATATTCATCAATTCAGTACGAATCTTCATTCCCAGCTTCATTACTCCCAAAGAAAGCAAGTGTAAATAGCTTGAGACCTGAAAATTTTACATAGCAGTTTGATACTTCAAAGGTGATTTTAGCATTCTGAAAATGTAGATCATAAAAAACTGAACAAATATTTCGCTATTCGACAAAGAAAAATTTTACTTTCTGAAATATCAATGCCTTCCTGTATATGCAGTTTTGCATTCAAAGAAAAAATGGTGTAGCAATATAAACTATCGAACAACTATCATACAAAGTAATATCTATCAACAAAGTAATATCTTATATAGCTAAGTGATAAAACTAAATTTTTGTTACTGAATACATTAAAACTCAACAAGGATTTTATTTTCTGAAGCTCCAGGGTTTGCATCTGCATTTCTTTCTTGAACCAAAAACTATGAAGCGGTTAAAAAATATTAAACATCTTATATGCCTTATGTAAAGGCAGATCAACTCTGGGATCGCTATTTGCAATGCCACATGGAAGAAAAGTAAATAAAAAATTTCTTGGCTCATGCATTGTAAATTTTTAGTACAGTACAAACGCAGTGACCAATTGCTATTTCTCCAGAAATGAATATTACTAGAGGTGTAAAAGTAATAACACTCATTTGGGAATCCGGAAATGCTTTTTAGTAAAGTTTTTAGTTTCTTTGTAGTAAATAAACTCTATTTAATTTGCTCTTCAACATCAGAATAATAATGCTATTAAAAGGAGAATGTATATATTATTTGCAGGAAATGTTGGAATATTTTAACTCACTGAATTTTGATACGATGACAAGTGAATATATTTAATTCCGATTGCTTCGCTTATTTTTTAGTACATAATCTACGTGCGAGTTTAAAAAACTATTTTAATCATAAAATGGAACACTTTTTAGAACAAAATTTTATTGTTGTAGCATACATTTCATCTGAAGAAGATAAAATAATATTTTTTTCCCTTGGGAAAACTGCGTTCATCTACCTGCAGTGTGAAAGCAATTAGTGCATCCCGCATTCTAACGCCTAAAGAATTGGAACTGGATTGAAAGGAAATCATGACAGTTTTCTTGTCTGCCCCACAAAAAAGCACTAATCATTTAGTCGTCAAGACTCGATTCGATAATTTTCCCCCCTTTGCATAAGCGCTGAGCCAAGAGTCCCCAGTAAAGGTACACATCTGTTTTTCGAGCCCACGCAAAAAGCTTAAGGAAGTTATTGACCACCAGGCTGACCCTTTGAATATGGTTATTGTTGTACGGAGTGGGATTAAGAGTGAATGTATCTTTCATATAGTCCTCAAAAGATTTAGCTTTATATTCTTCTGTGTATGAAATTTCACTAGGTCTATGGATAGGTGGGATAAGTTTTAAAGTTTCTTAAATTTGCGGGAAATGTCAAATAGGGAATTGTCATCAATAGCTAGGTTATTTAGGAAATTGGTCCATTTTTGGTTTTTCAAGTTCTTGATTCTTCTGTTGATTTCTTTTTGCATATAGTTCGCGTTTGAGTTGTGGGTCCCTGGTGGTTTGCCATCTTTTACGGATCCGGTTTTTCTCTTTAATACTATTTCTTATATCGGCAGGCAGGGGAAGGAAAGGCTTCGTGGGATGTATATATTAGAAATTTTGAATTTTTTATGTTCTATTGCAATTTCTATTGTGTTACTTTCGAAAGTAGTGCTGGGATTAGGAATTTAAGAGTGTTTTATGCTCTTTTTAACAAATGCGATGATGCTACCGCCTCTTCCTGTCTCACGATCCGTACGGTAGGTGTTATAATTAGCATAAAGTACTTTGAGTGCTGGTCTAAGGTGAAAGTAAGGTGAAAGGTCTAAGGTTTCTTGTATGAGTATTACGTCAGGTTCAGTTTCAATAATGAGGTTGGATAATTCATCTTTTTTATGGTAAAGACTATTTGCGTTCCAAGAGAGAATTTTTATGTTGCACCTATTCTTGAATTTATTAGAATTGAAGATGATTTCCTATTTTTTCAATGATTTCGACTACTGCGATTATTTTATCAAGACGTGATTTCTTGGTTTTAATGTTTTTGAGTCCTCGTATCACTATTGTCCAGATTGGTTTTAGCGAAGAGAAGTCGAAGAGGTCTGACAGAGAGGATTCTGCGGTGCTGGTAGTTTCTTCTGTTGGATTTTCGTTTCGAATGGAGGTTTGAGCGAGATTTTCGTTGCTGTTTGATGCCAGCGGAGGAAAGTCTTGTCTTCTGTTAGTCCAGGGATTGATTGCTGGTGGAGGACTGGGTTGGAATTGAACTTTTTTTTTGGTCTGGCGAACAATCTGAAAAGTTGGCTGGGTGAGGACCTTTGCAGTGGGTGCATTCTATAGGTTTATGATTGCCTCCGCAACGGACCCAGTCTCTGGTGCAGAGCAGGGAACTGTGAAAAAATCCCTGGCATCTATAGCATTGTGGAGGGCAAGGTTTCTGGCGTAATGATTCTATTGATACGTTCATATAACCTATGCGTTTGATTTTGAATACTTCCTTATTTTCTTCTGATTTTGGTATATGTACTAAGAAAAGCGGCATTGGTTTATTTTCTCTTTTGTTTCTTAATAGTGTAATAAAGTTAACCTTGAATCCTTTGTCAAGTAGTTCTTGCGCTAAACTTATTTTAGAGAAGGAAAGGAAAAATATGGATGCAATCATAGCATATAGTTAAACTCTTAGCGTCATCTTGGAAACTGAATTTTGAAGAGAAATGAAAATACAGGGAGAAGAGCAAAAGGAAAAAAAAATAAAAATAAGCAGAAGAAGAGAGTTACATATCAGACTAGAAATGAAAGAGAAGTTAAATAATAGGATTATAAAAGATGAAATCAGGAAACAATAAAGCTTGGAAGAAAATACATGTATCAAAAGGTGAAGGAATATATCGAAAAAAAGTATCTTCAGCCATTTTAAATAAAGAAGAGAAAGCCAGAAATCAAGAAAATAAAGAACATCTTGATGTTTCCAAACAACGGTCCCTGGATAACAAAGTCTGCACCGTATAACAATCTTAAACAAAGCATGACAGTAAATTCTATAAATCGTATGAGAAAGTAAATTCTATAAATTAGATCAATTTGCGCAATTGCTGGGATTAAAGATACTTCGTATGCTAATGAGAGGAAGAAGAGATATTCAGTAGCGCATAATATAAACGCGCGAAAATAGGACTTCCTACCATATGCATTTGTATAAATCGCTATATACATGTGGGAAATCATAACGTCTAATGCTGAATTAGAATTGCCCGTTATGACGTCATCAGTATAGCATCACCCAGCGCAGTAAGAATCGTCCCAGACAGCGCTGAGACCTGGTCGAGAGCGGAGGGCAGACGTGAGCAGACGGCTCACGCGTCTTCAAGAGTTTATGAACTTAGATTGTGCTTTTGATAGCTGTGATGATTAGCTGTGATGATGCTGTGATGATTTTAGATTATCATACTATTTAAAGCTATGCTCGAATGTTTGTGTAAAAGGACTGCATCATTATGTTAATCCTGCATACCGTTAACTTCATCTTTATATACTTTTCTTAATTACTTTTATTTCTTTCTATTAAATAAACCATTTAAATATTACTTCGTGCTGTCATGCTGTGAATTAAGTCAAATTCTACAAAAAAATCATGGCGACCAATCGTGCGGCCTCGAATTCCAAATTGTGCGAGTAATAGAACTGTGCTTTGAACTGTGAACTGAGTGAACTGTTCTCACAAGTTATTTGATTTATTGGATTACTTGTATAAAGTGTGGAATACCCAATTAACGACGATCATCTGTCGGGTGAGTACAAAACTTTCTTTCCAATATGAAGTTAGTAGAAATTCCAGAATTGGAAGCAGCTTTAAAGAACCGTAAAAGTTCTGAAATCAAAAGTTTGCATAAGCTTATTTTTAATACTGATGGAGATCGAAATAACCGGAAACGATTACGTGAATTTTCTGGCTTTATATTTAAACCAGATTCTGAAGAATATAATAAGAAAATAGATACAGTGCAGAATAGTTTTACTTTGAATGAGTTAATTAAAGTTTGCAATGTATTGGGCATAAATTCAGAAGGTTTAAAAACGGAAGTCGTAACCCGAATTGTCTCTTTCCTATGTGATTTATCTGTACTATTTGAAAATATTTTGCATGAAGAAAATAGTGATATTGAAGATGAAACTATTAATAAAATTTCTGAGGTAATGCTTGATGATAATCAAACAGATAATCCTGGTTTTAACAAGTCTCAAGTAAACAACAGTATGCAGCTTCCAATTCAAGATCATTTTAAACTTCATCTTAGTTTTTCTGATATTGAAAGTATTATTAATCCTTTTTCTGGTAATGCATATGAAAATGTTGATAAATGGATTGATGAATTTGAAGATGTTATAAACTCTTTGAAATTGAGTGATTTGCATAAATTAGTTTTTGCTAAAAGATCATTAAAAGGTAAAGCGAAACTATTTATTCAGAGTGAACCTAAAGTTAATGATTGGTGTAAGTTAAAAAAGCTTTTGAAATCTGAATATGGTAAAGCTTTTAATTCTCCTGAGTTGCATGAAATGTTATGTAAACGTAAATTAATGCCTAATGAATCTTTAGATGAGTATTTTTTGAAAATGAAAGAAATGTGTTCGCGAGGTAACATTGAAGATGCTTCATTAATTAAATATGTTATTGATGGTATTCCCGATTCTGTAGTTAGAAAAACTATACTGTATGGTTGCGAAACAATATCTGAATTCAAACAAAGGCTTAAAATTTATGATAAAATGAGATCGGACAATGATAAGTTTAAAAATCCCAAACCGAAAGTAGACACTCAAGTTAAAGATAGAAGTAAGCTTTCGTCATCAAACCGAAATCAATCTAACGTTAATAAGGTCAAATGTTTTAATTGCTAGGAATTTGGGCATTATTCAAAGCATTGTGTAAACTAATCAAAGGGTGTAAAATGTAAAAAGTATGGGCATTATTCAACGGACTGTCCAGAGCGGAACCCCGAGACACAACAAGCAGCTTTATTACAG
This sequence comes from Stegodyphus dumicola, assembly GCF_044657685.1. NCBI lineage: Eukaryota > Metazoa > Arthropoda > Arachnida > Araneae > Eresidae > Stegodyphus > Stegodyphus dumicola. Next base: position 111,678,549 of record NC_140777.1, on the reverse strand, counting down.
CGAATTTCCGACAAGGATAGAATTATGAAGACTGTAGGAATAAATAATCATTTAGTTGATAGTCTAGTTGACACTGGTTCAGATGTAACGATATGTAGCGTAGAGTTACACAAGCAGATTGGTTCTCCTAATTTAAACTGTAGTGATATCAAATTAAACGGAATTGAATCAAAGCAAACGTACCCCGTCGGCTTTTTTATTTCTGATATTTCAATTGATAGTTTTCCACTGCGTACTAAAATTTATGTTGTTAAGTCATTATGTAATCAAATTGTATTAGGTTTAGATGTATTGAATCAGTACTTCTCTTTTACTGAGAATGGCCTTCAAATAATTTCTCATCGGAATAAAAGTAATGTAAACTTGATAACTGCTGAGTCATCTCGAAATTCTAACGTTCGTTGCGTTATGGGAAATTTGAATATTGCCATGTCATTGAAGAATGTTTATGATCTTTCTCAGTCGTCTGACGCCTCCGTTAATGTAAGCAAAAGTCCTGAAAGCGGAAGTAGCTCAACGTTTAATTACCTTTCACATCTGGTGAATGCTATTTCTGTCAACGAGATTGATTTATCGCATATTTCGGATGCAGAACACAAAGAAAGACTGTGTAATTTAATTAATTCGTACCAGCCTCGAAAAAATAGACAATCTGACTTCAAGATGCAAATAAATTTATGCGATGATATTCCTGTTTGTCAAAATAGAAGATAGATGTCTTTCGCGGAACAAAATGTTGTTGACGATCAAATTAAGGAATGGTTGAAAGAGGGCATAATAAAGCCTAGCAATTCTAATTATTCGGTGCCTATTGTTTTGTGTAACAAGCGTGATAATTCGAAACGTTTATGCGTGGACTATCGGAAATTGAATAAGAAGATTATTAAAGACAAATTTCTACTGCCTTTAATTCCGGAAGTACTTGATCGCTTAGAACAGTCAAAAGTCTTCACGACACTAGATTTGAAAAATGGCTTTTTCCATGTAGACATAGATGAAAATTGCACCAAATATACCGTTTTTGTAACACATAATGGTATCTACGAATTTCTTAAAGCTCCTTTTGGTTTATGTATTAGTCCAAATGTTTTTCAAAGGTATATTTATTCAGTATTTCGTGACTTGTTAAATGAAGGTGTACTAATTATTTATATTGATGATATAGTCATACCGGCTAATGATGAAGTGGAATGTTTAGACAAATTAGAAAGAGTATTCAAAACTGCTTCGGAGTATGGATTACAAATAAATTTCAAAAAGTGCCAATTCTTAAAACGTAAAATTGTATTTTTGGGACATGTAATTGAAAACGGAACACCTTCCAAAACTGTTGCCGTTGGAAACTTTCCTCAACCGCGTTACTGTAAACAACTACAAAGCCTTTTAGGACTAACGGGATATTTTCGTAAATTCATTCCTGAGTATGCTAAAATAGCTAAACCTCTTAGTGACTTGCTTAGAAAAGGTATTGGTTTTAAGTTCGATTCCGAACAACAGGAAGCTTTTTGCAGATTGAAAGAAATTCTCAAGCACCTGTTCTACACATATTTAGGCAAGGATATCCATTAGAACTTCATACTGATGCTAGTAGTCAAAGCTTTGGTGCGGTATTACTCCAATTGTCTGATGATGGTAATTATCACCCAATCCAGTATATGAGTAAGAAGACTTCACCGCAGCAAGAGAAACTCTGTAGTTAAGAATTAGAAGCCCTTGCAGTAATAGAAGCTCTGAAGAAATTTCGAAACTATTTGTTAGGCACTAAATTCAAAATTGTAACTGATTGTAGTACTTTTCAGAAAACTTTAGATAAGAAAGATTTAACTCCTAAAATTGCAAGATGGGCAACGTTTATTGAAGAATTCAATTACGAAATTGTACATCGTTCAGGAAGCCAAATGAAACATGCTGATGCTCTAAGTAGAAATGCTCTAATTTTAACATCATACACATCCGATGTAACTGAGAAGATTCGGTTAGCACAACAACAGAATGAAGATGAACATGTGAAGTTAATCAAGAATTTAGTTGAGAAGGGAGAAGAAAATGTATTCTTCGTGAGAAATGATATTTTGTACAAATTTCAAAATGGTAAAGATCTTCTAGTAGTACCAGAATCCTTACAGAATGAAATCATACAGTAGGTACATAAAAAAGGTCACTTTGCTGTAGATAAAACTGTGAATGCTGTAGAGCAAGAATTCTATATTCCCAGACTGAAATGCAAAGTTGAAAAAGTAATTGCTAACTGTATAGAATGTATACTGTACAACATGAAGCAAGGAAAAGCAGAAGGGTTTCTTCATCCTGTACCGAAAGAAAACGTTCCTTTGAGTACGTATCATATCGACTTTATTGGACCTCTTCCATCGACGAACAAGAGATACCAACACATTCTGACTGTGGTCGACGCTTTTACGAAATTTACTTGGTTCTATCCAGTGAAATCACCAACTACGCAAGAAGTTATTTCAAAATTGAAGCAACAACAGACTGCATTTGGAAATCCAGTCAAAATCATTTCAGATCGAGGTAGTGCCTTTACATCGAAAGAATTTGCAGCGTATTGTACTGAAGAAGGAATAGAACATGTCAAAATTACTACCGGTATTCCAAGAGGTAACGGACAAATTGAGCGAATTCATAGAATTTTGATTCCTGTTTTGTCAAAATTATCACATGAAGATTCAACGAAATGGTTTAAGTATGTTCCAGATGTTCAGAGAATCATCAACAGTACGACTACGAGAAGTACGAAATATTCACCGTTTGAGCTTCTCATAGGCACGAAAATGAAGAACAAAGAAGATTTGAGAATTAGTGAGATATTGAATGAAGAATATCTAAAACAATTGATATAAGAACGTGATGAAATAAGAAAAGAAGCTAAAAACAACATTTTGAAGATTCAAGAAGAGAATCGTAAGCAATTCAACAAGAAACGTAAGAAACCGAAACTATACAAGATTGGCGACTTGGTAGCCATTCAAAGAACTCAACATGGGACTGGTTTGAAACTACGACCTAAGTTTGATGGACCGTATAAAATCATAGCTGTTCGATCAAATGACAGATATGAAGTCGAGAAAGTAGGATGCCATGAAGGACCGAATTTGACATCTACTGCGGCTGACTATATGAAGCCATGGTCAAATTGATTTAATGCTTGTATCAGCTCAAAACCTAAGGACCTGATACTCTCTTTTTCATGTTTTTTGGTTTTTTTTATTATCTTTGCAGGTACATGATGGTGATGTCCATTCAACAGACATCGAGGACGATGCCTCTTCAGGCTGGCCGAAGCTGTGGGAAATCATAACGTCCAATGCTGAATTAGAATTGCCCGTTATGACGTCATCAGTATAGCATCACCCAGCGCAGTAAGAATCGTCCCAGACAGCGCTGAGACCTGGTCGAGAGCGGAGGGCAGACGTGAGCAGACGGCTCACGCGTCTTCAAGAGTTTATGAACTTAGATTGTGCTTTTGATGTTATGCCTTCAGCTGTGATGATTTTAGATTATCATACTATTTAAAGCTATGCTCGAATGTTTGTGTAAAAGGACTTCATCATTATGTTAATCCTGCATACCGTTAACTTCATCTTTATATACTTTTCTTAATTACTTTTATTTCTTTCTATTAAATAAACCATTTAAATATTACTTCGTGCTCTCATGCTGTGAATTAAGTCAAATTCTACATACATACCTATACATATAATTTCTAAAATGCGCTCTCGCATACCTGCCAGATTTAAGAGCATCACAACGTATATACGTCGCGGAAAATTCCTGACATTGCAGATACAAAATCTAACAGACAGACAGCTGATCAAATCACAACATTAAAATTCGAAAAGTTAAAAAAGAAGATTACCATGATTAACTTCGCCTTTCACATACCAGCGAACTAAAATACAATCCAACAGAAATAAATAATGATTAACTGCCACATATTCGATTTTATTTTATAATTTAGAAAAAAAAAATTACAAGGAAAAACGTACAAGTTGAACTCTTTCTTCCTTACCCAAGTGAAAACTTCGGATGGGATAGAGACCGCCATCCAATCGGAGCTGTTCAAGTCCAGGAGATAGTGGATAAAGTTACTGCCCGTATAAAAGAATTAACCAAGCAAATCAATGCCTTGAAGCGTAATGGGAGTCGTAACAACCTATCTTGAAGTACTGGCACTAAGATGGTGAAGGCCACGTACGAAGGAACTGCAGAACACCCCAAGGCATGGAAAATAAGGCCATTCTACCGCAAGGACGCAGGAAACAAATTAGAGACCATCTCGAGGAGCGGAGGTTGTCAGATAATGATAAGCCCCATTCGAAAGCGCTTGATATTTTTGCAGTGAGTTTCGGCAGTAATAGACTCTTCACTGTGGGTCATATCAATGGAGTTCCTTGCAATATGACCATCGATACAGGAGCCAATGTTACCATCATACGAAAAGATTTGGCTCAGCAACTGGAAGGTAATCTCATCCGGTCGCCGCCCTACGTTATCGTCCAGACCGTGTCTGAGGACAAAATCGATATCGAAGGGATATTAAAACTTAACATTACATTTGGAAGTGCCGCCTACCATACCAAGGCATATGTAGCGAACATTACAGATCCTTGCATAGTCTGATTAGGTTTTCTAAGGAAATATAACTGATAAGGAACTGATAAGCTTCAGTGCCCTGCGTTAAATGAACTAGTAACTCTTCAGAGTCCGTGTCTTCGGAGAGCCGAATATCGGAGTTATTGCCGAAAACACATCTAAGCGAGGAAAAGGAGTGCTGCCTAAAGGGTCATTTAAGAATTTCATGATGATTTTTCCCATTCATCTTCTGATGTGAATCGAAACAGTTTAGCTCAGCCTAGAAATGATACGAGCGTTCATCCACCAATCAAGTAACATCCAAGACCAGCTAACAGGAAACTATCTTGATACTTCGACATTAGACTAATATTCATGGATTGAATAATGTGTTTGCATTTAAAAATTTAAAGTTTTCTTTAGAGAAAACTCTCTTAGGAAGGAAGGAGTTCAATGATAGTGATTCCTAATGTAAAAAGCAAGGGTGGGAATGTTATAGTGAAATAAAGAAAATAAAACGAATTGTTTATATTTTACAAGGATGTTTTATTTGTGCTGCGAGGATACATTGGTGCATTCAAGTTTCTAGGTATTAACAGTGAAATGAAAATGAAAGAGAAATTACGTGAGGAGAAACTGAAGATGAATGCTGCAAATAATGATTCATAATTAAAGATGTCTTAAAATACATCTAATTTGTTTAATTTTGTGAATAAGTCGGTATTGATTTTGCTGAAAATGTTTAGAAAAACGCAAGTGCCTTAGAAGCACATTATTTCTACTATAGCAAAGAGAGACTCCTTAATCAGTTTTAGCAGTTTTAGGAAATTTTTCATCAGCACTTACAGGTTTTCAATAATTCTATCAATACTGTTAATTCATAATGACTATTCTAAATTTCTGAATGGATGTGGAAGCTGATAACGAAGAATAATATGAATTTCGACTATTTTTCAGATTCGGTCATCTTTATTTAGAATCATATTTTCGTTATTAGAAACGGATGCATTAAGTTTAGTGATATAACATTACACGGAGAACATAATGTAGAATAAGAACTTTTATATACGAATATTTAAAGTGAGGAATGTGATTTTGCATACATTAATTTTTCATTTGTTGCAAAAGTAAAACATTATTCTTTGCTTTTAATGCAAAATTAATTAATATTAGTACATGTTATCCTTTTTAAAATAGAGGAGTATATATTTTAAACAATTTGAAATGAAACTTTAATTAAAAATACTAGTAGATTGTAACAAAACTTGGTCATATACAAGCACAGGCATTTGTAAAAATCAAATAAAGTTAAGGTTACAATTAAAAACTGAGCAGAAATTTATAGTTTAAAATTAAAAAAAAAATCTTTTATTTATGTTGCTGTTCTCATTTATTTAAAAAATTAATTTATATATTATATTTTTCATGGTTATATTTTTATAGGCATATTTCTTTTCAACGGTAAATTCTCAGAACTTCATATTGCAGACAATTATATATAATGTTTATACATAAACAGATGAGATTATAAATGTCAATTCTTTTCTAGAGAAACAACAGAAATACGTAGTGGTTATAATTAAAATTACCGTATTTAGACCTACTTCTTGTAGATCTGAAACTTGGAATATACGTTACATGGACAATGGGGAAAAGAAATCGCCAATAAAAATTAAAAGCTCAAATTTCGACCGACACATGCAATCTAGAAAGGACTTACGCAAATTTGAAGTGATTTAAAAGGCCAGTAGTCAATACCATAAAATCATTCTTCATAATGCCTTTAGAGAAGAATGTTTGAGTTTTACTGATGAAGATGTGTTATCAAAACGACAATAAATTTTCAACTACATTGAGAGAATATCGACGCTGAAAAGGCGTTAAAGGATGGCCTATGTCGAGGTAGGGTTTGAAAAAGAGATCACAAAATTGGAAGAGACTGGGGAGTTGTTTGGGCTGCGAGGAAGAAGACGAAAACGGATTTCAAATGAAACTGGGGAATAAACCGCTCTTTCTGTGGTGGAAAAAGCGTCAAGTTCTATCAGTATTCTTAGACAAGTGCTCAGCCTAAAGGTTTTGCGATAGATTGTAAAGTGCAAGATTCCAAGTTCTCTAAGAGCTGCATCCTGCAGCCTCGCAGGATTTTGCTAACCATTTTTTGGCCAGAATAGCCGTTGACAATGGATGGCCTTGGAACATTATGTGGTCGGACAAGTCGTATTTTACCCGGAGACGGAGCAGTCAATACTCAAAACTATCACATACGGGGTACTGCAAGTCCTAATGTTGTGCATGAATAGTCTTCGTATCCTGGTTACTTTACTGTATGGTACATTTTTACTGCTGGTTTCATTCTTGATTCATTTTTCAATCAGAAGAATATTTCCCAAAACCCTCAAAGGTTTTCCATCAAGGTTGCCCCTTATTACGAACTCCTTCAGCAGCAAATTACTCCAATTTTACAAGACTGAGAGTGTTTAGAAACTACTGTCTTCATGCAAGATGGCGCACTACCTCACACTGAGGACCCGTGAAGGCACTGCTCAGTGCCAGACTTTGAGATGACCGAATAATTTTGAGAAGTTTTCCGCTTTTCGGCCTCCTTATTGCCAGGGTTTGAATCTATGTGATTTCTTGCTGTAAGGATTCCTGAAAGATCGACTCTGTGGAGGAAGTATACTGACTATGCCTTAAGCAAGAATAACGCATCATGTTGCTGCAATTGATTAAGAAGCCCTTTACGGTACTGTTGAACATGCTATAACATGCTTTGAACGTACGATTGACGAAAATGGAATTCACATTCAACAAATGCTGTGATTAAATAAAACTTTGTGTTTCCAGTTTGCGATTTTTTGTTCTTCATACGCCCCCTACTCCCCTAATGGTCGAAATTTGAGTTTTGTTTTTATTGCAGGTTCCTTTTCCCCATGGTCCATAACGTAAATAACAAGTTTCAACGAGATAGGTCTACCAGAATGGGCTCCACGTAGGTTAGGATAATTTTAATAATAATCATCAGCCTGTACTAAAATTAATATTAAAAGGAAGCTAATCAAAGGCCGATCAGCTAAAGTTTAGTTTGACTTAGGCTCAAGTGAAAGCAAATGGGTTGGCTGCATATATACTTTTGTGTTTTTCTCCATGTGCAGTGAGTACATGAGACCAGTTTCTCTCAAAAAATCTTTCACGGAGACATCATTGTCTTCTAGAAGACAGCTTTAGCGAGATTTTCTATAATTTATATAATCCAATCCATCCCCCTAGAAAGCCTTCCACGAAATTATCACTCTTTTTAAATAGGTAGAACTATTATGTTCTGTCGTAATAAGTGCAATCCAGGTGAAAATGTGCTTTAGCCCACTGCTTGGCGATTTTCAGTAGCGGCGATTTTTTGAAAATCGCCAGTAAACGTTATATAAACAAAGTTGCGAAGGCGGAGCTATGTGACGTTCATAAATGGGTGGGACTAAAATTGTGACGTCAAAATGTATTCTCTACAGATGTAGAAATAAGTATACTAAATTTTTTGTATTTCAAACTATTAAATACGGTAAGTGAATTGTAACAGTTATTAAAACTGTAAACAACGTCGCAGTCTCTCATACAGGGTGAATATTTTTAAGCTTTAGTATTTATACAAATAAAAACAGATTTTTTAAAATTTTAATTTCATATTGCGGAACATTTTAACTTTATCATCTTTACAAAATTACCTTATTGCTACGTAACGACACTATCTCTTACATAATAGTAAGTAAACAATCTCCATTATTTTCTAAAAATTTTTAAGCTTTATATTAATAAAAAAAGGGAAAATATTTATTATTGAATATCAACATCATACACAGCTTTCATTTCCAAGTTTCTTAAATTCCTAAACCACGTTCTATACTTTCGTATTAGAATTCTACACATTAATAAATTTAAAAAATCTAATTTCTCACAATGAAAGAAAATAAGAAAATTTTAAAAATAAGCAATTTTAAAAAGAAAAAATATTTTCACTTACCCTTTTCAGGAAAATAAAAAGTATTTTTGACAATGACGGCACGTTTCCCTTGCATTTCCAATAAAATAATAAATTTACATGTACATTCACTCACCTCTCTCAGCATCACAGATAAATCCATAACGATTGTTTATTTAACGAAATATATGCAGAAAAATGGCAAAAACACACAGATAAAACCACTCGATTGATAACTACCACATAAGAACATTCAAACGGCAAATGAATTAACTGCTCAAATTACGAAGTAAAAATTCCAAAAGAAATCGTCTGCTTGGAAATTCTTTTTAACTGCAAGTATAGTTTTGAAAGCATAAATTATCGTCTGCTAATTGACAATTTGTCTTCGGACATTTGTGCTCTCTCCGAAGAAATTTATTCGTACAGTGTCTCAAAAAAGTGATGGGACACTTGTGCTTTATAAAAGGAAACTGCAATAAAATAAATTTAAAAAAAAAGTAAAATTTTTTGTGGGTGTGTTTCATACTTAAATTTAGTAACAATTATTACATAATATACATTTTCTCAAAATATTAAAATATTAATTTAATAAAAATACAATTGTTTAGAACGGAGCAGAAAATGGCTCACTTAAGTGATGGGACACTTACTTTTCCATCAAATATTTATCCAAAAATTTTACTTTTTAAAAGGTTTTAATATTTTGTTGGATTTCCTTTTACTTTTAAAACATGATTTAATCTTCTTGGGATGGATTCAACTAATTGTTTTGTGATTTCTGGAGTGATTTTACCCCATTCTTCTTCAAGCACCGATTTTAATTGTTGTTTTGAAGAAATGGTGTGTTTGCGAATTCTTGATTCTAATTCTTGCCAAATATTCTCTATGGGATTTAATTGTGGAGATTGTGGGGATGTTTTTATTATTTCAGGACAGTTATACAGCAGCCAGAGTTTAACGTTCAAAGCACTGTGCTTGGGATCATTGTCCTGGTAGAATTTAAAATCGTTATGAAGGTTCAATTTTCGTGCTGAAGATTTCAAATTTTGATTTAAAATGTCAATATACTTGTACTGATCCATTATACTGTCAATAAAAACAAGATTACCAACTCCAGCGGACGACATACACCCCCATACCATAACTCCTCCTCCACCATGTTTTACTGTTGGCACCAAGTTCTGTTTGCGAAATTCTTCCCCGGGTTTTCTTCACACCAAGATTCTACCGTCAGACCAAATATATTAAATTTACTCTCATCAGCAAATATAACTTCATTCCAGTAATCAGAATTCTTATTTATGTAGGATTTTGCGAAAGCCACTCTGAGTTTTCTATTCTTTTCACTTACGAAGAATTTTTTCCTGGCTGCTCTACCGTGATATCCAGTAGATCGAATTACTCTTCTAATAGTCTCAGAATTAACAATTACTCCATATAAAGCTTGTAAATCAGCAGCAACTTTAGGAGCACTCGTTCTTGGATTTTTTTTTTTAATATTTCGAACGATAATTCGCTTTATTCCATTGGATAGCTTTGATGGTCGGCCAGGTCATCTTTTATCCTGAATCATATGATTCTTTTTATATCGTTTAATGATATTGAAAACTGTTGAATGACTGAAGTTAACTGTTTCAGTAATTTCTCTAATAGGTTTTCCACGTTCAATATGCAAATTAATAACTAATTTTCGAATTCCAGGCAAAGTTTCTTTTCGTTTAGCATTCATGGCTGCACAGAGGTAAAAAACACAAAAATTCCAAAACAAACTGGAGAGAAATACTGCAGACGATTTTATAAATTATTGGCAATTGCTTTTGAGTAAAAATAAATACCCCAAAAGATATTTTTATTGCTTACTTCAGACGACTTTTGTTGCATAGTACGTAGTGTCCCATCACTTAAGTGAGCCATTTTCTGCTCCGTTCTAAACAATTGTATTTTTATTAAATTAATATTTTAATATTTTGAGAAAATGTATGTTATGTAATAATTGTTACTAAATTAAGTATGAAACACACCCACAAAAAATTTTACATGTTTTTTAAATTTATTTTATTGCAGTTTCCTTTTGTAAAGCACAAGTGTCCCATCACTTTTTTGAGACACTGTATCTTGTTATTAAAAAGCGCTGTGAAAGCCATGGCTTTTCGATATCTAAAGCTACGATAGGTAATATGGTCAACGATAGGAAATTAAAAAAAAGACAACAAATATAATGAAATTAGAAAACAAAATAAAATCTGAAATTTAAGATTTTACATTACGCCCCAAAAGTGCATTTTTTAACACTTTGCGTGTTACCTTTATTAATTAAATATCATGTTCTTCGCACTTAAACCGGGCCCACCAGCGGCCGAGCGGTAAAGTCGCTGAACACTGGAAGTTCGGTCCGAGGTTCGAATCCCGCGAACGGGCTGGCTGCATGGGTGTTTTCGTGGTTTTTCCCATGTGTAACGTGTATACGAGCCAGTTTCCCTTAGAAAGTCCTCCACGAAGGCATCCCTCCCCTTAGGCAGATAGCCCTAGTGTGCTTTACCATAATTAAATACACGAACATACACACTGCACTTAAACCGTAAAATTCAGTTCAACAGCGATATCACAAAATAATTTAAAAATAAGCATATCTTTAGATTTTCCGATACACAGCCTCGCGCGCTGGAGATAAAAATGTTTTTATCTGTAGAGCATTGTCATTGCTTGCTTTGAAATTCCTCAGTATGTTAATCAAAAATTCGTTTCGTTAAAGTTTTACAAAATATGAAAACGATAATAAAAAAAAAATTCCAAATTTCCAATTTGGGCTTCCAGATGCCCATATTCGCAGGAGGATGACGTTATTCTAAATTTGATGTTTCTAGGTACCGTTGTTTTATCAAAATGAGGGAAACATACATACATTTATGAAGATTTTTAATCGTTTAATTCCTTTAAATATAATACAGGGCGATAATATTTGTTGGCCACAATTTGAAACATTGGCTACATTGGCTTTTCCCATGTACACATCGATCTATTTTTACTTAGAAAAACATCCCATAATTGCACAAACTCGGCATCGCGTACAACCTCGGCATTGCGCACCACATTGGCTTTGCCCATTTGCACATCGATCTATTTTCACTTAAAAAAATCCCAGAATTGCACAAACTTGGCATCGCGCACAACCTCGGCATTGCGCACCACATTGGCTTTGCCCATATGCACATCGATCTATTTTCACTTAAAAAACATCCCAGAATTGCACAAGCTCGGCATCGCGCACAACCTCGGCATTGCGTACCACATTGGCTTTGCCCATATGCACATCGATCTATTTTCACCTAAAAAACATCCCAGAATTGCACAAGCTCGGCATCGCGCACAACCTCGGCATTACGTACCACATTGGCTTTGCCCATGTGCACATCGATCTATTTTCACTTAAAAAACATCCCAGAATTGCACAAACTCGGCATTGCGCACCACATTGGCTTTGCCCATGTGCACATCGATCTATTTTCACTTGAAAAAAAATCCCAGAATTGCACAAACTCGGCATCGCGCACCACATTTGCTTTGCCCATGTGCACATCGATCTATTTTCACTTAAAAAAAATCCCAGAATTGCACAAACTCGGCATCGCGCACAACGTGGGCATTGCGCACCGTTGCATGGCTTTGCCCATACGGTGCCCATGCCCATTAAAAAAAACATCAGAGAATTGCACAACGTTAGCTTTTCCAATCTCCTAGAATTGAGCCAAAAAGAAATACAAAATATTAAAATAAGCAACTTTAAAACGAACCATACAAGAAAACTTTTTTCACTTACCCTTTTCAAGAAAAATGTAGTCTTTTTGAGGGGATTATTACTAACCAGAGACAGCGTCAGAGTCTAGGAAAGGTAAAATTTTTAGAACTGAGGAAGGTACTGTGAAACAGAATTTAAAAGCCGTTAAGGCTGCACCGGAGGCAAAACGTCTAAAGACGTCACTGTTGCACACTTTTATAATACTTTGGGGCCTCGCTGCTGAGTGGAGAAATTTGCTTATTAACTTCCCGATGCTTGCATTTGCTTTCTTAGCAATTTATGCTTGTTCACAGTCTACGTGAAGTTGTTTGCATTTTTTGTTTAATCAAGCTTATTAAGTCAGGGATCCTTATCGTTTCTGCTTTTTCATAATTTATTTCAGGGGAAACCCTTTTGGATACCCCCTCATCTTTAAATAAATTTACAAACGTTTATAAGTAATATATGCAGAATATTTATACGCCGTATCCGTAATATTTATACGCCGTATCCGTAATATATGCAGAAAAAAGGCTAAAACCCACAGGGGGAAAAAACACTCGATTAGAAAAAGAAACCATATAAGAACATTCAAACCGCAACAGAATTAACGAGTAAAAAAAAAAAAAATTAAAAAAAAAAAAAAAAAAAGCTTTTAGATTTTACATTACGCCCAAAGGGGCATTTTTTTTAACGTTTTGTGTGTTACATTTCTTTATCATATAATGTTCTTTACACTTAAACCATAAAATTCAGTTCAACAGCAATATCACAAAATAATTTTAAAATGAGCATATCTTTAGAATTTCTGATACACAGTTTTGCGCTCTGCACGTAATTTTTTTTTTTTTTTTTTTTTTTTCCCGTACTGTATGGCAGTTGGTCGCTTTGAAATCTTTGAGTTTGCTAATAAAAATTTACCATAAAATTCAGCTCAACAGCAATATCGCAAAATAATTTTAAATTGAGCATATCTTTAGAATTTCTGATACACAGTTTTGCGCTCTGCACGTAAAAATGTTTTTTTTTTTTTTTTTTTTTCCCGTACTGTGTTGCAGTTGCTCGCTTTGAAATCTTTGAGTTTGCTAATAAAAATTTCGTTCAAGTTTTACAAAATATCAATCAGATAATAAAAAAAATTCCAAGTTTGGGATTCCAGATGCCCATATTAGGTTGGAAACGTATGTTATTCAAAATTTGATGGCTCTAGGTACCGTTGTTTTACCACAATGCGAGAAACATTTATGCAGATTTTTCAATATTTAATTTCTTTAAATATAACACAGGGCGATAACATTTAGTGGCAACAGAATAACAACACAGCTTCAAAACATCGGGTTAGCCATGTTGGCGCGTTTATTGCCCATTGAAAAACAATCGCCAAGCAGTGGGCTAAACCGCATTTTAACTGCAATCCACAACACATTAAATAGGTTAATATTATGTAACACATACTCATTCAGTAGAGAAATAGAAGAAAAATAACAAGGTATAACATGAATTACAAGTTCACCAATTAAAATTACTTTGAAATTAAGAGTTAACTGTAAAAACGAGTAGTTGAAAATTGTCTGATTTCTACAAAAGACCTCATTTAGATATAACCAAACGCATAACATCGAACGGAAAAAAGTATTGGCATTTCATTTAAGAAAAAATACCATTTTTTAAACGATAAACACATGTTAACGCAATGCTCTACATAAATCTAATGAATATATAATATCTTATTTTTCAGATTCACTTAATTATAAATTACCTTTTAATCAGTCAGCTTACTAGAACGAAAAACACTTGGAAATTTCACATTCATTTATCATCCCATGTAAAACTTCGAAAGGAAGTGCAGGAGAATATCACACTGCAGGAGTTAATTTTTATTTGCGATTTTGAATGAATAAGGCTTCAAAAAGTGCTAGGGTATTCTGTAACATTTATTAACGTTATATTTAGTAAAAAATTAAGTCAAGAATATTATGTAAAATTTATATATTTTTTTGAATAACGTTTTCTTACTGGTGCCATCTACCATTTCCTAAACTCTGTCTTGCTTTGCTCATGTGCTTGAATGCCGCTAGAACACCTTTAAATCTTTCAAACAAAAAAATGTACGCTGATGCATTCGATAAAATTCGACAAACGATATTAATCATGTTTTTGTTTAAAAACTTAAAGCTTAAAACGAATTATTTATACATTTATGCTGTGATTTTTATCCGTATAAAATATAAAGGAAATAGACATACAAAAACAAATATCATAACTAGATAATCTAGATATCTAGAACATTTGTATCAAAATGTCAGATTAAACAATATTAGATTTATCAAAATATCAGATTTGGATTACTTTTCATTAAGAGGATTTTGATAACTGCAGATATGTCAGTAGAAGAATATCCGCACGCATAAACATGATTAATCGTGTGCATCCTAACGATTAATTGAAAGCAGAAACGATAAGGATCCCTGACTTAATAAGCTTGATTAAACAAAAAATGCAAACAACTTCACGTAGACTGTGAACAAGCGTAAATTGCTAAGAAAGCAAATGCAAGCATCGGGAAGTTAATAAGCAAATTTTTCCACTCAGCAGCGAGGCCCAAAAGTATTATAAAAGTGTGCAACAGTGACGTCTTTAGACGTTTTGCCTCCGGTGCAGCCTTAACGGCTTTTAAATTCTGCCTCACAGTACCTTCCTCAGTTCTAAAAATTTTACCTTCCCTAGATTCTGACGCTGTCTCTGGTTAGTAATAATCATAAAATGTAAAAGTTTGATAAAACTGCAAATTGTTAATATGAAAAATGCAAATAAAAGAATTAATTAAAAGACTTATAATTTGTATCTTCATAGGATCCTAATTATGTAGTATTAAGTCCTTCAAATCCTATTAGATTGACAAGCGAATTATCGCTCCGTTTGAAGTATTTAAAAAGGGCTTAAGATGATTTTAAATAACTCTTTTTTTATTAACTTTTTGAAATAACAGAAAGCACAACTTGTGAGTGAAACTGAACTCCCCTACTTGCGAGTTATTTTAAATAACAGAGGTGAAATTTCAGTTTAAAGCTACAGTAGTCGGAGATTACACAAATGGGGCTACTTAAGATGCTCAGAATTTTAAATGGCGCATATTAATGTCGGCTATTAAAATGATTAAAGCCGAAAACACTAAGAGAGCTTTTCGACAAAACGTTAACTGCTGGCGTCGCTGCCAAGAGCTGTATATCTAAAACAAGCGTCAGCAACCCTTTTTTAGCTGACGGTCTAAAGTCAACCCAAATGTGTATATTAAGAATTTTAATTTTAAAACAGTCTTTCTGGATGATTATTAAGATAAATTTCATTTAGAAATTAATTACAATACACTTTAAGCATAAAAATTAAAACAATTCTAATAACTGAATGAACTTTATTTTCCTATTCAATATCAATGGCTTCCCTGATGCTGAATTTGTGATATCAATTTAGTCAAGAGTGGCTGACAGTTAGTCATCATAAGACGAATTCAAGCATCTGAATTTTCAGTAGTTAGGCTGGCCCCTTCTCGCTTAAAATAAATTTCATCTGTGAAAATATTTGATCCCTTTTTTGAGATACACATAGGCTTTTAAAGGCATACTTACAAAATTTTAGTAGTGTTCAAAGTAGTCTCCTCCAGCATCAATGCACTTCTATAGGCAAATTTTCTAAGGATTAAATGCATCAGGCCTTTCATTTCTTGGACTCGATGAAAAAATGCATTTATAGCCTCACCAATTTCATCTTCGGAAGGAAAACGATGTCCATGTAGATTCTTTTTTTTAGATTTAAAAATAGCCAAAAGTCACACATAGTTAGATCGGGTGAGTTGGGTGGATATTCCATAACACTGATGTGTTTTTGTTCAAGAAACTGAACTGTCAATCTTGCTAAATGAGAAAATGCATTGTCATGGTGAAGCATAAGTCCTCTAACATTCATTTCTTGAAGAATTTCTGAAAAACACTTAGTTCTATACCAGTTAGCTATGATTGACTTCTGTCCTTCCAGCTTGATCGCTTTGACCTGCGCTGTTGTTCGGAAAACAAACGGAATATATTATTTCTTTTCATGGCACATTGTCTTTTCACCATTGTGTGTAGGGGGATCATCTTGAAGGGCTGAAACTATACTTTCTTCATGTGTTGGAAAGTCAAAACACGGCATCTACGTTTCATCACCAGTAACGATTTTAGAAATAATGCGGTGGCCACCACCTTTACGTAATTTAAGGGTTTCTTTACCTATTCTGACATGCTTCTCTTTTTGGTTCTCAGCTAAATTATGGGGAACCCAAAGGCAAACAAATGTTTTCATATGCAATTCTTTATGAATAATTTTATGTATTGCAGCGGATACAACGTTAAGTTCCTTCTGTATCATTTGGTAGGTGCAGCAATTATCGTCGGTTAACATTTTTTGTAACGCAGACACATTATTCGTCATAACTGCTGAAATTGGCCTTTCTTTGCGTTCTACATCCTGAAGAGAGTTGCGAGCTCTGTAAAATTCTGTAAAACATCTGAATATAGTGGCAGGAAATAAACCTTCATTTCTAAATGCTAATTGTAGACGTTGAAAGTATTTTTCTTGATGTTATTCCACTGTAAAATCACTAAAACTCATAGCGAGATAATGTTATCCCGTCAACTCCATTGTCCCTTCTGCCTAAACTACTTGCAAATGGCGTTTAAAAATAGTACTCTAAGCTAATACAGTTCGTATTTTAAAATCTAGCCGTTAATCGTTTTTGCATCTTATCGCCTGCCTTAAGCTAAAAAATTTCAGAGTGACCTCCATATATGCTGAACCGAATGCAAACAAAATGGCAAGCCATTTTTTTCAAAGTTATGATTTCCAAACTTATCGATTTCTTAGAAATTATATGCTAAGGCTCTGCAAAAATGACCAACTGTAGTTCCAAGACCTTTTGCGTTCCCGTAAAAGGCGTCGCCGTAGAGAAAACGAATTCATTAATGCTCATAATCTGTTCGCTATTGGTCTGCTTTAAGTGTTATTAAAGTGCCCTCTGTGAAAGGTCTTTTGTTGGCAACCGTCAATGAGCCATTAAGCAGTAAACGGCCTACTTCATTTTTAACTAAGATTTGCTGCATTATAATTGAAAATCATCCATGACTATCACAAATCCTACTGCTGCCGTCTGGCTTTAACATTTTAAATAGTGTTTGCTTTTGTATATTCGAAACAGCTGCTTCAATGTGAATGTGAATGTGCGTCCTATACTGTTTAATTCTGTTTATTAATTGTTTATTAATGGTTATTACCATATCTTATTTGTAAATTGTTTACGCATTTATAATGTAAAAAGTTTAAGCATTTATAATAACGTTTGATTACCTTTTGCAAATAAAGTAATATTTGAGTTTAATTATAATTTAAAAAATTACCGTATTATGGACACTTTCAAAATTGCCGTATTTTGAAAGAAAATAGATATTTTTCGGTTCTCAAATTTACACACTTTTTCAATATAGCTATGTTAAAAAGTGTTATACTTCTTTGGCAATATGAAGCAACTCCAATGATGGAACACAGAAAAAAATTTATTTAGCAGTCAAATGGCGACATACAAAACAAGAAGAAGAAAGAATTATAACATTTATAAATAAATTACATTCTTCGTGCGAGATTCGTACGTGGCACTCGAGTCTGGTTTCAAATATTGCCATTCACAAATACCTTAATGTTCATCTATTTAAATTATTTAAACTACAAGATTTTAATAATATTTAAAGCTGTTACAACCTCTCCCCGAACGGAGAGACTTTTTCCGAAGGGAAAAGTTCTGTAAAATTCGACAGTTTAAAAAGCTCGGCTTGCTCATTTGCTTAAAGAGAAAAGGTAACTTCTCTCATAAGTTTCCAAATTTCAGGCCAAAAGTTTAAAGTTTTAAACAAATACTTTTACACCACATTTAAATAGAAAAAAGTGGAAAACGTTCAAATACATCAGTTGAGCAGACATTAAATAATAAAATAAATTCTGAACGTGGTTACATACACTAAGAGTTATTACATTACTTAATTCTACTCAGAACATTTACGTTTTTGTTCAAAGATCCTTTGCGATGAATGACCTTAAAATTGTAAGGTTGTAATGAGAGTGCCCAGCGCATCAATCTAGAGTTACATTTGGCATTGGATTGTAGCCAGACCAAAGGGTTATGATCAGTTTGAATCAAGAATTCTTGTTGACCATCCAGATTAAAAAATGCAGTTTCTTGATAGCGTAGATGATAGCAGCGCATTCCTTTTCAGTAGTACAATAATTCTTTTCAAACTTAGTAAATTTTTTGCTTATATACAAGATAGGATGTTCACGTTGTTCATCATCTAATTGGCATAGTACTATACCCATGCCATTGTTTGAGGCATCGGTTTGTATAATAAACTTTTTGTTAAAGTGGGGAGCATACAGAATTGGTTTCTTGCATAGCAACTCTTTTAAATTTTTAAAAGCTTTGTCACATATTTCAGACCATTGTATATTTCCTTTTTTTGTTACCCCCTTCAAAGCGTCCGTGAGGGGTGAAGCAATTTCCGAAAATCTCGGTATGTACTGGCGATAATACCCAACTAGCACGTACTTCTGTTTTGGTTTTAGGTGTAGGATACTCCTTTATAGCCAGGATTTTTACTTCATCCGGAGTTCGTTGTCCTTGTCTCACGACATGGCCTAGGTATCTCACTTGATCTTGTGCAAATTTAAAATTTACATTTTGATGGTTTTAGTCGTAAGTTTGCTTTCTGTATTCTCTCTAGAACAGAAGTTAAGTTTTTGAGGTGCTCTTCCCAGTTTTCTGAGTAAATGGCAAAGTCATCCAGGTAATGGTACAGCGAATCCTTCGCATCCAGCCAAGACTTTATTCATAACTTTGCTAAAAAAATATGGGGCATTTTTTAATCCGAAGGGTAAACGTAGAGGCCTGAAACTTCCAAAACTAGTTACAAATGTTGCATATCTTTGGGCTCTTTCTATTAACGGAATTTGCCAGTAGCCTCTAGATAAATCTAATAGGGTTATCAGGTTCTGTGTTCCTCCTTACTTGCTTAGAGAACATTAACTGTCCTGACTCGGAACAGGGAGCTTACTAAAGCTATGTTCAATAATTTTGGGAAGAATTTCCTTTCCGTTGTACTTCTAGTTTACTTTGACGATTCGTTGATAAAACAAGAATACACACAGGAAGGGTATACGAAACCCTTTATTTTTCTCTCTTTACAATGATTTCCGGACTTCGGAATACAGAGACCAACCACTTGTGGTCTGAACGTAAGAACATAAAAATATTAACTAAACTCTAACTAAACTAACTTTGGATTAATCAAACAAGTGCCTAACTCCAAGATTGGCCGTATATTAACAAAAAGCCGTATGTAGTACAGAGAACTGCTAACACTACGATACGTTTAAAATTATCAAGAGGATTGAACCTCTGGCCTTGAAGGCAACCAGCAACCGAGTAAAACTACTATGGCAAGCGGCCTGCTTCTAATAGCTCCTTCCTCTCTCTTACTTGGCAAAAAGCCACAACTTAAGTACTTGGCGTTCGCAAGACAAATTTGCATAAATAAGTTAAAGCTTTTAATTCTGGCCGGAAGTAGAAAATAAGAAGTGATAGTAAAGATTTAAAACAAAATAAACGTTAGTAAAACTTAGGATCCTTACAGGGTAATATATTTTGCTTTTACTACAGTTTCGATACGTTCTTCAATATTAGGCAAAGGATAGTATTCAGTTTTAGTAACAGCATTGAGCTTACGATAATAAATACAAGGCCGAAGATCCTTTGATGAAGATTATATCAAAATCATGGGAGATGTATAGTCCGATTCTCCCGGCTCTATAATTTTAAGATCTAGAATTTTGTGGATTTCCTTTTTGAGAATTTCAGTCTGTCGGGGGTGACAGTCTGTATGGCTTTATTTGTATTGGTTCGTTATTTAATATCTCAATATCGTGACAAACTAAGTTTGTTAGTCCAGAATTATTTGAAAAACAACCAGAATATTTCCATAAAATCTTTCGTAAATCTTCTATTTGCTCGGGTTTCCAACTTTTCTCGAGATCATTCTCCTCTATGATGTCCGAGAAATTTAATATCCTTGGATTGGAAGGTAAATGAGGAATGTTCATTTTTTAAGTCTCCTTCCACTTCAGTTATCATATTAATAATTTCTGGTCTTTTGTAATATGGTTTAAGCATGTTAATGTGATACACTTGATTTGGCTCATTTTGTTCCTCGAAACTTACAATATAATTGGTTTCTGAAATTTCTGCTCTATTTTTCCAGGTCCTTTCCGTTGTACTTCTAGTTTACTTTGACGATTCGTTGATAAAACAAGAACTAAATCTCCTCTAGCAAATTCTCTTTTCACTGCGTTTCGATCGTATCATGTTTTCCTCCGTTGTTGAGCTTCCTTTATGTTTTCCACGGCAAGTTCTTGGCATTTCTTCATTCTATTAATAAGTTCGAAAACGTAACTGACAACATTATTACTTTCTTCAATCGGTTCTAGCCACTGCTCATAAAGTAAAGTGACTGGCGTTCGTAGGTTTTTGCCATGAACTAATTCTGCTGGTGTAAAACCAGTGCTTTCGTGTGTGACTGTTCTGAGAGCAAAAAGAAGTGATGGTAGATAATTCTCCCAATCAGAAGTCGCTTCTATACATACGAATCTTAACACCCTTTTTAGCGATCTATGGAATCGCTCAACGGGATTACTCTGCGGATGATACACAGAGCTTCTTACATGTTTAATTCCGAAACGCTCCAAAAATTCCTCTGTCAAAGCACTGACGAAAGAGGTCCCCTGATCTGTTTGGATCACTTTTGGAAAACTCATACGACTGAAAATCTGTAAGAAAGCATCAATAACAGATGGAGAAGAAATGTCTGTCACCACAACAGCATCTGGATATTTGGACGACATACACAAGGCTGTAATAATATATTTTTTTTCCAGTCTTTGAAATAGGTAGCGGACCAACAGCATCGACATTTATTTTAGTGAATATTTCGGATATTACTGGTACTAATGTCATTGGAGCCTTCTTTTTGTCATTTCCTTTTTCAGCGCGCTGACAAGCATCACAGGTTCTTGCAAAATCTTCAGTTTCTTTGTAACACCTCGTCCAGTAAAAATATCTAGCAAGTCTGTCTTTGGTCTTTTTGACACCCAAATGACCAGAAGTTTCTTCGTGGCACATCTTTATAATTGACGGCTTGAGTTTTTCAGGTATGACTACAAGCTGTCTTTCAAACCCCATTTTATCCGTCGCTTTTTTAACTAAAAGCTCTTTTCTTGTCTGACTATAGTTATCATTTTTGCATGTACCTTCTTTAACTTCTTGGATGATTTTAGACAGTTCCTTATCAGTAAGTTGAAGTTGTGCAACTTCTTCTGAGTCAATGTTTATCAGTCTCATGAGAGCTTCATCTTCCGTATTTAGTTCCGGTAAATTATCTTCTTCTTCAAAAACATCTCTGGATGCTTTATTTTCTTCCTTCATCGGTTCCAAGATCTTCTCTTCAGCTATTTCTCTTTTCCTTTGAGCTCTAGTAGAGACAGCATTAACCTGGTGAGGACAACTATTAAGCTCCTTTCCTTGTTTATTCAACAGTTCAAAAGTTCGATTGCCTAATAAATACCTTCCTTTGTCGAGTTCATTTCTAATAATGGCAGCCTTAGTTATTACTCGCACAAGATCGCAATTTAGTTCGATCTCAGCCAATGGTAAACAGGTTGGATTCAAATCTAATGGCTGTTGCACCCACACATTTTCACCTGTCAGCATTTCCGGCGTGATGTATTTGCGACAAACTATATCAATACTAGCACCTGAATCCCTTAATATAGGAATTTTATGACCATTTACGTAACCCATACTAGTATAAGGTAATAGAAATTTATCCTCTGGTTTTGCACTAATTCTGTTAAGATTAGCAGGAGATTCAGTACTATTCTTAAGTTTTGGACATTGGGGTCTTAAATGTTGATAGGACCCACACTGATAGCACTGTGGCGTCTTTCGATTTTCATATTTATCATCTGGACGTGGACTTTTAGGTCTATGAAACCAGCTTTGCGAAATAAATCCTGATGACAATTTTTTTTCAGTTTTATTTTGATTATATGAACTCAATTTATCTTGAGTTAATGCATTGTATGTTTCTTTCTGCCGATCCACTACATGCCTCTTTTTGAAAGTTTCCGCAAACGTTTTTATAGGCATCAAAATTTTCAGCTAATTTTTTAGATGAAATCATCTCTACCCACTCATCAAGAAAATGATCTCGAATTTCAGGAGGAACTCGACGCTTAAGTTGGTCAATCACCATCAAATCTAGCAACTGATCAAAAGTCTTAACTCCTAGACCAGTCACCCATTCTTTGCAATAATTTTCCATTTCATAATTTAAATCCACCCATGTGGATTCGGTACTCGTTTGATGTTTCATAAATTTCTGCCTATACTTTTCCGGGCTTAGTTTAAACCGTCTTAACAATAAATTCTTCACGTGTTCATAGTCTTTTAGCTTTATCGAAGGGTTCTCTAGCTATTAACTGGGTTACTTTGTAAGGAAGTAGTCCTAGTAAATGAGATACAAATTCTTCTTTATAAATTTGAGCCCATTCTGCTTGTCTTTTAAACAATAGCAAATATAGACTGATATCTCTTTTGTTGTCATCGAATTTCTGCATAATGTGACGCAGCTCCGTTTTCGGCCGGGTCTGTCTGGTATTTTGAGACTTTGTCTCTGCTTCAAGTCTTTAATCTCTCTAATTCATACCGTTCTTTCCTTCTCCGCTCTTCTGCTTCTTCCTGTCTTCTACGTTCTTCTCTTTCCTCCCTCTCTTTCCGTTCTTCTCTTTCCCTTTCCTCCCTCTCTTTCCGTTCTTCTATTATTGTGTCTAAGACTCCTTTGACGAATACTTCATCATAATCTCTACTTTCAAAAATTTTCTGTTTTAAATCGACTATTTTCAAATCTGCATTCACATGAACTCTCAGTTCAGCCGCGAGATTTTGCAAATCTTCCTTACGAGCTCTTCCTAAGTAAGACATTGTTTCTATGTTTAAAATTAACGAACACTGTGTTCTTTATACTTCCTCAAAATAGCTCAATTCGATTACTTTAATTAATTAATGCATCAGGAATCACGGAATTAAATGCACTCTGTTAAATACGTTTACATCGAAAATGAAATATTTAAAATATATGAAGTTCGTACTTTCTACCACATTAATTTTGACTAGAATAAGAATAACAACGTACAGCAATATATATATCTACCATCTGGACAACTAAAATGAATATTAAAAATAATATCCAATACGGTAATAAAATAAGACAATTCAATATTAACAGGAAGTAATAATCTGGTATCACTAAAATTGCGTTCAGTGATGAACTAAAAAAATAAAGCAATTCAATATTAATAGAAAGTAATAATCTCGTATCACTAATATTGGGTTCAGTGATGAACTAATAAAATAAAGCAATTCAATATTAACAGGAAGTAATAATCTGGTATCACTAATATTCAGTGATAAACTAATAAAATAAAAATACGCACGATTATTCGATCTCGTCGGTGCCTCCAAAATAATTATGACTGTGATACTTCTTTGGCAATATGAAGCAACTCCAATGATGGAACACAGAAAAAACTTTATTTAGCAGTCAAATGGCGACATACAAAACAAGGTGCTACTTTGGTAGACGGTTGCACGGATTTTTGGCGATTTACTTTGGCGCAGTTGTTGAAGCGGTTTTTACAATTGTCAGCCATCTTGAAAAACGCCGCTTTTACGTTATTTTCCGCATAGTAAAGTATTCAAAACTTAAAAAAAATAAATATCGTTAAAAATAATGGATTAATTTTTTGTTGAAAACTTTGTTTTTTAAGATGGCAAGCAAATGTAAATAGATACATTTACTACGAGTATAAAATACTAAAGAAAGGTTAAATTATTACTTTCATATAGCACAGAAATAGAATAAAAATACCGCTATAAAAACATTGCGCCAACGTTTAATTGGATTAAAATATTACGTAAATTGAATATCGAATTAAAAACCATCATACCAACGTTTAAAAGAATTAAGATATTACTTAAATTAAGTACTTTAAAATAAGTAAATAAGAATGCTTCGTACACTAGAGCTAAAACACAGGAATTAGTTTATTGTCGGTAAAAAAGGAGGAATGCCTAATATTTTTCTTACCGTTACAGAGGTTATTTCTTCCAACATGACCAAAATACCATATACGGCCGTCCTTAGAATCGGCTCTTCTAACGATCTTCATCTGTGATCTACATTTTCGCATTTCATCGAAGAAGCAATTAGCGAGGTTTCCTCCAAAAATTTAAATTGAAATTATCCTTTTCAGCACTAATTTGGTTTAGATATCTCTGAAAATTTTGTAAGAAGGTACTATTATTAGAGTTTTTTTGGAAGGTTTGAAGACTCCTATGGTGCTCGAAGGAGAAGGGAGGAAAACACATTTCGCCCATTCGGGCTTAATGTTGTCAGAAAATTCCATGCGAATATATTTTTTTTATTCGTGCAGCTGAGCGACACAGTATGCATTCAACTTTGGTACAGAATAATTAATATTACTTAAAATGTTCATGACAAATTCTGGACTTGAAACATTTACATTTTACATTGTAATTTAGAAGCTGCTGTGATTAAAAAAAAAGAATTTTTGAAACATCTAGTACAAGGATTTCCAAAGTTTTGTTTCGCATTGACTTCTTTTAAAGGAATGATTTTCTTCACCGATCCTGTTACATTTTTCTGTATAATACACAACATAATCATAACACAAATAATTTCACATAAATAACTTACAGATAAGAATTAGATTAAGAATAGAAGCAAAAGTTTTGAAAGAAATGATTCATTATATCAAGTTTTCAGAAATAAAATCACAACTTCTAATTGCACAAATGTTCAATTTTAATAAATGCTGCGCTTGATGCACTGATGCAGCTGTTTTAATATTTTGGCATAAAATTGTTTAGTTTAATTTTAAAGTATGATGTATAAAAATAAATTAGAAAACATAAACATGAAACGAGCACTTGAAGAACACACATACAAAAAAGAAAATAAATAATCATAGTATTTTTGTTTGACTACAAAGCTGCAGTAACGAACATGCATTTTTACTTCCTTGTATTTCAATAGCGAAAATTTTCGGGTATCCTATTTCAACGAAAATACCCAGTTTGACAGCTCTTGGATCCATTTGAACGATGTTTTTGAGCGACATCTGTACGTACTGACGGAATAAAGGACTCGTTTTTCCAAAGCGGATTGTAAAACGAATTTAAAATGGATTCAGAAGATTTTTTTTCGTGACGTACGTACGTATGCGTACGTGCTTACGTATGGATGTGTCTCGCATAGTTCAAAAACGAGCAGCATCAGAAAGCTGAAATTTTTGTATATGGGACTGCTATAACGTGTACAGTGGCTAACATTTGTTTTTGGACACTTTTGTGTTTCAGTTTTCTTTGCAAATATAAATTACTTTAGCAAAATTAATAAAAAATATAAATTACTTTAGCAAATTAATAATTAAAAAAAGCTTAAACTTTAGCAAAATGATTTTATTTTTAATTTCACATATATATTTTAAAGCCTACTTGTTTTGAAAAAATACTCAAAACGTTTTTAATAAAAAATATTCAAAAAGCTTGACAATGAACTTATAAAAAATGGATTATCTCATAGAAGCTTGTAAAAATTAAATAATGAATTAAGATAAAATGCTTAACACTTTTGCATCTACCAAAAGAAGGGAATAATAAATTTAATTAAAAAATCATATTTAGATTTAACTGTTATTATTATTATTACTTGCAATTATTAATTTGTGGGTTTTTCTCTTTTAGTTGCACTAGACGCTGCTAATATTGGAATGCAGTCTTAGCCAACAGATATCCAAATGCAGTCTTAGCCAACAGATATCCAAATGCAGTCTTAGCCAACAGATATCCAACGAAATACTGAATGTCTCGTTATTTTCATTTTTATTAAACATAAAATTTTTATTCAGTGTCCAAATACTTATATGAAGTTTGTAGAGAAGTTAGGTATTTTTGGAAGCAGGCAAGATGAAAAATTAGCAAACGCCTTCGCCGGTAATCAAACCACAGACATCTGGTATACCGGTTCAGCGTGCAGAGCCACTACACCACGAAGGCACCCTAGGAAGGCGGGAGAAATACCTTATATATTCCCCCTTTTAAAAGGCGACTGGAGTTTTTAGGGGACCTAATCGCCAAATCCTGGGTGAGGAGCACCACTTTTAGTTCGGGCACCACTGCAGAGATATTAGGTATTTTTGGAAGCAGGCAAAATGACAAATTAGCAAACGCCTTCGCTAAGGTATTTCTTCCGCTTTCCTAGCGTGCCACGTGCGTTCGTGGTGTAGTGGTTCTGTATGCTGGGCTGGTATTCCAGAGGTCCGTGGTTCGATTCCCGCGAAGGCGTTTGCTAATTTGTCATTTTGCCTGCTTCCAAAAATACCTAATATCTCTGCAGTGGTGCCCGAACTAAAAGTGGTGCTCCTCACCCAGGATTTGGCGATTAGGTCCCCTAAAAACTCCAGTCGCCCTTTAAAAGGGGGAATATATAAGGTCCCGCCTTCCTAGGGTGCCTTCGTGGTGTAGTGGCTCTGCCCGCTGAACCGGTATACCAGATGTCTGTGGTTTGATTACCGGCGAAGGCGTATGCTAATTTTTCATCTTGCCTGCTTCCAAAAATACCTAACTTCTCTACAAACTTCATATAAGTATTTGGACACTGAATAAAAATTTTATGTTTAATAAAAATGAAAATAACGAGACATTCAGTATTTCGTTGGATATCTGTTGGCTAAGACTGCATTTTTCATGCGGTCTGACATGGATTCAACTAATGGTTTCCACAAGAATTGTAAGAATGTTCTATTTATTACATTCTTACGTAACTGCTTTTAGTGGAGCTTTTCAAGAAATTAATGTTTCATGATTTATAAGGCCCAAGATTATGGAGAATTTTTTTTAACACGACAGTGGTATAATAATTACGAGCGAACATTTAGGTTGTTTATGATCGTTATTCTGATAGAATTTGAGAAGTTTACATTCCAAGTTTTCTCGCAGTGTTTTCTAGTTTTTCTTTAACAATATTCATATATTTATACTAATTTATATTATTTTCGAGAAACATAGATTTCTAATACTAAACGCAGCGAAACATTTCGAAATCATTATGCTCTATTCTCGTGCGGAACATTACGCAGAATTTCGAATCCAATTCTTAATTTGAATGCGATTCTTAATTCAGGCTTTGACATCTATTAAATCGTCTACAAGAACCAAATATGTTACATTTTGACTTTTCTGCAAATATAACATTGTTCAAATATGATAAAACTTTGCTTGCTATCTGCTTTGCGAACGTCAGATGTATTTTCCATGCTTTCTTATTGACGACAAATTTTCTTCTCTCTGATCACCCATTGTATTCATGTGCTCTAAATAACTCTTCAAAAAGCTTAAAGGTTAATGAAGAATAAAATGACGTCTTCTATGTACATAACAAACATTTATTTAAACTACGAAGACGTTGAACAGCAGAGTAGAAACATGATATTACACAGCGCTTAGCCCTTCTCGCTTACATGCATTACTCACCATTGACTTTGGCTAACTGCCTACTAAGTATAAGTATTACGCAGCAGAGAACTTGCTTATCATGCGCATGCGCTAGGGGAATCGACGTCGGTTGCCAACATACCCCCTTTCGACGTTGATTCTCCTATTCCTGAAAAATAAAACAAAATACATATTAAACAGTATTCAATCCTACAATTGTACAACAGTTTTGATGTTTAACAGGAGTCAGGGGTTTGGTAAACACATCAGCTCCCATTTCACTGGTAGGTATGTACTTCACATCTAATTCACCGCGTTCATACACTTCACGCACATAATGATGGCGAATGTCTATGTGCTTTGTACGGGAGTGAAACACAGAGTTCTTTGTAATTTTCTGAGCTCCTTGATTGTCGCAGTATATTGTTGTTGGGTGTTCTATGTTGTAACCCAGCTTCTTCAGGAAACGACGTAGGTAGACAGTTTCTTTGGCGGCCTCAGACAGAGCCATATATTCCGCCTCCGTTGAAGATAGAGCTACACTGCGTTGTTTTCGTGATTCCCAGGTTATAGCTGAACCACTTAATATATATACAAAACCGGTGTAGGATTTTCTATCATCGACATTTGATGCCCAGTCTGCATCCACAAAGGCGATGAGTGGTTTTCCTGTTTTCGTATAAATTAGTCCTTGATCTTGGGTTCCCTTTAGATATCGAAGTATTCTTTTCGCAGCATGCCAATGTTCTTTTCCAGGATTTTTGTTAAATTGACTTAAGAAATTCACGGCGTATGTGATATCTGGCCTAGTAGCTACTGAAAGGTACATTAATGATCCGATCAGATTTCTAAATGGAACATTTTTCATGTCAGCGATTTCATTTTCGCTTTTAGGACTAATTTCTTTTGATAATTTTTTGCTGTTATCTATAGGTGAAGACACAGATTTAGCATTTTGCATGTTATACCGATTTAAAATATCATCAACGTATTTCTTTTGAGAAATTTTAATTGAATTCTCATTTTGGTAAAATTCTATTCCTAAGCAATAATGTAATTTTCCCAAGTCTTTCATTTTGAAAGCAGAAGCTAAACTATCGCGAATTGTTTCATACGTTTGCTGAGAATCGGTAAAAACGATAAGATCGTCTACATAAACGATTATAATATTTTCACTGTTAGGCGTCTTTTTAATATAAACACAATTATCTGAATTAAGAGATTTCAATTTTATAGATTTCAATTTTTCATCCAACTTTTTGTACCACTGACGTCCTGACTGTTTAAGACCGTATAATGATCTCTTTAAAAGACACACTTTATCTGAATTAGTTTCATCGCGAAAACCTTCGGGAATTTCCATGTAGATTTCTTCATCTAAATTTCCATTTACATAGGCCATTACAAAATCTAATTGGTAACCTTTTAGATTGTGTTCTACTGCGTAGGCTAAAACTGTTCTTATGGAACTTAATCTAGCAACAGGGGAAAAGTTTTCAGTGAAATCGAGACCAGGGATTTGAGCGCACCCTTTAGCAACTAGCCTAGTTTTGTATTTTTCGATAGTGCCGTCATGATTATATTTTAATTTAAGAACCCATTTGCTACCAATAACTTTCTTGTTTTCAGGTCTTTTTACTAATTCCCAAGCCTTTTCTTGAACAAGCGAGTTATATTCTAACAGCATGGCATTATGCCAATTTTCAGCATATGGTCCATTTAATGCTTCTTGCACCGTAGGATTAATGCTTTCCTCAACAACATTTTGAGTTTGTTCATTTTTATTTACAACTGTATAATGATATTCCTTTTTAGGCCTTCCTGGCAAACCTGTTTTTATTTTCTTGGGTCGACCAGGCCCCCTTTTAATCAGGATAGGAAGCATTGATTCGCTATCTAAATCACTTCCGCTTTCCTTTTCAGCTTCAGAGTGAAGTGGCGACTCGCTACCGTCCAGAGGTGATGATTCATTACAACATGTTTTATTTATAATTTTTTCCTCCGGAGCGAAAGGCAGATTTATTTCTTGCTCTGAGTCATAACTACAGCATTTTTCAAACTCATTAATAAATTTTACGTCTCTGCTTATTATCACTTTACATGCCTCGGGATCCCAAAGTCTATACGCTTTTGATTCATCAGAATAGCCAATAAAAATACATTCTTTAGATCGAATATCAAATTTGCCTATTCCTGGCCTTTTATTTAGCGAAAATGCTTTTTGGCCAAAGGTTCTGAAGTGAGAGACAGCAGGTACTCTGCCAAACATCACTTCGTAAGGTGTTTTTATTTCGTGTTTTAAACCTCGCGTTGGGCAGCGATTTCGAATGTAAGCAGCCGTATTGACGGCTTCGGCCCAGAATTTCTGAGGCAAATTGGATTGCAATAACAAACATCGCGCCATTGAAACTAAAGTTCGATTTAATCTTTCGGCGACGCCATTCTGGGCTGGCGTGTAAGGAGTGCTCATTTCGTGTTTTATTCCCGCATCATTAAGAAATTTATTAAAGTCTTTCCCTAAATATTCTAGCCCGTTATCGGTTCGCAGGATTCTGATTTTAGAGTTAAGTTTATTTTCAAAGGATGCTTTAAAATTTCTGAAAGTTTCTTTAACCTCATCCTTAGATTTCAGAAAATAAACACGAACATATCGAGATTTATCATCAATAAATGTTGCGAAATAAAATGATCCACCGATTGATTCAGTTCTCATGGGACCACACAAATCAGAATGAATTAGATTCAACAATTCAGTACTTCTATATTCAGATTCTTTGGGAAGAGGGGTTGCGGTTTGTTTACCCTGAATGCATACCTTACAAGTAGAAAGAGAGTCATTTTGAGAAAAAGAAAGACCTCTAACCATGTTATTTATTTGAAGTTTTTTTAAGATCATTTTCATTTAAATGGCCAAATCTTATATGCCACTGATCTATTTCTTTAGCAATTGATACAGATTCAAATAGTGGCATGACAAAATAAAGATCATTTTCACGTTTAGCTAAAATTACTGTTTCGTTATTAGAATTAATTATTTGAGCACATTTTTCTTTGAAAATTACTGAAAGATTATTTTCAGTTACTTTAGACACTGAGATTAAATTATTTTTCAAATCAGGTACACACAATACATTTTTGAGTTTGATATTTTCAGTTTTAGAACCTATGCAAACTTTAAATTTAACAGTTCCTTTTCCAATAGCTTTAACAGTTTTATCAGCAGCTAATTTAACATAAGTATCACCTACCTCGTGAATTTCTTGAAACAGTTCCTTGCTGTTACACATATGCGATGTTGCACCACTATCCAGACAAAAAATGTCTTTAGAATTGCTATTAGTGCATGCTACGGCTTTTTCTCGCTCCAAGGAATTCTGATATTCTGCAGACATCGCAGTTTCACTGAGGCGTTTGCTTTTAGTTTCTTTATTTTTCTTCATACATTCCGATGCTCTATGCCCATAGATATGGCAGAAGTTGCATCTGTAGTTAACTGGATACTGTCTTCGGTTTGCAGATTTATCTGGTTTCGGTTTAGGAATCGGTCGTTGAGTATACTTCCGATCTTTCGAATAGCACGCATGTTGTGGTTCAGAAAACGTTGAATCTTTATTTTTGCGAGCTTTAGCTTCTTCCAACAGTTTAATTTTCAGCATTTTTGGAGAAGGCAGTTCATCACGAGATTCGATTGCTATTCGAAAGCTTTCATAAGAGTCCGGTATGCTATATAAAAGCAATATTGTAAGCAAATCATCCGCAATGTTTATTTCCATTTCTTTAAGTTTGTCCACAAGAATGAAAAAATCATTTAGATGAACAGTCATTTGTTTAGAATCACTCATTTTTGTAAAAAGCAATTTTTTTAGAATTGTGGCCTTTCTAGCTGCTCCCTTCGATTCGTAAATAGAATGCAATTTACGCCACAGTTCGTGAGATGTTACACAATTCTTTACTTGCGGAAGTTCGCTGGGTAAGATGGATAGGATTATATCCGCTCGTGCTTTTTGGTCAGTAGTTTTCCATTTAGCAAATTCTTCATCACCAGGTTCTGGTTTCGGAATTTTCCCAGTTACATAGTCCCAATGATCATTTTTAATCAGTATTGCTTCCATTTGCAACTTCCACGTGTCAAAGTTGTCCTTGTTTAGCTTTTCAATTGACACTGTATTAGTCGTCGCCATTTTCATTTCAGTCGACGCAGCTTGGCTTGCCGAAAGAGTTTAACAATGGTAGTTGCTCTGCACAGTTAAGCGCTATCTGGGCCCATAACCTATGAAGAATAAAATGACGTCTTCTATGTACATAACAAACATTTATTTAAACTACGAAGACGTTGAACAGCAGAGTAGAAACATGATATTACACAGCGCTTAGCCCTTCTCGCTTACATGCATTACTCACCATTGACTTTGGCTAACTGCCTACTAAGTATAAGTATTACGCAGCAGAGAACTTGCTTATCATGCGCATGCGCTAGGGAAATCGACGTCGGTTGCCAACAGTTAAATTTTGTTGCAAATTGATATTCTAAATTTTCTGAATATTTTAAATTATTAGATTTTGGATGCTGTTTGATTTTTCATAAAACAAATCTGTGATTTCTTGGTGTTAGGTTGGAATGTATTCCAGACTCCAGTGCATTTTCGATAGTGCCAGGAAATTTTCGTTTTTTATTACATCAGAGATAATTAAACGCTTTATACCATAAGGTGTTTTTCGGAAATTTGGAATACTTTTGACAACTTTAAAAAGATGAGTTATTACATTTTTAATAGAATTTGTTATTAGTTTCTAGCGTCTTGCCATGCTTACTTCAGATATGGAACTGCTAATTTATTTTGCTAAACAAGTAAAAATTTCTAAATGCAGGCGATACTTCTTGTGATGTGTTTTCATTTAAAATAAAAAACTATATTAAGAAGCATTGTGAACTAAAACATTTCAACAAAAATTTGGAGTTTCGGAATTATTATGTGTATATAAATAAATGCGTATATAAATATAACTACCTAACATATTTTTTACCAGCAGATGATTTTGTGTAAGGAATATTATGAAGATTATTTCTGTAAAAAATATTTGCCTTCAACAATCATTTTGTTTATAATAATTAATCTCATACTTTAAGCAAAATTGAAGCAAAATTTTTGACCGGGTCTTTTTGCTGAAAATATTTAACGAAGGACTCGCCGTCTTTATGAGTGATCTATTTTTACTGATTAACACATGTGAACAAATTATTTTACTGCAGGGAATATTTTAATGCTATTTATTTTGCAACGATCAAAGTTTAAAACACAGAATACATAATGCATTAGAAAAAATTTCGAAGTCAGTGTTTCGATATTTAGTGCAATATATATGCAAATTTGGTTGCAATCGGCCACAACATTCATTCTGCTACCCGGTTCGGTGAGCTGAACTCTGTTTTTTTATTCTTATATGTTAGTAAATTATGCATTTTTTCTTTTAAAAGTGATTGAATTATGTTGTTCTTATGTTCCGGTTAAGGTTTTTATGCCTTTAGTTAATCTACATGCAATAGTTGTAGAATTATCAACATTTTAAAAATTGTTAAAGAGGTACTAAGTCTACCGAGGCCGCCATTCGTTTTATTTTGAAGAATAATAAATTCAGTTAATGCACCAACTTCAGTGTCTTTTTGCCGAGTGGTACCAAAAGTAAATTTTCAGCTATGTGCACCAAAACAATTTATCTTCCATCCCGCTGGCCGAATAGCTTGTTTTTGCGTACAAACTCTAAATTTAATTGCAACAATTTTTTAAACTGTTTTTAACTGTATTTGATGTTTTAGATTTCTCTGCATTTTGCAATTTTTAATGAAGATATTTTAAATTTTATGTATTTTTGCCTTGCCGCGAAGGGAGAAATGAACTGTTTGGATGAAAAATATATTTCTAATGAAATTAAAGGAAATAAGTTTAAATTAAATGAAGCAAAATTGTGTACGATTTAATAGGCTGTACATGGAAGTCATGGGGTGTCCACATCAAATATTTTTATGTAGAGAAAATTCTCTAAATTTCATGCATGCGACTTTTTTACTTCCTTGTAAGGTAAACCAAGTATTGTAATCGCAAAAATTTAAGACTATTATGTTTCAGTAGAAATATTCCTTTTGAATGTTTCCGAAGTTAACTGGCCCTTTACTTTGCGTGACATATCTGTACGACTGACAGCATAAAGGACTGTTTGTTGCAAAACAGTTTCCAAAATGGATTCAAATGATATTTCTTCGTGATGTCTTCATGTCAGTGCTTACAAATGTATATATGTATTTCGTATAACCCAAAAAATATTTGCCGTACAGCATTAAAATTTTGTATATGGGACTGCTATAACATCTAGTTGTGCACCTCTCTTTTCTCTTGCAATCCGCAGAACCCAGGATCTGTATGCATATATATATACGTATTTGTATATATACCGACCCCCTTATCCGGCTTAACCCATTAACCGCTGGTGTTGCGTTGACGCAACGGTCAAAATAAATGCGTATATAAATATAACTACCTAACATATTTTTTACCAGCAGATGATTTTGTGTAATGAATATTATGAAGATTATTTCTGTAAAAAATATTTGCCTTCAACAATCATTTTGTTTATAATAATTAATCTCATACTTTAAGCAAAATTGAAGCAAAATTTTTGACCGGGTCTTTTTGCTGAAAATATTTAACGAAGGACTCGCCGTCTTTATGAGTGATCTATTTTTAGTCAAGGTCACCGTTTATTAGAACATTACATCATTGAGATGTTTATATTTGTGTTGGAAAGGAAGGGAAAACAGGTGTTGCGTTGACGCAACGTCAGCAGGAAACGGGTAGTCAATCTCCTTTTTCATTCATTCCTTTCGATGTTCTGGTTCATGTTTTGGTTGTTTAAAAATGCCTAGAACGAGGTATCTTACATTAGAAGAAGCCCTTCAAAGATTTTTTGGTGAAGAAACAGATGATGGTAATGTTAATAATGACCAGAATGAAGCTGATATTATTATTGTTCCCCCAGAGATTGCAGAGGCTAGTGACGAAGAAAAAAGGAATGGCAATGTTTTAAATAATGATAACGACATTTTACCAAATGATACTGCTGGGGAAGTTGAAATTCACGTAAGAAGTAAGTTTCAGCCTTCTAAAAGCAGTTATAGTCATACTAAAAAGGATAAAAAGAAGAAGACTGAAATCTTGAAGTGGATAAAAAATTAACTGTTAGCTATGTCACAGGAAGAACATGAAGAAAGAGATAGAAGAGAAATGATAAAAGTCAAAACACAAGGTAAAACTAGTGCACAGATTTTCGATTTTCTATTTGGTTTAGACATACAGACAAATATATACGCTCAGAAAAAAAAAAAAGCTCAGAATTTATTGCATCTGTAGCCTATATGAGAAGATTTATTGGAATATTATTGCTTACAGGATATTATTCTTTACCTCAAGGAAAAATGTATTGGTCTTTTGATAAGGATATTTCTGTACCTGTTGCACGAGAATTGACATCACGTTTGCAGTACAGGAATATGAAGCAGAATTTGCATTGGACAATAGTCAAATTGACAATACTGATAAATTATATGAGGTGAGACCGTTTCTAAACTTACTAAATATCACCACTTTTTACTATTCCTTTTGCAAACTCCTATTGAGAGTGTAGAATTAGCCAGAAATAGATCAGCAACAGGAAGGCTTAGTAAATTCAGCATTCAAAAACCATTGCATGGAGATAGTAGGCACTTTATCGTCGTTTTATCGTTAAGTCTGTAGATAACAAAAGACTCTGTTGTAAAGAGTACCGTAGCCAGACTGTTTATACATGCAAAGAATGTAATGTAGCTTTACATCATAATTGTAATCAAGCTTTTCATATTTGAATCTTTCAAATGAAATAATCTGTATTTGTAAAAGAAATACAATGTATATTTTAATATTAAATTAATTACAAGTAAAGTGATTTGTAGATTTATAAAACATTATACAGCTAAAAAGTAATCCTGCGCTCCACTCAAAAGAAACATCTCACGAGTACAATCCTACTCCCTAAACATCCGTAGTCTTATTCCGCTGACGTTGCGCGAACGCAACACTCTTTTTTCACAGGTAAGAGCATTTTTTTTTTAAATTTTCAATGTAAATTTATGTTATAAATGCTTAATTTAATATTTGTTATTATTTTCATGAGAAAAGAAACATTCCTTATAGTTTTGGCGGTTAATGGGTTAAAAGTCCCTACCTGGTCCATATTTTCGCAATCGTTGGTCGAAGTCATATACTTCCAATTACGGAACTGTTTTAAATGACGAAAATATTCTGTTTTGGTGATGTCAAAAAGATTTTTTTTGCAAATAATAACGAAATTTAAATTTCAATGCGGTCTCCCGTTTTCTGTACTTATGTTTGGGAAAGCCTTATAATCGTTATGAAAAAATTAAATTGTAAGAAGTTTCACTCCTGTGCGAGAAAAACTGATCGATATTTTTATTTCAAAACTTGCAGGAAAACACTTGAAAATCCTGAGTTATTGCTCAGGTTGTTTAATGAATAGTAGCAACTGGCGTATTGATGTTCATGGACAATTGTAACATTTGTTTCGAAAGAGATGACCACGTGTAGTGCTCACATTCATGACAGCTCGAACTCTAGTCGTATTCCAAACAAATAGCATATCCCAAACAAACAATTTCGTGTTCATATAGGACGCAAACCAAGTTGGACGTATTTCAAAGCTAACGTATGCCGAAGTACCAATGTATATGGTAACTCTGGTAAGTACAGCAATTATTGTGATATTAAAGAAATAATGTTGAAGTTTGTTACGAAATCAAGATACAACGCAACTAGTGAAGTCGAAAGGTGATTATTATAATAATAAATTTAATGACAAATTTCTGTTTTAAACATGCTAATGGGATGACGAAAGTTTTCCAAAGAATATATTCTAATCTCCTTTGTCAGTAAGCGTATTTATATTTACAGTTTAATTGATAATACAGTTGATGAAGTTAAGTAAACACGTAGAGGTATACATTATACTAGAAACCGTTTAACATTATTTATCTAAGCATTTCCTTGACCATGACTGGATCTTACTTATGACATGGATTTTCATTGCCGTGAAGACTTTTATCAGATTTAGCAGACGACTTTCTAATGCGTTGTTATGATTGGCCGGCATGCTCGAGGTCGCTTAAGAACCGGAAACCAAAGCCCGTCCGCTATCAGACGTTTTCCGACCTCAGTTGCTCCCAGTAGGTAGTACAGTGAACATGTTTACTCTCTTTTTAACCTGCTTAGCAATTGCTTCAGCATGCTTGCAGGTAAGATTCTTAACTATTAAAGTAATTTTCTTGCAGTCCTGCTTTGAAAAATGAGGTTATTGAGTAAGTGAATGTGAAATATCAGTGAATTTTTCACAACATTTGGTAGAGAAGGTTTTAAAGTTTCAGTATCTGAATTTTTGTTTACAAATTTAAAATCACCTGAATTCTAAAATTTGTGTGTAATAATATGAAACACTTAATAATGTTTTCTGAAAAGTTATAAGAAGTTTTAGCAACAAATTAAAAAAGACAAAATTGAATTTAGTTTATGAATTTAAATTTCATAATTAGGATTACTTCAAAAATGGTTCAATAAGAATTAATTAATTTACAAAAGCCATAAAAAATGTTTTTGGCCGAAAAATTAATAAGGCATTTTTAAAGATCGTGTATACTTCTAAACTTCTAAACTCAATACCTTTGTTAATTTTAACTTCTTACGTATTATGAATAAAAAGAGTACTTTGTTGTGTCTCATGATTTGGAAAGTAAGGGATTGTTTCAGTTTCTTTATTTCAATTCAAATGTATAATTGAATAGGTGGCTTGTGAAGGACGCTAAAAGTTTTCAGCTTAATGCATTAAAATATTTACAGCGGTATTTTTAGTTAAAATTCTTCGTATGCTAACTATGGGACGGTTTTGAAATAGATTCATCTTGTGAATCACATGGGAGTTTTAACTGTTTATTCTTGATTTAAATTTATCTACGGCTTGTTGGTATTACTTAAATATAAAAGTGAGACGAAAAATTCAAAGTTAAAAAAATTTGTTTTTTCAGTTTTGTATATTTTAGAATATGAAACCACCATTTAAACATTAGCCTTTTCTTAAATGAAATTTGATATTTATTCTCAAGATAAATCAAGTTATGAAGTTTAAATCTGGATTATCATTCTTTTGTTTAGTGTAATATTCTGATAACAGAATCAAATTAAGATTTACACGAATAAAGCAAAGCATATTTAATAAAAGACCAATTATTAAATTAATAAAATTGGTCTTAATATGAATGAATTGATATGTCGTGCAATTAATACAACTATGGCGTTTGAATACACTATACTCTATTTAGCACAATTTCATTAAAGAGTCATAACTATGAAATATTTATTTAACAAGTTAGAGAGTTAGCTTAACTCAGGTAGGATATAAATAGAATGCAAAGTTAATTAAAGTTAACAGTCTTTAAAAACTTTTAAATCGAAGTGTTGAAATAAAGAAGTTATAAGTTTTAAATATCTTTCGGGTTACATATTAGGCAATAACAACAGGAGTATATTCCATAAAGTGAAGGTAAAATGCTGAAAACAATGAAACACAAATACAGTGTCAAGACAATATCTTTATAAGATCATCATCTGAAAAACATAGGTAGAATCCACCTCGCCAATATATCGTTTGGCGCTTTCTTGTTTTTTTGACGTCGCCGAGTTTCATTATGAAAAAGTGACACTAAATTATTATAATATGAATTTCACTCAGATTCTCAGAAATCATAAAATGTTGAAAATTTACATGTTGAATATTGAAATGACTTATTTTTGAAACCATATTGCATCACGCTTTAAATAGTCAAGCAATTATTACAATCTTCAAGGTATTCACCGTTTTTTTGTTACTTATTTATAATTTTTACTCTAAAAGAACTCTAATGAAAGTTAAACTTTATGCTTATAGAAACATTCTATACACAATATTGAACTGCAGATTTTGCCATTTGTGCTTTAGTATTCATGAAAACAAAAAGAAATATATAGCATCTTAGTAAAAAATACTAGGCTATGAAATATGTCAGTTAGAAATGGCGGAAATAAAAATTAGTATTTTCAATTTTTCTGGGTTTGAAGAAATAGACCTAATAACTGATGTGCAGCTAGAATATGCAAGAAAATTTAGCAAAGCTAAACACACAGCTTGGCAGCAGT
The DNA here is from genome assembly GCF_044657685.1 of Stegodyphus dumicola. NCBI lineage: Eukaryota > Metazoa > Arthropoda > Arachnida > Araneae > Eresidae > Stegodyphus > Stegodyphus dumicola. The sequence continues at coordinate 111,639,235 of NC_140777.1, read as the reverse complement.
CGTAATTAAGAAAGATAAAAAATATGCATTCCATAGACTATCCTATACCATGATCAGGCTTGTCTCATTAAACTTCATCTGTTATGCTACTCTCCTGCTTCATTTCCCTCAAATATATATTAGAAAGCAGTATCATAACCACAATGATAGTTTTGCGTGATAAACAAGTAAAATTTAACAATTTTTCTATTTTAAAGCAATATTACTTTTCATTTTGTAACAATACCGTAATTTTCATTTTAAGCATTATTATGTAAAATAACTGTAAAAATTTACGAATTTTTAACTTTTTATTTATAGTAATGGTTATATATTAATAGTTAATAAATTAAAATTACATTAAAATTGAAAATTTGTTCTTTGTCGGTTTATCTACAATTCAATCGTTTTAAAAAAGTATCTTTCTCTCTTAAATTCGGCATATACTGTCCTTCAAAATATATGGAACACATAATTTTTAAGCCATGGTATAGTATTATTATAATATGCAAGGAAAAGAAATATTATGTTCGTCGACAATTTGTGTTGGATTCAAGATTCAAGACAGTAAGTAACACTGTAATTAAGCAAAACAGTTACGGAAAAGAAAAGTACCATTCACATATATTTTAACAAACAGACAATTTAGTTTAGAATGTTAGCAGTAGACAGCGTTCACTCGCATGAATATTGCTTTTAAAGAAACTTAAAAGTTTTAATGGTCCTCGCTACTTGGACTATGTTGAACGTAGATCAACCTAGTGAACTGTGCAGTGACTTAACGCTGGATCCACGCATCCACGCATATAATGACAATTTAAAGGGTTAAAATACCCTTTTATTCACTCAAAGAAATATTTAGAGACGATCCTTTCTCGGGCGTACAGGGAAGCCTTCAAACCGAGTGACCATAAGCTAATACAGTTAAGAAACTAATCTAATACTAAACTAAACTTAATTAGCTGAAGCTAGACACAGATACCTAACGTAGTTGGCCTTAATTTAACTTAGCAGGCGATTATCAATAGGCACGCACAATGAGGCCGAGCATAGTAGATTTAATAACGAAGTAGCTTGACGGCAAAAGCGCGCCAATAAGGACTCCTAAGCTCTCCTACTAATGCAAGCTGAACTTTTCTTAAATACTCCTTCAACCTCATTTACATTCAACGCGATTCTAAAAATTCATTCTGGTAAGGAGTTGTAAGTGGGAAACAAGAATTGAAAGGAAAGGGTTTCAAAATCAAAAATAACTCTTATAAAATTAAAATACACTTTACAAGGTTACTGATACTTTGAGACTATAATAATAATGTTTGAATCCCGTCTCACGTAGTATGGCAATAAACAAATAAAAAGATGAAAATATGCGATGCTGACTGAATTTGAAACTGAGAACTGAATCGAAGGTTTTTCATTGTTGCTCACTTACACAAAATGAACATGCGCTTCTAATACCAAAAACACCTAATAAATGCTGTTTTTAAGAAAAAAAGGTTTTGAAAATTTAATTGAAATTGAAAATATTCATAATAAACAAACAGCAGAGCTTTATAAAGACCATGTAACAAATTACAAACATATATATATATATATATGACTTTGATTAATATCTTATCAGAAGATTTTGAGAATAGATTTCAAGATTTTAGAAAACACCAAATCCATTTTTGTATGGAGTTTTTATAATCTTAATTGATCTTTTCGGATTAAGTAACATAGAAGTCCAAATCTGACATTCATGGTCAGTTCATCCATGGTTACTATTGATGTTTCAAAGAAATAGTTAGACCTTATTTTCTCTAATAGTAAAGAGCTAGTGGCACTAAGATTCGCATATTATCATTTGAAAGGGCAAAAGATCAAAATGTCAGTCGGAGAGGCACCCACAGGTTATGCAAATGTTTCCTTATCAACTTATAAATTATTTCCCCCTTCCTGTCTGCATGCCTTCGAGGTGTACAGGTAGCACACTCGGCGCGTATTCGAGAGGTTTAGGTTCATGTCCCGGTGAGGACACTGCACATTTTTGTCTCTTGCTTTAAAATAACCTGATGACTTTATAGTGGAACTAAAAGGTGGTGAATGAGGATTCTTCATCACAAAGATTAGGCGATTGGATCCCCTAATACCCAATCACCTTTTAAAAGGGGGATTGATTATATAAGGTGTTTTCTTCCTCCTTTCTACATGACTTCGTGGTGTAACGGTAAACACACTCGGCGCGTATTTGAGAGATCTTGGTTCGAGTCACGGCGAGGGCACTGCACATTTTCATGTCTCCTGCTTCAAAATAATACCTGATGACTTTATAGTGGCACCCTAACTAAGAGGTGGTGAATAATGATTCTTCATCACCAGTATAAGGTGTTTTCTTTTTCCTGTCTGCATGCTTTCGAGGTGTAAAGGTACCACACTCGGCGCGTATTCGAGAGTCTAGGTTCGTCTCCCTGTGAGGGCATTGACATTTCATGTCTCCTGCTTCAAAATGTCCTAATAACTCTACGAACTTTAGGATTTCAAGACCAGCCTCAAGATTTCACATGCAGAGCCATCCGAAGATAATTTTCGACTACACGTTTGGGGCTTACAGAAATGATTTTTCTGGTACACGTTTCTGGCTCAGTTTTCTACTTCAGCTTTTTCTCAGTGCTTTCATAGCAACAGAAGAGCATATATCTACTTCTGCGAGCAAAATATTTTCCTTCGAGGATGTTTTACAAAATGACAGTGTATTCATCTACATAAACAGGACAGCTGGATTAAACAGACTAAGAAAACGTGCGCACACATAAAAGATAATATTAGTCAATGAATCGAGGTACACTTTAAAATTTAATTCGTTTTTTTGTTATGATCTTAAATGAAGAATTCTATACAACAAGTCAAGAATTTTTAAAGGAAACCTTTAAAGAGGAATCAGCAGAAAATTTTGAGGAATCTATTTGGGTGAACATTCTGATTTTAGCTTGTTTTTTGAAAGATACCCGAATGGGTCAAATAACTTGCTCAGCTGAATCTGCTTAATTTTTTTCTTTAATCGACAGTATTATGGCTTCTCTTAGAAAAAACTGAAAGCAGTCCATAGATTGAAGAGAAATATTTTTTTTAGTTAGATCAATAGATAATCAGAAATCATTAAGAAAAGTGTGATTACACTGTTCTTTCTTTCAAGGCTATGAAATAAACTCGGATAAGTACTAAAACGCACACTATTCTTGTTGATGATTGAAATATCCATATTTTTAATTGACATCATAAAAAGGATAAGCAAATATTTATTCAGACTAGAACTGGGCTTATTTCCTACTATATTTTATTTTCTCAGTTTTACAAAATGATTTTTGCCAAAAGGCGTTAGCCCAGAAGGGTTATTAGTTTCGTTTTGGCATTTTGCGTTGGTTCACTATAAAACAATGAAATTGTTGCCAAAAAAATAGAAGAGCCATGCATTATATTTAAAGAAATTAAATAACGAGGAATCTGCACGAATGTATATATATTTCTTGCACTGAGAAAAAACAACGGTACCTAGTGACATCAAATTTTGAATAACGTAGTCTTGCTCTCAAATATGGGCATCTGGAAGTCCAAATTTGGAATTGGATTTTACTTTATATTTCGCAAAACATTAACGAATTTTTAATTAATAAACTGAACGATTTCAAAGCGCTTCATTAACATTAACATTGCGTGCATCTTCAAATACGGTTTGTGTGCGAGCTTTCTTTACATTTGTTTCTGGTATTATGTTGGTAGCGTAGCAATGCAAAGCCGTCACAATGTCTAACGGTATTTTGTGTCGAATAACTTTGAATGTCTGCATCACTTTTCAAATCCATTTTCAAATCCTTCGTGAAAAAAACGTCCCTTTGGGCGTAATATAAAATCTGAAAGCTTCCAGATTTTTTTTGTTTTAAGTTTTAGCAATAATATGGATTTTTTAAAGTAAATAAGTAACATAAAATAAGAAGTAAATAAGTAACATAAAATAAGAAGTAACATAAAATAAAAATAAATAAATAACAAGGTAAATTTTAAACAATACAAATCGTATAAATAACATAAAACAACAGTAAATCATTATGTTATCTATTCTTAAAATTCAAGTTTTAATCTTTAAATTTATGCGTTAAATCTGCTGAAGTCACGGAGGGAAGCAAGTTGAAGTGGATTTACTTCGGAATATTGAGCTGGAAACTTAACTCTGTCGAAAACAAAGCTTTTCTTTTATGATAGTGGTGAAAGAACAGTTCTTTAACTTATCAGTTATACGTACATCTTAATAACAATTTAATCAGATAACCATGCGGCTCTAATTTTTTCAAGGATCAACATGTTTATAGATTTTTAAGATACTGGAGAAGTGGTTTTCGGCATTCTCTGCGTTTATGTATGAACGCTACTGCTGTAATAGCTTAATGACAGTAGGTTGAATGACTTTCAGAATGAAGCTCTACTAATGTATCCCGAGAATTCCCTACTGTCATAATTATCGTTTATTAAAATCTGGTGTAGAATCTTATGAGCGAAAACCATACTTTTAAATATTTGTTCTTCTTTAAAATAGTGGACTTCCACTGTAATGTTACGCAAAGCTCCAAAAATTTCGAAAAGTTAAATAATACTTTTGTATCAGAAGTAAATAATGTTAACGGAAGCAATTTACACCACTTTTAAGTTACCAGAGTGAATATTTCCAGTTAACGGAGACCATATTTAATAAGAGGAAGGAAAGCTGATTTCACGCTAATTTGTGTAAGGCAAGCAGCAAATAAGCAAACGTTCATTTTTAATGAAGAAAATGAACTGATACTGTAAACAATTGCATTTCCAATGACTATTGATGACCTGAAAGAATGAAATAAAGAAATAAGAATGTACCAATCGAGGCTGTCAGGGGCACTCCGAGGTGGGGGAAAGGCGGCCCGCACCTGGCTTCTTCTCCGTCTGAGAACTCCAAGACGGAGTTTTGTTGAATCTTATTTGAATAATAAAAGGGTCTTTTAATCCTTTCCAAGTTTATTTACTGTCTCATGAACTCAAGCGATTTTTTGCTTACTAGTTCTTAAGATTTTTCACATTCAACTGTAACTTAAAGTAAAAAGTACAGAATCTTTATAAAGTAAAAGAGATGGATGTGTAATATTTAAAGATATATTTCTTTTAATTTGCCTCGGACAGGCAAATTAAAATTCTATCCACGGGCCGGATAGAAACTTTCGGCGGGCCGTAGTTTGCCCATCCCTGCTGTAGACTAAAGCGATAACTCGATTTACAGTCTAGTAAGATCTGAAGGAATTAAGCTTCTTAGGCATAGCGGAACCTTACAATTTTAAAATGTTTACAGAGTTGAATAAATGTATGTATAAACATGCACATCTTGTGCATATTCTTCCAAGTGTTCTTAGCCCATAGTATGATTTTACAGTTTGTTTTTTAAAGTTCATATTAACAGAAAGAGCAGACTCAAATAAGAAATGTAACAAAATTTCTCTTGTCAGTTTTCAATCATATTGCTCTGAAAAAGTATAAATCTTAACTGGCTTTAACTTTTATTAGGTTCTCTTCAAACGTATCGTAATTCAAGAGCACGTCACTTGCCTTAAAATATTTCATTTGCATAATACGCTATTATATTACAAGGTCAGTGCATGAACAAACTTCATTGTTAAATATCTACTGATATCTCCATTTTTTAACTGGATGCTTTTAAGTGATCTAAAACGGACTGCTGAATAATGAATAATAAAATCAACATACTGCTATACTTGTGTTTAAAGAAAAACACTCGAGGGGGATTTTTCTCTTTTTTTCTGAATTATTTCTATAAATAATTCTATAATTTACAATGACTCTCACATTCTGTAAATATTACAATGGGCACTCGATTTCTATTTAAAAATTAACAACTAGCAAATAATTTGAAATAAATAAAGTAGAGGAATATATAAAAATATCACTGTCTTTTCTCCCTGAAATATGAACAAGGATATTTTTTGATTTTGTCCAAGCACTTAGATAAATTAAAGCATTTATTTTTGCATTTTAGAAATATAAAAGCCATCTGCTGAACTCAAAAATTCGAATTCACCAAAAATAAAATGTATTTCTCTAGTTTGAACTTCTGTTTTTTTATTGTATTAATATGCATATTTGAAAATTAGGCACTTCCAGAATAAACTTCTTACACTTTTATATCCATAAAGATAAGATATAATTGAAAGAATGTAATTTTGCCAATCAGAATACATTGCAATGTTTTTCAGTAATTGTTTTATTGAAATATCATTTGATAAATTTCAATTAATTATAACATTTTTTTCAAACTCTGATCGTAGACAGAAATTTAAAGGATAATTCCAAGCAAGCAGTTTAAACGTACAGGCGAAAAATCCGTTTATGATTATTCGCGTAATTAAGAGATTCATTTTTTCGGGGAGGTAGTAACTCTTTTTAGAGTAAATTTGAAATTTAGTATTAACAATAAATAGTAGAGCTATTCCGAGTTTATTTTTCATTTTGTTATATAATGGATAGTTAAAAGATAGATTTCTTGAGTACTCAGTGTGTTCATTCTGTTGAAGATTGAGACGAAACTCAATGCAGGTGTCCTAAGACATTTTTACCTCCAGCTTTAAAACTAATTTTATTTTCCTGTTTCGTTAGCTTAAGTTAAATGACGCATTAAGCTGAATTCCAAGCAAACCTTTCAAACCTTGGAAGTCTCGTTTTTCAAATTCGAGAGGTAAATGTCTGAGAATTGTAATCTAATTGTGTTTTGAGAAAGACAATATTTTTTTTCATTCGATGCGTGGACGATTACGGTTGATTGCAACAGGAAACACGTGGCATCATATTAAAAAGGTTGCAATAAATTAAATACTGCACAATGATGCCCATATAGAAATGTAATTTATTAATACAATGAATGATTTAATTTATTTTTCTGAAGAACATGAATTTTCGTATTAGATCTAATACAAACACTTTGCGCTCTAAAAGCAAAGCTATACATTTTGCGTTGCTAAAAATCTTATTCTGCATTCTTTTCGGATTAATGAAGCTCGCAAATGCATGAAAATATTGTTCAAATTTAAGAAAACAGTAGATCATATTTGTCAAATTAGTTCCGCCTGGAAGTTTCCTCCTTTCGCTTAGTCTTGCAGCGCATGTACAGATTTCATGATTAGACCTTAATTAAAATCTAGCAAATTTCCTTCTTTTAACAACAAACATGATAACAAACACCATCTTTTTAACAGTAACCACAAAACCGTGAGGAATGTGTATTCAGTATCTAAAAATGAAGAAATAGTTTTACAAACGTAAATTAAGGAATCCCTTATGTATATTCATAATACAGTACATATGAACATATATGATTACTAAATTTTTGGTAATTTTTGGTGGGTCATCGGCAGAGCAGTTAACTCAATACAGTGGTAGTTCAACCTGGACTTGATTCTGGGCGAACGGAGAAGTTGTTTGGGTGCTTTGGTAGGAGATGTGTTATGCGAATGCACCCAAGTTTCCCTCAGGAAATCCCTCTCCGAAAGCATTCCTTTACTTAAGTGTTTCGCCGTAATCAAATAAACCAAACCATGTATGGGAGCGTCACATATTTAAGATCAAAGCTGCCTGAAAAGAGGAAACTTTATAAATTTTAATGAAAATTCATTAAACTTTAATCATTTTAAACAACAAAGCACTAATATATCCCAGCTGTTGGCTTCTTAAAAGAAACTAAGCTAAATTAACTACATTAGCATCTTATATTTAAAATGAGCTGTTCAAAATGATAAAGCTAACTGATTTAAAAAATCCTATAAAATTATTTTATCCTAAATACAAACCCACATGAAGTTTCGAAATTTATTTTAAACAGAAAACACTTAATTATTTAAGACGCAGATGCGCATAGACTTCATTGGATCATTTGCGCAGGAAGCTTGTAACAAGTATTTCCCTCAAGTTCATCTCATTCTTCATCATTTTACCTTTTACCAAGACACGAGATCCGCGAACTGAAAACAACGTACACCTCGAGGCGTTAAGGAAATTATAAGCGGCTTAGGAACTTCTACGGTGAAGGCCAGTTTGACACTGACATTGAAGAACTTCCTGTAGCATTCCAAACTTTCACTTTCAAAGAGCAGTGAAACCTCGATTTGCACAATTAATTTAACAAAGATATAAAAACAGAGTTAAAAAAAAACAAAGCTAGCAAAAATTCTTCTCTTGATTTTCCTCTTGTAGAAGGACTTTTAAGGGATTTGAGCCATACACTTCAAGCGAGAAAAATCAAAAAGGTAAAGGAGAAGATAATTATGCTCGTTAGAAAGATAAAATACACTTTTTTTTTCAATTTGCGGCTGTTTACGTAATTTTCTATTTTAGCAGTTCTGACAGGAAAATATACAAGCCATAAATTATCCGAGAACAACAGTCATCATTTAAATAATTCTGTTTTAAATTATAATAACCACGCAGATTGAACTTCTGTTTTAACGCATCGTATGCTCAATACATCGCATATAAACAAAAGAAAATTTCAATTTTAAATGGCAGTAATTTAAAAAAACGGAAGAAAACTTGCTTAATTATTTAAAAGGAATAAGTATTTTTGTCTTCTCAAATAAAACTTCATTATTATAATTATTTATTTATGTATTTTGATGTAGGAATCGTACACTCGGAAATGATTCTACACTTTCTTCAACTAAAGCATTTATATTTTTACATTTTGAGTATATAATTAGTTTCGTTGTTTTTCATATAAAGAGAGAATTTATTTTTATTCTTAATATTTCGTGATTTTGAAAGAGTTGTAACTCTATACTGCTTAAAGTATTCGGTAATTAGAACAGCAACATTGAAATGACGCTTAAAAGAGTTAAAATTTATGCATATAATTGATATCATTTCTTCCATCTCCTAAATCTTTGAAATGAAAGATGGGAAATTAAAAAGAAGTAAATCCAAATATGTAAAATTATTAAAACAAGAATCTTATAGCTATGTAATAGATCGAGTAAAAAGTTATGAACTTATAGAATTTCAGAGAAAAAAAGTCTTTCGATAATTTTCCATAAAAATGATAATTCTTGAGAGTCCACTTCTTTACAGAACTTCTTCGATAATCACTACTTGGGCAACCAGGACTGTACTGTAATATAAGAAAAGCCTTTAAAATTATCAAGAGAAAATATAATATAAACTTAGCCTTTGCAGAACATAAATTCTAATAGCATTATTAATCAGTTATTTTTTTTTAATTCTCTGCAATGCTGCATTGCTATTTGCCGTATTTTCCAAACAGTTTCCCATACTTATTGATTTCGTGAGGTAATTGGCAGCAAGTCCGGATAGCAATCGGGAGGTTCGGCTTTCGAATACCAGCAAGGACATTACTCATTTTTAATGTTTCTTGCTCTGTAATAAGTCTCATGACTCTACAATATCAAAAACTTCTATAAGTCGAATCAAAGAAGAAGGATCATAAGCACGCAGTTATCCTGGATAGCTTCATTGTTCTCCAAGGTACCACATATATTCTTCGGAATATGAAGAGAATCTACACTTAAAAAGCCGTAAAGATGATTTGAAATTAAAATATAGTAGATTAAAAAGGTTTGAAATGTATCTGATGACAAATTCGTAAGCAGGCGTTTAAAACTTAGCTAGCGCTGCCTTTATTAGTCAGCATTGCCTTCATCGACGACCTTACAGACAGATCTTCTGTATTGGAATAGAAGTAAAAGTAAGTTAAGACAGAAAACTGTAGAACTAGAAGATCTTTCAGGTTAACTGGAAATTTGTAAGATTATGGAATAACGTTTCAAGGGAAATACTGCGGAGAGGGGGGAGAGAAAAATTAGGAAGTTCTTTCAAGGACAAATGCTATCAATTATTTCTGATATTATTCCTGAACTCTGGCGCATTAAATCGGATGCAAAAATTAACCGTTTTGTCTCATAGAACCAGAATTTATATACATTTATCTTTTAAAAACATGATACAAGGATATTACGCACATTTTCTGCATGAAACTATTTACATTGTTTAAAAGCTGATATTAATTCATAACATAAAATTTTCAACTTATGAATAGGCTAACAAGGAGCATATTATGGAGATTATGTTCATATAATTTAAGAAGGAATTGCTCTAAAATCTATTACTTTGTTATTTACAAGAAATTTATTATTGTTTGGATAAATCGAGGTTTCTCCTTAACTGTTTAATTTAGGAGACATGAGCTCGAATTACTTTAATTCATAAAATATGGCAAAATAGCTTGTATTTCATGTGGATTAAAGACTAGAATATTTTAATTTAACCTTCGAAACATTTACTGATAGTAAAAAATTCATTACTAGATCAGCGTTTCCAACGGTTTCAATAATGAACCCATGGTATTCATCATCAGGTTGAGCTGCTCCAAGGGACTAAATCTGTCAAGCATTTGCAGCTTCTTTCTAGGTTTGATTTTGGTGACTATTTAATTTCAAAGTGAGCAATGGCAACACTGTACGAAAAAAAAATTATTTTATAAATTTTTTTTTCAACTTTTAGTTATCATAAACATACTACCTAAAATCTTTTCGGAAGAGGAATCTAGTATGCCTACTAATGTGAGTCTCATTTTGTGAGAATTATAGCCATCTTCATGAACTTTGCAGACACTGAATGGTATTTTCTTTGTTTCTTTATGAGTATACTACTCGTTGGACCGGTTGTCGTTTTTGACTTTTCTTGCGACCTCAGTAGTCGTTATCGTTCATCTTGGCTGCACCGTGGGAGGAGGTAAAACAAATGATGCGCATTACCACACGTTTTAAGTTGACATGCGGTGCTACTGTCAAATAAAAACGTTTAAGGACGTATATCTTTTGTGTCATATAATAGCAAATAAATAAAATGTTGCATTTCTTTCCAAAACAAGGACAACCCAATTGAAGCAAATCCTAAGTTTAGAAAATAACCGATAAGCAGTAAAATCCATGTAAGTTTCAAGCCTGGGCTGATTTAAAACATAGCAAACAAAACTTTGAAACCGTCTTGGAGGATATGTGAAATAACTTGCTTAAATGAAAATTAAGTTCTGCGAATATTATGTAGCTTAACTAATATTTAAATAAAAAAGTTAATAGTTTAAATGTTTTTAATAAAAATTTAATTCTGAGTAACTCGTCTTTTTGGACTTACCGTTTGAAAAGCTGCAGTTAAACGGCATTTATTAACAAGTTTGTATAATTACTTATTTTACTCCTTGTTTATATAACTTCTGATTCATTGAAATAACACTTAAATTTTTAAGGAATATAAATAATGTATTTTAGAGAATATAATATTTTAAGTAACAAGTTAATATATACTAAATGATACACGATTTCATGACCAGCTAAAACCAGTTAACTCATGTTAAGCTTAGAGAATCAAGTAATATTTTAAGAAAATGGAGTTTTCCTTAAAAGTTTTTATACTGACGTGTAGAATGTATGTTATTAGAAAAAATTATTTTTTATGAATTATCTATCTTTTATTAATTAAAATAATAATTCAAATGCTTATAAAGTTATCAGTATGGTATATTACACATCACGTAATAGGAATTACTTGAACTAGATATGTAATTAAAAATAAAACTGCGCTATTAAGAGGTACACATATTGCTTTTGAATCTATAAATAAGCTAAGCAGTGACCTTTCCAAATTTTAAAGATCTTATAGGACTTCAGCTGGCAAGATCTCGGAGAACGGTGATTTGCAAGCAGCGTGGATGAAAACATACAAGTGATATTCTTATCTGGATCTGAGAATCGACTAATGAGAATGAAGCATTTTATTGTAGATTCAATTAAATTATGCCTCCGGCTACAGGTATATGGAAAAAAGTAGTTTCACGGAAAGCAGTAATTTTCAGTTTCAATAAATGAAATATGCAAAATGCTACAAACTAAATTTCCTTTAGTAAAATTTCTAAATAATGGGAATCAAACTGTTTAATTATTTAGAAATATAAATTGCAAATGAAAGTTTCCTGTTTTGGAGTGCAAAATTTTCTTAATTATTTTCTTTAAAGTTGTAAGGTTGAATTCTTCAATGCCAGTAATATTTAAATGCTGGCACGTATGAAATTTACGTTCAAGAAGCTATTGGGAAGAATGTGGGAGATATATCAGCTGAAACTGCGAAGTTTAAAATCTATAACTCATTTCTAATGAAAGTGGTTTTCAAAAGTCTGTCTTAATAACATGATGCCCTAAGTCATCCGACCTTACGCCCTACCTATCATTTACTTGTGGTCTATCTGGAGCGAACATCTAGTAACGCTTGTGCGACCATTGTTATGTAGGTTGACTGTTGCGTGAAAGGAGAGCTCGAAGCAAATAGGTCAGCAGGGTCGTTAACGCGCAATTGGAAAAACGAACCGTGAAAAGCAAGCTGAAAAAGAGGCATCCGAGCATGTGATGGAGCTTTCTTCTCTAAGTATTCTTCCGATTTCTGAATTCGCATTACTGTCAAGGGAGAGAAAAGAATCTTTGACTTGTCTGTGCTATCAGTTACGCATTTTGTTCCAAACGAACCAAATATGACCTTACATAGCTTACAGAAAAATGTATCAGTTGTCTATAAAAGGTAACGCTGGTGCATGAAGATTTTTTGGAAAAACTCCATTGAGGTAATAAGATAATGTTATAGTATCAAGCCCTTTTTGTTAAAACATATAACTTACCGTAGCTTGTTAAATCACACTTTGTAACAGATATTTTATTACAATTTTGCGTTTAAAGTGTGAGACTTATGTAGACTAAAAATAACTACTCCTAGGTTTTTATTCCCTCGCCCCCTAAAAATGCAATGATTATGTAATCTTCCTGGAAGGGGCGGAAAAGCATTCTGCAACTCAGAAACCGTTTTAATTTCTTTTAACTCGCATATGAATTCAAGTACATGGTACGAACGGAGAAAGACTTATGCACAGATTACAGAAAGTACACAAGCCGGTTATAAAATCACTTTGTGACACATCCAAAGCGAAATTTTTCCGTCTGCAAAAAGACTTTGCGTATTATAACCGTTTATTTTAATAGTATTCTAGTAGAAAAGTTTTGAAACAGCGAAATTGCAGATGAGGCGCAATGACTATTTTAATTTCATAATTTTATAAATTATCTTTTTAAAAAAAAAATGCCTCAGTGTTAAAATTCAACTTAATAATCATGATATGCTCTTTAATAATCATTTAAAAGACTAGGATTTTATAGTTTAGAAATGATACTGGTGGTAAAAGTTTAGATATTTTCACATTAACTACACATTATTCTTATATAATTTAAATGAAAGCAAAACCTTTAAAAGTGTAGTTAAGTTTGATTTAAGCAAAATGAATTTAAAAAAAAACATTTCATAAAACTTTAAAAATAATATGGCAGAATATTATGGACTGTAGCTCAATCCAACTAACCAGAACTATAACTTAAAAGATCACTTATAATTTAAATTAAAATAAATACGTAAATATGGTGTCATAAAACATAGAAACGCATTGTATATTTTTGCTTAACGATGCCTTTATTGTTGATCATATAGTTATCATGGATTTTTCAGAAAAACTATCCCAAATGGCTCCACCTTATTGATTCGGATAACTAAGATTCAGTTGTATATAAAACTACTTTAAGATCCTCTCGGTACTTCATCAAAAGAAATGTTATTATAAAATCATGTTCACGAGTATTTATTTTGCATTATTTTCGTGATTTTTCTTGCTCATATTCGAAGATTTTTGACCATAAAAGTTTTATTTAGCGATATTTCTGTTACAGATTGTTATTAAAATTTAGAAAAAACAAAAATATATTGAATAAAACAGGAGGGATTATTATTTTATTACCCCTGTATTAACGAAATAAATTTATTGGTTCACATAACATCAATGTTTTGTGTTCAAGATTTCAACCTGAGATGCACTTCATATCTCCTGCCAGGAATGTTAGGAAAAAACATTTCTTCTCACTTTTTGTAACGATGATGTGGACAAAATGGTTTTTCACGTAATAACCTTTGAAAAATTGCTTTTTTTTTCATGATAGGAAGATAAAAGTAAAAACCATCTTGACATTTTCTAAAAAAAAAAAAAACTGAAGAGTTTCAGATTTTAAATTACGTTCAAATGGGCGTTTTTTAACATTTTGTATATTACCTTTATTTATTAAATATCATGTTCAAGAGCAATATAATAAAATTCAATTCAAGAGCAATATCACAAAATAATTTTAAAATAAGCATATCCTTAGAATTTCCGATACACAGTCTCGCGCGTTGGAGATAAAAATGTTTTTCATGTACAACGTTGCCATTGCTCGCTTTGAAATCTTTGAGTTTGTTAATTGTTAAAGTTTTACAAAATATGAAATCGATAATAAAACAAATTCCAAATTTCAAACTTGGGCTTCCAGATGCCCATATTCGCAGGAGGATTACGTTATTCAAAATTTGATGGCTCTAGGTACCGTTGTTTTATCACTGTGCGAGAAACATACATATATATTTATCCAGATTTTTAATTATTTAATTTCTTTAAGTATAATACAGAGGGATAATATTTGGTGGCAACAATTTGGAAAGCGAAGCAATGCTTGTAGTGAATGAACGCAAAATGACAAAACGAAATTAGTCCTTCTGGGCCAATAACCTCTTTGGGCTAAAAAAAACGCTGAAAGCTTTCAGATTTTATATTGCGAATAAAGGGGCGTTTTTAACGTTTTGTGTGTTACCTTTGCTAATTAAATATCATGTTCTTAGCACTTAAACCATAAAATTCAATTCAACAGCAATATCTCAAAATATTTAAAAGAGCATATCTTTAGAATTTCCGATACACAGTTTCGCTTACTGGAGAAGATTTTTTTTCTGTACAGTGTTGCCATTGCTCGCTTTGAAATCGTTGAGTTTGCTAATCAAAAATTCTCTAATGCCTGAGAAAATATGAAATAGATAATAAAACAAATTCCAAATTCCAAACTTGGGCTTCAGATGCCCATATTCGGGTGGAGACGTATATTATTCCAAATTTGAGGGCTCTAGGTACCGTTGCTTTATCAAAATGCGAAAAAGATACATACATTTATGCAGACTCATCATTATTTAATTTCTTTAAATATAATACATGAATCTAATATTTGGTGGCAACAATTTAAAAAGTGATTCGCCGTTTATAGTGCATCAACGTAAAATGCGAAAACGAAATTAATATCCCATCTGGGCTAAAAAAAGCACTGAATAAGCAGAGAATTTAATTTTCACATATCATCAAATAATAATAATATACGTCATTTACTTGTCAAATATTGTAAGGTTACTTAAGAAGAATGAGGTATTTTCTTGCTCCTCACTGCGTGCCTTCGTGGTGCAATTGGAAAACACGTCCGGCGTTCATGTGGAAGGCCCAGGGCATGAGTCCCAGTGAGGGTATTGAATATTTTTCACTTCTTCCGCTTCAAAATAAAATGCCTAACGGCTTTAATAAATTTTAAATATTAGAAGCTTACTAAATCTTGTTAAATGAAGATCACAACTCGCGAAATCTGTTTCCTATTTCATAACGCATCGCGTTTCGCTTCTTTTTTCTTATTAACTAGTCTACTTTTTCGATTGTCTTAAAAATTATATTTAACATTTTTAGTCTTTTGAATCTGAGTCTTGTGGGCCTAGGTACCAGACTTTGCTTACTGTAGTAACTAGCTATGAAAAGAATATATTTCATGAGGTAACTGATTATTTGTAAATAATAATATGAAAAAATATTTATTTAAATTTGCAGCGAGTAATTTTCCTTAAAATTATTAAAATTTGATATATTAATCTTTGGTAAAGGCAATGGTCTCAAACCCATGATCTGCATGCTTCCCCCTATGCAATTTTAAGTAGTCGGAGAATACATTTCAATATATATTTGTTGCTAATACAATGCTTATTATTTTAATGACGTAAGGATATAGATTTAGTTTATATATTCGACTGGTTTCGAAAAAAAGTAAAACTAGTATGAATATGTTGGGGCTATATACTAGTATGGCTAATATGAATACGTTGTATACCAGGGCGTGTGACTAGAGTATGGAAGAATTTCCCAGGTTGGTACAGTCAATAAATTTTATTTGCTATCCGATAGCTGTTAGCGCTTCTGTATTCTAGTGTTTCCGGTTTTCCGTTTAGTTTAAATGTAAGTTATTTTGCGCTTAATTTAACATATTGGAATCATATAAAATAAATTCCTGCCTAAAATTAAATATTTAGCTGCTAATTCGTTTGAATTACAAACTAAAAGAAATTTCTTGCAGAGTTTCTTACTCTTTTAACCTTTATACTTCAGGTAGAAAATAAATATAAATTCGAATTAATTCCCTTGCTATATTATTATTATTGTTTATATATATTTTAATATATATTTAATAGATGAAATTTCTAATACAGTTAAAAATGGTTTGGGTTAAAAAGTGTTTAAATTTAATTAAAATATATTCTGCCCTATCAGCTGCTGTCAGATCATAATTTCTTCCGCTTGTAATTTGAATTTGAGACCAATGAGTTAAGGCATCTTTTTCAAATGAATAAGAGCACGTGTATATCGCAGGCATTTTTAACTCTTTGTACCTCTATGCGATATAAATATCATATCATCACAACTCCACTGACGCTGCGCGAACCTCGATTCGAACCCGAAACAATTAATTTTGTTTACTGCCTTTAATCTTTTGACCACTAAGTGGCGCCGATGAACAATGATTACAGGAAAAGAAGGTACTGCAATAATAATGCTCTGTACGGGAACACCCGCCATCACGATCGTGGGATAAAATTTTCCGACGTTAACAGCAGAGCTTTTGAAAAAAATTCTTGTTAAGGCCAAAGTTTCAGTTATTAGTTCCAGCACGAGGTGAGATAAATGTTACAAAAACATACAGAATAAAAAATAAAATCGAAGCAAAAGAACTAAGCTAGCACAAGAAGAGAATATTATCTAAAAAAACCATCTAATTAATGAAGTTCGTAACCTTTTATTAGTACTTTTTTTTTTTTTTTTGCCAGTAACTTTAGCTTACCAACGTTCAAGTAGAGATGCGCAGAATGTTAAAATTGAATTTGTTCACCTTTTGTTCTGTTAGAATGTGCGCATCAAAGGAAAACTTACGAGAGAGATTTTTTGTTTATTCTTTCATTCTCTACTGAAAGCTCTTTTTGTGAAAACAGAATGAGAAAGTTTGTAAAACACAATAGTTAAAGAACTCTTTGATGAACGAAGGTTTAAATCATTATATATAAGTGGTATAACATCCGGTATAGATAAGATTTTCTAGTTTAAGATGATCGCTGTTTTAAGTTTTTCTTATTATCATTATTTGAATCAGATCCGGTGCCCGAATTTTTTATGGCCACAAAGGCGCACGTGCAAGTCGTTGATAATTTCTTGGCATCTCATAGAGGACAATACGATGTTTTATCTAGATATATCATCTAGTAGCGTACAGTCGAGAAACTCTTGGGAGGGAATGGAATCAAAGGGTCTCGTATTCAGTCTTCTCCTATCACAAGCTTCTCGAGGGATTTTCTGTTTGTTAGAGTTTAAGTGTGTCCATAAACATCAATGCTTACTTTGGGATTCGGACCTGAGGTTAGTGGTGCGGCAGCTAGCATTGCTGACTACCATACCGTTTCTAAATATTTAGAGGCTTTAATGCCCGATGCTGGACCTGTAATGAGGCTAACGATTAATTTTCGCATATTATCTTGAACAGACAATAAGATATTATAATTATTTAAAATTTGATTATCATTTGCATTAAGCAATAATCTATCTCACTTTTATTATATTTTAGTTTTCTTGCAATTTTATTCATAGCATCCCTTTTCGCTACAATCCGTTTCGGATAGTATGAGATAAAACATGAAATTATTTAACATGAAATAAGACACGAAACTCTTTATCACATTGTCTAGTTTCATCATCGCTTTCCCCCTTTTCTTTTTCTGCTGAAATTTTAATTCTAGAATTTTTGTTTTTAAGGTCAGGCTTCTCAAACATTTTAGCATTGCAAACCACATATAAATAGTTGGTTCTATTAATAAGGATATTGCAAAACGTTTGCTCTCTGTTCTTCAATCAAATCAATATTTTATTTATAGCTAATGTTTGATGTATAGTTGCTTTTTAATATCAGTATGCAAATTTTTGTGCCATACATTATAAACAATCCAATATAACGTAAAACTTAAATATATAGTACAATAACTGTAAAACTTGATAAAGGATATAACATCGCATTAAGATTTGCTTAATATGTCCTTGTTGCAAAGAGATAGTTAATTTACTCAGAATAAACACATTTCCATCATCAGTAAATATTTTGATAAGTTCTCAGCGTCTCTTTGGATGAAACATTTGGGCGTTTAAATCTTATCTCTGTCTGCTATTTTTATTATTTGTGCCCTCAATAGCCGTAGCTCTATGGTAAATAAATTCGAACCTAAAGGACTTTCAGTTCAAATAACCTTTGGTCACAAATAACCTTTGGTCACGGACATATGCTGTGGCCAGAAATTAAAATCTGATTGCTTAGTCTGAAGACGATAATAAAAGAATATTAAAGGACTAAAGCCATTGCTTAGTTTCTAAAATCAAAATCGCCAAAGCAGCCGTAGGAAAGGCTGTGAAAGGATGTGAAAAGCCGTAGGAAAGGCTGTAGAAAACACATAAATAAAACAACAACAAAAAAAGAATAAATAACTAGTAATAAAATAAAGTGTAAAAAGGAATAAATAAAAAGTTTAATATAATAAATTCAGGATAAATAAGTAAATAAATAACAAATAAATTAAAAATCAATTAAACATAAATGCCAAGTGAACTAATTAAATAAATGAAAGGTGAATAACTTGATGATAGCAAGATATAGTACCAATGTTAAAAGAAAAATAAGTGTTTTAAAGATTGTGGTAAAAACGGCAGTTTATATTGGCTTCTGGGCTACCAAACATTTCTTGATCAGATGGATACAGCCTATAAATATTCCGTTTCCTTTAAGAAGTTACGTTTGGATATGTGCAGTTTCTTTCTTACCTACTGAAGGTAGGCAGGACATTCATATGTACCTTGAGTAGTAACCTAATCTAAATCTTTCCTACCTATCTTCAATAGGTAGGTAGTCAGAAGATTCCCATGTATCTTTATCAAGGGGAAAAGAAGCATAGTTTCAGAATTATTATCAGTCACTTTTATAGACTACTAAACGAAATGTTACAAAAATATTAAATAGCCTCTAATATTGCCGTTATATTACAAAACAAAGTGTACGAGATCATATGATCTGAGACTCAGAATAACGATTTTTCCGACG
This sequence comes from Stegodyphus dumicola, assembly GCF_044657685.1. NCBI lineage: Eukaryota > Metazoa > Arthropoda > Arachnida > Araneae > Eresidae > Stegodyphus > Stegodyphus dumicola. The sequence goes on along the minus strand of NC_140777.1, from coordinate 111,619,850 downwards.
TGGGCTCCTACTGAACTTCTGAATTGACCAAACTACTGATCATTTTTATTATTTTAATTTATTTTTATTAATTTACAATTTTTAACTGTTAAGCAATAGAAATATTCTCAGAACGTTAAACTGAAAGAAGATCATTTTAATTATTTAAGACTTAGTTAAATTAATCTCATAATTTGCAAAATGTTTTCAGCTGATCTTACTGATGTATTAGAAATTTTGAAACTCTATTTGAAATATATAGCTACTTATATTGTTATTCAATTATTTTTATACTGGTAATGATGGAAGTCCTATCTATAACATCAGCGAGGTGTGATTGTTGTCATGACACAATGATTGCTTTTGTCATTCTTTTCATAATTTTTACATTGCTTCTATTCAGTGTCTCATTCTAATAAACTATATCTAATTTTTCATTGCTTTCATATACGCATTGTGAGATTTTCAATGTCTTTATTGTTTTTTCTTGCTTCATACACCCATTGTTTTCTCTATTCGTACCTCTGTTTTATTTAAAAACCTGATAATATAGTTCCTGAGAGTGAATTGACTAGGTGAAAATCCCAGAACACTATGATGAAATAAAATCCATGATAAGCAAATTATTCTCAGTAGCTGCAAGTATTTTACGTTATTCATTTTGTAGAAGTTCATCATTTTCAAAGACATAGCTAATCTGTTTTGTAAATCCTGTAGTAAATATGAAGAAAAAATCTGCTACAATTTACTGTCAGAATTTTCAGTCTTGTTAGATAACAATAATTCAAATTAAATAGATCTCACTTTTATGAAAAGTTCTTGAGAGTCTTCTTTTTAAGCTGACATAATATTTGTTTTGTATTAGCTTATAATTAGTCGTTGCATTAAAAAAAATTTCTAGGCTTTGGATATGTAGTACATGCTTTGTTTATACCCATAGGCAACGATTTACAATTTATTTACACCCTTAAGCAATGATTTACTATTTTAACACATGCAATGATATTTAGTTCTTCATGACGCCTAAAACAAAATTTTCCTTCGAACATTATATTATCTTATAGGAATTATAGGAATACGTATAAAGAACAAGTTTCGCCTTGCAGAAAATGAAAAGCAAGGGAAATACTTTAACAACGGTTTATGACTACTCAAACATATGAATTTCAGGAATAGATTTTTTCCCAATATGTTGCTAAAATTAATTCTAAATCGTATATTATCTCTTCGTATGTGTTTTTGAAAACTACTGTGGCATTTATGTTTACGTTTTACAATATATATATATGCATGATATATATATATATATATATATATATATATATATATATCATGCAGGACTCTAACATTTGCTGGCAACAGTTTGAAAAGTGATTTGCCTTTTATAGTGATTCAACGCAAAATGAAAACAATAGTCCTTCAGGGACAAAGCCCCTTTGGACTAATGATAATAATAAAAATCTGAATGGTTTCAGATTTTAAATTACGTCCAAAGCGGCGTATTTTAACATTTTGTCTCTTACCTTTATTTATTAAATATCACGTTCTTCGCACTTAAGATCCAGTTCAACAGCAATATCGCAAAATAGTTCTAAATTGAACATATATTTAGAATTTCCGACACAGAGTCTTGCGCACAGAGATAACAATGCTTTTTCTGTACAACGTTGCCATTGCTCGCTTTGAAATCCTTCAGTTTGTTAATCAAAAATTCGTTAAAGTTTTACAAAATATGAAATCGATTATAAAACAAATTCCAAATTTCAAATTTGGTCTTCCACGTGCCCATATTCGTGGGAGGATTACGTCATTCAAAATTCGATGGCTGTATGTTTCGTTGTTTTATCACAATGCAAGAAATATACATACATTTATGCAGATTTTTCATTATTTAATTTCTTCAAATATAATGCAGGGTTCTAACGTTTGGTGGCAACAGTTTGAAAAGTGAAACGGACATTTACAGTGAATCAACGCAAAATCGCAAAGCGAAAACAATAGTCCTTCAGGGAAAATCATCTTTGGACTAAAAAAAAAAAAAAAACTATTTTTCCTTTCTACCTCTTTTCGCTATGAGGTTTGCTCATTCCAGAATTTATGTAGATTTAATCGGTAAGCAACGATTAGAGGTTCACGAATAAAAAAAGTGTGGAAGCCTGGACAGGTGTCCACTGCCTTACAGACAGAAATAATGTCTATTGGAGATTCAAATCTGAACTTGCTGGAAGTACTCTAGAATGAGTTTAGATCTGTTTTAGTAAGTGTGTCTTCGAATTATTGTCACGGTCTAGGTAAATCTTGTAGTCTTTGCCCTGATTAGTTTAAAATTGTTGAGTTGATGGAAATTGGGAAAAAGCAGGTTGTGTTGAAAACAGGTTCAGGTTGTCTGGTAATTTTATGTTTATATATTATAATTTTATTACTCACGAGTGGTGAGGTAGAGTAAACTTGAAGTATTTTGTTGTTGCGATTTATTTCACTTGTCTGATAGTAACATCAGAATAAGCTCACGAAATTCATCGTGGCAAGGAGTGCAAAACTGCGCCTGTCATTTTCAAGAGCGTTGAGCACCATACAGGTTACAGTACGACTTGTTCAGTTCAGTTCTGCCCCCAATTTTGATGGAGAGCACCCCGACGGGATGGGTCCGGGGTCTCCCAACACTCTTCCGCTACCGCCAATCTCTCAGCTCGCCGCATATTTAGACTGCTTCTTGTCGTACAGACACTATACATTTAAAGACATCCATGCCGTCTCCGGAATTCGAACTGGGTAGTTATGTAAGATAGTCAATGTCGCTAACCACTATCGCGGTTAGGTGGCTGAAGTATTTTAACTGTGTCTGGTTGTTTTGGTGGTTGGATATTATGGTGGTGATCATTTACCTCAAAGAACGTACAGAACACCTTATTGTTATTGCCTTGACCTAACTAAGATATATGGAACCCATAGGAAGTATTACAATATGTTATACCAAATTTGGTTCGCTGGTTACTTAATTGCGACAAATCCCACAAAGGCTTAGGAAAAGGATGTCTTCTGGTTGGAATTGTAAGAGAAATTGTTATGTTACACATAGGGAAATCTTCCAGACTCTATGCAGCCAATCCTTTCGTCAGAGCCCACTAGCGGCTGAGCAATACGATTGCTGGTTTTGTCGGGGCATGAACCGATTTCGCTCCTCGGAGAATGGGCTGACTGTATGGCAATTCACTGATTTTCCCATGCGTAACGTTAATACCAACCAATTTTCGGTAAAACATCCCCTGTACAGGCATTCCTTCCTTAAGGCAACTAGCCTTCGCGTGTTTTGCCATTATTTTAGTAATAATAATTTCTGTAGTAGGTCTTTACTTATTCTGGTAGGTTTTCTACTGGTAGGCCTTTATTGGTAAATCTTTACTTATTCTAATGAACCATAACTAACCACATATTCTGAAAGATACTTTTATAAAGACTGAACGTTTTCAAAAGCAACAAACCATCAGTTGAAAGCACTGTGGATTTAAAAGTATTTTAACAAATCTTCTTTACCTATCTAATTACCATATTGTTTAAATTTTTCTGCTAAATAGAGGTCTGTTCTATTCTTCCTATTGTCGCAAGAATAACTGAGATTACGGTCAAGGACAGTGTTGAAGTTACTCAGTGTCAGATTTTCAATTCGAGTACACAAATCACCAGCTATTTGTCCCTGGCCTTGTAGTTTGTCCGAAGGATGCTTGTCGTCTGATAGAAGGTCTTGACTTTTGTAGTTTTAATGTCCCATATGCTCGTTTCGTAATTCAGTGTCACATGTTATTTTATGCACACAGCTGTGCATTCGAATTCTTTACGCAGCATACTCACATTTTGGTATGATCATGGAAACTAGAGTTAAGGTAATCAATTTGTTTTCACACAGACACGTTAATACAGAAAGACAACATTGTTTGTCAATGACTATTATAATTTAATTTTCTTTTCTTGGTTTCAGTATGAACTTTAGATACCATTCACGTTTTTTATTTAAAAGAAATCTTTTTCTTGGATTAAGTTCCTGTTGGAAGGAAGGTTATCCTCTTTCTAATACCTACATAGCAGAATTTAGGAAACATATTTGATGTTTAAAGGAAAACGTCGAAAAAAAAATCCGATTTTCCTTGAGATATGAAATTACGGTAATTCTTTAATAAAGATGCCGTCTGTCCTATTTGACTTCGTGTTGATTTATCTATGAAGAATACAGGGAATGTTAATCTTGCCAAAATATATTTAAAGAAGAAAAATTTCCCCAGTACTCCTAAATAAAAGTACATGAGTGGCAAAGCAACTATAGAAACTCTACTAGCACTCTAACTTTTGCAAGTTCTTAGAAATACCTAATGCTTTGGAAAATATACACAAACTTGGTAATCAGAATTAATCCTTTGTACCTTACACTAATTATAAAGATTCTGAAAACAGTTCTTAACAAAATATTAAGAAAAAAATAAAATAATAGCAATAATACTAGACCATAAAGCATTTTGTGATTGTAAAACTGTGCCTCATCAGCAAAGGAAACAATATTCCCAGGTTTAAGAAAAAGTATAATAATAAATCTATTAACTCTTATTGCATGAATCATTATTGCCTGTTTATAAAATATCATTTGTTTAAGAAAAAGCAAGGATTTTTACTACGTTTAAAGAAATTTATTTTTGAAAGCAGATTTCGGGAGATGCAAATTAACTTGCTTTGCGGGAAAGATATTTAAATTGAGATAATAAAAGAAAAAATAATAAAAAGATGGAAAATGAAAATGAAACTTTAGAATAAATTCACTCTTAAATGAAGGAAACATTGTAATAAAGTTAAATGCTAAGAATTAATTCAAGAATTAATTTGAAATCAATTTTATCTTATTAATCTGGGAAAAATTATACTAATGTGAATTAAAGATGACCTGAGGCCAGTAGCTTTCAGTGAAGAGCAGACTCCTTAAAAAATACGACGGATTCTCTCATAACGATTAGATTTCTTTCCGTTAAATAATTTTTCTTCCAAAAATAGAATATTACGTTTCAGACATTCTTTGCGATCTTCAAAACGAATATGATTACTTAAACACCTCGCAACCTGTAAAAAGAGTATGCTTGCTTAAACTTGGGAAAATCAGATGCATTAATAAGTTAATGCATTAAGAAGTGGATATTGTTGCCGACGTTTGCTTTTGCTATAGAGTGCTCCTAAATTATGCTTTGATTGACTCCACCTAACTTTGTGCGAAAATTGAGTAAAGTACCAATTGATGGCAAAGTATCAAGTAGCTTATAAAGAACCAGAGGAAGCTGCGACTGAATAAGTTTCAGGCTGATACCGATTATAGGATGTACGTGACGCGACCGCGTTAAATGACACGCGTGTACTGAATATATAAGAGTTTTTTGAAAAAAAAAAATTTCTTCCGAAAGAAGGGTCACGCATTCCTTGGCCTGTACTGAAAACGGGGTCGAATTACACCATTCTACGAAATGTGGGATGAACTGAAAAGAATTCTTTTTTACAATATATTTCTCGAGGACAACTAGCAAGCGAATTGTCTTAACATTAAAAGGTAAATGTTTACCATAAGAATTTTTGAGATATCACAAATAGCATATTTTTGAGATTTAGCGCGTTGCGTTATAAAGGAATTAAAAATATTTTATAGTAATATGGGTGTAAATCTGACAGCTATAAGCAGCATGAGCCATGAAATTATAATACAGGGATGGTTAGCTTATCTTATAAAAAACAAATGTCAAATTCCGCTTTAATATTTTGCTTTTTAGAAAAATAGAAAATGCAAATAATTATGCCTCAGCATTTTAAAATTAAAAACCGAATCTTTAAAATAAATAAAACCCAAAGAAATATCCCAGAAGTTACATAAAATAAACGTGTAAAAAACGTGTAAATTGAATTATGAAGCATGGTCTATGCCAGAAGCTGCCACACAATTTGTTTTTTCTGTTTCAACTCAATTCATCTTCTAGAAGGTTCTAAGGTCGAGTGATGATTTCAAAAATGTTTTTAACATAAAATTTAGGATTTTCTCTTAAAGGATTCTCATATGAAGAAAATTTTATTAAATCTGAAATATGTTGCATAGTTAATAGAAAATCTTCTTGTATCTTTTACTTCAAGGTGCAGTTCACAACGCGATTTTATGTCATCAACTTGATTTTAAACAACTCAATGCCTAACATTAAAATGATTAAAAAGATGGAATTTTTGCATCATCTATTTAAATTTTAGGTTATCTACAAAGCGTATGACAGAACATAAATGAAACTAGAAAATACTCATATTCTCTGGAGAGGGACTATCATAAGGCAAAGTATGATTATGATACACAAGATAGTAATAATAGCGATACTATGGGCACAGCCTTCACTCGCTGAACAGATAAACAAAAGCAGACAGGCCCAAGGAAAAACACATAGACAAAAGGAAATGAATGCTAAACAACAATCAGACATTAATCCCAATGGACCTGCGGTTGGCATTGACATCAGCCACAATTATTTTAGATTCAATTTTCTTTGCCATTTCCAAATTCAATAAAAGTTTATTAACATTAGATCTTTCCGTGAAAAGCCTATACGTATCTCTCACCACCTGGGTCAATGGGCACACTTCGACGAGGTATCGCGGATTGCCAAGGAAATTGCAGCAGCGACACAGAGCGGAGTCTTGAAGAACGAATCTTTTTAAATATTCTGGATAACGAAAATGGCTGAACAGAATTTGATTTATGTCGATATTAGATACATTTTCCCCCTAAAGTTACATTCTTCAAATAACCAGCCCTCTTTTCCAATACGGATCACTGCTCTTTACAAATACTGAAAATAATAGCTTCTTAAATGAGTAAGCGCTATCTTAACAGAACCCTGCACATAATCATCAACTTGGTTCCGTGTTAAACGACTTTCTTTTCAAATGTATCAACTTTCGTATTTCCAGTAATATCAGCTTGGATTTTAATCCAATAAAATAGACTTTATGTCCATTAGAAAAAGCAACAAATTATTCTTTTGTATCATCATTTAACATATTCGCATATGTATAAAAAGAGTTAAAAGGAAGATTGATTTCAAAAGTCAATTAAGATATTTTGATAAGAAAATGCAAGGCAAATGAATATTTTTCGAATTCTAGTGATCTTTGCTAAATACCTTAAATAATCTCCAGCTGTGGACTTTTTCACAGGATTTTCGATTCTGCGATTGCTTGTAAAATACGAAAAAATACATCGCAGAAATTTACATATGGAACAAATGAAGTTATAAAAAATGATTAAACTTTAGAAGGAAGAGAAATAATTTCAAACGTATTCTACAAATTTTCGTCCTAAAAGAGAAGGAAGATAGCTGAAAAATTTCTACTCCAAGCAGTATTGAATAAATCTACAGGGAAATAGCTTTCAACACAAATTTGATTATGATCACTCTTTATGGCACGTGTACTTAAATAAGCAATGACAATGAATGGCTAAAATCAGATATATCACTTGAGTTCATTCATCTTCATTAAAAACTTTTAATCATATTTGACTCTGAACAATAGCTCTGTTTCTCCAGATTCTTACGAATACTGTCACTGAATACGAGAAGATTATGCTAAATAGGGTTAGCTGTTTGCCCATTCGAGCTTTAAACTGAGAGTGAAAGACCTCGAACCTTTTGTCTTCTTCTTTTTTTTTTTTTCTTTTTTTCAAGTGTCGTGTAAGGTCGCTCATGTTACCAATTCAGTTGACAAAAAAGTAGTCACAGGTGTGAAGGGTTTTGAATTTTTTAAGATTAATTTATGTCTTTATTAAACAATGAAAATGTGTTTCTTAAAAGTGTCAAATTGTACTTGCTGAATATACTTCCGACTATATTTTAAATGAGATAAAATTTGAACAATTCATTATGTTTTGCTGGTTTCTAAACGTATCTTTCAATATTTCTTTGTAACTGTTCATTTCATACATATCTATCCGTTTGTGTATTAAGTTAAGGCTTGTAGTCACCCTCCCCCGAATTTAAAGCTAAATTTGCTGACAACTGAGTTATATTTAATGCTACGTTGTTTCAAGTAATATATATTAAATGCTGAAATAAAACTGAATTATTTGCGTAATTTCTCTCCATATTTTCTCCAGATACTCTCCAGACGATGAAATTAGTAAAAAAAAAGGAAGAAATACACGAGTAAATACGATATTAAAAAAAAAACTCTAATATGGTGAATATTTATACTGTTAGAAAAATAAGAGTTTGTAATTTCTCAACAAAATTGTAAATGCTCGTTGATTCGTTTGAGGATTAATTTATGGGTATAGAACTTGAAATGATCATAGTGTACCATCATAATATTACTCGTTCCAGATATAAGCAAATTTATTTTATGGAAAAGAAGGAAACACCAAGCGAAATTAAAATGTACCAGATCTTGCTGTTCAATTGATAATGCATCATTTTATACTGGTATACCTTGAGTTGAGGTTATTGTTTGTAATTAAACCTTGGGTATGCGCAAAAAGAAGAAAACTTGTTGAAACTTTCTGAGTGTAAATATCAAATTTCGAAAATTTGAAGAGAACAAGTTAGGAGACTGTTTTGTCCTAAAGATTTATTTATGTATATGTAAGAACTGATGTCCAAGTATTAGAAGGTTTATTTATTAATTATCTTGAGTTTATATGTTTATTGATTATTAATTGGCACTGAATATTTTAGTCGTGTTATTGCATACATGCGCATAGCCGTTCTTAGGGCAATCTTGCACATAACAATCCTTCAGGCAAGCAGCGTCGCCATTTTCGTATACATTCTATCGAAGTTCCAAAAGTTTATATAAACAAATCGTGATGTTTCTGGCTTTAGACTTAGTTTTAAAATATGCGTTTATGGAATTTGCTTGCAATGGAAGAGACTGCAGTAGAATATCTATCGTAATACAGAAATTCGCTAAAGCGATTAACGAGGAGATGCCTTTAGCAGATAAACGGTCTTGCCGAGTTTTTCAGCAAGCCGAATCAGCAATTCTCTGATTATTTTAAGGGAAAACAGATCGCTGGGTACTTGGAGAGAAGAACAGCGAAAAAAATAATTCAGAAAGATTTGGAGACAAACTCAAGCGATTTATTTTTTAACGTATCACGTAATCTTTATTTAATAATTAAAATTTGTATCTTAATTTTACATGTTAATAATGTTTACCAGTTTATGATAAATAGCGATAGTTTAGGAATTAAAAAAAATGTCATGATAACTCCCAACTTGCACCCGATAAGTAACTTTTACTTTTTTATCTGCAAAAAATTGCCGAATTGCGCCTAGGTGGTTGCGTTAACGCGAATGTACCTTTTAGGCCTTTCTCACTTATCCGAGTCTTCATTTCAAGGATTTAGGTTCTTTAACTATATTAATTCAGCCATAAGACCAGACTATCCAGTAAATAGTTATGGGAGTTAAACTCTTCATGACCATTAAAGTTCATGTTCTTTTTCAAATACATTACGACCATTCGATTTATTAGAAGTTCAAAATCGTTATAAAAATGCATTAAAACTTAAAAAAAAAAAAAAAAAAAAAAAAAAAAAAAAAAAATACAAATACAAATACCCCTTAAATTATAGAATTAATGGAATGAATAATGAAAAAGGGAATTACAAACAGTAAACAATGTTCTTTATGGTTTGAAATGATCAGCATCACATTTAAGAAAAATGTAACAAAAGTTACAGTAAAACTCAAATTATAAATATAAATATATTCATTGCTTGCCGCATACTGCTATTACGATATCATTATTCGGATAAGTAAAAGTATGAACCTAAACTAGCTCACTAAACAGTGGCTATTATTATTATTTTAATTTGAGAAAGATATTTGAATAACATATTTTAGTAAAATAATAATTTATTTTCTGAAGAAGAAAAGATACAGATATTTAGCAACAGCTATTTTATCTGTGAGTAGACAATACTGATAAGCCTGAAGTACAGTATAAAATTCTTTTTTTTTTTCTTAATTACACGACTAGGAAGAGAAAGTATGTAGTCAAATCACTAAACTCCAGTATAAAGAATCAATGAAAGGGGAAAGTAAAATTCTCTTGTCACAAAATGTATGACTAGTGGTTAGAAAAACATCTGCTATGCGATTTTCCTGGCACGTTACTTATATTTTCAATAAATAACCCTACTGGAATAAAAGCTCTTTGGCGAGTTCTGTATTATATACCATCTGGCGGAAGTAGACAGTAGAGACTACACCTGTTCCAAAATCAGGAAATTAAGGGAGGGTGATATTAAACTTGTGGCAGTTTTAAGGTTCACTAAAAAAAATTTATTTAATTCTTTCCTTTCTGATTCTTTTCATTGTGAGGCCGCTCGTTTCGTAATTTATGTAGATTTTGAGCGGCAAGCAGTTTGACTATAAAGTGTAGAACTTTACGAATAAGAGCGGGGGAATTTTGCCTCCTTTCGTTGCCCTGCCAGACAGGAAGGAAAAGCTACTAGCGACCTAAAGCCGCTCTTTAGACTAGCTTTTTCGCCCTATGCATCGCTTTCAGAATTGCAAGACGATATTCCCCCTATTCTCCCAACTCGAAAAATATATATACATATAATTTAAATTTCGATTCTTTTTTAATGTGCTTTATAAATTAAGCAAGAAAAGGTATAGAAAATATTGATAAACCAAAACTTGAATCAAAGCAATTTTTATATTCATAAATTAAATACTTAATAGCGGAATAAAAGGCTGACCGCATCCCCTTTCCGAAATTGTGAAATTCTCGACTCACCCAAGGAGGAATATCCCATTCGTTGAAAACCCCCGTTTTAAATCCAGTTTGATAAGGGTGTGCGTTCGAAATTCTGTCGCGGTAAGCTTGTAATCTCGACTTAGGTTAGATTAAAATTGTTAAATGTGTTATCTAGTTTTTTGGAAGGATTTATGTTAAAACCAGGTACAGGTTATAAGGTATTTCTCCCTCTTTCCTAGCGTGCCTTCGTGGTGTAGTGGTTCTGGATGCTGGGCTGGTATTCTAGAGGTCCGTGGTTCGATTACCGGCGAAGGCGGTTGCTAATTTTTCATCTCTCCGGCATCCAAAAATTACCTAATGTCTCTACAAAGTTGGCTAGTAATTTTCTTATACACTGAAGGTTTTCAAATAGATATATGGAAATTGTTTTGCAAGTTAACAAACCCTTTAATCTAAAAGTATTAAAAAAGTGTAAAATATCTAATATATAATATAAAACGTTTGAAAAGACTAACTCATTTTATCGCTTATTAACGTAGAATTAAGATAAATCTTTTATAGAAAATGTTAAAATTTCGATAGATATGAACACTTTGAGACTGCACATTAACAGCATTTGCAGACGAACAGACGTAAAGATGTAGTATTAAACAGCTTCGGCATAAAATTAAATTACGCATAATGCTGTTATTAACAATTTTTAAGCTATCCCCTGATGCTAGTGTTACAGTGAATTCAAGCATTATAGCTGTTTACTTGAAACTGCGTTTGAGATTAATCTGTTTCTCTTGAAACAAAAATTCTGATGCGGACACCACATGACTTCCTTGTACGGAATATTAAATTATACGCATTTTTTATGCATTCCATTTAAACTTATTTCTCGAATTTCATTAGAAACAGATTTCTCATTCAATTAATTCAGTTCTCACTTAGCAGGAAGTCAAAAATGGACAAAAATTCAAAATATCTTCGTTGAAAATTGAAAAATAGAGAAAAAATAAAACACCAAATCTAGTTAAAACAATTTTTATAGTTAAAATTACAATTTCTACGCAAAAAAAAGCAATTCGGCAAGCAGACCACAAGGCAGATTTTTCGTTGAATAAAACAGAGTGTATACTTTTGGTCCCACTCAGCAAGAAAACATTGAAGGTGCATAAACTGAATTCACTATTCTGTTAAGTTTCAAATATAAACAAAAATGGCTGCTATGGTAAACAAAAATTAGGCTTAGCAGCATTTAAAAAGCTTTTAAATTGTTCATTATTCTACATCTATGGTATGTAGATTAACTAAAGGCATAAGAACTTAACCGGAAGATAAGAATAACATAATTCAATCGTTTTTTTTAAAGCAGAAAATGCACAATTTACCAGCATATAAAAATGGAAAAAAAAAAAAAAAAAAAAAAAAAAAACTGAGCTGACCGAGCCGTGTAACAGAATGGGTATATATATATATATATATATCCATATATTTATTTATATAATTTTTGTACGGCCGATTGCAACCGAAATGGAAGGTGCACAACTGCATATTATAAAAGTGCCATATACAAAATAATCAACGTTCTGAGACTACTAGTTTTTATGCGAGATAAGTACATACATACGTACGTACAGATCTGACGAAAAAATCTCTTCTTAATTTATTTTAAATCAGTTTTTTAATCCGTTTGGAAAAAAAGAGTTCTTTATTATATCCTTACGTACAAAGGTCACGCAAAAAAATTGTTAAATTGCATTCGATAGCGGCCAAAATGGATATTTTCGTTGAAATATGATACCTGGAATTTTTAATGATTGCAATACTTCTTTTACTTCGTATAAGGAAGTAAAAACTAAGCTTCGCAATAAAATTCAACATATTGACACTACAGTGAATCATGATCTTGTTACTCTTTCAATTATTTCTGATAGTGTTTAAAGTATTACTGTAACAATGAAACAGCATCACAGATCTCTTATAGCTATCACGAAATACGCTGAAATTGTAAAGAGAGATCAGGAAAATTTAGGATTCATCATATGTCTAAAATTTATAAATGTCATAAGTAATAAAAGAATCCAGATGCTTACAAGATTATCTGTGATTTAGCTTAAAAGAATTTCAAACACGTAAAAAAGATATCAGAGATATGTGCATTCTTAATAACTCTGTATATAAACATTTCCAGTTTAATTCAACATTTAAGTTAGTTTAAAATAAACAACAGAAAACAGAGTGTTGAAATTTCATTTAGAGAGGAATGCATTTTGTAATTACTATCGTTTCTTAATCATCAATGATGGGAAGAACTGTAAAATTATTATAATACATAATTAATAGTTCCTGAAAGTAGTCGCCGCCTTTGTTCGAAATACATAACTGTTAAATGCTCGAATTGCACAAACTCGAAACTTCTAGAAAGCGAAGGAAGCCAGAAAATTTTCTTGTGATAAGAACATTAAAAGAGTGGCGTAAAATATCAGTTTGCCCTTCAAAGGAAGGTAATGCTTCATAATTAAAATGCAACTTATTGTCGGTTTCATAAAGCTTATAAATTTATATGGAATTAAATGAAAATTTTCTTGAGAAGGTATAGGGTCTTATACGGATAATAGTAATTCAGAGCCCTTCAGACCCTATAGATAATAGTAATTCAGAGACTTGCAAGCGAATAATCGCACTGTCCGGACAACAAAATTTTAAGAAGATTTTTAAATCTTCTTAAAATTTTGTTATTTTATTTATCTTTTTATTTAATCTTGAAATGAACAGAAAGCACAACTTGTGCATAAGAAACAAACTCTGCCACTCTGCGGATACTTAGAATAATAAACTTGAAATTTCAAATTGAAAGTAAGTAGTCGAAGGCTACACAAATTGGTTTATTTAAGTTGCTAAGAGCTTTAAATGGCGCGTGTTAACGTCGGCTAGCAAAATGGCTAAAGTCGGAATATTATTGCGCAGTAACTCAGCAGCAGAAAATAAAGCTAAGAAATGCCGCTGTCAGAGGGCAAGCAGAAACAAGAAGTTATAGAGAGATTCAAATCATAAAAAAATGTTTATTTAATATAAAATACATTATAAAATCACAGAATATGATGCCACTCAGTAAATTATTTCTTTCCTCAGTAAATTATCTTTCACATGAATTGTGAAGGACTACGTGCACCAACAATAATGAATATTTTAGAGATGAAAAGTTCACAAGGAATAATTTGTAAAAGATTCTAATTAGAATTATTTCATTATTGTAATTTCCAATATGAAATATCGGGATATTTAAAAATTAATTAGATCTTTTTAAAAGGATGAGTAATAAAAGATATATAAAATTTCTAAAGTGACTGAAATAAGGAAATAAGTTCTGAATCAGTAGGATTGAAATCAGACGAGAAATATTTTTAAATTTTTTTTCTCAGTAAATATTTTTCGCTATACTGTGCATTTTTCATAGTTGAATTATGATAAATAAGATTTTTTATTGCTGTTTATTTTATTATTTTATCTGACCCAAAAAGTTTTTTAAAGATATTTTTATGCCTCATTTTTAAGTCGACACGATTCACTTATCATTATAATCTTCACTTTTATTAAGTATAGCATAAGACAGGTGTATGTATACAAAACATTTAAAGATCTGTGTCTGTATATAGGTTATTTCTGCACAGTACAGTAGTGGATTTCATCGTCGATACTACATATATCGAAGGCCAGCCAGCAATTATCCCCCGAATGTTGATTTAAGGAACTATTTTGCTTCTGCTTCTGATGTACAGCAAACCGCTGTGGCTTCTCCTACTGTAAGTGGTTCTAGATCAAGTACCAACCCCGAGAAGGTGCAGCTAGACATCTATTACGAAACCGACTGTCCAGACAGTATGCGATTTCTGACTCGCCAGCTCTATCCACTCTACAGGGAAATGGAAGGCATACTTGATATACGCCTGATTCCTTATGGTAAAGCAAGAGTAAGTAGTCCAAATATGCTTTTTAAAAATAAATATAAGAAATATTATTAAAATATACTCCTGCTTTTATGAGTTAAGCTGCTTACCTTTCATATTCAAAATGAATTTAGTAAAATATTTTATTACTTATTGGTAGGAAAAGAAATATCTTTTTGTTGAAGAACTAATGAAGATGTGAAGCGGGGAGAACTTGTATAGTTTTACTGTACAGGGGCTTAAACAATGTCCTTGAGATCCTACTGATTGCCACCTGAGATAACCACTGACCTGACTTTGTTCTAAAAGTCTTACAGTGTTAATAGTTAACCTGGCAGAAGGGGCTATTTCTTCTGTATAAAAAAATAATTATTACATCGGCATACAAGGCCTGCTGTGATACTTATGTCGCAATATGAAGCAAACTCCATTGATGGGAACACAGCAATAAACTTTTATTTAACACTCAAAATGGCGACATACAAACAAGAAGAGAAAATGTATCCTAAACATTTAAAAATAGAATAAAATAAATACATTCTTCGTGCGAGAGCCACACATGGCTCTCAAGCCAGCGTTTCAAACATTGCCGTTAACATATAGCTTAAAGTTTATTTATTTTAAATTATAAGATTTTAATAACAATATTTAAAGCTATTACACTGCGTATATGCATAGATATGTTAATTACAGACATTGTCTTGTACAAGTTACATGAGATAGTTAGATATAATCATGACAGTTATATGCACATTTAAACATTATCTGGATTCATATTTACAATGCTTTTACTGAGATATTCAAAGTAAACTTGTAATTCAGTTACACGTTGACTGGAGTTTCTATGTCATTTTGAATTGCTTTACAAAATTATTTTGAACAAGTATATGCAAAATGGGCAGCGATAAGCTTACATTACAATAGTTTTTGCTCTTACAGTAAAGTTACTATTCTACGAGGCGAGCTATTTTTCTAATGTTGATTTTTAGTTGCTGTGGTACTGTTTGGCTTAAACTGGGTAGGGAGTTACGTAACTCAGTTTTCTGGGACCTTAGCTCATTCGCGTTTAAAAGTTGCAACTGCTATTATAGTTGTAGTACCTATCAAGGGAGATTCTTTGTTACTGTAAAAGTTCTAAATCGAAAACGTTCAAACTCTCAGCTTAAATACTTAACAACTAATTTGCATTCTGATCAGGGTTACGAAGAATAAAGACGCTATAGATAATATGGAAAGGGGAAGTCATAGTAAAGATTCAAATCGTAATAATTGGTTAATTAACATAAATCTTACGAACTTGCTTTGTGAAAAAAAATCAGGTTTCAGGCTATTACCTAGGAGGGGATTTTTAACATTAAATAAATTAAGACTTAAGCCATTCAGAAGAAATTTTACCATTAAATACAATGCCTAGTAAACAATTGATAAAACTAAATCGGTACTGTTTTAAGCCGCTTCCATAGCCAATCTATAATAGTTAGTACTGAAAAAAAAAATACGAAATGTTTTTTATCAATCAACTGAAAAAAAATACGAAATGTTTTTTATCAATTAACTGAAAAAAATACGAAATGTTTTTTATCAATCAACTGAAAAAAATACGAAATGTTTTTTATCAATCAACGGAATTCAGCTGGCATAGCTTCATAAAAATATTTAATTATTTTCACAGTAAAACAAAAATATTGGTTTTGTAATTACCCTAATTTAATCAATTGCTCCAGTCAAATGATTTTAGATTTTAATTGAAGTAGAAAATACATAATGAGCTGTAATGTATACTCAACTTGCTCTATAATTTCTTTAATATGACAATTACTTTTAGCTATGTTGTGAAAAGAAGTGGAAAGACGAAAAATGCTTTAAAGGATTTTATAGTTTAATGCATTAAAAAAGCTTATTATTTAACAATGAATTACGGAAATTAAATGTGAAGAGAATCCTTTTATATTTCTTTCCGTCATATCTTCTGAACTATTTTTGGTATGTTATTTCATTTTCCAGAACATATTAGAAGTAAATTCAGATATCTATTGTTTTATTTCATTTTTTATTTATTTAGTTTTTTGAAGAATTCGATAGCTTCCTTGCTATCGAATAAAATTCCATAGTATTCATTTTACCTATGCAACGAAACCTGGCAAATTTCTGTCAAAGAACATTAAAAAAAGTCAGGACTGGAGTTTAATGATAATATAAAATATAGAACACACTGGAGCACCTAGATACTGAATTATTTCAGTACAGGGGGGAATTATTAGAGCCGTTCAGCTTGGTAACGTAATTGCATCCTAATTCTTCAGATTGCGTCATAATTAATACTTTAAAAAAGGATTTGTCTTTAAAAAAATGTTAAAAGGTGCAATCTTCTAGATATTTAAAATACTATTGTGTTTGTTGAAAAACATCATATGGAATATTTTAAAAAATCAGTCCTTATATAAAATCAGGCTTTGTAAATGAAAAATGCTATTTAGTGAAGAATAACTAAAGATTTATTAAATCGTAATGCAGTTTACTCAACCTGTGTTGCGATACACTGCTGTGCTAGAAATTCAATGTCCGTTACAAAATTTGAAAATTTACTTATGAATTTAACGACATTCAGATATATTTTACAAAAATCTATGATTATATGCTAACCATGAAGCTGCTAATGCGTTTCATTTTGAGATAGGCATTGCCAAACTGTGAATGCCTACAACAATGCTAATTTATTATTGTCGCTTCTGAAAATTAGACGATTGCAACTGATCGAGGTGCATAGTAATGTGTAGTTATTAGTTCAGTTTTCTACTGTACAATAAACAGAGCAGGTCTACCATAAAGCGAAACATTTAAACGCATTAGCATTGCCAATTTGGATTTTTGAGTACACTACAGTCGAAAACAGGGCGATTAGTTTTTCTTTCAGAATGCATTGTCACACTTGTACATATTATCTATTTCAAAACAAAAAAGAGAAAATCTAAACAAAAAACTGTCACATCTTAAAGATGAACCGCGTTTTATTTTCTTAACTTGAAACTCGAAAATCTGTTGAAAACGGGTAGCTCCTATTTATAATTAATTAAAAATTACTTAACATAATACTAATACTAATGATTAGAACTTCAAATCTCTGGTGGACAAGACATAGCGTTTCAGTTCTGTCAACTATTATCTGGAAAAGATTGAAAACTATTTTCATATTAGAAATGCTATGGTTGTTTCGTTGATCGTTGTGAAATTTTACGTCCTTAAATCTTTGAATACATATTAGGTTTGACGGCGAAATTCTATGAATTTTCTTAAATTTTACTTCATGAAATAATAGCTTTTTTCACAATAACTCTTACGAAATTTTGTTTCATTAATTTTTAATCATGAAACGAAAGTTTCTTTGAGAGCAACCAAAATAATCACAATTTTAATGCAATAGGAAAGTCGCTTGTGGCGACATCTGTTGAGGATGAAAGTAACTTAGTTAATTAACTAAAATAGTGTCTCTAAAATTATGCTTCGTTATGCTTTGGTAAGTCATTCTTGTATTGTTGGGAAAGTATGTCGGTTTTACAATATGGGTTTATTATCGCAATATTGACCTTATTGCTTATGATGCCTTGTTTATTATTTATTATATAATAGTACACACTTATGTATTATTATTGCATTTACGTATTTTAATTGCAAATATTATGTTATTATTTCCCTCTTTGTGTGTTACATCCGAATGTAGCAATATAGTATTGTTAATAAGCATTCACGTTTTAATGAAGACAAAGTTTCTCAGGATGTTGCGAGTCTAAACATTTTAAGTCCCATATCTCAAACAATCTTTTAGTGGCGACATCTAGTAGCAATATCTAAAACTTAATTATTTAAATTCATACTCAATTAAAACAGATAATTTGGAAACGTAAAATCTGAAACTGTGAAACATGCCGAAATAAAATTTAAAATTAGGTAATAAATATTAATTTGGCTTAACGTTCACTTGCAAGGTTTGGTTTTAGCTCTGTGGTAGAATAAATCATAAAAGCTTGATTAATGTGTTAAATGAAAGCTGTGAAAAAGCAATCATCTGAAGGATTTCATAGAGTAGTTCTGAATATAATTGCTGTACTCTCACTGACCGTCTAAATATACAAAAATTTGCAAACACGTTTATATTAAATGACTTTATTAATTTAAAATAAGAAACGATGTCGTATAATTATGCTGCCATGGTTTATCAATGATAAATAACATGCTAACATTTTTAGAAGCAGTATTATGTTTATTTTTGAAAGGTTTTTAACACATTTTTTTAAAACAAAATTGTCAATTTCTATGTAGAAATTAAATTATCTCTAGATAAAAAATGAAGAAATTAGAAATTTCGAGGTAAATTTAAAGAAATTTAATTATGTGAAATATCTTATCTTACAAATTTATCTTACAAAATATTAAATGTGAAATTGATATGCAATTTTAGGTAATATACAAAAAAAAAAAAAAAAATAAAAATAAAAAAATAAAAAAATAAGTTCCATGTGAAATGCTGCGAAATTAGGGTAAATTTAATCGAATTAGTTTGCCATTACTCTAAAAGTAAAATTTAATTTTTCTATATATGTTTTTCTAAGTATGTCGAAAAGAAGCATTTATTACATTAACATCTGTGAAATTTACGTCATTTATTTGCATTACTCACCTTGTTTTACTTTCGTGTAATAATAATGAAATAGAAAATTCAAATAATTTGAATTTTTATTATTTTTTTTGTCGAACATATGGTTAAATGTCGTTTTAAAGCATAGCTTGATGGCAAACATTAATCTCGCTGTTTAACACTGATTTCAAAATGACATTTAATAATGTTTTATATTTACATTTTAGGAATATTATAACACTGAAACGAAGAAATATGACTTTATGTGTCATCATGGACCATCCGAATGTTATGGAAATACTGTTCAGGTGATTGAAATTTTAAATTCTTTCAAGAATTGTATTCAATATTTTATAGTCCTGAATTTAATATTACTGAGTTATTTTATCTGAATTTTATTTACGTTCATTCTGGAAATCAAACACAAAAGAACTTTCACACAAAGATACTTTTGTGTGAAAATTGTTTACGATTTATTAAACATAAATTCTCTGTGACTAATGCTTTAAAGGTCTAAAGTTGGCATGAATGACAGATGTAAATACGGTGTTTGACTGCACCAGTTTATTAACCAAGAACAATTCAGTACTTTTATTAAGTTGTTAAGGGCATTATCTGATCACACATTTCTTCACAAATCTCAAATCGGAAGCGACGAAGCGACGCAATAACAAGAATTGAAAGCGACGATGTAATGAAAAGTAATATCACAGAGAAGTAAATTTAGATTAAAATTAGACAAGAAAGCAAACAATAAGCAATACATGCTAAATAAGGTTTTACGTTTAAAATAACTGATGCCAGTTAATTTTATATTGGGAAATGTCATTCAGAAAGATAATCTGATATTTTTAATATTATAAGAAATTCAGAGAAAAACTAAAGAATAAGAGTATTTTATTTGGAATTTTGCTCAGTGTAAATTAGGCTTATAGTATTTAAAAGAATTTAGAATAATTAATGCAATTTACTGTTTTAATTTAATTTTTATTTTAAATACATGACTAGTCAATTGTGTGAACTAGTTCAAGGACATGATACTCATATATACTCGGTAAATAGAGGGAAAATTAATTTTTCTGTGGTTATATAAAAAAAATCTAATCTAATCCGTTTTTTCAAAATGATATACCAGTAAAAGGGTCTGAAGAATTCAAGGAACTATTTTCTATCATAATTTGCATACTAGTCTGATAAGAGTTTCTTTTTTTCTTTCTCATTACTACTTAAAAAAATAAATTTTAAATTTTATTAAAATTATCGAAATGAGAATAGCGTGCACTGAATAATGTATTAAGTTTTGTTTACCATTTAATGTTTCTAATTTATTATAATTAGTTTAATGTATAGATTTGTTTCCCTTGCAGAGTTGCGTCATTTCTTTGTATCCAGAAAAGAAAGATCAAATGAATTTCATTGATTGCATGGAGAATTATCCACGACCATCACAGAGCGCATCAAAAGTAAGTTTGCTCACTTAATTATGTATATTATGATTTACTTCAGGAATGGGATCCATACAAAGGATGTACTTTATTCTTAAATTTGTGTCCATATGAATTTATTTTGTTTAAAAAATGATCATGATATAATTTCATAAATATAGCAACTGTTTAAGCACGAGTCTTAAGATTCTTTGAAGATTTTTCACCAAGAAGAAAAAAAAATTTCAAAATGGCAGCAATCTAAAATAAAGTAAATGTATGCAAGAATTTAGCAAATTCTCCTAAAAGTATAAGCTGATTTCTATTCTTTATCATGAATATAATTTTACTGCGACACTTTCATAAGGAACGACTATTTTAATCATTTTCTGCTGATTGAGCTATCTGTAAAATGATAGGTGAACTTAGGTTAAAAGCTGTTAATTAATCATGATAAAAAATATAATTTTCCCTGCTACTTACTCTCGTCTTCAATGCTGATGCGGCAATATTTAACTATTTGTAACATTATTATTCACAGAAATTTCAAAAAAGATAGCAAAAATAAGTTGCTAGCTTTCGGAAGTAAATTTGAAACACCATGACTTTTCCCCCTTAAGGAGTGAAGGATAGAATTAGATGTTTATGAAGACATAATTTATTCACAAAAATTACTACTCTATCTAGAGTCCCTGACAAAATATGAGAGAAAGTATAAAATTTTTAAATAGAAATTTTCATATTTATCTGGAAGCGAATAATAGAATTCAAAAATTCCTTTTTAGAAAAACATATCCTATTAAGACAGTTTTTAGAAATACCACTTTGAATGGAAATTTTTACAGCAGCATTAAATTAAATTGCAGCAGCTGCAAATATTCGTGTATTTTATTACATGCAAATGAAATTATTTTCTTTCCCACAGGAAAATTACTACATGCCATACTGAAATAATGTCACTTTTGAAAAAATAGCTAAAAATTGAATATTTTAAAATGTTAACACTCAGTATCTTGTAGAATCCATTAGTATTTTGCAAACTGATCTAGTTACTCACAATAAGGAATTTTATAATTTTAAATTGTTACTGAACTTTGAAGTCACTCGAAAAATTGATTTATTCCCAAATCAGATTAAATAATTACTTAATATTTTATTAGTTCTTACAAGTAGTGGATTCAAAGTAATGATCTAATCTTGTAATCTGTAGAATCCTAGCTACGTAGATGCTTAACCCAATGTCCTTCAGATCCTACTAAACTAACAAGCGATTTATCGCTGGAGTCAGAATTAAAATGGTGAAAAGTATTTCGAAGACTTTTTTTTTTACTAATTCTTAAAATTTAACAGAAGGCACCACTAGTGTTGCAAAACGAAACTCCTCCACTTGCGGGTATTTAAAATAAGCAAGTAAGTGGTAAGTAAGGGGAAGTAAGTAAGTGGAAGTTTAAGTAAGTAAGTAAGTGGAAGTTTAAATTCAAGTAACATAGTCTAGAACTACACATAAAATAGTTTGCTTAAGCTGGCTGAATTATTTAACGGCAAATTTCGAACGTTGGATAGCAAAATGGCTCAAAACTGGACTAAACTTTCGCAGAGCTGGCAGTATGACGTAAACTGCGAGAGACGCTGCCCAAAACTATAAAATATTCAAACTCTCGGCTTAAATACTTTACAACTAATTTGCATTGTGTTGAGGACTATATAAAGAAGAAGGTATAGTAAAGTTTCAAATCATAATAATTGGTTAATTAGCATAAAATCCTACTAATCAATCAAAACTTCCTTTTAATGATTATCAAGAATTTATATACTTCGTTTTCTTTTACAGTGTGCTCGCAGAATGAGTCTAGATTGGAATAAAATTGAGAAATGTGCTTCTGGAGATGAAGGAAATAGGCTTCTTCATGAAAATGCTCAACTGACGGAGAACCTCAACCCTCCACTTTATTTCGTGCCATGGATCGTCGTTAACAAGGTACTGTAAACAATTACGAATAGCTATAGTTGCATGTTGAAAGATATCTGATAGGTTTTGATCTCTGATAGGTAAATCAAATATAGTTTAATAATTTGAATAAAGCAGAAAAACAGAAGTTTGAGATTATTGTTATAAATGAAATATGGCATTCAAATTCATAAATAAGAATTTTATTCTGAGCAACATCACAGTGACAGAAAACCTGATTACTGGATGAAAGCATTCCGCAATTTTGGCTTGTGAGCCTAAATTTTATAACATAGCCATTAAAGAATAAAACACTCCAATAGATATCATTAAAGAATGAAACACTTGAATAGACAAAAAGTTAAAGAATGAAATACTTGGATAAGTAAATAATTAGAGAATGAACACTAAAACGCTGAATAAAACATTTAATTGGGCGAAGAGGAAAAACGATCTGTTTGGGAAAATTTTTATAGATTTCATAAAACTAATTGCGTTCATCATGCATATCATGATTATCAAGGATTTACATTTTCTAGCTGATGAAATCCTAACTGCGGTTATCCTGAATACTTTTTTAAAAGTTTTCACATATGAGCTTTAATTGAATACAATCATAATTTAAACAAAATCATGACTAAACAAAGTAATTTTGTTTTATTTCTGCCCAAAACTATAATTTCCATCTTTACTTGAAACAGTGTATTTGATAAAAACATTTATCTAAGTAAGCTACTACAAGCTATATGTGAATATGTTAAATGAAATGCTAAATTATAATGAGAAACTGTGTGTATTTTAACTCAAATAATAATTTGTTTCATAATAATCAGGAGATCAGTCAACATTTATAATGTTATTAAGATTATAATGAATAAACATATTTATTACTCTGTAAGAATAAAATGAGATTAAGTTATGCACATTAAATACACTCATGTCCATAAATTAAGGATAATTCGAAGTCACGCGGAAATCGAACTCTAAAATAAATATATCACCTATAAAATCACTACACATATCTTCAAGAATCATATGCAAATTTCAGGAAGTAACCAGATGACACCGATGGTACGTCACAATGACGAGAGTGTAAGAGAGTGATATGTAAGGAATACAGACAAAGAAGTAAAATTGTTCTCAGGTGCTTTATAAGCATTTCAGTGCAATAACCGAATAGTTATGACACAAAGGACATTTGGATGATTTTTTACGTGGCAGAATAATCGGCCGTATGGAATGTGGGCGTACCCAACTGGAAGTATCAGACGAACTTGGAATTGCCCAGGCTTTGGTAACGATTCCAAGATGATGGTAATGCGAGTAGACGTTACAGCACAGGTCGCCCCAGAGTTACAACGCCGAATGAGGACCGGTATTTGGCAGTTACTGCCAAAAGAAACAGGCGAAACACAGCCTCAGACCTGTCTCGTCAGCTCTCTTCAGCCACTAGTACGACAATTTCAAGGCAGACCGTGTACAGACGCTTAGGGCAGATTGGTCTATATGTTCGTAGACTTGTCAGATGCGTTCCATTTATTGCAACTCACTGTCGCCTGCGGTTAGCCTGGAGTAGACAGCATGCATTGTGGACACCACAACAGTGGGCTTGTGTGATGTTTTCCGACGAGTCCAGGTTTAGCTTGCAGTCTGATTCTCGCGGGACTTTCATATGGAGAGCTCCAGGTACCCATTGCCACCAAGAAAACAACATTGAACGACATCATTACGGTGGTGCAGGAGTGCTCGTTTGGGGTGGAATTATTCTGGGTTCCAGAACTGACCTGCATGTTCAAATTGGAACCATGACAAGCCAAATCTATCGGGACGTCATTCTGGAACAACATGTACGTTTGTTTCGGGGCGCCATGGACGCACAATTTGTGTTTATGGATGACAACGGTCGTCCTCACCGTGTAAACATCGTAAGCGAATGCCTTCAGGCGGAGGACATCACCCGTGTGGACTGGCCAGCATTCTCACGGGACTTGAATCCAGTAGAGCACGTGTGGGATATGCTTGGTCGACGAGTTGCAGCCCGTCAACGTCTTCCTAGATGTCTACCGGAACTTGATTTTGAGTGGTGTAACATCCCCCAAGATCAGATCGATAATTTGATACTCAGCATGCCTAGGTGTTGTACGGACTGTATTGCATCGTCTGGGAGACATACAATGTATTAACAATCATACCAACCATGTAATATTGGTTTTTTGTAAATAGGTTTTTTTTTGTAATTTGCTCCAGGGAGAAAAAATCGCTAATTTTTTTAATAATTATCAAGCATATAGCATCTTTTTTTGCTCTTTACCTTTTGTTTAAAAAATAAGCTTTACAAATAAGTCAAATTTGTTTTGCTTCTAGCTCTTCCTTTGCCTGATTTTGCATTATCCTAAATTTATGGACATGAGTGCAGTTTCCAGCAATCATTTTTATGTTGTCAGTTTTTGTAAAATAAGTATTGAATTTCAAAAATATCAACGTAATATTCTGTAATTTTAGTTTGTAATTTGAGCTTAAATGAAGTTATCAATACACAATTTTTTCAATAAAGGAAATACTCAATTGTTTTCAATAAAGAAATGAAATACTCATTTTTTTTCAATAATTGGAATACTTAGTTTTTTCAATAAATTAAATAATAATTTTTTAAAACTTCAGTGAATAAATGAACTATTTATTTTAAATGCGGAAAATAAATGTTCAATTTTTTAATTTTGTTCTTATTATTTTGTGAAGATTCTGTGTATTTAAATACTTTTAATGCTTCTAGGTGTACTCAGACAGCAACCAACGTATGTCTTTGAGAAACTTGAAAAGTGTAGTTTGCAACGCTTATAAAGTAAGTAATAATTATACATAAAAATTAACATGAATTGAACGAAGTTCCTGAAACGTAGTTTATCTTCTACACTAGACATTATATTATTCTCGAATTCCCGTATATGCACAGAAATTTGTAAAGGAATTTGTAATACTGAGCATTAACTGATTCTCAAATTACCGTGTATGCATAAGAATTTGTAAAGAGAGTACAAGAAAATACTTTTAATTTGCTTTAACCTTACATAATACTGGGTACGTTAAATCAGTAGATTTTGAAACATTGCATTTTTAAAAATACTCCACGTATATATTTGATACATAAAAACAAATTAATTAACCGTATTTTCCTCATATTCTAAAACAAGGGTTGGCAACGCGGTTGCCGAGGGCACCAAGGTACTTTCGAAGCAAATTTAAAGTGTCTTTCAGATACCCGAATTCTCGAATTCTAAATTTTAGTTCTTTGGGCAAAATATACTCGTAATTCTAATGAATAATTTTAGTGAAAATTCTTATTTTACCTTCATTGTTGCAAAAACTGATAGACTTGCACAACTAACCTTTTCACAAAAATTAAATCTCAAGGACACTTAGATATTACTACATGATTAGGTGAAATTTTCGATTGGTACAAGTGTCTGATTCCCAAGTCAGTGAACTATTTTCTGTCCCCGCGATTCTTATATACTCTTTCCAACCAAGATTGGCTATGTTTCCCATTCGTAACTTCTGTTTTTGCATAAACTTCTGAAATTATCAATTTTGATTGGAAGCAGAGTACTGTAACGAAAAAAATTTTGAAGCAGGAAACATATCACTTAACAAAATGTGTGTACACATTTCTAAAATGATTTCAGAGCAGTATAATTAACGTTTAAACTATAAAGAGTATGTTTTCAAATGTTTGATCTCAAAGCCATTTTTTCTGGAATATATGTCTGCATCGTGATTTTGATGATAAAAGGGCTTTTCCTGGATTATCGAGGGGTGCTGATTTCCATTTCTCTTCCACTACTTTCTAGGCAGCAACGATCGTAGTGGGTTTGCGCTTCAAAAATGCTCTTTTCAAGAGACTAAAGGCATAAAACCCCATAGCCGAAACGTCAGGGGACTTTGCGCGTTGAAAAGACATGTGTGCAATAGTTGTAACAGTCTTCATTTTTTCAAGGAATTCAAAGGCACCTTTTGAAGCATGTTTGTTTGCTTTGTCTTGAAGAAATTTCACTCTTAGAAAGCCACTGAAAAAAAGAAAGGGGATTTTCTCTGTAAATAACGGATATGAAATTTTATTTTGATATTGCATTGAGTTTATTTTAATATTTTTCATCGAGTGCCACAACGCATTTCCATTTATCTTTTGCTAAATAATTTTCATGCTGGACTTCACAAAATATTCTGCGTTCAGTCACATGCCTTGGTAAAAGTTGCTGAACATTATTTTTATTATTTTTTTTAAAGTAAATTCTTGGTGTATTATTATTCTATTTATTGTTGATTCCTGCGTCTGCAAATTTCCTCTTTTTAGCAACGATTTAACTTTAGAAACCATTAGTACGTATTTTTCTGGTTATTCGTTTGAAGTCTTCTTTCTTTGTAGAAGTAATGATTGGCGGTTTTTGTCTTTACGATAAATAATGTTGCTTATTTTGCGCTTAGAATTTTAAATTCAATACATTTCACAACTTTTTCGAATTATGGATTAGAAATATTTCTCTTCGGAAAGTTCAGAAACGTGTTCTTCAATTTACACCTTTTTTACATGCGATATTTCGAAAGAAGAATAAATTTAGAAATACTAGACGATATTTCAAACTTCAAATAACAAATTGCTAACAGAAATTGTTATTCCAAATCATTTGCTTTTTTAAAATTCGTTATCGAAATTGTTTTAATAATGTGTATGTAATTCTGAGTGGAAGAACAATTTTGTTTCATTTAGTATAAAGAAAAAATATATGCTTTTAATGCAGTTAAACTACAACATCTACTAAAAATATAACTTGAAGAGAGATTTCATCACTACTTCGGTGCTCACCAAAATGATCACTACGGCGCCCGCTGGAATCTCGCATTTCTGAAACATGCCAAACCTATTAAAAAAAGATTGCCGATTCTTGCTCTGAAGCAGCGGTTCTCAACCTTTTGACTAACACTTACCATCTAAAAAAAAATTGATAAACTTTAGAACCACCATTACATTTTACAATGATTATTTTTCAATTTCTCAATAAAAATGTTTTGCCATTTTCACAAATGATTGGTTATTCGCATTAAATATGTACATATAAAAATATTAGATTGAAAATTGGTTACCATTTTAATTATCAAAATTTAAGTTATAATACTTTAATTATAAAATTTTGTGTGAAATTTGGGCCCGTTTAAGGGAGATGAATTTCTTTATGTCTGGTCTGTCTGGTTATTATTTAATGCAGGGCTTCTTAAATGTTTTTCAGTCGCGACCCCTTTCCATCACTGAGAATTTCTTCGCGACCCTAGACATTAAATATAAAATAAGGATATAAAATAAATATCCTCCCGTAAATAATTTACTGCTTTGGTAAACAATATACATATAAAAAGAAGCAGTTTTAGGATTTATTTTAAGGGAGCAAAAATTAAAGACGATTCTAATGAGACAGATGTTTCTGTTTTCTTCTGCTTAACAAAGTAAATGTTGGTGCGATATTTGATACTGCTAGACATAAAGCATCTCAAACATGTTTCAACGTAGAACGACATTTGGATTTTAATTAGTGCTAAAGCTGAAAAAGTAGTTTCATAAAAATATGTGGTGCTGAATGAGAGAACATTTAAAGTTATTTCAGAAATAATGAGAAATCTAAGTTTTAGGTTTGAATCGCTAGATAGTTTTACAAATTCCTTTTGCACTTTATATAACAGGTAATTAATCTTGTTAATAGGAATTAATGCAGTCTTTAAAAGTCTAATCTCATTAACGTCAGTTAACGAAATTTCTTTAAAAGTCTTATGAATACAATTTCTTTAAATTCAACTATCAAATTACATTTTCGCGACTCCAAAATTTCGATTTGCGATCCCATTTGGGTGTGGTGGTGGTGTATTTAATTATGGCAAAGCACACTAGGGCTATCTGCCTAAGGGGAGGGATGCCTTCGTGGAGGACTTTCTAAGGGAAACTGGCTCGTATACACATGGGGAAAACCACGAAAACACCCATGCAGCCAGCCCGTTCGCGGGATTCGAACCTCGGACCGAACTACCAGTGTTCAGCGACTTTACCGCTCGGCCGCTGGTGGGCCGATCCCATTTGGGGTCGCGACCCCTAGTTTAAGAAACTGCGATTTAATGCAAGTTATTTTTACATAGATAATATAGTGCGTTGAAAATATAACATTTGTTACGAATTTAAAAATTTTTAATGTCCTGTTTTTTATAAATTTTATAAGGAAATACCTAAATAAGTACGATATTTTTTACAGGGAGACCATGAAAAATGCCCGAAAGGTTTTTGATATTTAATTTGATGTGTTCCAATTAAAGCATTTGACCAAGGTACAAAATCATTACATTTCTTTACCAGGATGAAGTCAAGTACATTGATGTGATTCTGTATGTTTTATTTGCGTACTTAAAACAGCTACAACTGCTGAAATTTCAACAAGTGCATTGGCATTGCTGTATTTATTTTATATATGACTTACAACGTTGAATAAAGTTTTAAAAGAATACCATATTGTCTTTTATAAATTTTCAAGACATAATTTTAATGAATGTTTTAAAATACCAATAAAATTGCTTGCTATTGTAGTCTAGAATAGTCTTTTGAGTTTTAAAAGCAGTCATAGAAAAGTTGTATTCAAAGCAACTGAAAGCAAAAATTAAAAACTGTAAGATTATTAATGGATTTTCAATAAAGAACAGTTCAAAATATCACTGAAGACTCTTATATGTGTTTCATATTTTCGCAGTTAATATTTATTGAAAAATAAATCAACACATATTCTTCTGTTGATTTAATTTTTGATGAATGGTAAAGGTAAAAATTTCTGTGCACTGAAGTTATTGCCTTTAAGTGATGAGAGTAAGTTATTTGAAAACTTTTCTTTGCAAAATTCAGTGAGAAATGATGTCTTATATTATCTAACGCAGTTACGAAGATTTATGGTAACGCAATTTGAGGTTTTATTATACACATTAAGCAATTTTATAGTAATCAACTTTTTCTTTCAAATTTATTGTAAATTTATTAAGAATACTTTATTATCACATGGTTTTACTCATGTATTTAAACAATAAAGATGGTAATATTTAGTTTTTGAGCAAAGGCGCAGTTTCAAAAATAAGCTAATAATTTTATATCATGAGATAAATACGTATAGAGGACAAATTACCGTTCATCTTGCGTGCATAAAAGTTAAAATATGCATGCATGTGTAGATGGACGTAAGCTGAGTAAAGGATTCTGTATCGGCATTATTATCAGCACCAAATTTGACATTAATGTTCTTCGATATCTTAGAAAAAATACCGTGGGCTTACCACCATACGGAAGCATTTAAAAATATATGCGCGAGGAGTTCCGCAAGATTTGTCCATGAAATTACTTTTCAATTCAGTACACGAATATTTTCTGTATACGTGCTTCCTATTTGACCAACTGAAACTCATTTTGAAGCGTTCTAATACCTTCTTCTTACGATTTATAAAATATTAGACTATTATATTTTCTCAATGTATCATAGTACGACAATATAAGATCTATGTTTTCTCGATGGAATAAGTGTGCCTACAATAAAGATATCTTTTAATTACATGTACATTCTTCACTACGATTTGCTTTTGAATAGAAATTACACTTGTGGGATGAAAAATGTTGATGTTTTTGAAATACAATAACAGACATGATAAAATTATAGCTTACCAGTCCTTGATAGTAAAATCATCAATATTGTAAAAATAATTTCTTTTCAAGTATAGGTTACACTGTTCAATATTACAGAGGCTTACGATCGAGAATTTATTGATTTTAAACCTATTCAAATATCACTACAAAATTCTGCAACAAATTCATTACGTTCAACATTATATTTCTTCTGTGTTTGGTTAATAAAAAAGTATCAAACCCATCTTGGGTAACATATGGTAATGAAAGATGACTACTTGTTTTCATAAGCAAAGAATTTGCAGGATACTAACAAAGAATTTCGAGAACTGCAATGAGAACAAAAATTTGCAATATTTCTGAACTTAGCATATACACTTCTAGCCAACGTAAATGCAACACCCTTAAGGAAGCATGCAAGTAACATGAAATTTACAACATGCATTAGCGGAGGTGAGATATGCAAATGATTAGAATTTCAGCGCAGACGCACATCACCAGCG
Source organism: Stegodyphus dumicola (assembly GCF_044657685.1). Lineage (NCBI taxonomy): Eukaryota > Metazoa > Arthropoda > Arachnida > Araneae > Eresidae > Stegodyphus > Stegodyphus dumicola. The sequence goes on along the minus strand of NC_140777.1, from coordinate 111,588,968 downwards.
TCTGTGGTGCCACTTCAAAGCGCTATTTAAGGCTTGGAGTTTTTGACGATTTCAAGTTCTGCAATTGTGTTTTTCTTGTGGGTTTTCTTCAAAAAAATTATCAATTATGTCTCTTAGTAAACAGCGATCAACGTTTGATCAAGTATCCGAGTTCGACAGAGGAAGGATAATGGCCTACCGAGAGTGTGGATAATCTTTCAGGGAAATCGATAGTCGTGTTAGACGAAACAAAACAACTGTAATGCGAATATGTGACCGATGGATGCAGGAGGGTACGACGGACCGACGTCTTCGATCGCATCCACCTCAGTGTACCACTTCACGTGATAACAGGAACATTGTGCGCATGGCAGTGATGGATCGCTCAGTCACATCACGAACCATAGGACAGCACATTCAGTCTGTAACGCATCATCCAGTGTCTGCGCGTACTATTCGACGCCGTTTACAGCAGACGTCCATTGCTTCATCTACCCTTGACGCAGAACCACAGACATCTCCGCCGCAAATAATGCGATGAAAGAAGGACGGTAGAATGGAATGAAATTCTCTTTACTGACGAGTCACGCTTCTGTCTTCAACACCACGATTGTCGGATTCGAGTCTGGAGACACCGTGGAGAGAGGATGCTGAACAGCTGCGTTATGCACCGCCACACTGGTCCTGCAGCGGGTATTATGGTATGGAGCGGTATTGAATATCACTCTCGCACTCCTCTAATACTCATTGCCGGTACTTTAAACAGCCAGCGCTACATCTCCGAGGTGTTGGAGCCAGTTGTCCTTCCTTACCTTCAGGGCTTGCCCACAGCCATATTTCAACAGGATAATGCGCGACCACACGTGGCACGCATTGTCCAAGGGTTCTTCGTCAATCGCAGATTGAATTGCTTCCCTGGCCGGCTCGCTCTCCGGATCTTTCGCCAATAGAAAACATGTGGTCCATGGTTGCTGAATGATTGACCCATATTACATCTCAAGCTGCCACACCAGATCAATTTTGGCAACGTGTTGTGATATCTCTTGTCTTTCTTAGTGTTGCAATTTGGGTATCCAGCAGTGTAATTAGTTTGTTAGCTTTTGTTACAATTCATTGTTGTAAAATTTTTAATACTTTGCTGTTTTCTGAACATTTAAAAGATTAATTTAAATGACTGATTCAAACAAATAGTACTTTAAGTTCAGAGGAAAATCTGTAGATTACATGATTTTTTAAAGTGATAACTCGCCCGATTCTCATAATGTCAACTATACATCCTGCACTAACCTATTGAACTGTGCCGTTGGTATTCCTTAATGTACATAATCACAATTTATTCTTCTAAATGTATAGTATATTATAATATTTACTAAAATATTTACATTCCATATGTGTAAGCCTTCTGTCACCTAGAAGATACACGTTACAGCTTACTGGTATTCTGCCACTTATATCAATAGCGGTAATATGCCCGAGATCTTGGCTGTCAGCTCCTTTTGCGTTCTATAAAGCAACTAACCTTTTTGTGGTGCGCACTCTGGTAAAAATCACTGCAATCAGAGGAGACCAAACATATCTCTTTGCTTAATAGCTGGTAAGATTTTAGAAATCCGTTTCTTCTCAGAATATATGGGTAAAAAATAACATTACACAATATCCTTTTTTTCATCTCTTTAAAAGTACAGATTTTCATTCTTGTAGCACGTAGTTTCTCTGGGTTTTTCAATGAGAAACTGCCGCAATCTGAAGCACAGGATGATGTGATCGCGGTTAATGTAATCTTTCGGATATTGTTACCGAAATGTAGATTTTCCGCCCATTTGTATACGAAAGTTACATTGGAAGTTACATTTTTTAATTTTACCTTATTATCAGAGAATGATGTTTTTAAATTGAAGTGAAATCGGCAACTGAAGGAGAAAATTGCCAAAAATTCTTAAATATAGAAATTGTGAAATGTCGCGACATAAAGGATTCAGTCGTCAAGCAGCTTGAATTAGATTTCTCGCAATCATGTACTGAAGAACCCGTTAAAACATGAAAGAGTCATTAACAGAATCCATTTTCCGAATTTTAGGAAGATCGACTGAAATCATCAGAATGAGCGAATGACAAGGCTGTTTTCTAGATGATTTTGCTTTTTTTTTGCGCCAAAATACCTCTTCGCTTGATTTAAGCTTGATAATCTTTATAAATATTCTATGCTCGGAAACGCTTATTTTTTTCTCTGCTCAGACATTTTTATCACGGATTCTAGCAAAAGGGGCAACAATCTAAGGAATAAAGTCCACTTGTAGGAATAAAAATTCTCCATGCTTCCTAGAGCTCAGTCAGCGGATTGCTGATCGTAAATAAAATATTTCTCAATTTCCCCCACGAAAATGTTAGTATCTTCTACGAGAATAAAGATTTAGGGTATAGCGTTGGTCAAAAGGAAGAAATTTATGATTTTTCAAGAAGCTTTATGAATATAAACAGTTTTCTATTTCCTGAAACATGAAGACTTTCAGAATATGAACATAAACGTTTTCGCAACAATTACAGGTATTTTACTTTTGATTATTTTTCTTCCTACTTAAAATGCTCTGAAAGTATGTATTTGTATATTTCTATTCATATTTATATTAATTTCGTTAAATTGCACTGGTATTTTGAAGGCTACTATTTTTTATTGCGAAGGCTACTTTTTTATTGCTTAATGTTAACCTTCGGTTAGTGCTATCACAAGAGTCTTGGACAAACGTGATCACATTTTAGCTTTGCGTATTGCATTTCTGCTGTGTTGCTGATAGTCTAAATCAAATGTACATCGTTTTCTTACTTTAGAAATAGAACAGGATGATGACGTGCCAATATAATAGGGGAACCGGAAAGTAATGTCACTTTCTTACATTAAATTCAAACGAATACATTTTTAACAAGTTTTTATTTTTAATCAATAATATAATCACCCTCGTTATCAACAACCTTTTGCCATCTAATGTGCAGATTTTCAATCCAAGACCGATAAAAATAAATTGGTTTTTGAGTAAAATATCTCGAGAGGACATTTTGGACATCATCCAAATTTTCAAATTTTTTGCCAACTAAGAAAATGTTGTAGGGATCCGAATAAATGGAATTCCAATGCTGCGAGATCGGCCGAGTATGGTGAGTGAATATGGCAGTACCTCCCATCCTAATTCATTAATTTTTTCCAGTGTTCGTCTTGCACAGTGCGGTCTTGCATTGTCGTGTTGCAGAATGACGCCTTTTCTGTTGACAATTGATATTTTTCGATTGGTTCACTCCATCCAATTGTTCACAATAAAAGCCTGCATTAACAGTTTGTCCAGGTTTCAGCAATTCAAGATGAACAATTCCGCGAATACTCCATCAAACGCCCAGAAGTGCCTTTTCGGGATGTAAACCCTTTGTAACCCCTATTAAAAACTGCCTTTTGAGTTTTGGATTATTATATAGGACTTATTGTTTTGTCTCCACTAATCAAACTATCAAGAAACGGTTCTGTATGGTGCCGTTGAAGCAATACGTTGCATGTGATGGATAGGTTGGCTTTGTTCTTTTCGGACAGATTATGAGGGACTCAAACACCTGCTGTGCTTATTTTTCCATTCTGCTTTAAACGTTCTTGGATGGTCGACTAAGGTTGGTTAAGAATGTTTGACATGAATTTGCTTTTTCTTCTGCCCTTAGCATGTTGTTGTCGACATGCGCAGAAACGACATTACTTTCCGGTCCCCCTATTTAAAGGAAAACAGCATCTTATATAAATATATCAATTAGTTTATTAATGCACTAAAAACATGTAATTTAAGTCTGCTTTATTTGATATAAGGCATGCAGTGTAGTTTTACATATAAAACATTGTTAAGTTTATCAAAATTTATCATTACTTGTATTCTACTTAGTTTTCAATAAACCAGTTATCGATAAACCATATGTTGATAGCGTTCCAAACGAAGCTAAAAGAAAATTTGAGCTTTGAATCACTAACAATGAAAGTAAAGTTACCATTTCAGAAGGGGAATGGCTAATCATTTTTTTTCTCATACAGTAATTTCAAAATATTTTTGACTTGTTCACCTTTTCATATGCTAAATAAGCATGCAAAAATCTTTTCCGTTTTTTTAATTTCTTTCTTTCTTTCTTTTTTTTTTTTTTTAAATCGAAAGGCGGACACTTGCCTTTTTTAAGCATTGGCCACTATTAAGGCCAAACGTGGTGACCATTTTATTATGGAGGCATTTATAGGCGACCACCGTTACCTCTTATGAGGGAACAGGCAATTTACATCATGCCTTCTCCGGGATTTGAACCTGGGCCTTTCGGTATTGAAGTCGGCTTCCCTAACTACTATGCAGTCTGGGCGGCTAATGAAACTGTAAACTAAGTTATAAAGAAAACATTACTCAAATAAGTGAAGTATAAGATAACAATCTGATTGTGATCTACAGTAAAGATTGTGAACAACCCTGTACCACAGTGAAGTATAGGATAACAATCTGATTGTTCCATTCATCTTCTAAGCTTGGAAAAAACTAAGGTGCTGAACAAGTTTGTAAAATATCTTAGTACTGAAAGGAACAAAGCAGGGGAAAAGCAATGGATTAGTTTGTCATGACATGACCAAATACTTCTGTACAATACCCAATTCAAACGCAGATTATATGAACAGGGTTGTTTCCGCGTTAGTTGATAAAATAATGTCAGTACATAGCCAACAACACAGGCAAAATATGAATGTTTGTTTCATTAAAGAAAGAACTTAAAAGTAAAAATAAGCAAACCTTAAAAATTCTCCGATTAATGCATAGGCACTTTAGTTTGAAAAGCAATAAATTTTTCATCTTCAGGGTTTTGCATTTCTGATCCTGAGTTTAACCTTGATAAACTTTTCTAAGAGAGATGCTATAAATGAGAGGTTGAATAATTATGATAATATTACAATATAAATATTAAATTTAAAGCGTTCACATGGCCTATTATATTTAAATTGAAGTTTCTTGACTATAAGTTTCAGCTGTTGAATCTTATCAAGTATTTTCACCTCTCTTTTCGCATGCCTTGGGGGTATAATTGGAAGCCTACTCGGCGCGTGTTCGAGAGGTCCGGGGTTCGAGGCTCGGTGAGTTCATTGCTCATTTCTCCCGTCTGCAGCATTAAAAAAAACCTAATAAACAACCTTATACTTCATTAAATGTTAACTGATTGATGGTGATGCCATTCTTAAAAATAATGAGATGACAAAAAAATTGAGTTTGAAAAACTCAAATATGCGACGAGCCAATTATGAAAAACAAGCTATTCTTACATACAAACAAAAACAAGCTATTCTTACATATTGTAAATAACTTTTACTTTTGGGTATTATAAACATGTACTGAAGTGTTCAAATGATTAATATTAATTCAAAATTTTCTGGAGCAGGTCTTTTTATTTTCTTTTGCAGATTTAATGGTATATTTCTTTATATATATCTGTTTAAAATAGCGGAAAATCCTTTATGAAGAAACATTATTAATATGTTTAATTGCTTATTAATGCATATAAAATTTTTCTCCTTTACTTAGTATATGCATTAATTTTTTAGTTTTGTGAAATTTCAGCTGTTTTACAATTCCATTAAATGCATAAATTCGACTTAGATTGATTCAAGAAAAAGATAGAACATTGTATCAAACGACTGAATCTTATATTTTAGATAATGCAAGTGCTTTATCTCATTTAATCCATATTCCTTTGAAAGTAAATCGTTGTTATCTTTTCCTGTAGAATTAAAAAATATCCTTTATTGGAAAAAAAATCACCTCACGACTTCTTTCATACTTCCGATCCAATACGACTTTTTTCATACTTCCGATCAATAATGGAATAATGTTTCATAGTAAACAGAGGCATTTCTCTTAGAAGCATGTTTGGTGAAAATTAATTCTGTTTGAATGACATTTACGCTGGTTTATATATGTTGCCTTTTTCATGAAATTTCATTATGGCTATAACAACAATCAACATCTGACATCGCTTATATTTTCTTTCACTTAATAGCATTAACTTCGATTTGAACGCAATAGATTTTGAGTTAATTTACTAAAAATTATTTTGAAAACTTAAAGGTATAGATTTTAACAACATAATATTAACAAAAGAACGTTTTACAGAAACGGGAAAATCATGCATATAAGAATATTTTACAGAATGATAGGGTAACGGTAACTTTCCCCCTTTCAAAAATAATGCATTTCGATAAGTAACTAAAAATGTTTTATAGATTTAGTTTATTTCCACGTGTTTTATTATTGATAACATTGCTATTGTAAGATTCGTAGTTAAACCACACTCCCATTTCATGCGTACGGTGAAAAGATAAAGTAAAAGAGCTGCTGATACTTTTTTAAATTGCTGATTGTTAAAATTTGTTTAATTTAATTATAAAATTCAGATTACGTTTCTTATTTTTGAAAGGAATGACTTAATGATAGATTGATAACATATTTGGAAACAAAGAACAACACTTAAGGCAGATATTACTGTATTTACTAGAATATTTTTTTCCTTTCTTATAAAAAGCAAAGAAAGTATTGTAATTGCGAAAGATTTCGGCATCGTATTTCAAAGGAAATACCCATTTTGACCGTTCTTGAATCCATTTGGAAGTTTTTTCTTGCGTTACGTCTGTACGTTAGGACAGAATAAACCACTCTTTCTCCAAAACGTACAAAATTGTAAAATGCATTAAAAGGGGATTTTTTTCCGTGATGCCTGTACGTACATGCGTACCTATGTATATATGTATGCATCTCGCAAAACTCAAAAAGAATTAGTTCCACAAAGTTTAAAATTTGTACATGTGGCTGCTATAACATCTAGTTGTGTACCTATCACTTTTATTGCAATCAGCAGTACCGAACGTACATATATATATATATATATATATATATATATATATATATATATATATATATATGTGTAATGGAAGCACAAGCACTGATGTAAGAACACTGAGATGTAGATACTTAAAACGTAGAATTCGTAAAGACTAAGAACTTGGCAGTCGAGACGGTTTTAATTCCATTTTTTATTTAAATTCACATTTTTGACCACAATTCACTTGGCACTCTACTCGTGCCTATTACAGAACATTTACAATTTTGTACTATGGCGATATAAGCGATCAGCATATAGATGATTGCAGCAAAGCGTCTGGCTAGGAGCAAAGCACAAGCAAAAGTGAAAGAGTGTCGCTATAGCAATGCAGAGGAAAAAGGGAGAGAGTCAAAAATGTTTTGGTTTACAATTATTTTGATTGATCAAGAGGTATCTGCATTAAGGGTTATGTAAGATGGCATGATTAATTTGCATGACGCAGTTTAGACTTATGGCGCTATTTTTAGATAGAGAGAGGAATTCTCTCAAATTAACTAAATATAAAAGAGGTTATAGCCAATTAAATTTTAGAAGTTTGCTTTCCTATTTTTTCTTAAATATATATATATATATATATATATGTCATAATAAGAGCAAAGGAAAAAAGACGGAACAGTGTCGATGCGTGCTTAGATCCATATTGAAGAAGAATTTTGATTGCGTAGTATGCTAGTAATGCTAACTTGGTAATATCTAAAGAACTTGGCAGTCAAGGCAGTTTTAATTCCATTTTTATTTCCAATTGATATTTGTGGCCACAATCACTTGGCACTCTAGTCGTGCCTTTCCACAGAAGATTTACATTTTTGATATTGTTGGGATAGAAAGCAAGCCAGCGAAATTACATCTTAGCACAGTAGAGAGCAAAAGCTGAAGTGCGTAGTTATGAAAGATGAAAGCACGCGAAGAGAAAAGTTTTGGTTTACAATTCGGTGATTGGTCGTCAAGAGGCATCTGGTATTAACGGTTACGTAAGATTGCATGATTAATTTGAATGACGCAATTCAGATAAGTTATTACGATTTTAGAATAGAGAGGAAGAATTAATCTTTATAGTTATATTATAATTCTGATTTATACATTTTTATCTTACATATATATATATGTTATATAACAACCTCAAATTAACTAATCATAGCTTGTCTCTACAATTGCATTTACCTCGGTATAAACGCTCTTGGTACAAAAAACTACGTCATTCTTTTCCTAGCTCCGGCCACGCATCAACGCTATGCTATTCTGCCTGCCTTTTTATTATTTTAAAATGTCGTCGTTTCTCCGTTAATCTGTGTATATAAGAAAATATTGTAAATGCTTAATGATCTAGAAATATTTCACCCACTAAGAAAATGAGTTGATATGCTTGAAAATAAAGATTGGTGATTTGTCAGAATGCAGTTTCGTCTTACCACTCAGCCAGCACGATTACGCAGTAAAAGTATCATATTTATATATATACACACAGCTCAAAAGTCTTTACCCGGCCTTTGGTTTTGCAATCGTTCGACGTATTCTTATACTCCCAATTACAGAAATGTTTTAGAGGACGAAAATATTCATGTTTTGGCAATGTGAAATTAAACGCGGTCTCCTGGTTCTATACTTATTTAGGTAAATTTTACATTCGCTATGAAAATTTAAAATTTTCAAAAGTTTAACTCCTATAAAAAATAACTGGGATATTTAAAATCTGCTATTATTTAATTCATTTTCAACTTGCGTTGAAGGATTCGGTAATTAAGTTAAAATAATGCGTGGAAATAAGTTTAAATGAGGTGCAGTAAAATGGTATAATTTAATACGCCGTGCCAGGAAGACATGTGGTGTGTTTATATGGTGTGAACACCAGATTTTTTCTTTATTAATTTATCCTCTGAAAATCGAAACGGGAACGCTATGAGAATAATTTTATTTCTGAGGAACACGTTTACATTAAGAACGTGAAAAAAGAAAAGCAGTGGAAAAAAAAAAAAAACAAAAAAAAAACACTGCACGTAATTATCACAATATTCTTCCTTTAAGAGAAACTAGTAATTTATGCTAATTAAACAGTTATTATGGTTTGAGATTTACTTTACCTTCTTCTTTCCATATCTTTATCCAGAATACAAATTAGTTGTTGCGTATTTAAGCCGGAATTTTGAAATTTTTAGAGTTCCTGGCATTTATTCTGTATTCTTAATTTTCCGGCATCGGTTCCTTTTAAAATTTATTTCGCGCTACATTAGACAACAATTTTACTTGTAATTCTACTAAAATAACCTATCTAAGTAGAAAATTCTGACAATATATTACTCCAATTTATATCAAATTACCTTAGTGTAATGTCTTATACATTTGGAAAATTATGTTACACAAATTACAACATCACCAAAACTACAATATAAAATGAATATTTTATTACATAGGAAAGACGCATTTCAGATGCATATAAGATTAGCACATTTTTTTCGAGAAATAACAAATGACACGATACATTCTTTACCTAAAAGCAGTTTTCACAATACCGCACATACGCTTGAGTAGAAAATTCAGACAGTCTTTCCTATTAGAGTCTTAAATATACAGTTGAAAGAAATGAATTCAAAAACAATGAATATCTCACAAAATCACGTAGTGGTTAATAGTTAAGGCATTAATTTAACCTCATAAAATAGTTAAGGTATTAATTCTTAACTTTCCTGAGGTTAATTCCTGAGGATTAGGAATTAATGAAATATTTTAAACACTGGAATACACTAAACCAGGCATCGGAAATCATTTTGGTTGCGTGTGACGATCAATTAAATGAGTGTATTAAGACGACGTTTCGGGTCTGTAGTATTTTCATTTTAGAACAGTCATTCTGGGTAAATAATAAGATAAATTTTGCTCAGAAAATAATGACAATACGCTTTAAACTCTAAACATAAAAATTAAAATTATAATTTGATTATTATAAAACCAGACATAACTAAATGAACTTTTTATTTCTTTCGATAATAATGGCTTTCCTGATGCTGAACTTGTGATGAGAGTTTAGTTAGGTCTGGCTTATAGTTAGCCGTCTTAAGATGGATACAAAAAACTGAATTTTCGATAGTTAAGTTTACCTATTCTTAAAATAAATTTCATATGTGCTCGCATTCGTAAGTTGAACCGAATGTGAACAAAATGACAAAGATATTGTTTTCTGGAATTACGGATTATAGATTGGCGTTACTAAACTTATCAATGTCACCCTGAAATTATGTTACAATTCCTAAATTTTAGAAATAAAAATGCATGTCAGTACTACAATTTTGTAGTCAAACAAAAGTGTTATTGTTATTATTTATTTTTGGTTTAATTTTGATGTATTTTTAAAGTCCTCATTCCATATTTATGTTTTGCAATTCACTTTTATATATTATACTTTATTTTCGAAATTCAAATGGGTCACTTGGTGAATCGCGGGTTATAAGTTGACAAGGCCTTACTAAGCCGTTTTTCCTTTAATACTCTAGATGAAATGTCTATAATAATTTTTTGTTTAATTGAAATTGCCAAGATATTTAATCAAAAGAAACTATTCCACTGCATTTATCATAATCAAAGATAAATATTAAGTATATGGAATCTGTTGCTTTTAATAATGCAGTTATTTTGATATTTATGATAATTTTTTATTTCCCTTGCTTTACTGTTTTGAGAAATTAAGTATTAGTAAACCATACGTTAGTAAAGCTCCAAACGAAGAAAGTAAGAAATTTCGTGTAAGGTAGAAGAGACCTAAACCAGAGAAGACTTGAATTTTCTCATCAATAAAAGATTTAAGAAGATTTATGACACTCGAGCAAGTTGCTTTTATCGCTTCTTCTTCATATATCGCCCTGAACGTCGCTTTCACACGAATTATATTTTCGTATACAGAAGAAGCATTCATTACTGTAACCAGTAAACCAATTAAAGAATTTATAGTTATAAAAATATAGCGCATATATACTTTTTTATTACTAAAAGCCTGAAAATTTATAAATGCAAGGACAATAAACATGTTTGCAAAGTAGAAAATGACCGAAAGAAACAAAACCGGAGAAAAATACTGGAAGATACTTTCATAGCAGTGACGAATACGTTTATACAGTAAGCATTTCTTTAGCAGATTTTCGTTAAAAAACTCTTTCTGAATCGTTTCATCAAACTGCAAGAGCACATCTTTAAGAGTTACACAGAAAAGGCAAAATATGAAAGTCTGGTAATTCATTAAAGAGAAAGCAGAAAAGTAATAATAAGTATTTATCAAAAATTCATATGCTAAAAATGCAGCGGTTGTGTTTGAAGGAAATAGAGTAGATTCAAGCAAACGTTTTCGGGTGTCTATAGAAGTTATGAAAGTAAGAAATACTCCATATATAAAAGCCTGAGTTAAAATAAGAATGCTGTAATATTTGTAAAAGCAGCAGCTCTTTGTTTTTTCGCACTTAAAATTGTTCGCAAGATTTTTAAGGTTAATAATTAAACATTTCATTTTTTTAACTTTGAACCTCATCAAATGCCAACCGATTGATGGTAATACAGTCGTTAGAGATGCTGACAATGCAATGGCAGGTTTAAATTCTTTACGATAAAGAGCGAATCGTAAAGTCAAATACAAAAGAATACAGTGATGAAGTGCTAAAAGAAGTCTTATCACCCATTTGCTACAGCAGTGGTGTTTTTTTGCTTTACGCAATATGAGCATATACTGAAGTACTTTAGTGACCAAATTTAATTTAATGTTTTGAACAGAGGACCGCATTATTTTATTTAACCTTTGCCTCTTTGCGTAACTCTTGCAGAATGAACTAGTTTAACGGTGCATGAGAGTTTTATTTGTGTAAACACAATCTGTAAGTTTTTATGTAAACATTAGCTTGCAATACACAACGTAATAAAATATAAGTAGTTAGACCAGCGTTGTTGAACTGAGCTGCTGTTTTTGAAGCACAAACACAGTTATGAAGATAATAAGGATTCAGTCATGAAGATGATGAAAAGTATTGTCTTCAACATAAAACTCTAAACTTGCTTTCGCTTTCCAAATCAGTCGAAATCTTTTGCCTCTGCAAATGCATCATACAGATGTTCTTCGGAAATGCTGTAATGCTGTCTAATACTGTAGATTTTTTTCAGTGTACTGTAAATATTGTAACACTTTCAGGATACGTTATGGGAATCTATGAATACATTCGGAACTAGAGATTTATCCAAAAGCATAGAAATATTTCTTCCGATGATTTTCTGTTCGTTTGTCTTACATCTATATGGTTCTTTTTTGTTCTATTAGGAATTTTCGTCAAGAATCTTAAATTTGAAGAAACGTTTCAACATAATATATGGGTCTTCTATGGCTTACGTCCAAGCCCAGCTGTATTTACGTAAACTGTTATGGAGAATAAATTTATTTTCAACCCTTCATTTCAATAATTTTATCGATCTAATTCTTTCACTTTTAATAGCTCTTAATTGTAGCTATGGTAACCAAAAAATAACAAATAATTCAGTTCAATGAATGATTTTGTCAGTCAGGCTTAAAAATGAATTTCTGTTATAATATTTATAAACAGTAATCTGTAATAATAGCCCCTAATATCATCTCTTATCTTTTATTGGCTTCATGGTTTGTTCTGTGTTAGATCAGACTGTTATTATTTGAACTACTGACAATGCTCGAAGTTTCATTAATTGCATTGCAAAGATTTTGGGGTTGTTTAACTAAATTTAATTTTATTTACACAGGAAAATTCACTGTGAATAAAAGTGCTTGTACAAAAGCGATGTGTAAAAGAAAAGATTATAATCTGAAAGAGTTCAGATTTTAAAGGTCGCTTAAAACAGCTTTTTAAAATTTTAATGCGATTTATCAGTTTAGATTATCAATATATATAGCCCAGATGGAGTAACGGAACATTTTACAGGATACTCGATGAATACACATTGAAAATTACATAGGAACATTTTATGTCTACTACATATATGAAAAGCAATATATATAAACGTAATTCTTTAGAAATTTTGAATGCTTTTAAGTAGATCTACCATAGTATATTTATTCAAGTACCAAAGTAAATTTATTCTCAAGTGTTGATATTATGATCTATAATACTCCTTTCAGACATATAATATTGCTGTATTAATAACTGAATGAATAAGCCATTTTAGTTTCTAAGGTTTATCCTAAGTTTTTAACAGTTATCTATAGTTTAAGCTACTTTTCAGCTTACAAATTCCCGGCCAGAGGGAGTTTTTAGAATCGTGAGCAAGGAAGAGCAGTACTTAAGTCGAAGTTCCACTGACTTCGTTAGAGAGCCAGAGATTCCGACTAGCGCACGTTCGCTTTTTGGCTACACTCTCTCTAAGCTATTACTACGCTCAGCTGTATTTCAGGCCTTTCATAGCTTCGCCATTTACTTAACATTTAAGGGCCAACTCCTGTAGAATTTTGACAGCTTCGGCTACATCCTTTTAGTTAAGCATTAGTTAAGTTTGATTTTCTTAGTACTCTTGAGTTCAAGCCCAAATGGAGGCTTTTCTGTACTTCCTGAGAAAGTGCCATCTGTTAACCTTTATTTTGAGCAATAAAGGGTAATTAAACTTCTTTACTTTTCTATTTCCTGAGCTACAGCGCTTATTCGCCTACGAGTTTTCAAGATTACACACGCATAGCTGTAAATTCTAGGTTGGAACTCATTAAGTTTAAGAATAGTAAAATTTGTACCAACAACTCTAAAACAAATTCAAAGTTCAGACCTTTTACAAAAGAATATATATGGTTAACATTGTACATATACTTTTCAAGATATTATTCCGATTAATTTTAAATCTCAAATATTTACATGACGACCATATCATGAACAAAGTGAGATTAAAATAAATTATCAGTAAAAGATGCAAATGATTAACAAGTAAGGTGCTGCTGAAAGGCCTAAGTTTGGTCAACGTAAATTGGTCTAGACTGTTTCTTTCGCCCTATCCTTTAAGGAACCTTACTGACTCAAGAATTTCTTGATTTTTCTTTGCGTTCTTTTTAAAAATAGAGTTTCAATTTATAAACTTTCAAACTGTGGTAAAAGTCGCGACATAATATATTTTCAGAATTTGTGCGGTAAACTGAATATACAGGTATTTTATACGTGATGTAAGTTTGATTTCTAATAAAATAAATATATTTTCAAACATTTCGAAGTCAGCTAAGATTAAAAATATTTCTTCGCGCTGCTGTTTATTAAATTCTGCAATCCAGATCACCATCTAAATATTTTCTTAAATATAATTCACAAAAATGAAAAATATAAAATATAGAAAAAAAATAACACTGAATAACGCAAAGTAACAGTACTAAAGTACCATATTTCTTCGCGTATTCCCAATTTTTACTAATTTTACCGTCCGAAAATCGAGAGAGTGAAATTTAATTTAATTTTCGAAGGATGAGTTTACAATAAGGACATGAAAAGTAGTAATGGATACACTGGAGTACTGTTTCCTTAAAAGAAACCTTCATTCCAAAAAGAATACAAAGAACATTACAATATCTAAAAAGATACCGTGATATCGTTATTTCTACTTCCATGTAACTTGAAACTCGTCCGTTCTTCTTGTTCCCTGTGCCGCTTCTTAAATCATCCATAAATAATTAAAGAACGTGAATTATGGCGCTAACTGTGCAGCACAATAGACTGTATGTCAGTCCGCGTTTGCTTCGCTGTAATTGGTCTGCTCTTGTATTAGGCTGGTATGAAGTTCAACATTTGGAAGGGAATTTTGCGTGATCTTCAGATATTTTGCGAGGGTTTGCCTTTGTTAGTAAGACTAAAAGAGTCACTATAAGGACGAATGTATTTTAAAATTTAGGGAATCTTGTTTTCTGAATGCATTAAGAAAGGGAAAATTATGCAAATATGTTTTAAATTTTTCGAACATGCCGCAACGTTAGGAGGGAAAATGCGGGAGAAAATATGATGTGTGTGTGTATATATATATATGTATGTGATGATTTTTTCGGATAGGCACAGGAATTACGAAGCTTGGCATCAGAGTCCGGGTTGTATTTGGCTGAACGGAATACAGCAGAATGATGACACAGAAGGATTTTACTTTTAATTGCACATCTTTTTTCAATTCAAATGGCAGATCATTTTTCTTTTAGTTGAAATTCTCCAAATTACATATCAAATAGTGTTTTAAAATTAAATAAGATGAAATCTAGGCTTTTGATGTCATAACTATTCTAGCAAAAGGAAGAAGGATGAACAGAGCAGCGCAGAGTTTGGTAGTAGCGATAGTAGGAAGCAGTCTGACTAAAAAATGACGCCTATCCAGTATTTATACTAGCGGTTACATAATATGCCAGAATGTTCTCGAAAGTACCGGTGTAGGGGGAAGATCTTGAAATTGCGAAAAGTTAATTAGAGGTTGCCTGTGCGCGTAGAGCAAAGCCATCGTATTTTTTATATTTTACATATATATATTGTTTAGGCCACATTTTCAAAACTAGACGGCAACCGCTGGCAGATGCAAATTAACTCGCTCGAGAGATATTGCGAGAGTAGAAAAAGATTGTCTATCCTATTGCCTTGGTGATCTTCTTTTAGTTTTCCCTGTTCTTTCATTATTCAATAAATATATTTTCATGAATACAGTCGGCTTGAAAATTTACTTTATTACGCACGCTCTGCATCATTTATTGGTCCGTCGAAGCTGCAGAATCTATGCATTATTTTATGTGGTGTTATTTAACAAAATTCACTTAATTCCGTTTCACTGGATTAAATTACACTGCGACTCTTTCAATGCATGGAGATTTCATGCTTTACTGTGATTCCTTTCAACTTGTGATGAGCCCATTTTCTATTGTAATTCTTTCAAATTATGGTGAGTTAATAATATCTTTAATGCAATTTGTGCATTTAATTGGTTTATAGCTCATAATTCATTTAATAAAATTTCGTGCATTTAATTGGCTTTATAGGCACTGTTTGAAACGTATGATGAAATGTTAGCTAATTTAGATACAGCAATTTCAAAATGTAAGGAAAGTAAAAAAAATTCTGCAGTAGCAAAACAAACAGTGCTGAAGAAAGCATCTGATACCACTGAAATTATACTTCCTGTTTTCTTCTTACATACATTTTCTGGCGCTATTGATAAATGGTTAACATTTTCCGATTTGCTTCACGCAGCTTTAGGAAAAAATGAAATATTACCCGAGGCTGAGAAGTTACAGTATTTAAAAGGGGTTTAAAAAAAGAAGTTCAGAAGATAGTATAGTTGCCTTCTATTACTGATAGTTATTTGAAAATTGCTTGGGATCTCCTTGCAGAGAGAAATTTTCAAAAACTTGAGATACTGTCTTCGTTGATAAAAATATTCTTAAATTTGCCCTCTATAACTTGTGAATCTCATGCTCAGATTCTGAAACTAGTTGATTCAAGTAAAAAATATTTGAGATTAAAGAGTCCTTGTATGTGAAAATTGAAAACGCAGCAGATATTCTCATGTTTATTTTTTTCCAATGGCAGATTGTGAACAATTACAAACGCAACCCAGCCCATTAATCTATACAAGGCCGGATGTGGTGGTCTCTTTATTATGGGAGCACCTAATAGATGGGCCACCATCTCCTTTCCTATGGAGGGACGGACAGTTACAACCATGCCTTCTCCGGGATTCGAACCCAGGCCCTTCGGCGTCGCAGTCAGCTTCTCTGACCACTATACCGACTGAGCGGCTTCTCATGTTTATTGTGAAGTTTAAATTAGATTCAGTTATGGTTGGTGGGCGTCGTTTTATCATTTTACAAATGATAAAATTCCTTCCCTGAGTGAACTATTGCAGTTTCTTTTAAAACATGCTAAGAGTGTTAATTACTAACAATCCAGATCCAAAAAAGATTTTTTCTAAGCGGGTTACTCTAGTCGCTTCCGGTTTTCAATCACAGAGTGTTTACTGCTCAAGCTGTCTGTCCAAAAAAGACTTAGTTTTGTAAAATTGAAAAATATTTGCTTCAATTGTTTAGCATAATTTCACCTTAAATCAACCTGCAGGAGTTCTTATAGATGTCTCAAACGTACGAAAGCCCATCACACGTTATTGCATTTTGACGACATCACTGAAGGTAGCATTGATCCTCCAGCAAGGAAAACAATTAATCCAAACGGTCTTTATGTGGACGCTAAAGTATTTGCACATTTCAATTTTAAAACTACTACTAGTGACCTTAATGCAATGTATGGAATTATTTCAAATTCCATTACTTCTTGTTACTTAGATTTGGGCTTTCAGGTACTACTATGCACGGCTCTAGTGAAGTAAAGGGTTCCGCTGGTAGAATTTATACGTGCCTTTTTGGATCCAGGCAGCCTGAGTTCTTTAATAACAAGCGATTGACTAGAAAGATTGAGTTTGTCAAAAAAGAAAACAAATGTGATAATTTCATGTTTGGGTGCGTCAAACACTCTTATGAATGGTGTTTCTCAAATTAGATTTACTCATTTTTCGTCAAATCCTTTCTTTGGAAAGTCTGTCTACGTTGTCAAGAAAATAGTTTAATGAAGAAAATACTCAAGTTCAATGAAGAAAACTATCAAGAAAATAGTGTTTTCGGTCCCTTGGGTTTCATATCTCCTTGTTGATGTTTATGAAAACCTTTCAGGAACTGTGGAAAAACAACTTAACATGGGATCAGTCCATCTCAGAAGACATAACAACGAGATTCGCAGATCCTTTCGCAGAGAATTTCCTCTAATCCAATAACTAAAAATACGTAGATGTTTATTGAAAACACAAAGTGTTGATCTAGAAATTCATGCAGTGATGCTTCTGAAAAGCCTTATTTCAGCGTGATGTATGTAAGATATATTTCAGAAAATTCAGATACACACGTTTCTTTACTTACCTCTAAAACAAAGGTTTCACTTCTGAAAACCCATTTTCTGCCAAGTCTAGAATTATGTTAGGCTTTATTGCTAGCAAATGTGTTGCATGTAGTCTTAACAGACATTCCTTTACCAGTTAAACGCATCATAGCTAGGATAGATTACACGATAGCGCTAGAGTCGCTGAACCTTATCGCTGGCAGTCATTTGTCGCAAATCGAGTGTCCAAGATTCAGACGATAATTCCTCCAGCGAAATGGTGTCGTGTTTCAGGAATCGATAACCCAGCTGACCTAGGTACGAGAGGTATCTTATCTTCTCAACTAACAAGTTGTAAAAAGTGATTCAAAGGCCCTGACTGGTTACGCAAACCTATAGATGAAATCGAGAAACTTCCATTTGAGACACTGTCTTTTCACGAAATTGCCTTGAAGGAAGAAACGAATGTTTTAATGTTAGTGTTTTAGGAGTTCCAGAACTTGCTGTTATTTTAAAATATTCTTTGTGGTCCAAATTACTTCAAGTCTTGGCCTACTGTCTAAGATTTGTGAATAACTTCTCATCCAGAGAAGAAATTGTTAGATTTTTCTAATTACAGAAGACCTCGAGAAAGCAAAAATCAAAGTTCTAAAGGTGATTCGACGTTCTGAATTCCAGGAAGAAATTTCATATTTACTTAGATATTAAAATATGTAGTAAGATCCTCTGCTTATACCCATTTCTAGACAAAGAAGGTGTTTTGCGTGTCGGTGGTCGTTTAAGAAATGCTAATATTCCGGAAGATGAAAAAAATCTAATTCTTCTTCCTAAAAAGTATTTCATCAGCGAACTGATCATTAAATATTTTCACCTAAAATATTTACATGCTGCACTTCAGTTATTGATGTGTGTACTGAAACAATACTTTTGGATGATATCTGCTCGATCATCCATTCGTAAAGTCCTGAACAAATGAGTTATCTGTCAGCGATATAGAGCTAAACTTCCCATACAAATCATGTCCGATTTACCTATCTCACGTGTTACAGATATTAGACTATTTTATAGTCTCACTGGATCTTTTATGATCAAACACCGAACAGAACATGGTTAAAGGTCTTTCAAATCCTACGTGTGCATATTTGTATGCTTTTCGACGCGTACTATCCATTTAGAAGCCGTCGAAGATCTTCCTTCTAATGCATTCTTAGAATCTCCGAAACGATTCATTGCGAGAAGAGGTAGACCAGTAGAGATTTTTAGTGATTATGACGCTAATTTTAAAGGAGCTGATAGAGAAATCTAGAAATGTGTTTCAAAATATGAACGAGAGCAATCAGTTCGAGCTTATATTGCCTCCAAAAGTATAAAATGGATCTTCAGTCCTCCAGCATCCCCTCACTTTGGCGGTTTGTGGAAATCGGACGTCAAGTCGATGAAACCTTCGTCGAAATGCAGGATCAGCAATACTAACATATCCAGAGTTCACTACAATCATCACTCAGGTCGAGTCCTGCTTGAACTCAGGTCCATTGCAGCAATCCCCTAGGATTCTACAGATTTTGAAGTTCTCACAAACAACCAGTTTCTGATTGGAGCTCCAGTTTCTACTTTACCAGAGCAGACGCTTTCGCAAGAACCTATCTTCTATAGACAAAGATGGCAATTGCATCAATCCGTCCTACAACATTTCTGGAAGAGCTAGGCAAGAGAATACCTTTTACAACTTCAACAACGTACGTCCTAAGTGGCAAAGATCGAAAAGATACTTTCAGGTCAACGATCTTGTTTTACTCAAAGAAGAAAACCTTTCAACCATTATTGTGGTGTAGAGGAAGAGTCATTAGACTCCATCATAGAAGTGACATTAAGATCCGTATGGTAACGATACGAACTGCACATGGAGAACTCAAGAGACCTATCGTTAAGCTTTGTTCTTTATTGAACCGCGAAACAAACTCTTAAGTATGATACACACTATTAATTCATATAGACTCTTGAATACGATTTTGATTAGTAGCTTCAAAAATCTTTGCATTTTATTATGTTTAAAAAGTTTGAGTTTAAAATTGTAATTAATTGAAAATGTGTTTCAATGGTGTGCGGGATGTTTAGGCCAAATTTTCAAAACTAGATGGCTACCAATGGCAAATGCAAATTAACTTGCTCGAGCTATATCGAGAGAGTAGAAAAAGATCGTCTACTGCGTTGGTGATCTTCTTTTAGTTTTCACTGTTCTTTCATTATTCAATAAATATGTTTTCATGAGTACAGTATATATATCGGTGCGCCGCCCAACGGTTCAAATTCCAGAGAAGGCATGGATGTTTGTAAATGTATAGTGTCGGTGCGACACTCTAAATATGCGGCGAGCCGAAATCCTCTCGTGTGGTTTGGTGAAAAGGAAGGTGGATGGGAGACCTTCGGACCCGTCCTCTCCGGGGTGCTGTCTATCAAAATTGGGGACGGAACTGAGCTAAATCGCACTGTCACCTGAATGGTGCTCGAGGCTGTTGCCAACGGCAGGTGTAATCTAGCATTCCTTGCCACGAGAAATTTCGTGAGCTTGGGCAGACTACGTCAGACAAGCAACATATGTGAGTGCATGGTTGATGGGATATTCAGAAATCTGTAAAACATTTAAAAAATTAAAAAAAAACAAAAAAAAAAAAAAAAAAAAAAAAAAAAGGAAGTATTGTAATCGCGAAAAGTTTCAGGCAGCATATTTCAACGAAAATATCCATTTTGACCGCTATCGAATGCAATTTAACGATGTTTTTGCGTGATATCTGTACGTAAGGACAGAATAAAAGACTTGTTTCCTCCAAAAAAATTATAAAACTGCCTTAAAATGAATTCTGAAGAGAATTTTTCGTGGCGTCTGTACGAACGTATGTACGTACGTGCGTACGTATCTCGCAAAACTCAAAAACGAGTAGCCACAGAACGTTGAAATTTTGTATATAGAACTGCTATAACATGTAGATGTGCACCTCGAATTTTGGTTGCAATCGGCCGCACCAAAAGTATATAAGTATATTTATATATATATCCACTTTGTTACCCGGCTCAGTGATCTCAGTTTCTTTACTTTTATATGTTTGTAAATTGTACATTTTTTGCTTTAAAAATGATTGAATTATGTTGTTTTTATCTTCCGGTTAAGGGTTTTATGCCTTTAGTAAATCTGTGTGCAATATTTTTAGAATTATCAGCAATTTTAAAGTTGTTTAATTGCCGCTAAGCCTGTTTTTAATGGCGGCCTTTGATGTTTACATTTGAAACAGGAGACTAGTGGATTTGTTGCCAATCTAAAGAAACTTAGCTTCGCAACAACAAAGATAACGCATTCATTTATTATTGCCAATTAAATCATGCTTAATTCTTTCTGGAATTTTTTCGAGGAAATAAGCGTTTGAGATTTACTTCGTAATTTTTAATATTGATATTTTGAGTTTTTATGTATTTTTGCCTTCTCGCGAAGTGAGAACTGAATTAATTAAATGAGAAATACTCAATCATCTGTGAAAAACCGTTTCTTTTTTGTTTTGTTTGTTTAATTTCTTTTATACATCGTTCTAGCTTTATTATAGTATTTGAATAGAACATGTGGCAACGATTAGATAATTCTATTCTTTAAATGATGTAAATTTTGTGCATTCTGGGTTATAATATGAATGAAATATAATACTGTTAAGTAAACCTAGCCCCAGAATGTCACTATGGTAAACAAAGTGAATTTTAAAGAATGCATTTATTTTATTGTGGTTTATGCGCTGTCGGCGAAGTAGGTTTAATTCAATCTAATAAGTTTAAATAAAATGCAAGAAAAAATGCGTATAATTTAATATTCCGTACAAGGAAGTCATGTGGTGTGCACATCAGATTTTTTAATATTAAAATTATTCTCCCATTAAATTGCTCGGAAAACAAGCTTTCGGTGCAATAGCTGTGAAAAATATTATTTTAATGTAGAAAAAGCATAAAAACTAATAATTTAGAATTGTTGGAAGTCGGCGTATAGTTGTCTAATCATTCTTAGAAAATATAGAGTAATTTATGAAGTGGTTTAGTAAAACTGTACAGTTTTAAAATAATCGCCTTTGTAAGCTGTGATGTATACATTCACATGCCTTGCTCTATATAATACTACAGTTTTAATAGTATATGCTTCAAGAGATTTCATGTACAAGAAGCATTTCTTAGAAATAATATCATGAAAACAGGTTAAGCGTAAATTTGCAGCATTTCCTCAATAACTTGTTTATGTGTAAAAGAACATTCAATAACAACGAAGCAGTTTTTAGTTCATTTGTAGATTTAGCAGAGGTAGACAAAAAAAGCAAAGAAATAGTAAGTTTAAAAAAAGAGCTGATGAGAGTTATGCGAAATCTTATCGCATTTTTCAGTCATACAAGATGGACATGTTTGGTGGGCTGCTCATTTTGGGATTTTCATTTATTGCTTTGAACTCTTCAAATAAATTCATTGAGATATATTTCGAAGACCTTTGTTATAACGTTATGGAAGAAAATCTAAGCTATGAGGATTCAATATTACATGAAAACGCGACATGGAGTTCAGAGTTTTCCACCGGTAAGTTTACGCAGTGCAATTCACTTTTTGTCCTTTCATGGTAAAAATGACTGTAATCTTAAAGCATAAACCTTTCAGATGGAAATTCGTTTAGAACTAATCCTCCTGATACCGATTCTTTCGCACCCTTGGATTTGTTAGATGAATTCCCCATCGACAAAAGTGAGTTTATTTCCCCTTTTTTATTAAAATATAACACAAAATATATTTACTAAGTTATTAAATCATTCATGTGAATCCTATGCCATCGTTTTAATGTAATGTATTACAATAAAACACAATTAAAAAAAAGGTTTTTATGCAGTATGATAGTTAATTCACTAAATGGAGAAAAATCATTTATCAGAGAGTTTAATGGGAATAATATTAAAAAATCTATTTACAGAATTCATATACAATTTTATATAGCGAATAATGAAAGCAGGGATAGCCCATGTTAAATTAAAAAAATAATGACTTGATTAAAAATTAATAATGATTAAAAAATAATGATAAATTTGATAATGTAATTAAATTAATAGATTTTCGTTATTTAGTTGGCCTTCGCTTTTATTATTCGCGATATAAAATTGTAGATGAATTCTATGAATAGAAGTCGTTAATTTATTATTCAATGTAAACAATATAATAAATTATTTTACTTCTTTTAGCGCATTAATAATTATATCACTTTTAAATGAAAGCTTATTACATAAAAATGTTTTCTATTAAGCGTATTTTATTTTCTGATTTTTAGTCTTAATTATGCATTATGAATGCTGAAATTTTTAGTCATTGTTAAAATACATAAAAAAATATGAAGTAAAGAAAAATAACCGAACGTCATTCAGAGAATGAAGAAATCGCTTTGGAATTTCAATTTCGAAAATTGGATGAAATAAGAATATTGTAACGAGCATTTTTCTTGAAGCTAAAATGAGAAAACGAATATCTCTAATTCGCCATTAAGTGCGCCGGGATGGCTAACTTCCTCCTTAAGTGCACTAAAATGGCAAACCCAAAATGCTTTTTTCTTCCGTCTACTTCAGTCTGTAGCACATTTTATTTAATATAGAAATATTATATGAATTAATATTCTTTTACCATTATTATTTTAAAAGAAAGCGAAACATTTGTATAAATAATCTCTGCAAATTTCAGAATTTTATTTCTGATATATTTCTAAATGTCGAAATTTTTATGTCAAATACAGTAAACCCCCGTTAATACGAATCTCAAGGGACCAGAAAATCAAGAGCTTGTGTTAATAGAATTCGTGTTAAACGGGGACTCATAGAATACATTTTTAAACATACTAATCATTTACAGTATATAGGTTCATACGTATAGTATATTATGTATGTCTTAACAGAAAGCACTACAGTTACACATTAATTACAGTGGTGTATTTGTGGTGTATTTAATTATGGCAAAGCACACTAGGGCTATCTGCCTAAGGGGAGGGATGCCTTTCGTGGAGGACTTTCTAAGGGAAACTGGCTCGTATACACGTTACACATGGGGAAAACCACGAAAACGCCCATGCAGCCAGCCCGTTCGCGGGATTCGAACCTCGGACCGAACTACCAGTGTTCAGCGTCTTTACCGCTCGGCCGCTGGTGGGCCCATTAATTACTGTACTGCAACCTGAATGAATGCACTCACTCATCATTTTGTGATGAAAAATTACTAGACATTGCCCTGTTATATGGAACGAAAATGCCTGGTAACTAACAAGACCTACTGTGCTCATGCTTCCGTAAAACTAGCGATTAGTTCGTAATTTGCAGCAAAGCGTTCTGAAGTGTACAAGGTGTATAACACTTCTTGGCGGGTGGGTGGAATGATATTATCCTCCTGGACACTTCTTTCACGTTAGCCACAACTGCTTGTACATCAGATCTCCAAGTTGGCGTTTCTGTCACCATTTCAGCAGCGTGAATTTTATCTAATTTTTTTAAAATTGAGAATTAATCAAGATTTAGCATTTGGTTAACGAGTTAACTTAAAAAAATAATAAATAATAAAAAAAATAAAATAAAAAAGCCCATCTGAACACAGAATTGTATTTGTTATTCATTGTTGACACTATGATCGGGATTAACGAGCAGTGTTGTTTGTGCTGGTTAAGTTTTAAAGTATTCTGCGAGGTTTTCGCGGGACAAAACTTTTCTCAACGCAGCCTTAGCAGAAAATCAACAGGAAGAATTACAAAAAACTTTGAAAGTTCGTGTTAAAAATAACTACACAGAAAATGGTTCGTAATTTGTGCTAACCGAAATTCAAATTAACCGACAAAATTTCCTGTAAGATCATGTATATAGCTCTCGAGACCGAAATTTTGTTCATATTAACCAACTGTTCCTCTTAAGCGAGTTCATGTTAAGGGGGTTTACTGTAGTTTGGAAAATCGAGCGATTTTCCAAAATTCTCGAAAAATTCAGAAATTAAGCTAAATATTTCATTGAACAGATATTTTTCCGCCGCATTTGATGGGGAAAACTTTAAAAATTCTGATATGCTTAGTTTGTTCATTAAGCGAATATACATGAGAAAAATCGTTTAAACATTAAATAAAAATATTTTAAATCGAATTTTGAAAAACACGTTGTCATATTGCATTGTCATCGACAAACAATTGCGTGTTGAAAACTTGAACGCGATAGCTTATTACAAAATAAGCTAAAAATCGATGACAAAACTCCACTGACAGTGGAACACAATGAATGAATTAAATAACAGTTTAAATAAAGAGTTGCATTTTTGAAAAGGTATTAGTTTGGCTTTTAATGGAAAAGTATCTGAAAATGATATGTAAAGTAAAATTTGTTTAAATTATGTGCATGAACACAATCGCTAATTTGAGATCTAAATTTGCGGTCATAAAATTAGATTTCAATTTGAATTATTAGTTGAACATAGAATTCTATTCATGGTCTAATAATAATGCGGTATCTTTATATATTAATTTTATTGGAGTTCAAATTAATTCCTGGAATTCTAGTACTTACTTTTGCCTTTATGTATGCATTATGGATTATATTCGTTTACGAATTCAATAGAAATATATCAATATAATTCTTCATGTATTTATATTTAGAGGTTTATTCGAACATAATTCATTAAATATAGAATGTAATGTTTGTAGAATAATAGAAGGAAAAAAATAAATGCAACATGCAAACTTCATCTGCAATAAAATGAATTAGAGCGAGGATTAAATCGGAAGCACTTTGAAGATGACACAAGTGTTATTTATTGCCATCTGTTGAAGGAAGGAAAAACACAAAATGCAAGAATTTAGGTGTATAGCATTGATGAGTTCTGTGAATAGAAATAAGATTCGTCGGATTTTAATGGATAAATACATTTAAAAAAATACAGTTCTCAAACTGAAAATTATTTTAATATATCAAATAGATAATAAAACAGCAATAATAAACACATTTTGAACGTGATTTTCAATATAAATTTTAAATTTATTTGTGCTTATAAATACTGATATTATGAACAATCTTATAACTAGTAAAAAATAGTTACTTTGAAACTCATGATGGTATATTGTTTCTAGCCTTTGAGGTCAAGTTATTAAGCTCACCGTAAAAGCAATTTGAACACAGAATCATGCTCCTAAAACCAATTTCAGGACAATCATCAAGACGTGCTGACCTGCTGAAAGTGACAATATGCATCATGGAACACTCATAAGCAAAGTTAACGAGATCGGCAACGTAAGGTGCAGTTCTCAAAGTTGTTTCTAGACGCATCAAGAGACCCACTGTATTCCAGGAAAATATTGCCCAGGTCGATTCTATAGAAGAAGTAAGGTGAAAAATTATGAAGTAGACAAGAGGGTTCCATGAATCCTCTCTATTTATAACAAATTCTGTCTATGTCATATGTTTGGTGGGGTAAAAAACGAGATTCATCGGACCAAGCAGTTTTTTTTTCTCTAGTCGTCAGGGATCCAGGTTCCTTTATCGTAATTTTCTGCTTTTCAGTGATAGCATGATAGTCTTGACGATCTTTTGCTACTAACATCCCTTCGATGCAAAGTCTGTCGTGTTCTGAGTTAGTTTAAAGTCTGTTGTCGTGTTTTTAATTACTCTGAAATTTGCACAGACCTTTACCTGGTTATGTGGTTGTTTTTCTGCTGCTGCAGATGGTATTTCTTTCATGAGCGTTATCGATTGGAATTGTCTTTTGTTGTCCTAAAGTGCTTTTGGCTCAAATGCCATTTCCTGAACACCTGAGGCACTGTTGCGCGAGAAATGCCTAGAATATTAGACTTTTCAGGGACTCTGGAAACAAGTCTTCTTGCACCCACTATTACCACGTTAAATCCCTCAGATATTTCCTCTTACCTATTTTCACTGTAGCCGCAGTGATAACTATTCTCTTTTAAAAAACGTGTGCCCTTGTAGAAGTTTCTGGCTGTTAAATCACTTATGTCATTGGCAGACTGGTCCATGTTAAAAAACAGTGTCTGTAATAATTTGGCTACTCAACGTATATGTTTTTGCTAGTGGTTAAACAAAAATACAGATGCATTACCATTCTTTCATAAACATTATTAATAGGTCCTTTAAAAAGAGTTTATCCTATTTAAGGTAGAAAAAGAATTAAACTTTAAACGTTTGTAAGAACTGTTATTATAAATTATGTCATTTTGTAAAATCTGTCCTAATTTATCTAAATAAATATATTGTGTTATCGTTAAAATTAAGTTTCAAAACATGATAAATATCGCAACAAAGCATTTTAAA
The DNA here is from genome assembly GCF_044657685.1 of Stegodyphus dumicola. Lineage (NCBI taxonomy): Eukaryota > Metazoa > Arthropoda > Arachnida > Araneae > Eresidae > Stegodyphus > Stegodyphus dumicola. Next base: position 111,561,865 of record NC_140777.1, on the reverse strand, counting down.
CATTTATTCATTTATTGCTGTTGCTTTAAATAGATATTCAATGCCCAGAAAAAGATGCTCAATTTCCTTATCCTGGAGATTGCTCACGTTACATAACTTGTAAGAATTATGAAGCTCATCTAAGGCAGTGTCCTCCAGGATTGTATTTCGATTCTTTGTACCTGTACTGCAGGCAAGACTTTGAAGCGGCTTGCGAAGAGGAGATTATAGAGCACAAACGTAAGTTACCTTCATTATAAAACTATTAACTTGTTTGGTGAAAGTATAAAGAAAATTTGAATTATATCATGATTAAATTCCAAATGATGAATGAAACCCAAACCTGTTAATTTTTGTAGAAGCTCTGGTTTTATGGTCAGTGCCTTTTTTCTAACAATCGTAATTCTATATTCATAATTTTATTTGATACTTAGACACGGAGATCTTGAACAGAGGAAATGAAGTGTTCAAGAACTAAATTCAGGGGTTCAAGCATTGGCCATCGTAAGACAATTTCAGAAGACCTTGACTAAACTGACAATTATGCGTAGTTTGGTTGAAGTACCTATTTTACTCATTTCAGGGTAAATATTTCTTGATGAAGCTTCACACTGAAGGTTTTTACTTCCTTGTACGAAGTAAAAAGGAAGTATTGTAATCGCGAAAAGTTTCAGTCAGCATATTTCAACGAAAATATCCATTTTGACCGCTATCGAATGCAATTTAACGATGTTTTTGCGTGATATCTGTACGTAAGGAGAGAATAAAAGACTTGTTTCCTCCAAAAAAATTATAAAACTGCTTTAAAATGAATTCTGAAGAGAATTTTTCGTGGCGTCTGTACGAACGTATGTACGTACGTGCGTACGTATCTCGCAAAACTCAAAAACGAGTAGCCTCAGAACATTGAAATTTTGTATATAGGACTGATATAACATGTAGATGTGCACCTCGAATTTTGGTTGCAATCGGCAGCACCAAACGTATATAAATATATTTATATATATATCCACTCTGCTACCCGGCTCAGTGACTCAGTTTCTTTACTCTTTTATATTTGTAATCGTACATTTTTTGCTTTAAAAATGATTGAATTATGTCGTTTTTGTCTTCCGGTTAAGGGTTTTATGCCTTTAGTAAATCTGTATGCAATATTTTTAGAATTATCAACAATTTAAAGTTGTTTAAGTGCCGCTAAGCCTTTTTTACGGCGGCCATTGATTGTAGCATTGTAGCAATCTTGCTTTTGAGCAAGAAGAAAGGAGGTGAGGAAAACTTAGCTTCGCAGCAACAAAGATAAAGCCTTCATTTATTATTGCCAATTAAATCATGCTTAATCCTTTCTGGAATTTTTTCGAGGAAATAAGTGTTTAAGATTTACTTCGTAATTTTTAATATAGATATTTTGAGTTTTTATGTATTTTTGCCTTCTCGCGAAGTGAGAACTGAATTAATTAAATGAGAAATACTCAATCGTCTGTGAAAAACTGTTTCTTTTTTGTTTTGTTTGCTTAATTTCTTTTATACATCATTCTAGCTTTATTATAGTATTTGAATAGAACATGTGGCAACGATTAGATAATTCTATTCTTTAAATGATACAAATTTTGTGCATTATGATTTATAATATGAACGAAATATAATACTGTTAAGTGAATCTAGCGCCAGGGTTTCGCTATGGTAAACAAATACTAGAGTGAATTTTAAAGAATGCATTTATTCTATTGTGGTTTATGTGCTGTCGGCGAAGTAGATTTAATTCAATCCAATAAGTTTAAATGAAATGCAAGAAAAAATGCGTATAATTTAATATTCCGTACAAGGAAGTCATGTAGTGTACACATCAGATTTTTTTGGGTCATTTTAAAGAAATGTTTCCCTATCTAGTGTCATTCTGAAACGTTTGATGTAAGTCATCTGTATTCTCTCCTATCTGTATTTGTTCTTCACTTCAAAGTTACTGAGGTATAATAGAACTTATATTTAGACAATGGATCCAGTTTCGTAGTGAACATGTTTTCTTACGGTATTCTGTTACAACACAATAATTGCAACCATCTGTATTTATTGCTCCTGTTTATAGAATGATTACGTGTTTTTCTCATTGCGTATCTTTGTTTCGAGTTCGTTCTCTGCCCCATCCGGAGGAGAATATTTCCTGCAAGATTGCAAAGTAATGCAAAAATAGCTTATTATGTATTTTGTATTCAGTAAATGTTTTCTTCAAAACTATTTAGATGATGGAAACATTATAAAAGAGGTGTTGAACCCAAAGATATCGCTTTGGTGCGTTTTGGGGGGAATGGTGTGTGTAAAATGAGGTTAAAAAAGCTGAAAAGTATTACGAAAAACAACGTATGAATACCTGACGAAATAATATACTTTTTTTTAATAAAGGAAAAGCGAAGCACAAAAAAGCCTTCAAGATCTGTCAACGAAGTTATTTTTCTTGAATAATATCGATTATTTTTACCTTTGCTCGTAATGTGTTACTAGAAGGTAGATTGGTAGGCAGCAGGCAGGTAGTAAAAGTGAGTGAAGCACCATTAGACTTCCCTACGGATCGCAAGATAACTCCCCAGAGCTCACTAACCATCTTTAGAATTAACCATTAATACATTGTTGAGATTGAATGGAAAAGGCGATGGGCTGTTGTTGAAGATGAGACTGCTTTATTTCTGATATCACAGTTGAGTATTTGCTATGCGATGTGCTCCGTAATACATATTCATCTGGGAAAATTCCTGCGTTATTGATTTCATAGTTGTAATGCCCATTGCTTTATTCATTACGTTGTGGATGCTGATTACATTCGGCTCGTTTTGCGTTATTCTGCCTTGTCAGTATTGAGGGGTTCTTTTTGAGGTGGAGTTCTTTTGTGAGCGACATTTGAAAGAATAATGATCCGAATCACCCAATTCTCTGCATGAGCATGTATCGGTATTTGCCAGGGTTCTTTTGCAGAAGTAAGCAGAGACTGGGCCATGACCGACAAATATTGCTTTAGGAAGCCTTGCGTACTTCTAGTGTGGTTGTCCACTTTTGAAAAGCAATCATGTATGCGACAACCGGTTGTCTCTCCGTCCTCTCTTGTTGACAGACATTGCATGTGTGTATTTAGTGTCTTAGAAGATGGCACGTCAAAGAATTGTTCTAGTTGCTCTTTTTTTTTACCGCCTTCTTTGCAAATACAACTGCCGCGTCATTATCTTAGACCATAATCCGTAATTTTCAGATATATTTGTATTTCTGCATATATTCTGGATATACTGCATCTCTGTGTATAGCTGTAGTTGACTGCTGATTACTTCATCAAATGTTATTTCTTTACTCAAACGAGAGAATGCTAAATATTCTTCCTATACCTTTTTTTGCGGGATTTTTCCTTTTCTTTTGGATTTACAAAAGTCTCTTCATAATAAAACGGACCTAATAATTTACTAACAGTTTAAATGCTACTATTTTCTTTCTATTTTTATTTAGATCTTTTCAAAAAGTATGGAATTTGATAATAAGTCTCTGAAATTTTAACAACTTCGGTTGGCTAACCTTCTGATCTTACGTAATTACATTTGTTTCCTTCTGATTATCGGCTTTTATACATTAGATTTTCCCTCCCTTTGTTCTGCCTACATTTGAGAGATAATATATTTAGTTTTCTTGTATTGCAGTTAGTCACTATTTCAAATTTTCTTATGTTTAATTGCTAATTGTAAATTTCGTTCACACTTTCTGCCTAGATCTATGCAATGAATTTTTTGAGTGATAACATTACGAATTACTTCTATTAAAGAAATGTTAACTAAGATTTGATTCGAGCTAGTTATAAGGAGGGAGTATTATTACAATATGAAAATCTTATAAAACTCTTCTTAAGTTATAATAACAATAATTCAGTTTGAACATAATCTTTTAAGAAAATTGTTAGCTTTAAAATACATTTCACATGTTTCAGAAAAATAATTGTTTATATGAAATATATAATCAGTTCCTACATATTTAATAATTATACTGTGAGTATATATACTTCTGAACAAAATCAATCTGAATTAAAAACTAGAATTTGACTCTTAAGATATGTACATTAAAAAAAGTAAACAACAAGTAATTTTTTGTCCTCTTATATCTTTTTGACGCACACCCTTCGATATGTTTTCGAAGAGATTAATTCTTTTACCTATAAATCTGAAAATTTGCATTCCGAATAGAATAGCTTTCGGTGCTTGTAGACGCATACAATTTACACTCTCAGTATTTTGATGGCTGCTCGTTTCGTCAAATCATTATAACTTGGGTAATAATTTTAACATTTATAAACGTGAGGAAATGCACGTACTGAAAGCGTGGATATACTTTCTTTTTCTTTCCGTCATCGGCAAAGCAGCTGGTTCAGTGGATTAGATTTTCATCAGCCTGTTGGATCCCATCGATAGAATTAACAAAAAAAAAAAAAAAAAAAAAAAAAAAAAAAAAAAAAACTACAGCTTAGTGTAGTGTCGTCCGGGGGTTAGTTGAAGAATACTGAAAGTAGGAGCGGAGTCAGGAAAGAAGATAGCAGGTGGGGGACACAGCTAATATTATATTATAGTATTAGTAGAGTATACAAATATAATAAGGCCAGGATGTAGATATAGGTACAGATGCGTAGATGGAATCAGTACAAATATTGAACATTGCACGCCAATCAAGATAAATATGCAAAATTATGCTATCACGAATGTACAAGGATATATACCAAGTCTAGGTATTGCTGAAGATAGTGCTTTACAAAAACTTAAAGTGTGGATGGAGGTAGTGACTGATCGATCTTGTCTCTTTGGAAATACACTAGATACATTTCTGAATTATTTTAAAAGCTAAATTTGCAAAATCTAAATTTTCATATTTTTAAAATGTCTCATTGCTGACGATATTAGAAGTCGTAACAAAACACAAGATTTAAGCTCTAGTGTCATGGACTTAAGTAATGCTGTGAACTACATTTAATTTTAACATAACCATAAATTTGTTGTCCATAAACAAAAAATGAATGCCTGAACCTACTAAGAAATGTTTTATTGCAGCCCAGACGGTATAGTGTTTAGGGGAGCTGACTGCGGTACCAAAAAGCTCAGGTTCGAAACCCGGAGAAGGCATTGTTGTAAATGTCTGTTCCTTCATAGGACGTAAAGCTGTGACCACCACTTCTGGCCTTAGCCGTGGCCAAGGCGAATTGGTCTGAGGGACTTCCCCTTGGTCTTCGCATTGGTGGGGATTTAGGAAGTTCAAGAACAACAACAACCAAAGTAAAATAATAATAATAAAAAATGGTATCAGAATTTTTAGCAGAACTAATGCTTGTTCATCTGCTACGAATTAATTTCAGTCACAAAGTGCTCATGTGATGACAGAGCCATTTCGCTCAATTTTCCAACCGATTGAAGATTTGAGGGTATAACTATCGAATCATATGCGCTCATGATAAGCAATGTATAGCGCTGTGAAGGACATTAACCGTTTCACATAAAATTGAAAAACTTGTATTTTTATGAAATCTTAGAAATTCTCTCTTATATTCAGCATAAAGTCTGATGCTGTTCATTTAAATGCATTGCTGAAATTGGAAAGTTTTGAACTGAAATGATTAGACCACTGAAATTTGTATAAATAAATATAATCGAAAAAGAATACCAGTTAACACAATTAAATTTAGGGAAACATTTTGAGGAGCGTTCCAGAAAATTACCTGAATCTTTACATTTTCTTATGCGCACTTTTTTGGGCAATGTTTTTATATCATATAAAATTTTGCTATATATGTAAATCAAATGAAACGTTAGGAAATTTCAAAAGAAATATTAACTCTATTTTAAACAGAACTGCAATATGTCATAGTCTACTGTAAATAAATTATTGTAGAAAGTGCAGAATATGAAAATGATGTATAAATTTCTTTTTCATTTTAGGTTTATGCGGTACAGATGAAGAGTATCTAGAATGTAGTATAGGCTGCGAGAAAACGTGCAAGAATTTTGAGAAATATGCTCTTTGTTCAGATGTGTGCGTGCAAGGTTGCTTCTGCAAAAGTGGACTTGTTAGAGGTCCTCTTCGACTATGTATTCCCGCTGAATTATGCAAGGAAACTAATTCTTTATTTCCATGGTTTATGAATGATTTATAAGAAATTAATAAAATGTAAAAATTAATTAGTATTTCTTATTTTTAATATCTGATGTATAAAAGTGCGTACTATTTGACATTAACAAAATCAACATGTAAACATTTAAAGACCAAACACGCGAATGATTAAAATCCAATGGTAAGGTCCAAACTGCAGTGAGTCAGAAACGTATTGGGGCAGAACAAGTTTTTGGATATTTTTTGAGAGGAACGAAATACTTTTATTACATGCCATATCTGAGAGCTTAACGAAATCGAAAAACGTTAAAATAAATTTAAAATAAAAAAAAAATATTAAATTGTATTTTTTGTAAAAATGATAAAACAATGGTAAAAAAAGTACAAACTCACTTAAACTAATCTCTATAAATATTACTATAGTACTGAACTGGGCCATTCTTTTTATTAGTTCATTGAGCCTTGTTATAAAAATTTTTATATATTATTTCGTTGTGTACAATTATTGCGTATTATTTTACTGTGCATAAGGTATCCTTAGTAATTATATTATTTTACTCTGAACAATGAATTTGTAATGTTCGTATTTAAGAATTAATGTATAATATTTAGTATTGTTTAAACTTTTCCTTCAATTACGGCAAAGCTCTTTTAAGTTTGGCTGAAGATGTGTTACAGCTAAAACGGCGTGGGTTTATTCCCGTATCTCACGAATTGGGCTTCTTGTGGGGGTCAGGGGTCGAACTGCCCAGCTCCATTTTCCTCTTTTCGCGGGGTTGATCACATCTTTAGGGTGTGAAGACGAGAAAGTATTTCGGACTTTCTGAAATAGAGAACTGGGTGACGTATTTATTACCTACGGATGTCGTAAGTTTAACTGAATTACGATTGAAAACATTCTTCTGTTGCGCGGGAAAGAAAGGGTCTGCCATCTTGTAGAGAGTTCTGAATTTCTTCGAATTCTAGAGGCTATATATTGCCTCTGTTCTAGTTGGCTAGAGGGAGTTCAAGTTTTGCTTACGATTGGTTAAATTTTAATTTTAGTGTTGTTTGAACCAATAGTGATTAGAGGCGTTTACATTGTGAGCATCTACCGAGCTTTCTTAAGCCGTTGCACGATAGGAGGAGGGAGAATTTTGTGAGATTTGATTCAGTTTTGATCTACTTTTGAGAAGAGCGTAGCCCCGCGACCCTTTGTGGGCGACCGCGGTTGCGGTTAATATTGCTTAGCTCTGAAGTACTGGCTGCGTGGACCGGTCCGAGCTTGTCGGGGGCTCTCTTCGGATAGACTTCGGCCAAAATGGACGGAAGATTTGGGGCTAGATCCAGCGTCTTCTCTGACCGGCAATTTTTGATTGAGAATTATGTCTCTGACGTTTTCCACTTGTGGAAAACGTGGAAGAGTTGAGTCTGAATTGCTCACACTGAAGTTCCAGTTTACTTTGGAAACTATGGAAAAGAGGGAAGTCATCATCTTCTGATGTCTGCTGTGGTCTGTTGTCTGCTGCTGTCTCCTGTTGTCCATCTCCTTCTGTTATCTTCAGAGGAACTTCGGAATAAAAGAGAAGGCTAACTTTTGAGTTAAAATGCTGCTAGACGAAGGATAATTGGGGAACTATGAAAAAAAATTCCCGTTGTGCTTCCTGTTGAACTGACTTCAGTATCGGTTTTCTTGACAACGATGAAGTTTTGGCAGTTATTGTTTCGACATTTTATGACCGGATTGCAGCTCCTCGAGTCCCTCAGACTTGTGTTACGCAGAATTTCGTGAGTGTAAAGCATTAAATTTACGTTTTTTTTCTACGTAACAGTCTTCTAGGCATCGATTTGATAAGATTTTAATTAAAATTTTCATCTATTTTTTCCTATTTTGGGGTGAGCTTCCCTTCAAGTGAATTTCTGTTGATTTTGTCTTGCAGATTATTCCAAGCATGCTCAATACGATTGATGGGATAGGTATGCAAAGTTCACGGTTTGCAGATATGAGCAATGTACTTCTAATAAGCGTCCAAATAAAATTTTAATTCAAAAATAGATCCATTTTCGATGTATCTGTACTTAAAGTTTATAAAATATTCAAATACATAAAATTGTATATTTTGGCATCAACAAAATGTAGAATTCAAACATCGCAAGCACTTATATAGCTCAAGACCGTATGGCTACACTAAAGCATGGTGGAGGAGTAAGAATCTTCATCTGAAGTCAGAATTGGGCTTTCACCACACCGTTTTCTTTTAATTACTCTTAAAATATTAAATTTACTTTAATATGAAAATATAACCATATTCTAAAAATTCTTTTCATAGAAACGTATTGAGTTATAATCATGCTCTTCCTTTCGCTTTAAAGAGAAATGGATTTTTCTAGTTATTCCGCTATAAACGTTGTATTTTCTCAAGATATTTGTAATTGTTTCTACCCCACAAGATGAATGAATAATGAAAAACTGACAAGTGAAAACAAATGAGGATGCATCGCTGGAAAGATTTCAACGCAAGGGCGATTATATCCGAGTTGATTGCGGAATTAGTTTAATACGATCGCGGTTAATGTTAACATTCAGATACTGTTACTGTATTGGTAAAGTCCCGCCCATTTGTATACGAAAACATAGAAAATGTATAGGTAATACATAGGAAAATATATAAATCGCCAAAGAAGGTCGAAATGCATTATAAAAATTTACACATGCAGAGAAATTTCACGTAATAAAAGATCAAATGGCCAGATGTTTTGATTTCAATTTTAGTCAACCAATAAAAATACAAATAAGAAAAATACCTTAGTCTTAGTTGATTTTCAATGACTCTTGTTTGATTCGACAATCGATTTTAAGGGGATAAAACCAGCTCCATTTCTTCAGGAGAAAAAAAAATCCTGACTAAATTTTGTTTCCTATAAAATATAGAAAAGAAAACATCTTAGTCAAACTAAGGTTGCTTTTTTTGCCTAATTTTAACTTTCAATGAGAGATGCCTTCCGAGTATTAAAATTTACAGTATCGGAAAAATAATTTTGCCAAATAATGAAACGTTCATAAATGAAAAATTGTGAAAGTATTTATTTTTATCTCTCTAGTTATATTTATATTAGATTATTAAAGTTCCACTCCAGTTTTAAAGAATTCTTTTTCTCATTCCTTAATGTTTTCAAAATAGCTATGGACAAATGTGATCATATGAAGCGGCGCCTACTGAATAAGGATGTTTTAATACCAAAGTAATAGTGTACACTAGGAGATGAGAGAGTTTGACATTAGGCAAAGACTGTTTGGTCTAACGTTTTTTTATTTAAAAATTTGTTTAATAATGTAAAATCAATTATCAACAAAAATTAACATTTTTTGTCTTCTTTTTATTAGGAATTTCTATTCATTGGAACATTTATCAGCTTTTATGAATTACGTAAGAAAATTAACTATACCCAGAATAGATTTTATTTTAGTAAAAGTGATTTAATGTTCAATACTATTGCCTTAATCAGCTGCAATATATATGCAATAAAAATTTCAAATATTTTTTGCCATTAAATGAAAGACAAGTACTAAAATAAAAAAGAGAAATGGATGAATTTTCTAGATTTTGCTAACATCAAACACCAACTTATCAGCAGCACAGTTAAGCATAATTTGTCTAATATATAGCACTATCAAAAATTGATTTAAAAAACCAGTTTTTAAGGTTGTTCTAAGAGGAGTTCAAAAAAGCTATAGCCAACAATACACACGTGAGGAATGCTCTATAAAAATTCATTTTTTGGAATATGTGACAGTTGACGGCAGGTTGAGACAACATAAGGAATGTTTGACAAAAATAATGTAAATAATGTTAAAAAAGCTATAAATGCTAAAACAGACGTCTAATGCTAATGACGTCTTAATTAGAATCAGAGCTATAAAAGAACAAATTTTGCAAAATTTATGTCATTAATAAAGTTTATAATTTTTACATTATTTAATTTATTATTTTATTATTAAATTCACATATTGTTATTATTAAGTATTATTTATTGATTTATATATTATTATTGTTATTTTTCTTAATTAATTTAAATTGATAAAGAGGCTGATTAATATGATCACCCAAGTCTCAATCTCAAGAGATCCCACGTTTAAAGGGAACCCAAATCATTAATTAATTAAAAAAATATCAAACATGCCCCCTGGCTTTAGATGAAGGGTCCACAGAAGTTCAGGTTGAGAACGACCCTACAAATTCCTAAATCAATTTGCTGCGTACAAATTGTTGTCTTAAACTCCTCCGCTTAATAAAGTCTAGCACTTTTTGTGTGTTCAAATTTATTAAACTATACTATTTTGCGGAACTAGTGCGACTTTAGTGAGAGTTTTGAAAATGTTAGGTAAGGTGAAAATGTTAAGCCTTTGTACAGCACATAAATTACTCCAAGACTGACGATTCTATAACAAATAAAAAAAATCTGTCCTTCACATATTAGGAAGTGTATATTTCTACACATTATCATTATAGCAAACGAATTCGAAATATAACCGCTGACTTCGAAATCATCTCAGAGTGGAGAAGGTCATAATCCAGAACAAGGTTCTGCAAACTCAGAAGAATTCAGTGCGTAACGGGAAAACGAAAGCTAAGCATATTTATGTAGGCATCACTTTAAGCGGATCAGCACGATGCAATCTAAATAAAATATTGACTCAAGATCTACAGGCGGACATCACGTGCTATCTAGAAATAAAATCTGAAGATAACTCAGATAAAAGCGATAGATTAACTTCCATAAAGTAAATTCCATAAAGGAAAGAAATTATTTATGATTATTTTTAAGAATATTCAATTCTTAATTTGTTGTAATAATTATTGAAACTATTAATATTGCATGAAAAATAAAGCAAGCCACAGTTGCCATTGTTAACCAAAGTTTTTAAAATATATCTAATTTCGCCAAAAGAAATAAAACAATACAGTTTGGTTCTTTTGATTAAATTATTTCTTATTTCTTGAATAATTTAATATTTTCTTGAATAAAAACACCCTAAGCAAATTAGTGCTACATTTAAAATAAAGATTTATTAAAAATAACATATTAGAAGCATAGACAGTTCGAAATCAGGGTTTTACATGTATTAAATTGTTCACAGAAACTTGAAAATTATTTCTTTTGTGAAATTTAAATGCTAATATCCCCGGATTTGCATGAATGTATATCCAAGATTCTTAAATTATATAAATTTATTTAATAGATTCTTAATCCCATATATCACCAATTTTTATAAATGCCTTTCCTAGGTGTTTTATTTAGTTCTGCATCTCGTCCCCTCTTTGGATAATGAACACATTATTAATATTTCAAAATATATTATTACTAGAAGTGTTATTAATAAGAATTAAACTCACTGTCAAACGCCTTAATATTTTATTTAACCGAACATAAGGGGAAAATGAAGTACAGAATTTTATAGATCAAAGAATTCGTTAGAATTTCTTCGGAGAAAATGAAGAAACCTTACTGGATTTTGTGATGTGAGAATTATTCCAGGTGCCCATAATAAAGCTAAAATATATTATTCCAAATTATATTCATCTATTTGCCATTTGGCATATTTAGAAATATGCAGGGATAAGGAAATGGGTCTTTAGTACAGAATAATATTTAGCCGAATGCAATTAATGACCATGAAACACTAAATCTGTAAAAATCCATTAAAGAACGTGAACGTTTTGAAACGCCATTTATTAACGGAGAATAGTCATTAAATTTACTGTTGATGAGTATAACTTTAATTCGAAAAAACAAAACAATAAAATATGGCACGCGTAGAATATTGCAATCCAATCAGCTCGCTTTTTTATGAAAAATATGTTCAACAATTTATGTACAAAGCAAACATTTACATAAAACACTTTGAATGGGGAGTTCTTGATACAGTAGCTAAATTGGAAATTTTGGTTTTGTTAGGGTGATCTTATGCTTGCAAACTTATTGGATTTTATGAATCCATAGTTTTACATTTAATGAAAGGACTTTTGTGAAAGCGACACGTACTGATTTCTTTAAAATATTTTGCATTAGCAGATTAAATATAAATTAAAGTGCATTCATTTAAGCATGTTTAGCAGATACTTTAAACAGGGTTTTAAATAGTAATAACTATTTAAAAAATTCAGGCATTTTCTAAAAGCGTTAATTTTTATTGATGTTGGTAACGTCCAGAAAAGAATTTTGTAGTAATATAAATACATCAATTAAATTAAAAAACTTGTAAAGTATCTTATGTTAATTAATCAGTTATTACAACTGAAGTCTTTACTATAGCATCTCCTTCCCGTTTTCCTCACCAGAATGCAAATTAGGTTTTGTGTGTATTTAAGCTGCGGGATTTGATTGCTTAGATGAAATCTTCTGGCAATCTTGTTTTGTTGTAAGTTATTTTTTCCAGCTTTGCATTTAGTAAAATTCCGGCAAAAGCGTTTTGCTAATCGATGCTTATTGTTTGGATGAAAGCTTCTGGCAAACGAGTCTTACTGTTAGTTATTCTCTCCAGCTTTCCTCTAAGCGCTTTGCTAAAGTTACGTTACGTTAATTTAAAAACCCACACTTAGTGAATTGGTTTTTAGCATAAACTGTACCTATTCTGTTCAAATTAAGGTTTTATTTACAACTTTCTTTAGTATTTCGTCAGTTGCTTAACACGTAGCGATAACTCAGTGTTAGTTTAGTAGGGTCCGTAGGACTTTAATTCTAGTTTATAGCTATAACAAAACCTTACAAACTGATATATATATCTATATACATATTTCTTTTTTAAGACAGTCATTATCTGTATATAAGTAACGACGAATTTCAGAAAATTTGTAATTTGTAAATTTCATACAAAGTGCGGTTTAATTTTATCAGTTTTCTGATTAGAATAACACATTCATTGTGCTCAGGAAAATATGTGATTGAACACGGTTAGGTAAGTAAATTTCGTTTTGCCTTGGATCCTTAAAACGAGTCTCATTTCTAAAACTAATATACCCGCAGATAAAATGGCGATTCGGGCAATTAAAATATTCTATATTTTACACTCACTTCTGCCAATTTAAATATTTTGCATCTAGATCTAAGTATTTTTAAAATTGTCTTGAAGTTTTCTCCTAAGATGATGACCAATTACATTGAATTATGAGAAAACAGTTTTGGTGGAGCAGAATTTTTTATTTGGATAAACAATAGTTAAATAAAATGATTTGAAATTGTGAAAAAAAATTAATGAAACTGTTGCAAAAAATACAATAAGCATGGATCATTTTTTCAAGAAGCACTTTTGATCAGCTAATTATGGACTTCGGAAAAATAAATGTTGTGAAGAAAAGTAGACATAATTTTTCAATTTTGGAAGATCAAAAAAGGCGTTTCTTTGCCCAATCTTCTACAAATAATAGAATATATTTTCAGCATGCTAGAAACATCGGCATCAGCCGAAACAATAACTGTCAATAATGAATACGAGTGCATGGTTTAACGAAAAAGGTAGACCAGTTGAATCAACCGTACAGAGTTTTCAATTCGCAAAATTTACTGTGAACTAAATTGGAGTAAAGCTATCTACGTCATTAAAATTAACAAAGAATTTTTAAAGTTCACATTAGTGAAAAACACTCTCTTAATTATAAGGTATGTTCAGAGAAATTATTAAAAGTTTCTTTTAACTCACTGTGGTTTTTGTGAAGAACTTCTTTTTTATGCCTTTCAGTCATAGGTACTTTATACTAGTAAGTTTTATTCTCTGTTGTGATATTTGCTTGAAATTTCTCGAGCGAAAAATATTATGATAAGCCTATGCATAATATCGCTTTAAGAATTGCATTTTTAAGGCCGTTATTGTCAACTAGGGTATATGTAAAAGCTTCATATTTCAAATATTGTCATAAAAAATCCTGCTGCAGTTTAATAATGGAATAAGGGTCACATAGACATTTTATGATAGTATTAGACAGCTTCTACTAACATTCTGCCTGACGTTAAGAACAATATTTTATGACAATATTTATATGATATATCTCAGAATCTACTTTTATAGAATGATGTTAAATACGGATCATATTGTGATTTGAATCCAAATATTACAAGTTACTGTTTTGGTTTCAAAGTAGTTTTTTTTTTACGCAACTGGATTAAAAATTGATATTTTAATCTGTCAGCTCTGCTCTCCAATAATGTTCAAGCAAACCATATTATAATAGTTGTGCAACATAGGAGGAATTTTTATAATTCTTCAAGTTCCTATAATTCCAGTTAGTCTGAGCAGAATCATTCACAGAAATTTTATTATATAGGAGAGAAACTCATTAAATTGTACAATTAAAGAAGCGAAGAAATGTAGCAGTTGAAATTTTATTTTCAAATTAAATAGTACATGCACACTGTTACAAACATAAGGATAATAAATAAACTAAAATTTTCTGTAAAAGCTGCTTTAAACACAGACAATATTTATACATTCTTTGCTAAGCAACAAAATACTTACAGATATTACTTGAGAAATATTTCTGCTAATACAGATATTTTGCTTGAAGCAATCTTAGGATTCTGAAAGAATGCTTACAGGCAAACATATCACGAAGTATATTAGTTTATCCCCCGTCGTAAATTCTCTGATGTTTAATTGGAAGACGCCTGCGTTATCCATTCTCCTTTGAAAAGAGGCACACAAACTTAATTGAATTTCGATGAAATGGAATTAATCTGAGAACGAAATAAATCCATTTCATTGCCCGCTATCACTTAAATTTATTAGGGACAAATGGAAACGGGAGCACAAAGTGTTGAGAATTCTTCATCTGGCAGTATGCGATGGCAACTATTGACAAAACTCGTTTAGTGACTACTAGCATATTGGAAAGGATTAAAAACCAAGACATTTTGGCAGAATTTAGAAGGTAGATATGATGCAATTGCGAATTTTAGAAGGTATATGGGAATAAGAATATTAAAATTAAGAATGCAGAAAAGAATACATTAATAAGATTAGATCTCTTGGCAAAAAGAAAAAAGTGTTGAAATATTTTACCATATTATCTTCATCTATTATGATAATTTAATAACATTTGTTAACACTTAAAATAAAGAAATTCATATTTTTCGGGTGAATTTTGAAGTTAATATTGCTGATTTAATTTTTACTGACTTGAACAACACTAAAGAACAATTTGTAATATAATTTATGTTGAACTGTTTTAGAGTTAAACAGGCATACTGATTTCAAAACTGGAATTAGTTTTCTTCTATCATATCAAGTTTTTTCTGTACAACTTATGAGATTTTGACTACTCTCCACGGCATGAGCTCGTATCATAGGAAGTACTACTGCGCTCCTGTTGACTAACATAAACCCTCTGATTGGGGCAAGGTGAAGGGGCCAGCGACAGGTGCATACTTGCTTAGACTAGTTCAGTTACGCCTGAGATACCGTAGTGAGACATTATATATCGCTCTGATGTGGAAGTTCTTTATTCGAACAAGCGCCTTGCGTCATGGAGCTGAAGTTCTTGTTTGTATACAATATTAATACGTAGCTTTATTTATATATGAAGTGAAACATTTTATGTGTTCCTAGTTCGAGACGCAAGTGCTTTCAACACCCATTCCTTTTATCACGTATGTGGCAATTTTTCCATTCCTAAAAAATAAACATCAGTATAGTTGTTAGGCAAGACATTTTGCCTATTTCAAAGTGAAAATTGGTGGTCAAGGTAAATAATGGGCCTCTCACAAAGTATGCAAGTAGCGTGTCGAGAGTTTACGTATGTGGATGAAGGGAACAAATTCAAAATTTATATTTGCTATACCTATGATTTGGCTAGAGCCCAAAGATCACTCAAGTAATTGCTACGTTTGTATAATGGAAACGTCCGTATATAACAAGAAAAACAAAGGTAAAATACAGGGTTACGAGATAAAACATCATATCAAAAACATCGCGGCTCAAGGCGAAAACGTCATCGGACAAAGCATGATAAGAGGAAACATCGCAGTTCTAAAACATCGTAGTATAAAACATCATCGTCGAAAATATCGCGGTATAAAATAAAGCATCTACAAAATCATCGTATGATGATAACATGGCAGACATACGTTTTTCAGTCTTTAAAAGTTTTAAATGCATATTTGCAAAATGATTTGTGAGCTTAAGAAAGATGAGGAATATTTTTGTTTTTATATTTTTGAATTAACTAATAAATGTTTGCTAAAAAACTAAGAAGAAATCTTAAGCATTCATAGAGAGTAGGAAAGCGAAAATGAGTAGAAAACTAATACCACTTATAGAAGTTGACAGAATTTTGTAATTTGATAATTAATTAAACAATTTTAATAGAGCACGCAGTTACCTATCTTTCTTCTAATATTTTAAAACTATATTCAGGATAAAATATCGATAAAACTTTATGAACTTAATTAAAGATCTTTATTTGTTAACTAAATAAGTTCAAAACACTGTTAACTGCTATACATAGCATTATTTTTCTACTCATATTCAGTTTAATTTCTTTCTTATTTTTTCAGAAAAAAATTATTATTTAATTCAAAGATGTTGAGTATAAAAGTATTCCTCATTCCTTCTTCAAATCATTATACGAATATGCATTCACAACATTTAAATTCTGAAAAGCGTTTTTCTGCAATATTATCGTTATGTAGATGTGAAGTATAAAAGTAAAAGTATTCCTCATTCTTTCTTCAGGTCACTATGAGAATATGCATTAACAACATTTAAATTCTGTAAAGCGTTTGTCTGCAATATTATCGTTATGCGATAGATTTGTAGGTGCTTTATTTTACCACGATATTTCAGACGACGATGTTTTTAAACTGCAAAGATTTTGAACCGCTTTATTTTTTATGACGATGTTTAAAAACACAATGTTTTAGAACTGCGATGTTTTTCTCTCTGTTTTCTTACACGATGTTTTGTACTGCGACGTTTTATGCCTTACGTTGTTTTCTCCGGGGCGTTTTCGTCCACGAAGTATTTGCGCGATGATTTCGGCGGACACCTACCGACTTTACCGTTCGGCCGCTGGTGGGCGGGAAGTTAAAGTTTAAGAAAAGGTGTTTTCAGGGTGAAATCAGACCGCGTTCTACCTGCCTGAAGGCCCTCCTCCTTTGGTTTTCTAGCGTTTCGATTTCTCTGGCGTTGAGCTATTCTGGCTATTAGGCTTATTTGCACCGACTTTCGAGTCAGAAAGAGCTTGCGTTATATCTAACATGTGAAGCCGTTAGGCTAAACTTAACTTCGTTTAATTTTAAGTTATTGAGCTAAGCGAAAAGTGTTGGCTTTTGTAAGCAGGATTTTGAGCCATCTGTGGACTTTATTTGTGTTAAAAAGGGTTCTTTACACCCTTATTCTGACTTTGTGGTACTAAGTGATTATTCACTAAAACGTTTTCTAACATTTAGCTCAGTTTATGATAGCCAGACATATGAGACGTTATAAGTTTTTTTTATTTATTTATTTATTTATTTATTTATTTTTTTTTTATTTTGCCTTGAATTTCAATAACAGTTCCCTATCTTGGAACATTTTCTTAAATAATCATAATTATAATATATTTGAACACTCCTACATTCTGAACTCAAAAACATTTCTTAGAGACATTTATTTGTTTCTGATAACTGCGCTATTGTGTAATTGTTTCAAATTAGGAAATGATCCACACGTTGGAAAATATCATGATGGCAAGTGATTTGTTGTGTGTTGTCGACTAGAAAATACCTCAGAATGCAAACTGTGTGCTTTTTCTGACTACTATTTTTGATATATGGTTTAGTGTTTTCTCAGCAGGAAGCTAATTTTATCCGCACTCATCAATATAAGTAGCTTGGTACATACATCTGAATGCATTTAATTCATCTGGTTAAGTACTTCATAGAATAAATTCTTCATCACATTTTAAGAAGAATTACCGTTTGAGCAACACTAAAGAGAGTCAATATTAGCTGTTTCGGTTGCGCATTTTAGGATCTGATTAGAGATCAACAAAACAGCTTATAGGATCGGATCAGAACCTTTTCCTCACTAAAATGAATCGCTCACAAATAATAACCTTGATGAAAATATCGAGAAGTTGGGGTGCATAAAGTGCGGTTAGCGAGGTAGTAGTAAAGTTGAAAAGCACTGAACAAGCAGTGTGATTGGTAGAATCAATCAAATGTTAATTCCGTGAACTGATTCCTTTCAACTGTAATTTTGAAATTTCTGAAAACCTCCTTCCTACACAGAATTAACAATAAAATTCTAGAATAAAAATTTCAAAGTACTGGAAAGTGATAAAAATAAACTCTCTTTTAACATAATAGGATAAACACGATTTTCCCCCCTAAAATAGAAATCGAACTTCGCTGGCACGCTTTCAACAAGAGCGGTGTACTCTCCCTTCAAAAAAAGCTCCGACCTTTTTTCGCGAATTTGGCGTTCACTTGTTCAATAAAGTAGATAAAAATATCAGGTCGCCAGTCCTGGCGTCAGAGTTCTGCGTTAATTGTAAAAGACTGTACTCTGTGTTCTGGAACCGAAGTTAATTCGCTGAATAAAGTGAATCGGTTCTGGAATCAGTTCCGAAGCAAAACGTTCAAATCTAGCCCTGATCAACACCTGCTTCCCAAACACAGTGACTAAATCAGCAAAATCTATTTCCAGATTTTTTAATTTTTCTAATGCTTGCAAATGGCCGAAAGCGTTCGAATAATACATGTTCAAATTCTTTGTCAAGTCACAGATTAATTTTATTGGTGTTCAGAGTTCTTCATTGTCGATGATTGCTACTGAATATCCATTTTCAAAGATCTAAATCCAAATATCTATGACAGTCGCTTGGTTCATTCGTTTGCTGTGCAAACTTTAAACAATATTGTTGATGCTTTTCGCTAATCAAAAACTAAAATAATGTTACAATTATCGGAATATAATGTCCAATATATTGGTGCCATTCAGCGTATTTTATAAATAAAGAAATTTCATTTCAAAATTTGATATATCGTGTACAACTTAATCTGACAGTATATTTATGTTCGTAGTTTCGAAATTTATTTCGGCATTGTGAAAAAGGTTAAAATTTACATATCTTAAACAGAGTTTAGAAAACAGGTAATAGTTGGTGTAAATGATTTTACAGAATTAACAATCTAGGCGAAAGCTATTATTAATAGCATTTTAATCGTTGAAGTGTTATCTTGATTATAAGTTTTGTTTTTAAGGTATTTCTCCCACTTCCCTAGCGTGTCATCGTGGTGTAACGGTAGCACGCTGGGTCGGTATTCCAGAGGTCCGTGGTTCAATTCCCGGCGAAGGCGGTTGCATATTTTTCATCTTTTCTGCTTCCAATTAACCCAATGACTCTACGAATTATGTATTTTATCTTAATTTTATTTTTTTTAAATTTATCATCAAATTGTTTAGAAGCACTTAAAAAGTGTAAACTCGTAATTTCACTTTTATGCAGTGGTAGGAATACTAATTTAAAACATTTTAGATTATTTAGTGATAAAGAAAGAAATAACGTATATGTCTAACACTGTGCTAGATATATGTGGCGGAAAAGCACAGTTGAGCAACATTCAAAAACAATTTGCTTCAGAATAACTCGCAAATATTATCCTTGAAATACCACAAAGCTAAACCAAAAAGAAAAAAAATTGGTCCACTGTCAGCAAATATGTTTTTCAAAAGATGCTGAAAATTAATCTTTTTAAAATAATTAGTAATTCACAGATCATTACTAAAAAGGCGAAATTTTAGAAAGACTTAATAAGTACGTACGATTGTTCCATAATTTTAAAGACTATAATAAACTTAATTATCGCAGTCAGTTACAAGTAGGTTTCCACAAATGCAGTAATGAACCTTCTAGAAGTTACATATACTACAGAGGGTGTTCAGACATTTTTAGAATGAATTTTACAAAAAATTAAAAAAGTAAACGTTTTAAAATAAACATTTCTGGCAACAATTTATTATTTGATAAGACGTGTTACTTGCGACTTTTAAAGGTATTTTCGTTAAAAACGTCGCATATAAACAAGCTGTGGTTTGAAAGATATCCTTTTGTTTTTTTTTCTATCAGAATTCTAAACAGAAATGTTCCTATTCCATAATTCAAAAACCTTGTTTTGTTTTATATTATAAACTAATTTTATGATGTACAATTTGCGAACTATTTTGATGTTAGTTTTAAATGATTATGAGACGGATTTTAAGGCGGGAGTTGATACTTTAGTTATTGCTCGCTTTAATTATTACATATTGTTACTTTAGTTATTATTCCTACTGTTAGCAGTGTCATCGGCAACTTGGTTAATATGTTTGAGAAAGGCGAAGAAGAAAAAATGGAGAAGAAAAAGAAAGGCAATAAGGAAAAAATATTTTAAATGTTTCTGGTTCTTTTGTTTTCCCCCCTTCTTCTGAACTACTAAAACTGATTGTAACCACGACACCAGTTAAGAAATAAAAAAATATTACACACATAAAAAAGGAGATTATGTTAAAAAATACGCATATGTAAGTAAAAAATTAAAATAAATTTCCATTTCGATTTAAAACACCACAGACGTACAACAGACAATGTTTAAGTTTAAAAGCAATGGTTTTGAAAAGGAGAGTAATCAAAAACAATCTAAGAGAGATCATTGACAAGTTAAAAAATTTCAGTTCTGTTTGTGCTCTCGACGCGTTAACAGCAACACTGAACAATATGAACATCAAAAATGAGCACTGAGAGTAAGTATTTAAGAACCCAACAATAAATTTTGTTAATAGATGAAACAGTACCTAAAACCTGAAATTTGGGACAATTCATGCTGTTTTGAAATTGATAGATGGGTGAAATGAAATAACAAGTAGGATATTAATGTTGTTTTTGACACTTTCTTTCATAGCAAGACGAACAGTTTATAAAATTTTATAAATGACCGTGCTGAGCAGGGTCAGACTATTTATTTAACATTGTGAAGAAAACAAATAGAAAGAAGTTTCACGGTAAATGGCGGCACTCAAACTGAACCCATTGAGGATTATTAGAATATCAAGGAAAGGAACAAAATTCTCAGATTCAGATCAGATTTGTGGAAGGAAAAGAATTAAGACTAAAATCAGCATCTAAAGTTGAAAGAGCAATAAGAAAGGACTTCATTTAGAATGAAAAAATTCTTGTTTTTTTACCAAATTTTTATTTAAGGAAATATTCTTCAGTATATTTCGAAAATTTATCTGAACCCTCTCTGAAAACTTTCAGGAAAACTTTGGATGGAAATTGGATCAGCGATTTGTACATCAATACATAGAATAGTGATACGGAATTCTCCAGAAAAGCTTTACAGAAGGAAAAGAAGCTGAGATATAAATATAGAATAGGAAATATATGCGAATATATTTTGCGTTTTTTTAGATCAAGGCACAGTGGCGCACGACATTCCAGCTCCCAAATTCGCTTATTATTTGGACGGAAAAGAAAGCCATACTTCTATCCCATGAACTAAAAGCTTGAGAGATACAATTATATTATGAAGTAAATAAGAAGAAGCTGTGTTTTCAATATGATTTTCTCCATATCTTTGCAAAAAATGAATAAAATATTCGGGAAATAGCGAACATGGATAAGAAAAATTCGTGTTTCAAGATCTGAAAACGTTGAGCTTGCAAGAATATTACTTTTGCAATATAGCAACGGTCTTCAAACTTTATTCCGCAAAGCTCCAGAGTTCGGCAAGTCCAACATCGGGGTTTCACGAGTCAAAATAAAAATTCGAAAAGAAAATTATAAAGCCTCAAATTAATTTATTAGTGTTTATTAACTAAACAGTATAAAGATAGAGATATGTTTGAAATATATATATATATGTAAGACAAAAAATATGTGAATCAAAATTACAGTTTAAACTAACGGTAAAACATTAATTCTCCCTCTCTATTCTAAAAATCGTAATAATTTCTCTGCATTGCGTCATTTCTAGATCATTCTATGGCCTGCGAATCTCTGATGACGTAATAATTGGGAAATGAAACTACCATTGCAAACCAAAACTTTTGTCTTCGCGTGTTTCCATCTTTCGTAACTACGCACTTCAGCTTCTGTCTGTGCTGTGCTTGGGCACAATTTTGCTACGCTGCTTCCTATTGCAATAATATCAATAATGTAAATGTTCTTGAACAGGCACGATTAGGGTGTCAAGTAATCTGTGACCACATAATGTCAATTGGAAATAAAAATGGAATTAAAATCGACTCTCGACTGCCAAGTTTTATTTGCGAAGTCAACACATTAGCTTACGCAATTAGAATACTTCCTCTTCAATTTAGCATAACTACGCATAGACAGTGCTTCGGCTTTTCCTTGTGCTTTTATTATTTCATATATATATAGCAATATACAGATATCTTTGAAAACTAATCAGAAACACCGTGTGTGGGCTATCGATGTCCGTAACGCGACATCAGCCATGACGAACATGCCAGAGTATCTCCTGTTTTTTGATTGTTCACTCGATTTGTACGGGGAATGTATTCAAGTTCGCTGTGGAGTATGAGAATCTGGTGATAAAAACTATCGCTGCGGAGTTCAAGTTATTCAAATTCGCTGCAGAATATGTGTATCTGGTGAATGTATAAGTATGTGGTGACCCCAAATAATATGCAAACAAATTAAATGCAGAATATGAAACGCAATGATTAAGCGCTCGCCCTCGGATGTATTTTACTACATTTACTGCTGTAGTTAGATGTTGTTTTAAACTTTCTGGCAATGCTTTCGACGCAAGTGCATGACGATGCAACATGCAATGCGTTATTATAACTTCCGGTAATTCTCTTTTCATGTGTGAAAAAAAACCTGAATTTTTGCCTAACATTGCTGGATCTCCATCAGTGCATATTGAGCCAATCACATTCATTGGTAATTGATATTTAGTAAAAAAATCTTTGATGGGATTGCGATTGAAAACATCAATTCCTCTCGTATTCACCTCCAGTGGCTCACAAAATAGAAATTCTTCTATCACCTCTTTTTTCTTCACATATGTGACAAATACCAAAAGTTGGCTACAATTATCAATATCAGTTGACTCATCCAGTTGCATACTTATTTTTAGTGGAATGATTTTTATGTCTTCAATTACTTGCATTAAAATATCTTCACTGAGATCTTGTATTCGCGATCGTATAATGTCATTAGATAATGGAATTTGTTGGATTTTTTTATGTGCTTCTGAATCTAAAACTGTTTTAGCAATAATTAAAGCAGAAGGTTTAATCAACTCTTTAGCGATCGTGTGAGGTTTCTTTTTTTTCACATAAATATGCCACTTGATATGACGCTTCTAATAAAGGTTTTTGAATTGCTGGTCCGCACAATTTTAGGATAGTTCCACTGGTATCAAACCGAGCCTTCTTTGACTTCAAGCTGTTCATGCTATGCGCTTTTTCGCCCCCATGCAAATTGCTGAAATGCTCTAATAACTTTGATGGTTTGAGATCGCTGTTTGAAAATATCTTGGAACACAAGATGCATTGTGGTCGTTGCGTGCCATCTTTTTGGTTGTACATGTAAATCCATAACCGGCATACTTATCGTTCCATTGTCGTTTTTTTGACATAGTGGGGTTCACTATAATCGATTTAATTATTTATAAATAATGTA
Organism: Stegodyphus dumicola; assembly: GCF_044657685.1. Classification (NCBI taxonomy): domain Eukaryota; kingdom Metazoa; phylum Arthropoda; class Arachnida; order Araneae; family Eresidae; genus Stegodyphus; species Stegodyphus dumicola. Next base: position 111,538,118 of record NC_140777.1, on the reverse strand, counting down.
ATATAATATATGTAGTGTTCTTACGTTTGTAATATCACTGAATCCTATTCGGCTTGAACGGGCAATTAAGAATGTATTAGTCTCAAGATTTCTGGACAAGTCAGAATACACAATATACATGTCGCAGACAGAATAGTTGACTCAACTTGACTCAACCTAACACAGGCGCAGTAGATGCAGATACAAATCTGTGAATCCGTAGATTGCATTGGAGTAGCAGATATTAGCGCATGCGCAAGCTGGGATAACGTTCTCCGCTTGTATTCCCACAAAGTGTTTTTCTTTTCTCCGTCACCTAGCTGCCTGTTCGCGTTCGTTTGTAGCGTTTCATGCCTTTTCGTAGCGTAGTGTATAGGCCCATCGGTACCGGGTTTTTCCTGTGCCTTTTGCCGATAAGTGAGCTAGGTGCTACCAATTTTTATGATCTGCAGTATTGGGGACACTAATGCAGATTTCAAATACTTTATTATAAGAAATTTAATAAATGATATTTAATAATTTTTATGATTAGGTAGGGGCTTCTCCCGCACCCCCAAAAATACATTCCCGCACCCATAGGGGTGTGGGCACCCCCGGTTAAGAACCACTGCACACACGTAATTCTGATTTCTTGCCTACATTACAGCAGTCGACACTCGGAACCGCTAGAAATATAAACCCCATTCTCCTTTAGAAAAGTACATTTTAAAATAATAATTACAATATGTTATAGGTACTTTATGTGAAGACAGTAAAGGAAAAGTATTATAATTTATGTTAAAAAATTTTAACATAAATTAATGTAATTTACTCACTAATAGCGTTAACTCTTGCCCCATATAAAAGCTACCCTTACATTATACTATTTAGTGATTGGGCTGTCACTGCAATTTTTTAGACTAACTGTCGAAATCTAGCTGTCTTGATGTTGTCTGATGTGATTGGCTCAATATGCACTGATGGAGATCCAGCAATGTTAGGCAAAAATTCAGGTTTTTTTCACACATGAAAAGAGAATTACCGGAAGTTATAATAACGCATTGCATGTTGCATCGTCATGCACTTGCGTCGAAAGCATTGCCAGAAAGTTTAAAACAACATCTAACTACAGCAGTAAATGTAGTAAAATACATCCGAGGGCGAGCGCTTAATCATTGCATTTTTCGTGCATTTTGCGAAGAAATCGGTGCTGATTATACCGTGCTCCTATATCACATCGGAATACGATGCTTATCTAAGGGTCGCATGCTTAAGAGAGTTTTAGAATTGCGTGAGGAAATTATTCAATTACTGACTAGTCAAAATTGTTATTTAGTAAAAGATTTTGAGAGTAATGATGCAATGTTGATGCTGACCTACTTGTAGAGTCATTAGGATTTTTTGGAAGCCAGAGAGATGAAAAATTAGCAACCGCCTTCGCCGGAAATCGAACCACGGACCTCTGGAATACCGGCCCAGTGTGCAGAACCACTACACCACGAAGGACGCTTGGAAAGTGGGAGAAATACCTTATATACTTAGCAGACATATTTAGCCGTTTAAATAAATTGAATCTATCAATGCAAGGATTTGGTATAAATATAATAATATCTAGTAAAAAATTATCTTCATTTATCGCAAAATTAGAAATTTGGATACGTCGAGTAGAAAAGGGGAATTTTTCAAACTTTCCCTTGCTTGATTCTGTTATTGCGAAAAATGAAAAGAATGCAATTATACCCGACATTGTAATACATTTGAGACGATTGAGCGAATCATTCAATGGATATTTTTCTACCGGAAATATTACCAAAACTCAGAGATGGATACTGGATCCATTTCTATTTGACTTATACTTGATGGATGATAGTGATCTGAAAAAAGATCAACTTATTGAAATGGTTACTCTTACCCTTTGCTACCACCTACTTGTGCGAAATGGGATTTTCATCGCTTTTGCATATAAAAACTAAAGGGAGATATCACTTAAATGCAAGTGATGACTCACGCGTATGTCTTTCAAAAAAAGAACCTCGCTTCGCCAGTATAAATAATGAACAAACAACAACAGACTAGTCATTAATAAAAATAATATTGTTTTGTATTTGTATGAAATGTACAATGTTTTTCAATAAACAATAAGTTTTGAAAAAAATGTATTTTTCTAGACTAAAAAAATTAAAACAAATTTTTCAATGGGGTGTGGAGATATATTTTCAGATTCAATGGAGTGCGACTCGCTAGAAAGGTTAAGAAACACTGCTTGTGTGGGTGGACGAAATAACATTTCATTATGAAGCTGCTTTTAATATACTGCTATAATTTCACTGATTATGAATTTTTTGAATTGATACATACAAAAAATATTTTTTAAATTTAATTGCTAAAGAAACTAAATATGAAGTAGCTTTTAATTTAAATGCTTTTAGTTTTTAACATTTTATTTCTTAAAAATCTTCTGTATTTTAATTATATATATTTATCATTAACACATTTTTTAAAATCAAACCGTTGTAACCACCTCTAAGTGTTAGCTAAAATGAATTGATTTAAGAACGGTAACAGTGATTTTCTAGAAATTTCAGAGAAATAAGAACATCGTTTATTTAAAAAATATCCAAATATTGACACGAAAGTAAGCATTCTAAATCAAGTATTTATAAAATAAAAATATGTGTATTTGAAACAGGAATAAGCTTATATTTAAACTTAATGATTAAGCATTAAAATGCTGCTAATTAATAGTGAGTTAACATTTAAAAATGAAACTTGAAACGTAACAGCATTTAATATTTAACGTTTTGGTTAAAAAAAAATTTCTTCCTTATGAATGCATTAACTATTTTAATAACTTTTAAAGTATTGTTTAAAATGGATTATTTTAAGGAAGTGGTATAAATTTCTCCCGCCTTCCCAGCATGCCGTCACGGTGTGGTGGTTTGCGCGCTGGGCGCGTATTCCAGAGATCCGTGGTTCAATTCCCCGCGAAGGCGTTGTAATTTTTCAATCTCTCTTGCTCCCAAAAACGTTCCTAATGTCTCTAATGTAGTATGTTTTATAGAAATTTCAGAGAACTACTAAAATTATTTATTTAAAACAATCCAAATATGAAGACGGAATTAATTACTTGTGATCATTTATTCATGTATGTATTTAAAACAAGAATAATTCTATAGCTCGAGGATTTTTAAAGAATTATTTTAAATGGATTGTTTTGAAGAAGTGGTAACAGTGAGGTTTTAGAAATTATTGTAGGCGAATTATGTTTTACGTATGTTATTGATTAAATAAAATTAATTATTACTCATTAATAGTATACTCAATTTATTAAGCTGATAATAAAGGGTGTCTCAATAAAACCGCCAGATTCAGTATACCTAATAAGTTACTTTACTTTTAAAAAATGGGAAATAATTTTAAATTACTGTAGGCAAATTAAGAATGAAAAATAATGTTCTCTATGACGTACTCTGCAGTGACGCATTCTTTTCAATGAAATTCGTGTTCTGTTTTTGACTATCCGCCTATTGAGGACTGCATTTCCTCTTTAAGATCTTTTGTTGTTAGCCCTTTTAGAATTCTATGTTCGAATTTCTTGGGGGACTTTCAATAACACTGTCACGCATAACAACGATGTTTCAACAGTCCGGCTAGATCAAAAGCTTGGCGCTTTAATGCTTGCTGTCGAGAACTGTTGTTTCATTAGGTGAACTTTAACGTCCAAAAACCAGACGAACCTACTTAACTGTGCATAACACTCTCCATTCTTGTAATGAAGTTTCACTATCAAAACTTGCTTTTCCTCTGCTTAACGCTTCAAGTCGACTAAGATGCAAAAGAAGCTGCGAAATGAACTGAAAGTGATAAAATATCAATACTGCCAGGTCAGACCAAACTCATCAGACTTAAACCGGAACATTTTCCAGTTCTAATGTAAAAGCATTTACCATTTTGTCAAAAAAAAAAAAAAAAAAAAAAAAGTATTTTTTGGGTGCACATGACATTCAACGCTTTTATTGAGACACCCTACGCATTTTAGAAATGGCGAAAAATCATTTGATTACCATGAAAAACTAATTTGTTTCAGTTTCATGATTAGTAGGGGGCCCACCAGCGGCCGAGCGGTAAAGTCGCTGAACACTGGTAGTTCGGTCCGAGGTTCGAATCTCGCGAACGGGCTGGTTGCATGGGCGTTTTCGTGGTTTTCCCCATGTGTAACGTGTATACGAGCCAGTTTCCCTCAGAAAGTCTTCCACGAAGGCATCCCTCCCTTTAGGCAGATAGCACTAGTGTGCTTTGCCATAATTAAATAGTCCACACCACCACTACATGATTAGTAGGAAAACGGATAATTTATTATATTTCGAAAGATTAGATACGCATTTGTAGCATGGAATTCGAAAAATAGCTTTACACAATTCCTTATTAAATTGAATGCTTAGTGTGCAAATCGTTTTCTTTTGAAACCCTTAATAAGCAGCTTTGTGGAATTTAGTATTATCGGCGAGTGATGTAATGTGATGGATTGCACTCTTTCATTACTTTGTGGCCCACCAGCGGCCGAGCGGTAAAGTCGCTGAACACTGGAAGTTCGGTTCGAGGTTCGAATTCCGCGGACAGGCTGGCTGCATGGGCGTTTTCGTGGTTTTCCCCATGTGTAACGTGTGTACGAGCCAGTTTCCCTTAGAAAGTCCTCCACGAAGGCATTCCTCCCCTTAGGCAGATAGCCCTCGAGTCTTTGCCATAATACACACACACACATATTACTTTGTGATTGCAACCAGCTCCTAATTATTTGAAAGCAAACTTCTTTCGCTTATTTTTGGCATGGTAATGTAACTAAGTAATTCGCCCAAAAAGTAATTTGTCTCTACCATATTAAATAACCAAATTAAAAATTACGAAATTAAGTTAGCACTATTGAAATATGGAAATATTTTCCTGCATTAAATTAATGTTATCAAAATGTGAAAACAATGATAAATAAATATGATAATTTTCTTGGATATAGCATAATTTATGAGACTTTGGTAAACTTTCGTTATGCTTGAATTATATAAAAAACATTTGGAAATGTATGAAGAATCCTGTGGTTTAGTAGAATGCATATATTTACTCGCCTCTGAAAACTGCTAAAGCACATGGTATTTTATTTGATTACACATAAGCTATAATCAGTGCTTTTAAGCATTAAGGTTATATTACATTTAGGAAATGTCTTCATGAACTTTTAAAGGAAAGAAACCTATAGACGCTGTTCATCGTTCACCAACGTAAGATTATGACCTAGAAATGAATTAATATATGAAAAAGAAACCAACAATATCTAAAATTCCATGTAGTAAACACGTAATGTGCTTAAAATGGAGATGTTTTCATTCTCTCAAAAAATGGAAATTACTGATCATCGAGAACAAACTGAAAAAATAGTACACTGCATTTGCGTCCTCACAATTAGACTTCAGATACAGTATACATCCACTGCGTTTGTTTTAATCTATAATATGTTAGAAGAAACAATCTATTTACTGTAAGAAAAACAACAGAAAATAGAACTTAAGGAAAAGACAAGTATAATATTGATATATCAAATATTTGTGGTTCATGACTGTGAAATGATATGATGCATGAAACAAAATATCAGAGAAGAAACAAAATTGGGGGAACTAATGAGAATCTTTTGTATAGGAGGTGAAATAAATGTTTCATTTGATTGATTTTCATTTCATTTCGGTTTTTTGATTTTTATTATGATCAAGATGAGATAAATAGATTGTTTAAAAACACACGTTCTTGCCTAAGAATGGAATACAGTCGACTGAGTTGGAAGAGAACATTAATCCCTCACGGCTTAAATTTCTGAATGTTAACCTCTTTTATAATAAAATTTTTTAGAAATATAAAAAGATCTCGTATCTAAATATCTTTTGAACTGTTGGTTGAAAACCTAACAATACAGTTTAAGAATATAGGGTATTAAAAGGTAAATTTTAAGAAGACAACGATTAGAATCACCAAATACGTTTTTAAAAAATTACCAAACTCAGCTATTTATATGATATGAATGAAAATATGTTAGTGTAGCCATTCGTCAATACTCTAATGAAAACAATAATCCGAACAAAAAGGAGATTCAGTTCTAATGATGATGGTAATAATAATAATAATAAGTAATAATTCCATACCCTTTAGATCAAAATGACTTAAAATATTATTTATTAATACAAATAGTGCTAGATACAGGGTTTCTAGACGCCCTTCATAATCTTAGACAATCCGAAATTTGTAATTACGTCCGGAAATGCATCCGGGATTGAAAACTGTTTGGTACATTTAAACGGCAAAGATTGTCTTCCCACTTAATTAATTCTAGTGTATTGGTTTAAAACACCATCCTGTTCCATGATGTTAAAATAACGTACTTACTATTTTCGAAAAAGGCTGTGACCTGGCTTAATTTTGAAGAGAATGTAATTCTTGTCAACAAGATAATGAGAAATTCTACAAATATAGAAAAATTATCTGACAAAAGATCGATTAGAAATAAAGTTTTGAGAAAACAAGAACAAGAAAGAACTCTACTAACACGTTAATTAGTTTTTATTTGAGATCTTCAAGAATAGCTTCAAAAGTATTTTCAAGCTAATAGATAATATTCGCTATGTGTTTACCGAGTAACAGCTCCACTAGAAAGGATGTTTTCACCTTTATGAACGCCTTTTGGCCTCCAAAAAGAGATAAATTACAGGAGTCAACAGTAAAGAAAACGTGAACTTAAAAATGAATTCCAAATATTTCTGTAGAGAATTTTATAAACATGTAAAGCAGAGTTTCTGGAGGAAGTACTATCTGATGAAAAATATGCAAGAATAATTTATATGCAAGAGAGACTATTTTTCAGTTACATGGATTGCTTGTTATTAGTGTCATATCTTTTTTTCTTTATTCCTTTATTCGAGCTTTTATTTGTAGTGTAAGCTTGTACAACTTACATGTTTTTATACTTTTAAGCATTAAAATTTATTTTATCTAAAACGTATCCGTCATGAGTATCTGCAGAAAATTTTCCAGGCAGGTGAAAACAAATAATTAGATCAAAGCCTTAATAATTATGTAATTTAGGGATACACACATAGATTATAAAATGCAGCATTTTATCAGTACTAGAAAAACGTGCATTTTGAGTTGAAATAATACGCCGAATAATGATTATTGGAGGTGAAAAAGCAATAAAAATTAGTTTAATATTCATAAATTTCCAAGACCACTATAATTTAGTTAAATATGTAGCTGCAGAAGGGCAAAGTAACGAAGAAGAAACCGGTGCTCAGGCGAAAACAATGAAAGGAAGAAAGTAAACACGATGATGCCATTTATTGGTAAAAAATTAGTCTTTCAGTTGTAGTTAGTGATCCCAGTTCCAATCCGCCTTTAACTTCAGTTTTTAAAGAAATTATTTCCTAGTTGGTTTAATATTTATGAACAGATGGCGCCAGTAGCTTTACTTCCTTTCCTTCCATTAATATTGTCTGAGCACAGCCTTCTTCTTCGTCATTTGCACATCTGCAGCTGAAGAAAAGATTCTATATTTAAACTTTCGAAACTAATCTTGCAAGTGTATGAATATTATGCTGATTTTTGTTACCTTAGCACTTCAATAAACTAAACTATAAGTATTTTAAACTACTATTCATGATTAATTAAAAATAATTTATTTGATTATGGCTGGATAGAAATGTCCTGACCACCCTCGGTTGCTTATCGTCCCAGAATTTCTTTCTAAAATACGGTAACCTTGGCTAGAGACAAGTAAAAATGTTCTGCTTCTAATATAAACTTCAGAAGAACATTTTTTAAGTTTAGAAAAACATTTAATACAGAAGCAGCATTCCTGTTTTCTCTGTGTCGATATTTGAAATTTTCTACTTGTCTCATATTATTTTATACATTCTGTAGGACTGATATGCTCATCCTTTATTTTTTTCGTCACGTGAAAAATCCTTCAAGTCACATCCTTTTAGCAGTTCTGCACACTACAGAAACAGGTCTTCTAAGAAAGAAGTTCAGTTAGCTGTTAAAGAGTTGACTAACTGGAACTTGCTTTAACAATACCAGTAGAAGAACTTTGTAAGTTTGCATACGTTTACTAAAATGCGTGTGTGTGTGGGGGGGGTGTTTCGTTCCATTGGCGGGCACTTAGCAAACTTAGGCTTTGCCAGTATTAAAGCCGGAAGTGGTGGCCACTTTATTGCTTAAGCACCCAATAAGTGGACAGGGTGGACAATTACATCTAAGCCTTCTCCGGGATTCGAAGCAGGGCCCTTCGGTACTGCAGTAGGTTCCCCTAGCCACTATCCTGTCTGGATGACAGCTAAAATGGAATAAAATTTATTATATTTAAAATTTACTTTGATTAATTTCTTAAACTGAAACCGTATGATTACTTTCACTCATCCAAGAGGCATTTGAACTAAAAATTATTTTCTAAACATACCACTAAAATACTATTGGATATCAAAATCCTTGTTGTCAATAGGAATTTCCTTCTTGATCTTCTTAACATTCCTAGGAATTTCCTTACGCTCCACTTAGAGTTTACTTGGTTTTAACTTTAATCACAAAATGAAAATTTAAATATAATGAAGACATTTTATTCGTGTAAATATAGGAAAATTCGTGTAAATTAGGAAATATCAATGAATTTTTAGCGAGTAAATAAAGATGATTAATTTAATTATTTTCATTTGTAATTTTAAGAAAAGTCATACGACAAATTAAATTTAGTCTGTGTTAACAAAATACTGATTGGTGATTCAGGAATTGGATGGAAAACCCGTCCATTCAAGTTTAGTGACCTATAAGCGAATTCGTAATGGTAATTATTATAACAATGATGATAGTTGTATAATGAATTATCTTATCAGCTTGCGTGCTTTTATGATGTAAGTTGTAGCAGATGCGAAAAGCATTCGAATATATGTGATTCGAATCCCAGTGAGAGAATTTTTTTTTTTTTTTTGTATTTCCTGCGCCGAGGGAAAAATAATTGTTTCTACACTGTGCCTGAATCAATTCCTGTTTGAAAAGTGATAAAGCCGTAAGGTCATTGATACGGCTGTATCAGTTTTCAAATTGTTGCCACCAAATATTATTTCCCTGTATTATATTAAAAACAATTAAATAATGAAGAATCGGTATTTACGCATGTAATGATGTAATGTTGCTCGCATTGTGAAAATGCGTCGGAGTCTAGAGCGATCAAATTTTGAATAACATCCGAACATGTGAACCTCATTGTTGAACCACCCGAACCTAAAAGCCAGACATTTGAATTTATAATTTTATATTGCATATTTTACAAAGTTTTAAGGAATCTTCGATGAACAAATTCAACGATTTGAAAGCGATCAGGGGCAAAAACTGTTCGGAATGAATTATTTTATTTCCAACGCTCTAGTCTGTTTATTCGAAATTCTAAAGTTATGCTGTTTTTAAATATTTTGTAATTTTGCTATTAAATTGAATTTTATGTGGCTTTAAATAAACGTGATATTTAAAAAATAAAATTAACACACGAAACGTTAATGATAAAAAGAGAAAAATATGTTTTGTAAGCCATCTTGCTAAAAAAACTGAACACTGATATGACGAACCGAGAAAAGAATGAAAAAAGTGAAAAACTATGCCAACCTTTAACATTGCAATGAGAATTCTAAATATATGCTGCTGTTAAAATTTTTGTAATTTTGCTGTTTAATTGTATATGCCGTAAGTGCGAACAAACCGATGCTAAATAATAAAGCTGAAAAGACAAAAATGGGTTGGCAGGAGTGAGTGAAACAGCAGGTCTGTGAGAATGTGAAAAACCTTAACAAATTCTTCTGGGCGATTGTTAAAAATCTGAAATCTTTCAGATTTCTTTTCATTAAAATTTCTTCTGTTCATTTTAAAATATTCTTCTTGTGTTATTTATTCCATTTTGGTTAATCAAGGCAATAAAATGTTGTTAGGCATGGATTATATCCATTCTTCAATATAAATATCAACTAGTTTAATTTTAAAGAGACAGATCGTTTTGTTCTTGTTAGTAGTGGAATAGTGGATTTTATGCATATTGAAAATGTAAGTGATTTCAAGAGCTTTTTATTTTATTAAAGCGATACTATTTTCTGAAATAATTTATCTCTCGGTTAAGGTTGTACAGGGAATCAATGAACAAATAAATAAAGAAAGAAACGATGGATAATTTAGAAAGTAAAAGTATCACTACCAATAAAAACAAAATTGCGCTGCATTAAATAAAATCGAATTATTGTTAAAATGCCTTAATTATAAACAAAGAAAAAAGGTCTTAATTTTTGCTATTAAAAATTAGATTTAATTTCAACAAGCCATTTCCCTCCGAACATATGAAAAAGCTTTTAAATAATACTAAAGCACGTGAATGACATTTTAAACTTTCTTTTGCGGATATTACTTTACTCGGAAAATGTGAGTTAATGTGACATTAATGCAAATTCCTGGGAAATAAATTAAAGAAGCAATACAACTGAGTTCAGAAAGATTAAATTTTATTCCCTTCCCGGTTCAGCTATTTGCTGACAGGAAATAGAGTGAATAATTGTATTTAGATTACCAAAAGATGGACTACCTTTGGATACTGAAGTAATAACCATAACATACCACCTTTACTTGCGTATTTTCCTCCTAGCTTTTCAGTGTTAGGTCTAAAATTTTTAAAAATATTAGTACAATTTTCTCCTTCCTCTGCTGTACAATTCCTGAGTGCTAGTTTAATCACTTGTATTCCCTTGATTAATTTTACTTTTATTCAGTTTACTCAATTTGTATTTGCATTTTTTATCACCATTTCATTTCCTTGCATTTATTATTTGATACGTATTTTATGCGGACGTTTCGTTAAGCTACCCGGATGCGGCAGGTGTTCATACACTTAAGAAACTTCTCAAACATGTGATTTCATCTTACTTCCATTACTTATGTTCAAGCACATTGTAGCTTTATCCAGTGTTGATGTGCTTGACCTTCCGATTATCGGGGTGCTTTTTCCCTCTTCCTTCTCCTTCGATCTTCCGATATCCCTTTTGAAAACTTCGGTCAAGACTCATGCATGTGAGTTGTTTCTAGGGGTTTACACGGTAATGAGCCGGACACGTCGCGCTAGCTCATTTACCGTCAAGTATGTATGGGATATCGACTCAATAACCTCATCTACATATTCTTATTTGAATGTAGGTTTCTTTTAAAGAAATAATATTGTAAGAGTTACAGCTGTTAGTTCATGATTACTTTTCTTTTATTATTTTTTTTACTTTAACCGCCTTCTTCGGAAATTAAATTACTCGCACAATTTCCCCCTTCTGTTTTTCGAATGATAAAATCAATTAAAAAAGGGGGGATACCCGATAATTTATGCACAAACAGAACTACGCATTTTAAAGAAATCTGTGAATTTTCAGGAGGAATATAAAATAGTTTTGCATCTCAATAGTTGAAGACTATTGTGTTATTGTTTGCTATAGAAAGAAGTTTAGACACATTGAAACGGTTGAAGTCATATTTCACTTCAAAACAAAAATATCGGAAAAGTTTCATGTCAAAGCGATCTGATAAAATCTTGTGAATGAAGTATATTTTTTAGTTTTTCGTATAATATCCTATTATAGCAAACTGTGCTCGGGTAAACACAATTTGACTCCTCACCAGAGATTTTTTTAAATATTCTAAATTGTAAAACAAACATAAAGCAAAATTACGGCATATATTTGGGTTATTTATAGCGAAGCAAATATTTATGTAGGAATATGGAAAAATCAATCAAAAGGCATTTCCTCAGGACTTCAGCAAGCTTTGTGAAATTACTATAGACTAATCATATCGCCTGAAAAATCATATTGAACATTCAAAAAAATTTGATTGAATATTTTTAACTTTTAATGTCAGTGAAAAGATTTAAAACACAGTTTACATATTTTATCAACAGGATAATAATAATATTATAATGAAGCAGACACATAACTAATATAAAAATTACCATTAGAACATATAATAAGTTTACCGCTTGCTAAAAATTTAGAAAGATTCACCTCCTTTCAGAGTAAAAACAAATTGAATAAAAAGTGTTGGGGAAAGGTTTTGCGAATTAAAGTGTAACCATTTTTTAAATCCCCAGTTATATCATTCCTTAACAATGTTTCAAGTATCCAAAGCTATTCAATTTCACAGTTAAAGCGTTTCATTTTCAACTAAGTTTCATTCACTAATGTGATTTCCCTTACCGTAATTTATTTAATCAATGAAATTCTCACTAAATTTCGTCTTAGTTTAACGATCGTCCTTTTGTTTCTTCGTGCATGTGCCTGCCTCACAGAAGCATTCGGCGCTTTGACGGAAGGATTCCAGGAATAGCTCTTTGCTAAGTTTAGTAGTGAGGTAAGTCAAATTATTCATTTAACATTTTAGAATAGAAGCAATATTATCAAAAGTACGGAAAGTTTGAATTTATCATCATTTTTTATTTATGTTTGTTAATCGCATTTTGACTAGTTTGAAAAGAAAAAAATTGCGTCCTCTTTCCTCTGCGTGAAAAGTTATTAAAATCATGCAAATGGTTTGTATTCAGATAAATTTCCAGAATTTCAATTTATATTCAGTTAAGCTCTCAGGATCTAATAAGTGTAGGGAAGAAAGGTACATTAATACAAATTCTGTTTACTAATTCGAAAATGATTCAACATTCCTTGATCTTACACTCCACTTATATCTATCACATTTTGAGTAGCAATAGCTTTTGCTGCAAGTAAGAAACTGCAAAAAACACTCTTGCTCAGAAAATTCACCCCTCTCTGCACGTTTTACATAATTGGGAACATTTATGTTTGAATTTGGGAGTTTTAATAATAAAATACTTGAAGAAACTGAAATGCATTTATAAATAATTCAAAATTCGATAATTTTGTTTAATTTAATGCATAACAGATGCCTAAAGCTTAAATTACAAATGGATAGTTCTCATTACGTAAAAGACTTACAGTATTTCATAAGTAGTCACTACGCTTTAGAATTTTTAATTATTGAATCTATTAGTATATAACTTTCTGTCGTTTTTACCCCTCTTCTATTGAAACAAAAATAATCGTTTATTTAAATTCTTTCATAATTTTATAAATTGGGAAGATGTAGATACTATCGTGCTAAGCAATGGTAAAGCACATTTTTGCCTAAGATTGCTCTGGAATAGCACATTTATAAGTGACAATTTTAAAAAAACTATGTTAAGTGATTCATATACACCACAAGGAAATAAGGAATGTTATATATTTTGAATCTTACCAGATTTCCATTAATTTTAAAGGATAATGGTATGTTAACATGCTCTAGTGACTTCTTTACATGATTAGTATATTTCTTTTAAAGAATACTCGTACGTAAACATGCTGTAATGAATTATTAATATAATTACTGTATATCTTCGTGCAGGTTTCCTTAAAAAATTCTTTTACTCATTTTATCGTCCGAAATTCGAGAGAGGAAAATTCTGAGAAAAACTTAATTTTTGAGAAACTCAAGCAAGACCATAACAAATGAAATTTTGTCACGGATAAACTACAGGTAACTATTAAAATATTATTTCTTTAAAAGAAACCTACATTCCATTAAAATGCATAGTAATATTAACATCACAATATCTAATAAAATATTTTAATTTCTACTTACTTGTAGGTTTACAACTCGTCCTTTCTCGTCTTTACTATTTCTTAAGCCACAGATCATAATAATTGGAGTAGGTGAATGTGCAGTTGACTTAGCGAAATTATAGACAACGTCTAGTTTATGTTTGCTTCGCTATTATTGGTTGATTCCTGTATTAGGCTGGCATAAAATTCAACATATAGAAGGAAAAGGTTTGGAGTTGCCTTCACAGGTAATTTGAGATAGTTTATCTTTGTAAAACGAAAGAAATCTCACTTTGGCAAATTCATTTTAAAATTTAGGGGAACTTTTTGAACTCATTGAAGAAAAAAGGAAATTACGAGAATATTTTGAAAATTTTCTGAATTTGGCGCTAAAAAGATAGGGGCAGGGAATCGAGACGATACAGTAATGCATTTAATGAGGATCTGGTACGCAGGATTCCATGTACTGAAGAAACTATGTAGTAGTAGATTCTAAGACGCCTCTAAGATTCTAGGACAAGATTACAAGATTCTAAGAAGATGGCTTCTGATATATTTGATATACTAAAAAACCCAAAAGAAAGGACTTTCTAAAAATTGCTGTTTATGCCGTAATATTTTATTATTTAACAAATAATTATATTTATTATCCTTTATATTGGAGTAGTAATGCATATTTTGTATCGTGTAATCGTTGATGAGCAACGTAAGAAAACGTTCGAAAAAATTATTCTAAAAGTTGACCATTTTGTAGATGTGTGAAAAGTTTTAAAAGGAAAATGTAGTATTGAGCTGGAGTGCGATGCTGTAACGGATAGAATTGTAGCTTAAATTATTTATCTCCAATAAAATCTATATTTCACTATGAAGCTTATCAGTTATTTCGTTAAATGCTGCAAAAAAGTTACAGTACCAATAATAACCTACTAAATGAAATATTTAATATAAAATAATATCATTTTGAAATTTCTCCCATTTACTCTGATTCGAAGAAATCTCCAAGAAAATTATACTCTCTAAGCAGAATAATTTTCAACATTGCAAAATACATCATTTAAATATACAACCATATTTTTATTATTAAGTACAGAACAGATAGACAGTATTCCCCGTGTATGACTTTAAAAAGATTTTAACATTGTATCAAATTGCGCGTTACAAATGCAAGGGAAGGAATGAGAAATATTTTTTATGCATGCAATGTCTCATGAATTATTAAACAGATATACGCGTAAAATGTGTGAAAATGTTCATGAATCCTAAATTTCAACTTATTTTCAAGATTGAGTACATTGTTTGATAGTCATATTTTTTAAGTATGTTGTTTTCGCTATCATACTAGCAATGAATATGTAAGTTTCGAAAGTTTTTTTTTTCATGTCGTAAAGTGTCAATTAGATGTGCACAGTGTCAAGATATTTTATAATTTTTTAGACTTCTAATTCTGCTCGATGTGTGGCTGTTTTGAGGATATCTAGGATAGATATCATGAAGTTCTAAGGCAAAAAATTGCTTAGAGATGAAGAGGTCATTACATATTCATGAGATTTGACACCACTATTTTGAAAAATCCTTTGCTTAGTTTCTTCTTGCTTTTAGTACATTATTTCTTTTATACTGTCAACATTACAGCAAGATTTCTCTTGGATGCAATAATACATTTTTCTAAATTGTACAAGAACTATATTTCCAAACTTTATATTTCTCTATAATGTTACTAAAATGCACTGATAAAAGTAAAATTGGAAATACTGAAAACCAGAAAATGTTCAAAAATTGCTCTAAATTTACAATCGTTGTGTTTTTGAAGCAATTTTTGCATAAATTTCTAAACGAAAACTGAGTTCATTTAAAGAGCACAACTTGGTTACATTCCCTGTTTTATATTTCTCTATAATATTATAAAAACGCATTGATAAAAATAAATATTAAACTAATGAAAAGCTAGAAAATAGTGCACAACTTGGTTACACATTCTCTGCTTTATACTTCTCTATTGTATTAGAAATTGCATGCATAAAATAAATTTTAAAATAATAAGAAGCTAGAAAATGTATAAAAACGTCTCAAATTCTTCATCGATATGTTTTGGAGCAATTTTTACATACAAATTAAAATTAAAACTGAATTGATCTGAAGTGCACAATTGGTTATACATTCCCCTCTTAGACTACAAAATGTAGTTAATGATAATATGCACAGATACAGTAATGTGTTTTGAAGCCTTTTTACATAAAAATTAAATGAAAATTGAATTGATTTACAGTACACAGCTTGGTTATACATTCCCTGCTTTAAGTACAAATTGGCGATGGTGATAATATGCACATTCCAGAAAAACTATTTGAGCTTGTGACTTTGACTCTCTACAAATTCGTTTATAAGGTGACCTGTAGATCAAGTTGAGGTCAAGAAAGGGGTGAGACAGTGCGTAACTTCGGTTTAAAATTGCCCTCGAGAAAAGTTATTAGTGATTCTAGGATCAATACAATAGGAAATATTTGTAATAAGGCTATTCAGTTACTGGTTTATGCAGATGATATTCGCATCGTTGCTCGTAGTGTTCCTGCTCTTAAACAGGCATTCACGTCACTGAAAAAAAAAAGTAAAGAAGTGAAAAAACGATTTAACCTATCTATGAACGAAAATAAAACTTAATAAACGTCACTGAAAAAAAAGTAAAGAAGTGAAAAAACGATTTAACCTATCTATGAACGAAAATAAAACTTAATATATTTAAAATTTGCCTTGCTACTTAGTCATTTAGAAATTATCAGCTGTAAATTAAAAAAGTCTACAGTTCCATTTATCTCGGTTAGTTTGCCCTTTTTTTAAAATTATGACAAAGCACTCAACAGCTATCTGCCGAACGAGAGAGGTGCCCTCGTCTTCCTGGTTCGTATACCCTTTACACATTGGAAAAACTACTAAAACACCCATGCAGATAGACCGTCCGTCGTGATTCGAACTTCAATTCACTTATCTGGAAGAAAAGATGAATTGTACAAACGAAATAACTTCTGAAATACTTAAAAGAATCTTTGCTACAAATAGTTGTTTTTATGGTTTCAAGAGCCATTTAAAATCAGCTCTCTCCAGTTAAAAACTAAGTTACTTCTTTACAAGAGTCTTATAAGATCTTTTTTTGACTTATGCATCTGAATCTTGGACGATGATTTTATGCGATGAGAAAGCTTTTGGGATTTTTGAGAGAAGGATTTTACGTCGCATACTTGGTGGGGACGTAGAGAAGATATAACTTAGAGAGATATACAAGGTCTATAGAAAACCAGATTAAGTAAAATTCCTCAAACTACAGAGACTTAAATGAACTGATCATCTAGCCAGAATGCATGAAGATCGGAGAGATAAAAAAATCTTTCTGGCAGAGTACATGGGAGCAAGACTTCGGAATAGACCCCCGGTGAAATGGATCAATTGTGTTGAAAATGACCTGAACATTCTAAAGATCAAAAATTGGAAAACAGTTGCCAAAAGCAGAGATGTTTGCAGGAAATATCTTCAGGTAACCGGGGCCCACAATGGCAATCTGCAGGGTGGCCAAGGCCCCCTCTGGCCTTCTGCAGATTCTTGTCTACCCAATGAAGTAGAAGAAGACAATATGTACAGATTTTCCTCGATTTATGTTTGAAGCAATTTTCGCGTAAAACTTAAATAAAAATTGAATTGATTTGAAGTACACAACTTAATTACATATTCCTTGTTTCAAGTACAAAATGAAGATAGTGATAACTTAATAACAACAGATTCATTGATGTTTTTTAAAGCAAACTTAAAAACTAAATTAAAATTTATGAATGTTCTTTTTTCTTTTTAATTTAAATCTGACATTTAATGTTATTTTCATAACTTTATTGTTATGTCTTTATTTTAATTTTAAAACATTTGTTAACAATTTGCATCACTTAGGATGGTGTGTATTTAATGAAATCTGGCTATCACGTCGAAATGCGAATCCTGCATAAAGAATGAATATTAATGATTGTAGGTGCTTTAACGATTGAGGATGCGTAAAAATCATGGATCCGAAGGCCTTCTTGAGAAGTTGAGGACAAAGGAAAAGGTGTACGACAGCTTTGTAGAACAAGAGGTATACATGAGTTTATGATTGCATTCTTTAAGATTTCATAATCAAAAGTGGGATAGATCTTGATTAAAACTGAGATGTTAGACAATTCTGCATTTCATCATAATTGAAATAATTGTATTTATTAATCTATGATTGATTTGTAATGAAATGTCCGGATTTATCTAATTGTCTTTACTTGCTTTGTTCTTCTCTTTATATGTTTCACTAATTTTGAAAATTGAGAGGAGACATTACTCCCACTGTATTTTTTATAAGAACGCTTAGTCAAAAAAACGTAGACTTTGAAAATATTTGAGGATATATATATATTAATATTACTACATTCTACATATCAAAGAAATTAGTCAGACCATTAAATTAAAAAATTTAAAATAAATAAAATCTTCTTATGAATAATTTACTTTATCATCATTAAGGAAAAAATCTGAAAGAATTCAGATTTTAACGTTGAAAAAGAGGGTTGTTATGGTTGTTAATACTCTTGCTGAGCACGTAGTTTACCAATCTGCTCTTAGACTAACCCCTGATAACACAACCCTTTTTTGTTTTGTTAACTTTATTATTAAACATCCTTTTTTTGCACTTAAGCCACATAAAATTCAACAGCAAATCATAAAATTTTTAAAAGAAGCATATTTTTTAAAATTCTGTACATAATGTTAAGTGTTGCCATGCACTTTTTATTTTCTTTCAGCTTAATCTCAGTTCGTATCAATGTTCAGTTTTTTTTATAAGATGAACTACATAACTTCTTTTGCCTTTTTAATTTTATTATTAAACATCACTTTCTTTGCACGTACATAAAAAAAATTCAAACACAAATAAAAAATATTTTTAAAAGCAACATATGTTTAGAATTTTCGATGTAGTGTTGTCATACATATTTTTTTGACATTTGCTGCATCATTTTTTTAATAATACATGGAGATAACATTTGATGGCAATTCTTTTTATTTGGAAAGTAATTCGGATACGAAAGTGAATCAACTACAAAAAGAAACGTAATAATAGGCTAAAAATTAAAAACAAAATTTTTTAAAACCCATCGTGTGTTATAGCTGCACGACCAGGTGTATTAAATCTGCAACGCGAAAACTCACCTTTCCCCGAAAACTATTTAATAAAGGAAGAAGGGAAAGGCTCTATAAGATTCATGTAGTCACATTACAATTATAATTAATGTCAGACTACAATTATAATAAATGTACCTTTGTATTTGCTAACCAGTAAAAAGTACGGTCTATTTACTAGTTAAGACATTTTTCATTAAATAAGAATGTTTCATTAAAAGAAGAAGGGGAAATTTTTACAGGAAGATGTTATATTAAAAAATAGAGAATAAGATATTAAGTTATTTATGAAGAAACCACGATGACGAGAAGAAGATGAAATTAATGAAAAGGGAAGTGAGAATATAAGAAGAAATAATTCATAATGACGGATTTCATATTTGTCGTATATATGAAGAATGAAGGGAACATAACGGAAGTTATAGGAAGAGAAGAAGCTGCTGAGTAGAAGAAGTTTAAGGAATTGAGATATAGATGAAGATACTCCATAGTATAAGGATAACTAAAGATTTAGAAATTAAGGAGTAGTATTCAAGAGGATATAGCTAATGAAGGACTACTTAATCGTTTAAATGGAAAGGCAGAAGAAGGAGGCTTCAAAGGAAAACGATTTAAAGGGAAAAGTTATAAAATTACATATAAAGATGTTAAAAAGAAAAAGGAAATTTTTCTGTAGAAGGTGGGAGGAATACGTTAACAAGTAATTCATAAACATGGATTTTTTATTCGCTATATTAAGTAAAAAGATGAAGGGTATATAGGAAGAAAATATATGTAAAATGGAGGAAAGAAATTAAGATAGAAGAAAGGAAGATTTAACGAAGATTAAACGAAAGGAAGATTAAAGGAAAGAGAAGAAAGAAAAAGAACTTTTTCAAGAAGAATGAGGGAATAAGTTTCAAACGTATTTTACTAAGGACAAATTTCGACATTTTGTAAAGACTTACTTAGAAAGATACACTTCATGAAGGACTATAAAGTACTACTTTTAGATTTTTATTTTTATTTATTTATTTTTTATATGGCACTATATGGCAATGTAAAAACCTTTGATTTATTAATAAATACTAGATAAGAGCGGACGTGAGCAGAACCGATTAACCATAATGGTACAGGGATGGTGCCCACATCCTCCGTTACTACTACTACTACCTTTCTCCGAAAAATATGAAAAAAGGAATGGTATCGAAAATTTGATTTGGCTCCCGCTATTAAGTATAACTTGTTATTGAATTTAATTAATATTTATTAAATTAGTGTTGTATAACTTTTACCTAATTTAATTAACATTAATTTAGGAGACAAATTACACAAAAAAATGATGAAAGAAAAGGAAATTCTTCCAGAGGTAATTTATTTTGAATGTATGATTTGTTGCAAAAGAAGGTCCATTTGATTTTTTTTTATGTGGTATGTTTGTAAAAGAACAAGTGTACTAAAGAGGAATAATAATCCTCCTCCTGGTATTAATTGTTAATTTTTCATGCAAACTCAGTATTTATTTGCACGAAAAAAAAAATTCTTAATTTCAAAAGATGACATTATCAATTTGCGTTGCGAATGCACACTTCCTGTATTTTAAAAAATAATCCAAATGGTGCTGCCATCTATTGAGCATAAGGTATACTAAAGGTTCACAGACTCTATGTAATGAAAGGAACAGAAAAAAATTATGAACAGAAGAAAATGTTAAACCCTAAGCTTAATGGTACAACCTAGAAATTTTCAAAGAAGGTACTGTTTATTTTTTTAATATTATATGCGAATATTTCATAACAACTGCCATTTATTTTTATTTTATTTTATTTATATATTCACTGCAAAAGTTAAAAAATAATCTGAAATTCACTTCAAGATTTTCTAAAACATTTTTCAAAAGTTTTTTCCTTTCAATATGTATCTTATGTTTCACAAAATGTAATAGTTTCCTGTTTTGAAGTTTAGTTTAAAAAAATGTTTCCAGGATGGTATAATCTTTTCCTTTTAATTTACAAATATATGTATATATAGAGAGAGAGCGAGAGAGAAAGAGAGTTAGGAAATATATATAGCTGCTATAGCGCAGGTCGGGTATAAAAATTTGCTTTTAATTTTCCTCTTTTATATTTCTTCTTGTATAAATATATATATAAAATGTTGTATGATCTTAAATCCATTTAGTGCGAATACAAGTTATTATTACTTGCGCAATTGCTGCAAAGTTAGTTAATAATAATTTATTTCCTAAACAGTATTGATTAATTGATTATATTAGCTCCTAAGTTTAATTAAAGTAGAATTATTTTAAAAGTGTGCATCCATACTGGTAAGTTATATTTTGAAAGATGTTTTGAAGTAATTTGAAAGCAAAATGTTAATAATGTTTTAACTGGGACTGGAGTTAAATCATCACGAAAAATAATATTTCAATTGTAAAAGGAAAAATTAAAACAAGTAATCATTGTCATTGATCGGAAATTAGTTGACTTTTCAAGGGGAACAAACCAACTCCCGTTCAATGAACAATAATTGATAAAAATACGTAAATACGAAAGTGTTTCGTCTTTACTCGAGTTATAAGTTAAAGCCAAACCGGCAATTCTAGTCAGGCCAAATATTTCCGCGAATAGAAGGAATTATGAACCAATGCTGATATTGAAAGAACTTATTCTTATGAAGCATTTTAGTCAATTCAATTTGGAGTAAAAATCAATTACTGTAGAGAAATCCTATTTAACTCGAGTAATCGTCCCCGACACTTTCATGTTTATGCATTTGAGTACTATATTATTTGTAGAAATTAAACATTGGAAATTGTCATTATGAAATCGAATTCAAAGTAAAGTTGAAATAAACATAGAAGATCATAAAAAAAGGATAAATAATGCAAACTTTGTAAAAACAAATCAAAGAAAATATAAAAATAAATATAGAAAATAATATAAATAAGATCAGTGAATGTACATGAAGATATAAAGGCCAGAAAGGTATTAAGTAACTTACATTCTTTCTAGTGGGGGAGTTGGCAAAGTGTTCTCTTCGTGTCTGACTCAGAAGTGTAGGGTGTCCGAAAATTCTTAGCGGCAGTAGGGGCTTTGAATAATATCAGTCGGTAAGACTTGGGTGAAGTAATTTATGGTAGTGGGTGGGACTTGGAATTCTTGAGGGATGTATAGTGAATGGAAATTAATTAATTTCTGGCTAATTGTCGTGTCGCAATGATTAAGAATTTAAGAAAGGAAAAATGCATTTTCGCTGTCCAAGAGCTAATAGACAGTCTAAAGGCATGAAATAGGCCCATTTTTTTAGTAACGGTATAGTAACAGTATATGTCTGAAGACAATTAGCTTTTTACAATATATACAATTGAGTAATTACACTATATACAAATCTTCCAACTGACAGTCATCCAACTTATACCGCCTTCTCAGGTTTAGGAATAAATTATCATATCCCTATCAGTTAAATGATTTAGAGTGAGTATTTAACGCCTGCTCTTTTAAGGCAATGGTTGATAAATTGAAAGGGAATTAGATTATTTTTGAGAATTTTGATAAGGATCAAAATTTCGCGTTGTAAATCTATTGTATCTGTGCATATAGTTTTAATTCGTTGTATTTGATTAATTATAGTATTGTTAATTACTTTTTTGGATATGTTGGAGTTCCAATTTATTAATTTGTTAGTATTGAAATTGAAGTTTCTTGTTTTGTCAAAAAGTAAAATTTTTTTTGTAGTTAATGATTTGAAGATCTAGAAAGTCTATGCTATTTTGTGAATTATTAGTTTTATTAAGTTTAAGACAATTCGGATAAATGTCGGAGTGTTCAATTTTACCAAAATTATTAATTGTAATAAGGTCATCAATATATCTGTAGGTGTGTTTGTAGTAATTTAACTCTTGTGGTTGTAGATTTTTTTGGAAGTTAAATTCTTTGACAAATAAAAAGATATTACAGATCGAGGTGCTGGAATGTAAGCCCATTGGCAATCCTCTGACTGGTTTAAAAAGTTGATTTTGAAACTTGATGTAGTTATGAAAAAGTGTGCATTTTAGGTAGGTTTTCCATTTGTCAAAAGTCATGATATTGAGTATATTAGGGAAATGTTTTGGTAGATCAAGTAGACTGGTATAGATTTCTTCTAGAGGAAGTGAGGTATATAAGTTTTCAAAATCATAGCAGTTAATGTTTTGGATGTTAATGGTATGAATGGTATTAATGACAGGAGTGTTATTATGAATGATCCAGCAATAGTTATGATTAGTGTTACAATCATTGAAAATAAATTTACAGATTTTATTAAGTTGAATTGAAAAATAATAGTCTACATTTTTCTTGTAATTATTAGTTCCATTAGCTATAAATCTAAATTTTAATGGTGTTTTATGGAATTTGGGAATCGCATAAAGATTAGTAAATCTGTTGTAGTTTGCATTGAAAGTAATATTGAGTTTCTTATGAAAAGTTTTAATCCTGTTTATTATAGATGTTTCTGTAAGGTTGGCTAATTGATAAGTAGTTGCGCTGAGAAGTTCTTTATGAATAATTTCAGTGTAGAATTGTTTTCATATAATGCTAAAGTTATTAGTTGCTTTATCTATTTTTGTAATAGTAAAAAGCTGTTTTAATTTATTAATATCTGATGTAAGTTGCGACCAATTCAGTGTACTTTTAAGTTTGAGGTGACTGATTTCGGTGGATATGCGTTGAAGAATTTTAGCTTTCCATTTTAAGAAGGTATCTATGGGTAAATTCAGTTGATAGCTTGCTTTAACTATAAATTCGTTGATGTTGTTTTCGAAAGTCTTGTAACAGTAATTTGTAGTCATGTTTCTGACTGGTCTAAATTTTGTACCATAACTTATTAGTGTTTTTAGTTGATGGTTTTGTATGATATTCAGGTTGCCAGTAATTATGTGCTGGTGATGAGAATCTACGTAACTGCTGTAAATTGGTGTCTTACAATGTCATTCTGCAGTTTCATCTATTTCATGGTGGTTAGTAAGCAAGTTGCTTAAGGTCCTTTGATATTTAAATGCAATCATTGGTATTGTGTCAACGGCGGGGAAGTAATCTTTACAATCTCTGATGATTCTTGAGAAATGAATATTGTCAAACTGCGGATGTAGAAAATTGACTTTAAAATAAATTTTGCGTTGAGTGAGACTATTAGAGAGTCCGAAAAAACTAAAATCGAGAATCATGTCTTTAATGATTTGTGTGTCGTCGTAGCTTTCTTGAATGAATTTTTTTAGTTTGATAAGGAATTTATTAGTACGAGTGTAACCAGTTGAGAAGTTTCTTGGGAAAACAGTCTGAGTCAAAAAAACATTTCAATTGTTTTTTCAATGCAAGTGTATCCAAAGTGGATAAAAATCTCGCATTATTTTTTATTTTGCTTCCTTTTTTTCCTCTCTGCGTTTTGATGCTGTAGAGCTTAAATTAGCTGAAAATAGACTTCTTAGAAGTATCTCTATGACTATGTATATAAGTGTTAAGTCCATATGGATAAAGTGAACGTTGTTTTAGTTATATATATATATATATATATATTGTTTGTTAAAATTTAAATTTAATTTGTTTAAATTTATATATATATATATATATATATGGCATGATATGAATGATTTGGAACTTGGTGGGGGCTTAAAAGATGCCTAGCGAAGAAACTTGGCAAAGCAGACATGGGTGGTTTCAAGATAATTTTATTATTGAAGAAAGGAATTCCGGATTCTCAATATTTGGTTCACATACAGATGAGCGTCTTATGCGCCCTAGATTTTTGTTAGCTCAGCACATATTCAGTGACCAAAGAAGGTAGCAGTAAAGCGTCTTGCCAGGAGGAAAGGTTAAGCGAAAATGTCGCAGCAATTCAGAGGAAGAAGGGAGAGAGGTAGAAGCTTAATTCGAATTGTAAAAGTTTTGATTTACAATTATTTAATGACTGGGCAAGAGACATCTGCAATAAGCTTTACGTAGGATTGAATGATTAATTTGAATGACGCAATTTAAACTTATAGCGCTATTTTTAAGATAGAAAGAGAAGAAGTCCCCAACTTAAATTAAAAAAAGAAAAAAAATATCTGAAAGGTTTCAGATTTTACGTCGAAAGGGGCGTTTTTTTAATGTTTTATGTGTTACCTTTATTTATTAAATATCATGTTCTTTGCACTTTATTTATTAAATATCATGGTTTTTGCACTTTATTTATTAAATATCATGTTCTTTGCACTCAAACCATAAAATTCCGTTCAACAGCAATGCTAAAAAATAATTTTAAAATGAGCATACCTTTAGAATTTCCGATACACAGTTCCTTGCGCTGGAGATGAAAAGGTTTTTCTTCTCCCATAGAGTGTTGCAATTGCTCGCTTTTAATTCGTTGAGTTTGTTAATTCGTTATGAAATCGATAATAAAAGATCGATCGAAAATATGAAATCGATCGAAAATATGAAATCGATAATAAAAGAAATTCCAAATTTCAAATTTGGGCTTTCCGATGCCCATATTCACAGTAGGATTACGTTATTCAAAATTGGATGGCTCTATGTACCATTGTTTTATCACATTGCGAGAAACATACATTTATGCAGATTCTTCATTATTTAATTTCTTCAAATATAATACAGTGCGATAGTATTTGGTGGCAACGAATTGAAAAGTGATACAGGCTTTTAAAGTTTTCATCGCAAAATCGCAAAACGTCCTTTCAGAGACAAAGTCTCTTTGGACTAATAAAAGAGCTTATAGCCAACGAAAATTAGAAGTTTGCTTTCATATTTTTTATCTTACATATGCAAACAACTACGCCACTCCTTTCTCTAGTTTCTACCGCGCTAACATCTTCGCGGTGCTTTGCTTCGTTCTCTAAGATGCTTACATCGTACTTTTAAAACCAGTATAAAAATTATTGTATTTAACAATGATTGGATAAATGACTTTTCTACAAAACTGATCCGACGCGAATTTTTTGTGTTTGATTCCCTATTTCATAAAAATGTCCGAAACGATTTGACATTTGAAATCTATGACACGATAATTTTAGATTTAGACAATGATATCATAAACGAGGCAATTAAGTGTTTCCTCGTGATAATATAACATAAACTTTTACAGAACACTGTAGTCTGAAAATTGAAATACTGAAATACTGAAATATTCATAAAATGAAACAATATAGTGTATAAGTTACATACACGTCTCACACTTTGAATCTTTATAAACAACAAATTACGGAGGATAATTTTCAGTTTAATTATACAAAGCAGGGTCACGTATAAACATAATTTAATGGTTTAACATGCTTAGATATTAAAATAGCTATGTCAACTAACAGTCTTTAATCTATGAAGCTGAAAAGGAAATGTGCAACCTGAGGGTATATTTATCAAAATTATTATCATTTGTTAAGTGGTAACGTATGTTCGCACCAGAGAGTTTCTGTTGACCCCAATTAATTATTCCAGTCTGGGGGCGTCCTTGCTCTATAAAGCTATTTTCAGAAGCGCAGTGACTCAATTCACTGTTTCTCTTAGCATTTACAAACAGTGGCTGAGAATATCCTCGAAGTCCAAGGAATTCACAATCATTCAAATGAAGCTTTAATAGTCGGGAAACATTCTGAAACTCGTCATTAATCTATTCCCCTGTGTTCACTTATTTATCCCCTTTTAGACAGTCAGCTCCAGTTGGAAATTTATGCGTCTAGATGGAGAGGTGTGAAACCTAGTTTGTAGCTTAAGGGTCTAATTTTGAAGGTGTTCTGCCGAAATTCTTCCAAGACAAATATTAAAGTCGCACTAGGGTCATTAATGGTCAACTGGCAAATATGAACGAATGTGTGCTGTGAGTGATGAAATCTTATTCTAGACAATATGAATAGCTTAATTCGTTAATATGGCAATTTTAATAAAGTCTTCATATTAAAGTTGAAAGCTGACATGTCTTTCAGTATACTAAGTCTTGGTAGATTTGCTATTTGATTTAATATGAACTTCTTTACATTATTTCTTTTTATATTTACTTAATTATCTCATATGCGTAACAATTACTCTTCTCTTCCGCGATTAAACACACAGTGGAGATCCAGCGTATTGCTTAGAATGTCACAAATATATGATTGACTTGCATTTTATGCACGGCTTTTTTATTCAGTTGTGAACATGAATTATATTTCGTTCAAACGAAATGAATGTTTTTTGAAGGTGCTAAAGCTATAAAAATCAGGGTATTATTCGGAAACTTTTACGATTGGTTTCAAAGCTTTAAGTTATAAAGTATTTTCTTTCTCCTTTCTGCTTGCCTTTGTCGGCAGCACGTCCGACAAGTAATCGGGTTCCGGAGCTGGAATTCGGTGAGGGCATTGCACATTTTTCACGTCTGTTGCTTTAAGAAAAAAAATAATAACTATACAAATATATAGAACCTTCTTCTTCCGCTCTAGGAGTGCAAACGACGAAATAGAAGCCTATGATCAAGTGATAATAATTAGTCCTGCTTATTTTTTTATATTACGCTGATTTTTTTTGCCTTAACACCTTCAATAATCCTTATTCAGTGTGCTATTTTAAGCCAGGTAATGAATATTATTCGATGACACATTATTAAAAGAAATTATATAATAATTCCACAGGAATACAGCAATAAAATTCGTCATGGAGAGAATATTAGCTATACCTGTTTTGAAGAATGTACTTAGTTTTTCACATTTTGTTCACCAAAATGTTCAAAGAATGCCAATACTTCGTATACATGGCCAGTAAATTTGAAACAGCATTACAAACTCATATGCAAATACCGATCCAAACTTTCATACTGAGTAAATTATATCACGCAATGTTTTAAGGGAAGAGAAATAAGAAAATTTACCCTAACTTATCGAGTGAATAGTTTTGTTAATGAAAGAAGTATTTATTTTATTTATGTTATAAAATGATATAATTTCAGATCTTTTAACATTTTAGGAAGCAATAACTGTCATAAATTTTATAGATCGTCGTTATTTAACTAAGACATTTGTTTTAAAGTTTTAGGTAAAAAATAAATAAAAGAAGCATTGCGGATTATTTTAAATTCAAAGAAATTGCATTTGATTTAAATAGTCACAATTTAACTCTCATAATTAGAACATAAGAAATTTACACGAGTAAAAGTATAATAGATACTAAAACTAGGGACAGCACCGTAGTTCTATTTAAGCACAAAGGTCATTCTGAAATTTTTGAGATACAACTAAAATTTAAATTCATAGGTTTTTCCTTGATCAGGTGGAAGCTTAAGTCAGACCTCTAACAGTTCAAAACCCCTAACAGATGTAAAGTGAATTATCGCTGTGTCGGAAAGTAGCTACAGAGATTTGCGAAAGTTTAAAATAAACCTTTTTACTTAAATATGAACTTGAGAATAAATGCAAATTGCTGGGGTAACAAATTCAACCAGAAATGGGGGTGATGCATTTAAAGGAACTGTCAAATTCCAATTAAAAACGTTAAATAGTAATGAAAGACCACACAATTAAAATTAATTCTAAGTTGGCTCAAAGCTTCTTAACGGCCTATCAAATTCAAATGTAGGTAACTACAAAGCAATCGAGTAATTACAAAGTTAGGAGAGCTGGCAGGAATAAACGTAACGTGCGCACGAAAAGCAGAAATATACCCTGTTTTGAAATCCAACAATCTCAACTTGAATATCGGGTTGGCAAGAAAACAATTTCGTTTTTTTAATGCGAAATATATCTTACTTTTTTCTACAGAGAAAATGAACTTTAATCAGTCAATTTCCTATTCTGTTTGATGATTCTTTGCTATCTTCCTGGTAATCCGCGTTCAAACAACTTACGGTCTTTATCAACAAAAAACTTAGCCAAACAACGCTATTTGAGGTCATTCGCCATTATTTAAATTTTAACAATTTAAGATGTTTAATAAACTTCAAAATAAATGATAATCAAGGTCAGTGCTATATGGGTGTTGCGACATCATTCCGCCAGCAAGCTGCAGGAATTTTGTATGTGTTGCTAAAGACGTGTATGGCTTTGCATTGTCGTGGAGCACGATTCTTTTGTGATTTGCAAATTCTGAACTTTTCTCTTTGATTGCTTTCTCCAGTTTCATAAGCTGATGGCAGCAAATATATGAGTTGATCGTTTGGCTGCTAGGAAGCAGCTCAAAATACCCAACAGCTTTGTAACTCATTAAATTGACAGCATGATCTTATTGTGATGCAAATTAGCTTTCAATATGATTTCTGCTGATCATGTTTGGACCATGATCTCTTTATATTAGTGCTATTGTATTCATTTTTCATCACCAGTTAGAATTAGTTTCAAAAAGAATCAACAGCATCACTTTTGAAATGCGTATCGCAAATATTGATTAGTTGTGTTAAGTGAATTTCTTTCAATTCATGCGGAAGCCAAATATCAAGTTCCTTAACGAGTCCAAAACATCTTATGTGATTTTCAGCTCTGTGTGTGATACGTTTAACGTTTTGCAATCGCACAATCATATGAAGTCTCAATTCAGTTGTGACGTTAATTTTGTCATCATCAAATTCAAAATGTAACAATGAAAAATCTCTAGGGCGAAAAGTTTTAAGCGAATTATGACATATATATTCTGTTAAGGGATTAACACCGTGAACTTCTTATACCTCTTTGTAATATCAACCGCTTTCTTGCCTTTTTGAAGTAAAAATGTAAACTATGATGAAAATGTTTATTTCCACCCCCCCCTTATGTTAAAATGGATCGTAAACTAACATGTTTAAGCACATATACATAGGATTTGTTTCTATAGCAACCTAAAAGTGCCAACTGAGAAATTTCAAGAGAAAAAAAGGACAAGAGCGACAGAAGAGTAACAAAACGAACATAACACTATTTATGCACGAACATAACACTATTTATGCCCAAACTTAAATTTATTTTCTTACGAATCCAATACTATCTAAATGATTTGCATTCCAGTGAGGAAACGGAAATAAGTTATAATAAAGCCTGAAATTGTAAATAACTGCTTAGTTTCAAATAAGAACCTTACAAACTTGCCAGATGTTAGGTGTGTTCGGAATAGTTTCTTCCAACATCAATGCAGTTTTGGAGGTGAATTTTCCAAAGATTAAATACTTTAAATTATCCATTTCTTGGAATAAATGATAAATGCGCTTTTACAGTCCTTTATTAATCTCAGCTTCAGAATGAAAACGATAGGCAGGCAAATTTTGTCTTAGATAGCGAAACAGCCAAAGATCGCGCATAAGAAGATCAGGGAAAGAAGGCGGATGTTCTATCAATTTGACATGTTTTTTCCAAGAAATAATTCGACTGTTAATCTTGCTGAATGAGAAGATACATTATTATGGTGACGCATGAGTCCAATAATAGTCACTTATTAAAAATTTATAAAATACACATAGTGGTACACAAATTAGATATAATTGCTTTTCGCCCCTCTAAATTGACAGCTTTGACCAAGCCTGTGGTTCTGAAGAAAATGGCATATATAATCTTTGTCACTGATCGTTATTCTTTTACCACTGTTGTAAAGATGTCGTTTTGAAAGCTCTATACTTTATTTTCTTGATTTGCTGGAACGTGAAAAAAAAAAAAGGGTATGTATATGTCATCACCAGGGTGACCACCATCATTAAATAATTTTAGGTTTTTTTTCATTCTTACAAGCTCTAGTTTTTGGTGTTCTGTTAATTAATGGAGACCCCAAAACAAATTAACTTTTTTCACAACCATTTTTTCATGAAGAATTTTATGTATAATTGCAGATTAAGTGTTACGTTCGTTCTGTATCATTTGGTAGGTATAGCTGTAAGGTATTTTATACCTCTTCTCAGCATGCCTTTGTGGTGTAATGGTGGCACACTCGGCGCGTATTCGAAGTCCAACTTCGAGTCCCGGTGAGAGCATTACACAATTTTTACTTCTCCAGCGTAAAACATCTTAATGACTCTACAAGCGATGCACGAATTAAAAGGTGGTGGACAATAATTTGTCAAAAGTAATAGTACATAAAGTGCTTTCTCCTTCTTCCCCAACATGATCATTCCATGAAATCCTTTGCAACAGATGACAGATTTGAACTGTTCTGGAAGATCTTGCGGAATGCATATAAACACGCATTGTCGGCTCGATTCAGTCAATCGGTTTGGTAAACTTCGTGAATTTTTTTCAAAGAAGTTAGAAGAATTAAAACAAAAAAAAAAAAAAAAAAAAAAAAGTGCATTTTAAGCGTGCCATCAGTATTAAAACATACTTTGCTACTGTCTTACGAGGTGGCTTACAGAATCGCGAAATTTAAGAAGACTGATACCATCGCAAAACTTCTTCTACCGGTTGCTATGGTTATGATGAACATCACGATTGAGTCTGGTGGGAAGCTGCTTTAAAAATACCTTTGTCCAATAAAACACTTGATCGGAGAATAACATGGCAGAGGATACCGTATTTTTCGCCGTATAAGACGCACTTTTTCTCCCCAAAATCAGGGGGAAAAAGTGCCTGCGTCTTATACGGCAAATACAAAAGCCCACCATGGCCCTCCGCTGCCCCTCCACCTCTGCATACATACCTTACCGCAGGAATACTCGGCCACTCCGGTTCCCTTCCACCTCTTGGCGCCGTCTGAGACCAGGAAGCCCCGCTCTGCCTCGCACTGTATTTGGACGGTCTCTGCCTCGCGCTGCGATTGGCTGAGCGAAGAGGCGCGTGCCTTCGCTCGCTCCCGCGCTGGCTTTGTGCACTTTTTAGAGTCTCGTAAGCCAGCGCGGGAGCGGGTAAAGGCACGCGTCTCTTCGCTCAGCCAATTGCAGTGCGGGGGCAATCGGGAGCAAGCGGAGGCGCGGATAGCTGTGAGCTGTGATATATGTAGTATGGTACCACCCGATCAAGATGTCGAAGCAGAAGAGACTGGCATATAAAGTTGCTTTCAAGCTGGAAGTAATAAAATTTGCTAAGGAGCATGGAAACAGAGCAGCGGAGAGACACTTTGGGCCACCTCCAACTGAGAAAATGATAAGAGAGTGGAGGAAACAGGAGGATCAGCTCCAAAAGTTGGATAAAAGCAAGCACACCTTGCGTGGACCAACTGCAAAGTGGCCAGAGTTAGAGGTAGAAGTAAAGGAGTGGATCACACGTCACCGGCAAAATAGACTTTCTGTCTCAACAAAAATGATAATCTATGAGGCCAAACGCATTGCTGTGGAGAAAGGCATTCAGGATTTCACCGGATCACCATCGTGGTGCTATAGATTTATGAAGAGATTAAAGATAGCTCTTAGTATGTTACATGGTTGACATAAAATTTTTCTTAAACTGCTGTTAACTTTATACAGTTGATATAAAATATTTTACTACAGAATTTGGTTTATAATCTTTTTTTTCTAGATTTGACTCCTTTAAAATTGGGTGCGTCTTATATGCCGGTGCGTCTTATACGGCGAAAAATACGGTAATTAACTATCAATTAATTGAAAAAAAAAGGAGGATAGGAATTTTCCTTACAGCTAGATGAGGCTGCGGATAATAATAAGGATGATCATTTGATATGTTATGTACGTTTAGAGATGGTGATAATATTAAGAAAGACATTTTTTATTTCCAATGGATAGGGAAAAGTTGCAAAGAAATAAAATCTTATAAATAGAGGTTACAAAAAATATAACTAAGAACAAAAGGACCGAAGTAACAATTTAAAGAGTTTTCTTACCCTCCGATTCCTCGATTCTTCTGTAAGAAAACGGAGAGCCTCACATCGGAACAGGTGGCCGCTCTCCATTTCTTCTCGAGCATCACAAAGTGAGCAGATAGATTCGGTTAAAATACCTATGCGGTGGAGGTGCGCAGAAGGCAAACATATCCTGTAGACGGACAGCCAAAACTTCATTGAGTTGTGGACTATCGGAAGTAAGAGAAGGATTTAACCTTCTCCGACTTTTTAAGGCTGTACAAGGCTGAAGATCTCTTAAGGTATTATATGGTAAATAAAGTTTTTAAAAACAGTTTAGTCCTCTAATAAGAAATGGTTGTATTAGGATGCTGCGGTAAGCTGGCTCCTCTTTTTGCAAGGAAGTCAGGTTGTTCATTGGCCCATAGACCACAGTGGCTAGGCACCGACTGGAAAACGATATTTTTCCCTTTTAAGGTTAGAGTTCTCAGGAAGTTTTGACATTGCAAAATTTCAGGTGCTAATGGACACTGAACAGAGCTAACTGATTGATTTGCTGGGTGAGAATCATCAAAAATGACTGCCTTAGCAAAACTTGTAATGTATAGCTAATAATTATTTTAAGGCTGTACATATGGCTACTACCTCACCATCAAAGAAGGTACCAATGTATCCTGCAGGGGCGTTAAAGAAAAAAAAATGATCCGAAAATACACCAGCTCCAATATTAAAATGGCAGTCAAACTGAGAACCATCAGTAAAAATATTCAGCCACTGAGTAGGTGGATATCTAGCCGCAACGGTCTCCATAATGAGACATTTCAGAACGCTTGATGCAACATTTCTCTTTCGATGGAGGTCTAGCTTTACTTCGGTATTTATCACCTCCAAAAGATTTCCGGTTGTTAAGAGTGGTTGTATATTACTTGGAATCTCAAGATCGTTCTTAATGTCCAGGTCATTTGAATAAATCCATACTGGGGTTTTAGTTTCCTAGGCTTGACTACGTAGTCCCTTCAGTAGGGATTTTCCATCCGCAGCAGCTTCTCACAGAAAATCAAGGCCCTAATATCCTGGAACCAAGGTCCTAATATTTTCCTATTATCCTAGAAGAGTCTGTTTCCTTTCAACAATAATATTGCATCGATAGGTGTGGACTTCACATCTCCTGTAATCAAGCGAAGAGCTTGGTTTTGAATCACTTCAAGTTTATTAACGACTGATTGTGGAGCTGTGATGAGAGTTTCACGACAATGCATCATTAAAGGCAGGATATAAATGTTAAATGTAATTGTGAGAATGGAAATTTCTCACATGACGCAGTTCATTAAGGCACTGAGTTAGGTGTTAGAATGTGTAGTCACTGTAGTAAATTTTATAAAATCTTGTCTACTGAAAGCAAGGATTTTTAAAATTATCTGCGAGGCCATGGGAGACAAATACTTGTACTATAGTAGTGCACGATGGCTTTCTTATGATATTGTTTTATCACGTCTCTTTGAATTGCGGCAAAAAAACTGTTATTTTCCTTAAGGGAGGATACAAAGATGCAGAAGATTTTGTTGATGTTGAGTTTTAATGAACTTGATTTTCCTCGAGATATAAAAACCACGTTTGAAGGACACTTATTACAGTTAATTATCTGGTTTGAGAAATACATTCAAAATGAAAATTTCGTTAGGTTTGCATGGACTCAAAATCCATTTAAACACAAGTGCTTCGTCTGAATTTGCTTCGGAAGAAGACCGTCTTATTGAATGATCTTGCGACAATAGTTTGAAAGCATGGAATTGACATAATTTTGGATTTCAATGAAAGATGAAATACCCTCTTTTCAGTGATACGGTTTATCGGATTTTAATATAGTTTCGATTTCGTATTTGTAAAAAGCTAAGTTTTCGATTTCGTATTTGTAAAAAGCTAAGTTTTCGATTTCGTATTTGTAAAAAGCTAAGTTTTCAATTGGTCGCTGTAAGCAAGAATAAAAAGCAAGTATATAGCAAAAATTAACGTGGAAAAGGAAATGATGGTGGCCATGTCCAGTTTAATTCCACGACTGGAGAAAATGTGCAGCGATTTGAAGGTTCATCATCACATTAATTATTAATAAATATTAAAAAATAAAAAATATAAGTAATGAAGATAAATGACTTTATTTTTATCTCTTACTTACGCTTAGTTATACTTTGGATAGAGCGCCGTGGAAAAATTTTGATTAAAAAAATGGAGCCGCCACTGATGGCCACTGATTTATCATATGCTCATTATATTTTCTGAGCTATAGCTTTCTGAGCTATAGCTGACGTTCTTTGTCAGAACGTCCTGTTATTTTCTTCTATTTCTACCTCTACGAAATTCTATACATTGTCTGAATACAGTGGCACAAAAAGGGGTTTCATTTCTATGCGTTAGGAGTACAAGTTAATGCATTCTTCTTGATTTAGAATCACAATAAAATCATAGAAAATCATAGCGCGCTAATGTTTTCACATCAAAGTTCGTTTTTTTCAAAAGTTATTCTACGATA
Source organism: Stegodyphus dumicola (assembly GCF_044657685.1). NCBI lineage: Eukaryota > Metazoa > Arthropoda > Arachnida > Araneae > Eresidae > Stegodyphus > Stegodyphus dumicola. Next base: position 111,503,094 of record NC_140777.1, on the reverse strand, counting down.
GAAAAATTGCAGTTGTTGACACAAATTATCATCAGTGGCCATAAAATAGTTCAGTTTACATATCTAACAAATAATTAATTCTTAGCGCATATTACCTGCCCCTGTATAAAAATTTCAGAGTTACCTATATGTATAGAGTTGCGTTAATAATTTGACAGGCAATAAAATATACCGAAATTTACATCATTTTTGATTAATTTATATTTCATTCCAAACTGCAAAGTCAGAAAAGTAATTACTTTTATTTTTTACATTTTTTTATTGAAACAAATATATTCAAGTTTTAATTTTGTTCTCGTTATTCAAAATCCGAATTTAAATGTCTAGAGGGAATATAAACAAGCAATAATTTCGTTATCATTAAGCGGATTTATGCTCACTTGTGCTTATTGTTTAGTCATCCGTTTCTATTGCAGTGAGTATGAAGGATAAAAAAAATAAGATATTACTTTTCATTAATGAGGGATTTTAATTATTTCTCGACGTAAGATTTATTAAAAAGAAGGATTTCTAAATAAAATAGTTTGTCCGATAGGTGGCTTAATGATTAAAAAAGTATCATCTGGTTTCGTAGTTCATTAAAATTTCCATTTTTCTAAGTTCAAGGTTTTTTAAGTTTATGTTTTAGTTGTTTAGTTCATCCTTTTCTGTTTAATTTCGTTTTTGTCATCGGAGAAATCAGATTACATTTTCAATCTCACACGCTTTCCTGATATTATTTAATGAATTACTAACTTCTTTTTCTTAAACATTTAACAATATATATTTTTTTTTACTTCTTCGTAGAGATATAAATCGCAAATAAATGGACCTGGGACGTACTGTTTAACGGTCTTTAATCAAATGGAGCCAAAGTTGAATAAGAAGTTTTATTTGAAATAACTTGAAACTAAAAAAAATTTATTTGAAATAACTTGAACTAAAAATGAATTCAACTACTCCCAGTTTATACAAAGCAAGTTACAAACATATAATAATTAAATATCCATGCAGTAAACATCTAACAATAATCCGATAACATAGTTTAGTTACAAATATGTATTAAAACAGTTATAAACCAGCTACATTTACGCGACCGAATTCTATGGACGACAACTCGAAAGCGTGTTGCCAACGCAGGGCAACAAATAGTTCTAAATGAATTACAAGAGGCGTGAAAATAAACACTTGCCTCTATTGTACATTTAAAACATTAGTACTTGTAAATAGTAACATTTTACAAATTTTATTTGATAATGAAATGGAAACTATAAAAACATTCAGAGTTTTTCATATTTTGAGAAAAAGGCTTAATAGTAGTTTTATTGCATTTTTGTAATACAAAACTACCTAAGTTACTACAATCATTCTTTCTGCACTACTGAGCCCATAATAACAATTTCTAAATTTCTTTTAATTAGAAACTATGTAACTGGAATATGTAAAAAATATTATTCACTTCTTCGACGTGTATTTTTACACTTGGCTACTGTATACTCATACTTGAAATTTCAAAGTTGTTATTATTTGTTCTATTGTCATTATCTGCAATACGGAAGGAATAATAATAATATTTGTTATGAACATTGAGTTTAATTAACTTTATATATTACGAAAAAGATGCAAAATTATTATTGAACAATTTTCTCAAAATATTACATTAATTGTATAGTTACTGAATTTGAGAAAAAGATGATTTAATTTGAAATATTTAAAATTCAGAAGCAGTTCTTTTATTTGCATTTCGAACAAAAGATTTTAATTTGCCATGGCCCGATTTAATATGTACTAGTTGAATACAGTTTTAAAAAACAAAAATCAATTTTATATTAATTATGTTGCTAAACGCAGCTTATAAAAGTTATGGTCTCAAGTTTACAAAAAATAATTCTCTAGATATCTTCAATTTTTTTTTAATTATTTTCATCAGAGGTATTACTAAATACAAAAACAATAAATAAAAAAAAATATTAAAAAAATCTCATGTGACATGAAATTATATCATATATGTAGAAAAATTAGATTTAAACAATTTGAATCTGAAATAGTTTATTTTTAATCAAATGAATACCGTTATCATCCCCCCCCCACCTTTATAGTTCTAGGTTCTGTAAATTTTGAAATTATTCGCATTATTTTCTCCTTTCTCAATACGTTCAGGGAAGGAGCTCCTCTAAATTTTAAAATGGATTCGCCTACGTAGGGATTTTTTTCGTTTTACTAACAAAGACAATCCCTCGAAAACTACCTGCGAAGATGCAGCCGAACCTTTGCCTTGTAAGAGTTGAAATTTATGCCTACCTAATACGAGAATCGACCCATCACAGCGAAGCAAACCTGAAATGATATTTGCATACCATTTCTCTGAGTCACGTACACATTCACCTTCTCTAACTATTTATGGAAGATTTGAGGCCTAAGTAGTAATAGAGACAACAGCAAGAAAGATTAAGTTTCAAATTACAGTTAAGTATAAATGAAAGTATTATTAGATATTGTAATACTAATACCGCTGTGTATTCTTATTGAAATGTAGGTTTCTTTAAAAAATATTATTGTAATAGAGACCTGTACTTTTCACTGTTATGTTTTCTATTGTAACCGCATCCTTTGGAAATTAAATTATTCGCATAATTTTCTCCTCCCCATTTTCGGACGGAAAAAAATTAGTAAAAAAAAGGAAATACGGTATGTAATTTTATCATTTAACAAAAAGAATCTGCGAAGCAAATACGGAAAGTAAATTTTCCTATGACCAGAAAGAGAAAGGAAACAGAGTGACATTAAAGCATTTATTGGAACAGATACAGCATTTGTTGAGTTACTTGTCTACTTATTCACCACCATAATTTTCGTCTTCTCGCCCAGTGGACCATTTTTCATTTAGTGGGTTATACTGCATTCATAGGATGCACCTTTATCTATCTTACTATAGAATTCAGATGCAAAATGAAATATATAGCACCTTAAAATACAAAGAAAAGGTAATTAAGTTAAAAGTTAAAATGTTTTTGGAAAAGAAAGTAAAGGCTAAAAAAATTTATCATTTTTATGGAGATTAAAGTAGAAAAATTAAAACAAAAAATCCTTTTTGTACAAAATTAGTCTGTGGAAGTGATGCTTAATAATTAAAATTTAGAACTGAAGAATTAAGGAAAAAATTAATGAATGTAGAAAAAAGATGGATTTTTATTTATTTTCTGTCTTTGTTATCACAGAAGAGGCACAGAGTCTAATAAATATTTTAGTCAATAAAATTTAACAAATAATTTGGAGAAAATAATAATAATTTTACTATGGTGTGCCGTAATGTGATACGAAATGCTGATAGGCAAGTAAAATATGAATGAAATAAAATGTCTCTTCTTCGGAGTACATGGGTAGATATAAAATGTCCATTAGTCCCATGAGTCCTTTTTTATATTGCTGGTCATACTGCATCCTTAGTCGTAGAATTCTATCACTTAGGATTGGAACCAAGGATTTACAGCTGTCTGCATCGCCTTTGAAAATCTTCACCGAACAGGCATTTCTCAAAATGTAAGGAAAGAAGAAATTCGCTTGGAGCGAGATCAAGACTAAGGGATGGATGGGTAAATACCTTCGAAAGGAGCTTCTACAGAAGATATGTTGTTCGTTGAGCCACATATGTGCGAATATTATCAGGGATTAAGATAACACCTGAATTGATCATTGCATGGTTATTTTTCTGGATGACGAATCGCCATTTCTACATATTGTGACTGTCAGCATCTACTTCTTCACTTCTGTTCAAGAAGTCAATGAGCAGATTGCCCGGTTTGTCTTAGAATACGGGGTATATCAATTTTACCTCTGAAAAGTCTGCTTTAATTTTGTCCTGTACGGAGGATTCATTCTAATGCCAATGCGATGATTTCTGTAAAGTTGCTATTTATTTCAAAGATGACCTTAAGTCCTGCAGCTCTTACTAGACAATGTTAGCGAGCTATCACTACGTCTAAAATAATATAGGTTTAAATCACTTTTTTATTTACATTTTAATACGATGAGGGCACGATTTTTGTTACAGACAAAAACTATTCTTAGAGAAGCAAATTAAAATTGAAACAGTGAAATAAAGTTAAAACCCTGATAAAGGTAATCTAAGACTATGAATTCAATAAACTAAGGTACAAGCTGGTTAAGTATTCTGTCGGGACAGAAGTTTTAAAGTATCGTTGCGAGTGAATGCGAAAGCCGAAATAACAACTTTAAGTTAGAGTTGGCGAAATTTTAACAGCACAGAGCAAATTCCAGAATCTCTCTACCTAAGGCTGGAAACTGTCTAAAAGCTAATTTGCATTTTAGTCAGGAATACGGAAAGGAGTTATAGTCCATAACAAAATCATAAGAATTGGTTAATTAATACAAACCTTGTGTTATTGGATATAAATTTAAAATCTGTTTTTTTACCTTCAATGATGATCTGTGGATGAATTTGTTACTGTCGTCATAGTATCACTGCAGAAAAGTGAATACTGATCCAATGATTTTGTTTTAGTGTTTGCCAATGAAAGCTCATCAAGCTCTTCGCCATCTTTCCGGAACATAATTTACAAAATAAGAAAGTTCTTTAGGATAACTGAATGCAACAAGGAACGGAGCATTTAAGACAAATGGTGGATGAGTTCCGTAAAAGTGAGACAACGATTTTTCAAAATACTTTGTTGCATCTGTTGCGAAAGGTCATCATTAATGATGGAACGGCTTCCCAATACTCACCTCATTGTGTGCATCTTGATAATCTTTATGAAATAGTCTGTACCCCATTGGTTACCCATTTATATGCTCATGATGTAACGTCGTTGTCAGGCTGGCACACCAAACTTGACACAATTGACAACGAATTTTTGTCTGATCTACTTTTATGAATCCACAAATTTTAACACCGAGATAGCTTTAGTTTGGAAAAAAAATAAGGGCCGGTACTTTGAGTTGCTTGAGCTGCAATACTGCGAGTAACTGGCAAGTGGCAACTTTTCGCATATGATAATCGCACCCTAAAATTCGTAGGATGCACATTCGTCTTTTGCAATGCATGGCCTACTATTTGTTATCAGTGTGGGAAACTTATCAACTGTATGCACCTTATCTATCTCTCTATATAATTTAGACTCAAAATGAAATAACTAACACCTAAAAATATAATGAAAAGCTTGTAACTTCTGTTAAAACAGCTAAAATTGTTTTGAAAAAGAAGATAAATGTTAAAACAGTTTATCATTTTAACGGTGATCAAAATATAAAATATTAAAACAAAAGTCACTTTTTGTACAAAATTATTCTGTGTAAGTAACTCTTAATAATTAAACTTTAGAGTTGAAGAAATTAGGAAAACAACTAATAAATGTACAAAAAGGATGAATTTTGATTTACCTCCTGTCTTCATTATCAGGGAAGAGCCACAAAGATTAATAAAATAGGAACATCAATATGCTTCTGATAGCATTAAAAATTAGATCCCATTAAAAATCAATATGTTTCTGATCCTATTAGTAAATTAAAAAAATGCCAATAGGCAAGCAAAATATGAATGAAATAAAATGTCCATCCTTTGGGGTAAAAAAAATAGTAACAGCAGCAACAGTAAAAAATGCATGATATCAACAACAGCAAAGCTAACTTAAAAATTTGTCAAAATGACAATTTCGCAAATATTATAAGTTGATTTTAATTCTTGTTAAATTCTGTATTTTGCATTATTTGTAATTTGATATTTTGCAAAGCAGATTTTTAAATGTAGATGTTTGCGAAAATTACGAAGCTACATGAATAACGAGGCATAACTACGCCAGTAGTTAAAATGGGAATCATGAATTTTTCATCAAAACCCGGGGAATTTGACCTGGCTGAGTAGTTAAGACCACCGACTGGGAGTTTAACCCGGGTTCGATCCTTGGCGAACAGGCTGAGTATATGATTGGTCTTCGGAGAAACGGTTTCGTGGCACGGTTGCTTTTCGCCAGTTTCCCTTGAAAAGTTTTCCTTAAAGAAAACACTCTCCTAAAGCAGATATATTTCGTGTGCTTTGCCATGATCGAAACAATAATTGTACCTAACCCCCTCTCCCAAACGTAATGGTAGAGAATGCAGCCAAATGCGAAATTTGTCAGTATAAAAGTGTTAAAACAAAGACAGGTTAAAAAAATACACTATATCTCTTGGAAAGTCTCCCTTGAAGGCATCTCTCTTCAAAGGCAGATAGCTTTCTTGTGCTATGCCATATTTAAAAAAAAAAAAAAAAAAAAAAAAAAAAAAAAAAAAAACTAATTTAACCTAAGTAATGGTAGTGCATGCTTCGAAACTGTAAATGAAAAAAAAAAAAAAAAAAAAGATTTAATATTTAAAACAAAGTGAATGATAAAAAGCGAATAATAAAAAATGCGGTAATGAACAACATTTCCAGTTTATTTGCATACAGTACAGAGAAAAATATAGGCCAATTACTCTTCATCTTTTCTTTCCTTTTTTGTTATTCAAAGAAACATTTACTGTTTCTTTTTCTCAGATTTCGTGTCCTGGACAAAAAATACTTCTATTTGATAGAAATATTTGTTGCATGACGTGTGATAAAACGTTCCATGAATATTTTCAAAGATTTTTAAGCTTGGGAATTAATATAAATAAGAAAATATTTTAAATTTAGATTTACATCGTAGAATTCTTTAGTTGTACCATTTTCACAAATGATTTTCTTGCTACAAAAATTTTCTTATATTCTAATAAGTAGACATTATTTATTATAATATAAAAATATTCATCATTCAGTCTATTACGAACCCGTACGCACGCAACAATATTAAATAAAAAATTATGATTTTTAAGTATAACTTTAGAGTCGCTTCTACTTTCTGTTACTCATGCAATTTTGTATTTTTGGGGGTAAATTTTCAACAAATGGAATTATATAAAAGAAGCAAATATATGAAGGTTTGCAAGATTTTTTATATTTTCCAAAAATTATATGCAATTTAGCAACTTCGTTTTTAATGATAATTTTTCTTTCAAAACTCAGATAGTAAGAAATAGCCTTGTTTCTCAGGCTTTATAACGGACGAACATCTTCGTTTAACATAGCAGACATTAAACAAAGAGGCAAGAAACCTTGAAAATACACATAGTTTGCGGAAATAAAATCACTTTATATAATAAAAAATCAGATTTTGTTCTACAAGATGAATTAAATAAAGTAAATATACGGTATTGAGATTTACAAAATATGAAGTGATAATTAAGCATGAGACATAAAATATGAGACATTTAAATAAACGGAAGGATTGTACCTAATGAAACTATCAAATTCACGTTTGTTTACGATTGCTGCAATGGTACCAATTTCGTAATGTGTTAATTTTGCCATGAAAGCTCTATTTCAGAACTATATATAATATGTAAAATAAGTAAAAGCATAAAATAAATAAAAAAAGAAGCAAAAAAAAAAAAAAATACTAATTAGAACTAGATGCTATTAAGATTGGCTTGAGTCTTTGCATAATTTTGGTTTACATACAAGTATCTGATAAGCCACAATATTTACCATAATTTATTCTAATTAAGTCAAGAAGAATTTATTATCCTTAATCTATTTTACAGTGCGATTATTCATATTCATAGCATGATAGCCAGGATGCAGACTGAATTAAAAAAAATGACTCGAAAGTTTTGTCATTCTGCAGCACGCACTAGTTGATGAAGATGAATTGAATAGCATGGGAAATAGTGGAATGTTGAACTCCTCCTGATAAGAAATTATTCATCATTAGTTCTATAACTTTAAATAGCTTTCTGTCCTTTAATTAAATTCACGCCTTCGAAAGTACGAAGGAATAAATTAAATAAACTACAGTTCACTTCAAAGTGAAATAAAAAATTGTTGTAAATGCCTAAAGCATTTAGTAATTATAAATTCAGCAAGTAATATAATTAAATCTGCTATTTAAAGTTTGCTATTCTGGCGTATAATGCGCATCGGAATATAACGCGCAACTATAATTTCAAACTACAGTTTTTAAATTTTTATGTATATTCGCCGTATAATATATGTATATTCGCCCTTTTATTTGTTCATGTATATTCGCCCTTTCCTTTACGAAGAAACATGAAAGATTCATGTGCGATGCTTTTACCGTTTGAAGTAATTCATTCGAAGACTTTTTCCAGATTTTCAAACAGTAGTATACTGAATTGGAAACAATAAGGGGGAAAATATGCGTGTGATTGATGTGAGAGGCACAAAAACGGTTTACATAAACAACAGACCAGGAAAAAATATCTCACCTCATAGTAGCATTTTCTCTCATTTATAAAAATTAAAACCCATAGTTATATTTAAAAGAAAGATGGTGCCAAAATATAACTTCCCAAACGGTGTTTTCATCCATGTTCACGAGAAAGGGTGGATTTCTTACAGAGACGAGAAAGGGACATTTTCTACAGATAAAAAGAAATACTATAAATTTGAAATTTTTTTCTTTGTGTTGTTTTTATGGTTACTTATATATGTTTTGATAAATATTTAGTAAGTTTAATTAAAATTCAGTTAGTCATTTGAAATTGAGTATCATTTTGTTAAAAGTAAATTACGGCCTAGCAGCTTCTTTCATGCCGTGCATTCGGCCCGCATGCAGTTTGAATTTGAGACCACTGCCTTACTCTAGCTTTATTTTTGCAAGCATTGCCATAGATGCTGATCTTAGGCATACACTTTTAATTACAAGAATGTTTCGAGTGATGCAGATAGGCCCGTTTTGGCATTTGTAAACTGAATAAAATAAATATTTTGAAAATTATTAAATTTAACTTTTTATACTTCTAATTAGTCACTCATATTTAGGGAAATGTTATTGAAAATTATAAAAAGTATATTCGAATCTGTTACTTACGTATAACAAATATCTCAATTTCATACGTTTTGAACATGTCTGGAACGCTCTAGGAAGATGTCTTGCAGCCTGCCTATGCCAATGCGTAGAGTGCACCAATTAAAATGAAATGTTTACACATGGCCCACAGAAATACTTGTACGAGTCATTACAGGGTTACTGCAACTGCTTATCGACAATTTAATGTTAGGAATTGCTGTGCAGCGGTCAATGGTATTAAAGAACATCGTATTCCAAAATTAACACCATATCTTGCTTTCGTTCCATCTATGGTATGGAGGCATATGTACCTATGGTGTGGAGGCATAGATACATTTTCAATATGTCTTATTGAATTATTTGTTTAAAATTTTCATTCGTGTCTATAACATGCGTTTCTTCGTACTTCAATATAGTGCATAGTGATATCTGTATGGAACTTTCATTTCTTCACGTTACTCCATTACAAAGGAATACTAAAAAAGGGGAGGTCCTTATATTTTGAGCATCACCATTTTACTTTTATCACATTAAAAATGCAGTAAAGCTTATGCAGCAACTACCTTTCAATCAGTCATTTTTAATTTAGTTTACCCATTACGTAAGTATATGGGGTCTCTGTTTCAAGTTAATTGTTGAAAGATAAAATAATTATTAGGCTAACTCTTATTGTAACGACTCTTCAAGCATTTATTTTAACATGTATCAATACATAAATTACTTGGAAAATCTGATGGATGATTGGAAAGTATGATATAGATTGAAAAGAATTGCCACACCTTCTCTTGGAAACGTTAGTGGCTAGCGTGTCAAACTAGCAAATGAAAGATTACAAGTATTATTGCTATCCCAGTGAGAGTACAATTGATTTACTTCCTGTTTTCAAAACCAAAAAATGTCTCTAGTGAAGCCAAAGCTAAAATGTGGTAGACAATAACAGATCACCACCTAGATTTAGTCATTTGAATGCTGTGCGGTTTTTTAGTCATGCTATAAATGGAAGAAATATAAGGTATTATTGCATTGCTTGATTTATGTTCCTGTAATGTAATAAATTTGCTCCACGCGTATTCGAGAGTTTCAGAGATTGAATTTCGGCGAAAGCATTGCACATTATTCTCGTTTTGGCATCGACATATTTTAATGACTCTATAATGTAATTTAAAAAAATTAACAGTTTGTTTAAGCTCTTAATTTTTATCTTTCAAGCCATGCAAAAATTAATTCATAGAATGAGAGCTATTCGAGAAACAATTAATTCTACACAGAAAACGCTCTTTAATAATTTTAATAGCAATGAAAGCAAAGAATGAATGAGCGCAAAGAGAAAGCTTTTTTTCTATTTATGAAATAAAATAAAATTTCTAGTTTATTTCTTTATTTTTGAAAGCAATTTTAAATTTGATATTTTCTAAATAAATTGGACAAAGATAAGGGAAGGAATTTTGACGTAGCTTTGAAATAACGTTGAGTAATTTATGAATAATTTGTAAAACTTCTTCAAAATACAAAGATAAGTATATGATGATGTAAATGCCTTTGCTTCCCTTGCCGGTTCCTAAAGAATCAAACGGTGTGATGAAATCTAATATTTAAAATCATAATATCATATATATCTTGAAATTATGAGAATATGCAGACAGAAAAGAAAGAATGAAAGTCTTTATTTCGTTAACTTTAAACGATGATTAAATCTTTAACATTTTTTCAGTAAAATATGTTTCTGAAACGTCTTATTTAGCAATTAAAACACGGTATTCATATAATACCATTTTTGATACCAAATGTTCTTAACGGACTCTTTGAAAAATTTTTGAAATTTTGCGTTACCTTACGCTACTATACATCCATTATCTACATTTATTTGGCAAATATTGCCGCTACGCGAACCATGGTTTCTATTTTATCTTCTCTGAAGCCTTGTGATAAGCAGTTCTCAAAATATCTCTATTCCGCAAAACATATACTCTTTAATTTATTTTTAAACTTTAATCAATGTGTTAATTCCTCAAGAAACTGAGAGATTTAAAAGCAATTTTTAACAAAGGACATTTTTAACATTTTATGTCTTCGGTTTATTTTTAAAAACATATTTAGCTATATAAAATGCATTTAATTTACATTGTATCCTACTGATAACTTTTATAACTATTTGCGACGTTAATCGAAGATCTTTTCAACACATTTGTTACTTAGTTAGGAACGTAATCATTTGATTTTATGCCTGACATCATATAAAAGATAATGATTTCAAGGTATAGTAATTTGCTTTTAACATAAAAGGGAAAGCTAAACCAAAATTTCACCTTAATATTTGATGTCAAAGTTTTCGGTCAGTGATGATACGCACATTCATTGAATTCTTCATAAATATTTTTTATAATCTTTTTCTCGTTTCGCGTCTTCCACGAAGCTCTGAAAGTTACGGCGAAAAGCTGCAACTTCCTCCTTCTTCTCAGTTTTAAAGATAAGAAAACAAGAACACTTCCTGAATTCCGTTAATTAAAACTTCTTTTCTAGCATCAGTGTGATACACTGTTCCATTCTCTTTTATTTGCTGAGTGATGTTAGATTCATAGTCATGATAAAATAAACATTTTTGAAAAGAAAAAAAAAACACACTCTTGTAATTGAATCAATATTCTTAAATAGAAGTTACAAAGCTGATTATGATGCAAACTACAACCCTTGGTTCACTTAATAATTGCTCATTTACTGTAATGTTCAGAAACACTTTACTGGCAATGGGGAAAATAGGATAAGTGTTTCCAGATAATTTAGGTACAGGAGATAGAAAAGAGCTTTCCTTATTTAAATTAATTAAATAATTAATTTCAAAAGTTTTCTTCCTTTTTTATTTTCATATCTGGAATTTCAAAATTGATTATAACAATTAAAATTATTATTAATTAATTTGAATAAAAGGCATAGAAAAGTATTGCTAATATTACGAAATGAAAAACTTAAGAAACTTAGTGCTTTATTTAAACCCTGCCATGAATTGAGAAAGTTAAATATTTAGATCATTAAAAGACTGTAAGTAAGGCAGCTTTAAGAAGGGCAAGCTTTTTTTTAAGATAGGAAACATTTCCGGAGAAATTAAAATCATGAATGATAAACGCTGACACTTTCGTATAATATTAGCATTGATGTAATGATTTAATGCCTAACTGCACTTTTTTTAGGAGCTTTTGAAAAATTCACCCTTTATTATTAGTAGGATAATAAGACTAGAACACATCGTATTTGGTGTTTTATGATAATATGATAGAATTCAGATGAACAAGGATTTTTGTTTCTCATCTATCACAATATTTGCATCAAAAATTAGGCCAACAGTTTTGATTAAATGGCCATTATATTTTTTAGAAAAGGGATACAGCTCTTAAACCGGAGAACAACGAGTGATCATTCATTCGAGCTGCGAGGATCCAAATAGAGAGCGATAGGTTTAGCTGGAAATCGAAATTTTTGTGCCTGTTCTCGCGGGAACTGCTAACTAAAATCTATAACTCTATATCTACTATATAATGATAGTCGCATGAGAGGAAAAGATGAAATATTGCGAAAGACACACACATATAAAAAAGCTGCTATAACATATATTATATTTATTTCGTTTGATTCCTTGAAATTCATACCTCAAACTGCTTCAATTAAAATTCGTTATTCAATTAAATATTAAATATTAACATTGTTACCTTGCCCGAGTAATATTAATAAGTTCCAATATTATTACCTTGCTTTTCGTAACTGTAGAGCGAAGACTAGAGTTATGTCTTGCTTTGACATAACTGTAGAGTTCTAAGTGTGTCAACTAAAATTGTTTAAATTCGATGCAGCAAGTTCGATCTGCTTTAGTTGCATCATAAATCATCATAAAAAGACAGTGTTATTCAGTCATAAATAAAAAGATAAAAATTGAAGAATTCTTATTTAGGTACATTTTTAATCCTTTAAGTGCTTACTTTGTAATGATTACTTTCGAAAAAAAATGGTTTATAAACTATAAAAGCAAAAGAAATAAATCTTAATATGGGGTACAATTTTCTCGGGCATTGACAAAATTTGGCATAGTCGTTTCACCTCTCAGACAGGGGATTAGCTGATGATAGTGTAGTAATTGCATTTCTGGAGGAGATTAGTTTGTATTTACATGCTGGCTGAGAGCTAGACAGGAATACAGGGAGCAACATCCCTCCCATATTAACAAGAGTATCTCTAAGCTTTTCGATAGGATGTATTTCAGAAGACTATCTTCTGCATTTGAAAGACATATTCCCTATGAAGTTACTCTATATGCAGGCTTTCATTTTCGGAACGAGAACTATCTTCCCCGAAATGGAAATTTAGACACATTTATGCAGCATAGAACATCGCATAGGCCTAATTTAAGAAATGGTAAATTTCAAATCGAGGTACCTTCCCTCATCATTATTAATTCATGTTGTTTAGTGGGATTATCTCTAAAACACTAAAGCCTATTCTACTGCCACAAACAATGACGATGTGCTTATTATTATTGGGTATTCCTTATTTTCTCAAGGATTTAAAAATTTTGATATCTTCCAAGTTCCTAATTTTAAGTTTCCTTATTTTCTCAAGGCATGCTTTTGTCTGACTCTACAGCAAATCTGGACTCCTCCATGAATAGATAATTCCAGCTTAAACTACTACTATATAAGCTCCATATTGATGTCTCGTGTTTTTCTAGTCTTAAAGCATAAACGTATAGAAACTTGGAGTGTTCGGGTGTAGGAGTCTGAAGTACATATTTTTCATTTTAAATTAATGACAGATGTAGAATCCTTTTGCTAAGGTAGTCTTTCTTCAAAGAACTAATATAGACTTTCATCAGTCGCATTTGGGTAGTAATGTAAATGCATTATAGATGACGTTGTACTCCTAGAATGAATTTTAACAGTATCCAGAAATCTGTCCCTTATGATTATTTCCATAAATGGTAGATAAAAGGAAATTCCGCAGAAAAGGCGCTTATTACTGAAGTTTAATTCGGTACAGAAAATTAGCTTAATTCTGAATACTGAAATGTAATTCTGTACAGTTTAATTCTGAATAGGAAATTTCAGAGAAAAGGAGCTAACTACTGCAATTGTCTTTTTTTTTATGAATTTCAGACGTAACTGGCAGTGAGAATCTTTAAGAGAAATTTTTTGTGTCATAAGTAAACTAATCTAATCCAGAATCAACATTGACATATGTTTTAAGATTTCTAGAATAATTTTCAAAATAGATTTTGATTACTAAACGGAAATCTTTCTAATGTTGAATTGAAATTATAATGTTGAATTCAAAATAGATTTTGATTACTAAACGGAAATCTTTCTAATGTTGAATTGAAATTATAATGTTGAATTCAAAATAGATTTTGATTACTAAACGGAAATCTTTCTAATGTTGAATTGAAATTATAATGTTGAATTCAAAATAGATTTTGATTACTAAACGGAAATCTTTCTAATGTTGAATTGAAATTATAATGTTGAATTCAAAATAGATTTTGATTACTAAACGGAAATCTTTCTAATGTTGAATTGAAATTATAATGTTGAATTCAAAATAGATTTTGATTACTAAACGGAAATCTTTCTAATGTTGAATTGAAATTATAATGTTGAATTCAAAATAGATTTTGATTACTAAACGGAAATCTTTCTAATGTTGAATTGAAATTATAATGTTGAATTCAAAATAGATTTTGATTACTAAACGGAAATCTTTCTAATGTTGAATTGAAATTATAATGTTGAATTCAAAATAGATTTTGATTACTAAACGGAAATCTTTCTAATGTTGAATTGAAATTATAATGTTGAATTCAAAATAGATTTTGATTACTAAACGGAAATCTTTCTAATGTTGAATTGAAATTATAATGTTGAATTCAAAATAGATTTTGATTACTAAACGGAAATCTTTCTAATGTTGAATTGAAATTATAATGTTGAATTCAAAATAGATTTTGATTACTAAACGGAAATCTTTCTAATGTTGAATTGAAATTATAATGTTGAATTCAAAATAGATTTTGATTACTAAACGGAAATCTTTCTAATGTTGAATTGAAATTATAATGTTGAATTCAAAATAGATTTTGATTACTAAACGGAAATCTTTCTAATGTTGAATTGAAGTGTTACATTTCGCTGCGATCGATTTTTCTTTGTGCAGAAAGACTGGCATGTTTGTTAAGCCTCTTCATAACACCTTTCAAAATTACATTTTGACCTTACTAAATTCAATAGCGAACATAACATCTAACAACTGATTCTTTTTAGCATTTTTAATATAATTCTGCGGACGTTCATGCAAATAATATACTGCTATAAATTTAATTAACTCACAGAACAATAAAATTATTTATTTGAATTTTGAATTGAATATTCTCTAATATGTTTGTGCAGGCATTAATTTCTTAAAAGTATTTATGCATGAAATGAAACTTGTTTTTTACTTCTATGTACTAAGGAAGTATTAAAATCGAGAAAATTTCGGGAGTCATATTTCAACGAAAATATTTATTTTGACCGCCATCGAATCCAATTTAACGATGATTTTGCATGATATCTGTACGTAAGGACAGAATAAAGGACTCTTTATCCCCCAAAAAATTATAAAACAGATTTAAAATGAGTTCTGAAGAGAAATTTTCCTGGCGTCTGTTCGTAGTACGTATCTCGCATAGCTAAAAAACGAGTGGCTTCAAAACGTTGAAATTTTGAACACAGGATGTGCACCTCCCATTTTGGTTGAAATCAACCGTACCAAAAGTATATAAATATATATAATCAATATTTTTAGTAAATAAATTATTATTAACTTACTTTGCAGCAATTGCGCAAGTACTAGAATAACTCGATTTCGCACTAAGTGAATTCAAGATTCTAGATCATACAACATTGTATATATATATATATATATATATATATATATATATATATATCACTCTGTTAATCGGTTCAGTTTCTTTATTCTTGTATTTTTATAAATAATGCATTTTTTGCTTTAAAAATGATTAAATTGTGTTGTTCTTATCTTCCGTTTAAGATTTTTATGCATTTAGTTAACTTGCATGCAGTAATTGTGGAATAATTAAAAATTTAGAAGTCTTTAAGTGCGGCTAAGCCTAATTACTTCCTTGTACAAAGTAAAAAGGAAGTATTTTAATCGCGAAAAAATTTCGGGTATCACGTTTCAACGAAAATATCCATTTTTACAATTATCGAATGCAATTTAACGACGTTTTTGCGTGATATCTGTACCTAAGGACAGAGCAAAGGAATCTTTTTATCCTCAAAAATTATAAACTGATTTAAAGTAAATTCTAAAGATATTTTTTCGTGGCGTCTGTACGCATGTAGGTATCTCGCATAACCCAGAAACGAGTAGCCTTAAAACGCGGAAATTTTGTATATAGGACTGCTATAACATGTAAATGTGCACCTCTCCTTTTAGTTGCAATCGGCCACACCAAATATATATATATATATCCACTCTGTCACTAGGATCAGTAAGCTCAGTTTCTGCATTCTTATATGTTAGTAAATTGTGCATTTTTTGAGTTAAAAATGATTGAATTATGCTGTTGTGGTTAGCAGTTTTATGCCTTTAGTTAACCTGCATGCAATAATTGTGGACTTAACAATTTAAAAGTTTTTTAAGTGCGGCTACGCCTAAGTTTTGATTACCATAGCAATTACGTTTGTTTACATTTCAAACTTAACAGAATAATGAATTTGTTGCCAATCTAGAGTAACTAAGCTTCTCAACAACAAATTGACGTCTAATTTTATTACTGCGAATATAATTATGCTTATTCATTCTGGAATTATCATTTCAGTCATTAGTTTGTTTTCCGCAGAAACTGTAACTGTAATTGTAAAAACTGTTTCTTTTTAATTGTTTTAACTGTACTTGGTGTTTTATGTTTTTCCATATCTTTCACATTTTAATGAAAATATTTTTAATTTTTATGAATTTTTGCCTTGCCGGGAAATGATAACTGACTTAATTAGTAGCGCATGCGTATTAGGTAAGCGGCACTGAATCATTTGCGAAAAACTATTTCTTTTTTTATTTGTTTAATTTCTTTTATACATTATTATTTTATACATTATTTTAGATTTATTATAGCATTTGAATAGAACATGTGGGAATTCTTCAGATGATGTAACTTTTGTGCACTCTGAGTTATAAAATGAATGATATGTAACCCTGTTAAGTGAACCTAGCGCCGACGTGTGGCTATGTTAAATAAATATAGTAAACTTTGAAGAGTGCACTTATTCTATTGTGGTTTATGCGCTATCGACGAAGTAGATTTAATTCAAAATTCATGAAATGTTAATTCAATATGTTTAAATGAAATGCAGGAAAATTGCATATAATTCGATATTCATGCAAGGAAGTCATGTGTATTTATGTAGTCATGTGTAAAACATCAGATTTGTTTATTCTAAAATGTAATTTATTTTATTACCATGTGCATAACTAACCGTAAAAATAGTACTAAGTTTAAAGAATTAAGTATTAATTAAAAGAAAAATATTCCGCATGAACTGGTTCCGAGAATATCAGGGCTAGAATCTTTAACAAAAAGCTTGTGTTTTATATGTAATTAGTACAGGTTCAGTTCAGAATCCAATTTTAAACACATTTACATCCGGAGGTAGTCAGGAATATGAAATGTTTCCAACTACATTAACACATTACTACAATAGCGTTCTAACTACAATAGTGCATATGTGTTAAGAGAGGAAGGAATAATGATCAGCAGAAATACTCGGCTGTACGTATTCGTCTGAGAATCGAAGTCTAAACTCAGTTATGAAAATGAAACCTTACAACATTAAATAGGACTTGTTAGAAGTTTAATGGATTCGGCTTTACCTTTATAAGTGGTAATACGTTTGCCCTTTGAACAAACCAGGTTTGACGAATTTCTAGAACATGATGGCACTGAATGAATATACTGGCCAATTAAATCTCCTAGCTTAAATCTTATGCAAAATACGTACGATACACTAGGAAGAGGTGCTTCGTAGCAACAATTCTAGTCATTAGAGATTAGAGTTGAAGACGATACTGGGAGAAGAGTTGAATGCATTTCGTCATTCTCTAATTAAATATCTTACAGAGATTAAGAAATCAGGTTTTAATATGCATGTAGTTTGTCGTAGGCGGTAAAGGAGTTCAAAGGATTGCTGCCAATCTAGAGTAACTAAGCTTCTCAACAACAAATTGACGTCTTATTTTATTACTGCGAATATAATTATGCTTATTCATTCTGGAATTATCATTTCAGTCATTAGTTTGTTTTCCGCAGAAACTGTAACTGTAATTGTAAAAACTGTTTCTTTTTAATTGTTTTAACTGTACTTGGTGTTTTATGTTTTTCCATATCTTTCACATTTTAATGAAAATATTTTTAATTTTTATGAATTTTTGCCTTGCCGGGAAATGATAACTGACTTAATTAGTAGCCTTTAAGATATTTTAGCCTAAGTAAGATATTTTATCACGTTTTCTTTTTATCACTGTCACATACCATTTCAACTTCATTTGTTTCGTGGAACAGTTTTGGATTGTATACATTCATTGTTTTGGATTGTATACATACAATTCAAGACTGCTCCACGAAACTAATTCTATGATTTCAGTTTTTATTTGTGTGTTATGATGATATGATGCTATAAATAAATTCATTCAACTTTATTAAATATATTCTGAAAATCCACCATTTTTCTACGTGTAATATAATTTTTGACGTTGGTCCCTATATAACACGCTTGCCAAAATTGCATACTTCAATGTTTAATGAGTGTTTAATGAAATAGTTTATACAATTATTTAGAAGCCTTTATGCATTGTAATCTGATACAAGTAATTTAAACAACATAAAAATTAAAAAGTAACAAAAAAATGTTTAAAATGAATCTTATGTTCTATATTTTCTTAAACAAAATGTGAAATGCAAGCTAGAGCTAGTTAGTTGTATATGTATTACAAAATAATCTCAACTGGAATTAAAACCCAAACAAAAGAATCGCGCAAAATCATATATGCATAAAAAATATAAACAAGTAATTGCGCAGAAGAAAATAAGCTCAAGGGTTCTTCAGAGCAAAAGGAGCTAGCATGACATTTAAAAATATGTAGTCTGATATGCTGATAAAAGATGCAGAGAAGTTAAAACAAACATTTTACAGAATTTAAGTACAAATTCAAGTGCCAAATTCAAAGGAAAGTATCTGATGTGTACACTACATAACTTCCTTGTACGGAACGTTAAATTAGACGCATTTTTTCCTGCATTTCATTTAAGCTTATTGAATTGAATTAAATCTACTTCATCGATAGCGCATAAAGCACAATAGAATAAATTCGCTTTTTAAAATTCACTATATTTATTCACAATAGCGATATTCTGGCCCTAGGTTCACTTGAAAACGTTATATCTCATTCATTTTATAACTGCAAAAAGAAAAAAAAAAAGCATCTGACTAATTATCTAATCGTTGCCACATGTTCTGTTCAAATACTATAATACATATAAAACGAATTAAAATGTATAAAAGAAATTAAACAAGTAAAAAGTAAACAGCTTTTCACAGGTGATTCAGCGCTGCTTACCTAATGCGCATGTCCTAATGCGCATGTGGTACTTGTAAACATTCTGCTCTGTCCGAAACAGACTGGCGACAGTATTTTCTGCTAATATGAAGCACTTATTTCCTCAGATTACATTAAAGATGTATTTCTCATTCAATTTATTCAGTTCTCAATTCGCGGCAAGGCAAAAATAATAAAAACACAAAGTATCTTCATTAAAAATTTTAAGATATAGAAAAATATAAAACACCAAATACAGTTAAATTAAAAAAAATACACTTAAAATTACAGTTCCTAGGCAAAAACAAGCAATTCGGCCAGCGTGCAAGAAGACAAATTTTTCGGTGCAGAAAACTGAAAGTTTATTTTTGGTCTTACTTGGCAAAAAGACACTGAAGGTAAACTGATTTAATTTGTTGTGGACGCTATGCTGAGTCAATATATTAGATAATTTAATAACTTAAATGATAATTTCAGAATGGATTAAGCATAATTTAATTTGCAATAATAAAAGAAGACGTTACTTTGCTGTTGCGAAGCTTAGTTTGGCAACAAATCCGCTATTCTGCTAAGTTTCAAATGTAAACAAACATGGTTGCTATGGTAATCAAAATTAGGCTTAGCCGTCCTTAAAAAACTTTTAAATTGTTCATAATTCCACAATTATTGCATGCACGTTAACTAAAGGCATAAAAATTTTAACCAGAACAACATACGAGGTGTGACACAACAAAAACGAAACTGTGTAACTTGAAAACAGAGTGGAATTGACAAAAACAGTTTTGGTGAAGTCATGCCACGCACCTCCTCTATCCGTGCGGCCTGTTTCGACTTAACCGACCACGCCACTGGGAAGTACTGCGCCATTGAGTAAACACGTGCAGCTGCATTCTGGAGGAAAAGTCTAATGTAAAAACCCGAACAGCAAATAAAAAAAAATCAAGTTTCTTGTGAAACTTAAGAAATCAGCTACGGAGGAGGAAACATTTCAAATGTTAACCGAGGCTTATGGAGAGAAAATTTTGTCTCATACACGTGTATCTGAATGGCATAAGCGGTTTTCAGGAAGAAGGGATAGTGTGGAAGATGATGAACGTGCTGGGTTGCCCTTTGGGTGCCCAGCACGTTCATCATCTTAAATCATTTTGGTTAAAATCTGTTGTTCTGGTTCATCATGATTGAATGGATTCCCAGTGGTAACACTGTGAGTCAACACTAATGTATTTTGGAGATGTAATTAGGTATTTTTGGAAGAAGGCAAGATGAGAAATTATCATTCACCACCTTTCTTTAGTTCGAGCGCCACTGTAGAAACATTAGGATATTTCAAAGCTGGAAACATGAAAAATGAGGAACGCCTTAACCGGGAATCGAACCACAGACCTCTCAATTACGCGCTGAGCTTGCAGACTACCACACCACAAAGGCATGCTAAGAAGGCGGGAGAAATACCGCATATGCTCGCCCTTTTAAAGGGCGACTGGGGTTTTTTAGGGGAACAATCTCCAAATCCTGGGTGAGGAGAATCATCATCCAACACTCTTTTAGCTCAGGCGCCACTGTAGATATAGTAGGTACTTTTTGGAAGCAGGCAGAAATAAAATATTAGCAACGCCTTCGCCGGAATCGAACCGCGGACATCTCAATTACGTGCTGAGCGTGCAGACCGCTACACCACGAAGGCTCGCTAAGAAGGCGAGAGGAATACCTTACATTACTACATTGAAGCACTAAAAAGATTTCGTGAATAAATTAGGGAAAAAGATCTGATGTGTAGACTACATAACTTCCTAGTACGGAATATTAAATTGTACGCATTTTTCTTGCATTTCATTTAAACTTATTGGATTGAATTAAATCTACTTCGTCGATAACGTCTAAACCACAATAGAATAAATGCACACTTTAAAATTCACTATATTTCTTTACCATAGTGACAGTATGGCGCTAAGTTTCGTTAACAGCGTTACATTTCATTTATTTTATAACTAATCCTAATCCTATTAGTCTCTGGTATACTGGTACAGAATCACATTAGGATTTTAACCAGTTCGTTTTGCATATGCCTTAGGCCAATTGCGTATGTAAATAAATCAAGGTGCGAACGCACTCCCCCACCCACAGGTAGGAAGTAAGATGGAGTGGCTCTAACCGGTTTCCCCCATACCCTGCTCTGAAGCAGTAGCGATCCCTGCGTGGTGCCCAAAACATTGGGTAATTTACCATTAAGTTCAATGGGTTTTGACCCGATTGGATGCAAATATTTTGTAATTACGTCGTAAATATATATATAAATGTCTATATTTTCTTTTTCTACAATACTTCAGAGTCCTAAGTATATGAAAAGAATACATTTTAATACAACATTTCATTCAGAACGGAATTAAATGCTATACTTTTCAGAGAACACTCTGCTCAGAACGATTTAATTTGAATGAAATATTTTCACAAGTTTTCGTTAATTACATTAGAAAAAAAAATGGAGGTAATTCTATTTTATTCGGTTAAGAATTACAAAAATTAAGATAAAAGTTTATTGTGTTATTAATATTAAAATCATGCAGTATTACTTTTCTATTTATGGAGCTTCTTCCTAAAATACTTTCTCAAATACTTTCTCCACCAACGGCCTAGCGGTAAAGTCGCTGAACACTGGTAGTTCGATCTGAGGCTCGAATCCCGCGAACGGCCTGGCTGCATGGTCCTCCACGAAGGCATCCCTTCCCTTAGGCAGATAGCCCTCGAGGCTTTTCCATAATCACACACACACACTTTTTCCAATATGATATATTTTAGCTTCTGAGGCATCTTTTAAATGGAAAACTAATAGTCAATTTATAATTAATGCTCTATTCGGTCCATTTCAAATTAGAGCATCTTTTATTTTAATAGCGAAATACTTTAAATAGTGCTTAACTTTCTCTGAATATTCCTGAAAGGGAATAAAATAAGGATTTTAAGATAAAATATTATTTAAAACTTGTAACTGAGTTATAAAATGTAAGGGTAATAATTCTTTTAATTATACTTATCAGATTTTTTTTACCCACAATTTCAACAATACATATTTCAAAACTCTTCTTTATGACTTACTTAAGTACGCATCTCATAGAATTTGCTTTACAATACCTTTTAACAGATTGCTTTCCAGTACGAACAATTCTTCCTTAAATAGTTTTGTAACGTATTTGTCAACAGGATTTCAATTTATGTTTACAATTCAATGCTAAGTTTATTATATATTTAGATAATATTTATAATCATTATAAATTTAGATACATTTAATAATTAGATTTTTTCACAGTAACTTTCACTTCTTTATGAATGAACAAATCCTTCATTTCAAACACATTTACAAATAATTTAATAAATACTTACATATTACATGCTTTTTGCAAGTACATGCATAAAAACCCTTGCATATTTCATATTTTTCATATCAGGCATATGCAAATCTTTAATTTCTGTGCATTTATTATATTTTTCGAGTAAAGTAATTTACAATAATTTAACATATACCCGAAAGTTTTACATAAGAAATATGTATAAATATAATTTGAATGAAAATTATATGCATTATTTTTAATACCCACTCAAAGGTAAGTTTTTCTTAATTCTTTCACGATGGCATCTCCCCCTTTAGGCAGATAACCCTTGCATGCCTTACTCTAACCTGACCTATGTGCCTAATTACAAATATTTCAACATGCATAATTTTATATTTACATTTAGCCATCAAGTTTCAAAATTTTGACTTGACGTGACAAAACACGTTTAACATTCCTCATCAAATTCAAATCTTCTAGTAAATATATTTTGGCAGAGCACTCAATATGTCTTTTATCGATTTTACACAGTTTAATAATTCTGTGATAATATAATAAATAATAATAACTAAGTAAAACGTGTAAGCCCAAAGTGATTATTTTTCAGATATATAAAAATAAAATGATGAGTTTAAAATGAGCAACAGCTTTTCCTCTAAAAAATTTTAAAAAGTACACGTTACAATAATATGTGGATGTGAAAAAAAATTATTTTATTTAAAACATTTTGGCGTTTGGAACATAAAATAAAAGTAGCGAATACTCTATCAAAGGTATCAAAAGATGTATACAATTTTAAATATACCGTAAGGTATTTTTCATTCTTTAAGCATAACATTTTTGTAAAATCTATATTTTTGTAGTTCAACAGCTTAGCATTTTATAAAACAAATTCACAATCAAAATCGCTGTTGTTAGTTATCGAAAAATAACCAAGATGTGATTTTTGCGTAAATGTCACTAAACTATACAAATTGCTAATATCCATCAAACTATGATTGTTTCTTTCATATGAAAGTGACTAAGCACTGTCAAGTGAGCTTCTGAATGTAAACAAAAAACACCCCCATCTGGTGACCGAAGCTTCGAAGCATTGCTTCACTTCTAGTGCCGGTTTGGCCACTCCTTCTTTTCTTACCTTCTTCATAGAAGGGGAGTCAAGGTTTCGTGAAAACAATCACGTTGCATGAGGAGAACGAGCGTGCATGATATCTTACAAGTTTGAAATACACCATTAAGTAATAAGAGTTGAACATCGAATGCAATATAGTACGTTGAGTAGTAATAATGTGAATGACATAAATCATTGAATGATTAAATTTGTAACTGAGAGAATTTCAGGTCGAGGCTTAAGCACATGCGAGTTGAGTTGGAAAATCCTTACTGTGAAAGGCAATTGACACACAAATATTTATGATATAATAATGAAAATAAGCATGATAAGAACAAACTAAAAATTATTAGCAGAGCCCATAGCCTGCTCTACCAGGCACAAAGTCAATATCTTTGCAAGTATTCATATATATTATATAACAAATGTTTTTAAACATGCTTACGAATAAATTTTAAGCAGAGTCCATAATTGGCTCTACAAAGCCACACAGTTCATAAGCTTTGTCAGTAAATAGCTTAAAACTAATTGATGAATGAAATAATACTGAAATTGTAATACATATGTAAATTATATCACCAATTAATATTATGGTGAATAGACCTACGTCGCTTCACTACACTCTCAGCAGTAGGATCGTAATTATTTCGCGTAAGTGAGGATTTGAGAAATTTTCCATTTTTTCTAAAACATTGAGTGAATCCATAAGTATTTGCTCCGGAATTGGACGAATCTTTAAGTACCAAGGCGGATTCACCATGGCACACAGAATTCTGTTCTGTAGAATTTGAATTTTCTTTCGTTCTGTTTTTAAGGTTGTGGCCACGCTGGGGCAGTATAAAGAAGAATTGGTCGAATAAGTGTGAAATATAAAGTTCTTTTCACTTTAAAACCGAGTTTTGGTTTCCTGCCGATAAGATTGTATAAAACCATAAATGCTCTGTTAGCTCTGTTATGTTTGTCTATTATGTGATCTTTAAACATCAGTCTGCTGACAATAGTAACCCCAAGATACTTGTAACAATCCGAAACAGGGATAACTTCATCATCAATATAAATATCTGTATTAACACACATGTATCTTTTGATTCTTTTATATACAGGTAAAAAAATTCTGCATTTAGATGTATTTAATTTTAACTTCCATAGCCGACACCGAATGGCGACAACTTTGACGAGTAGCTGAAAATTGTTGATAGCTAATTGCGGGCTTTTTGACTTTGAAAAAGTTACGGTATCGTCAGCGTAATAATCTTGACTAAATAATTTTGAATTTAAGGTGTTCGGGAGGTCATGTACGTAAATTAAGAAAAGCTTTGGTCCTAAATTTGACCCTTGGAGGACGCCACTATGTATGAGCTTCTTCTCTGAAAGTGCATCACCGACTCGTACTCGAAAAGTACGTCGTTTTAAATAAGACTTGAGCTTAATAAACCTAACAGGCAGTAAGAAGTTAGTTAATTTATACAGTAATCCATTGTGCCATATCATGTCAAATGCTTTCTCGAAATCGAGAAAGCAAGCGGCAATTCCAGCTGTGTGAAACAATTTACATCAGATATATATTCAATCGGTTCAGGATTTGATGTGTAATTCATTTCATAACGCCCACCAGCGGCCGAGCGGTAAAGACGCTGAACACTGGTAGTTCGGTCTGAGGTTCGAATCCCGCGAACGGGCTGGCTGCATGGGCGTTTTCGTGGTTTTTCCCATGTGTAACGTGTATACGAGCCAGTTTCCCTTAGAAAGTCCTCCACGAAAGGCATCCCTCCCTTTAGGCAGATAGCCCTCGTGTGCTTTGCCATAATTAAATACACCACACCACCATTTCATAACTCAGAATGCACAAAATTTACATCATCTGAAGAATTGTCTAATCGTTGCCACATGTTCTATTCAAAGATTATAATAAATCCTAAACGATGTGTTATAGAAATTAAACACCTCCTCCCCCCCCCAAAAAAAAAGAAAAGTATTTTCACAGACGAATCAGTATTTCTCATTTAAGTAATTCAGTCCTCACTTACCTACAAGGCTAAAATACATAAAAACTCAAAATATCTATATTAAAAATTACGAAGTCTTTCGAAGTCTATTTCGAAGGTTGTCGAAATTTTGAAAGGATTATTTTGAATTACAGATTGAAATAAAAATGAATTTTTATGACATTAAATAAATAGTATTACATGTTTTAGAAGCATTTTTAAATCATTACTGAAAGCTGAATTTGAAAGATATTGAAATAAAAATATATTATCTACTGGAAAGGTAATATTTATTAACTCAAAGCAACCAATATTAATCCACGTTTCCTTTTACAGTTGCAAAAGAAAACAGCTTTGAAGATTGCGGCTTATTTAAGCTATTCTTCGCATCCTAATAATGTTTTTACAAACATTAATATCAATAGGATAAGCAGTTATGCAAAAGGAAAACGCAATTCAGTTTTTCACATTTTAGATCGAAGTTTCTCCTTTTTTCATTAAAATTTTCTATACTTCTCCTTTGTCGCTAGTACCCGAAAAGAAATTTTGAAAGCAGAATCTTACAAGAGCTTTTGTTCTCGTTTTCCTCGACGCCATTTTATTGGACAACCTCAGATCTGAAGATGTTTTATTGCTATTTCCTCTTTTGATTAGATTTTTAATGTTTATATTTTTGAGTCGAAATTTTCTTTTGAAGTTTTCTTTTTCATTCCTCGGAAACAGCTGGAAATGTTATGGGCAAAATTGAAGCGTTTGTTGAAATTTTGATATTTTTTACTTATTACAACAAATTCTTTTAACAAGGTCTTTCATTCTCCATTTTCTTCAATATTACATGCCTTTATAAAATAATTCTCGTGTCTGGTAATTTTTTTATAAAGGTATGTATTATGGAACTAATTCAGTTTTTCATTACTCAGTATTTAAATTTTTCTTTTAATTTCTTCAAGTAAAACATGTTTAAATTTGAGAATTAGATATGGAAAAAAAAATAATTCGCATAATTTAAACCTTCCCGTTTTTTCATGGTTTTACATTTGTTCAATTAATGAACATGTAGATATAGGGATAATTCAAGATGAGTTCTGAAACTCTACGTTTATTTTCTTCGCTTTTATTTCTGAAATCAGGGTTTTGAAAAACGTGGAGATATAATTTATGTGATCCATCACTAAAAGTACTTTTTATTGATACAAAAAGACATAAATTAAAAATATAGTAAAATGTGGACTACATAACAAAGAGCAGGGAAATTTGTAAGCCCATAAAATCAGATGTTCAGATGATAAGGAGATCAGATGAAATCAGATGTTACTACTTTCACTATGCGATTTCCTGTTCTTGTTATACAGAAAGTGTGATCACTTCATTTGAGGGGTATGTTTGTCTCAATCCTCTTGCTCAAATGACTCAATGAAACAAATGATAAATTGCACAGCTATATTTTAAATAATTAAATCTGTTCTTCATGAAACTACAACTCTACTACTTAACTATTCAGAAAAATGTATATTCACCTAACGGTACTTCACTAAGTGTCTTAGTTCCTACATGTTGGCGACGTTTTCCCGACTAAAATCTATCTGGGTTCTGAGTAAAATAAATTTGTGTAAGCATAGATTTAAAATTAAACAAACTCTACATGTCCATTTGTATAGTTTCAACTAAGGATGATAGTGTATTACAAAAGGCAAAATAATATTTATATTTAGCTTCTGAAATTAACAGAAAACGCTACTTGTGTTACTCAACGAATTTCGCCACTTGAGAGTATTTAAAATAACATAAACGGAAATTAAAATTTAAGTAACGTAGTTTGAAACTACACAAAAACAGTCTTCTTAAACTGGTTCAAGTAATTAACTGAGCATATTTTACGTCAGCTAGCAAAGCTAGCAAAATGGCTAAAGCCTACATAAACTTCGGAGGAGCTGGCGATAGTATATAACTGCAAGTACGTAACTGGAAGCGAGCCTGCCAGAAGTTCTAATCTTAAAATATTGAAATCACCGGCTTAAATACTCAGTCAACTGATATGCGGTCTGGTAAAAACGACACAAAGAAGAAGTTATAGTAAAGTTACAAATCATAATAACCGGTTCATTAACAAAAAATACCACACACTTGATAGATTACAAATGAATGAGAATTAAACTGAAATCAGAATTTACAAACAAGAGAAACTTATTAGGGCAAACGTTTGACCTGTTAATTTACAATTATCAAATCAAATCCTTTAGAACGAAATGTCCGGATATTTTCTCATCTACAAAGGGGCACTTACTGACATCGAGAGATAACAGCAAACGATAAGGAATCTAAGACAGACTGACATAAGCTCCTGCGAACAGCAAGACGTCGTCACCATTGTATTACATGTAATATGTCTTCAATTATTTATCTGATGTGTTTCTGTAATTTAATTTATGCAACAACACAAACATACAGCACAGTATCCTCACAGCTCCTGAATAGTGCGCTTCTCGTTGCTCTTGCTTCTCAAAGGCTTTGCGACTCATGGTCGCCCCCTGTTATCACCTCTGACTTTATCTAATTATCATGAAGATTAATGTCATGTGCCCTCTGGGCTTTATTTTCTTGAGCCGGACAAATCGCGCATACGCGCGATATTTCGGCAATAATCGTGCAGACCAGACCAGACCAAGACGTCATTTCATCGTTCAGTGTGGCATGAGTTGCGACTAACCTTCGCAAATTTTTACACTCTCTTATACGTGCTTCAATTTGCATAATCTTCTGGTCTCTGCTAATATATGAAGTGTGAAAGGTAAGTTAGGACATGTTTAATTTATATATTTTTTATTACTCAGTATTTTAATTTTCCTGTTAATTTCATCAAGTGAAACATGTTTAAATTTGAGAATTAGATATGGAAAAAAATTAATTCGCATAATTTAAACCTTCCCGCTTTTTCATGGCTTTACATCTGTTCAGTTAATGAATATGTAGATATAGGGAGTAAGTAAAGTGTAAGTAAAACTTAAAATAATTTTCTCTATATGAGTACAAAATCACCCCAGAATCACCAAAATAAGTTTGTTACGAAATTATTCTGTCATAAATTTACCTCAAAGTGTTAAATTTATGACAGAATAATTTTGTAACAAACTTACTTCTGCCGTTTGGCATTGCTATTTGAACAGTAAGGGTTTAAATATATGATTTTTATGTTTTGTATTTCGAATTACTAGGAACTAATTCACAAATAAATAAGCCTATCCTAACTTCTTAGTTCAAAATATTTCAGCCGTGAAAGCGGGTTCAGGCGTAAAAGTGTTTCAAACGTGAATATACATACAAGGATAAGAATACAGTTTCTTTTATTAATTATTAAGGAAAAAACTTGTAAATGTATTTTATGGCAAAGTTACTTTGTACATGTGGTCATACTATGTATTATGTAGAAGTTGAATTAGATTATAGTGTTTCTGCCGGCCATACAATTTCATGGTTATTTTAAAACAAAATATACATATACTTGGTAAATATGGATTATTATCGTAAAATTTGTAAGTTATTTTTGTAAATAAGGCAATTATTTTATGTTACTAACCTCTGCGCGTTTAAATATTTCTGCTTAAATAAGACTTGGTTTTATTTTAAAATTATACTTGTGAGTTCACGCCATAAATGCTGAATGATTTGTAACCACCGGGAATGCCTTACGTTCAACTTATTAAGTTCTTAATTAAATGGATCTTTTACACTCTTAGTACGTTTCTGTTTGTTTATCTAGACCTAACGATAAGTCGCTTAGATAGGAGGCTTGATGTATGTTGCCAAAAATAAAGAAGACTCTACACATTTCCTTTAATTTTAATTCGTTCTTTTTTTAATCTTTAGCGGACAGCTCTCTACGAAGGCATTTCTGCTCTTAGGGAAATAGTCCTTGTGTATTTTGGCATAATCAAGTAAACCAATTTAAAAACTATATAATCTCCAAAGCATTCCTGATAGTTATTATCATATTATTCAATTACGTGAACATTTTCTAAATGACACCTCATTTTATGAAATAGTTTTGATATTCTGTTTGACCTTGTAGAATTCTTCACTTTGTGCTTGTAACTTACAGTTGGATGTGAAGAATCTTAAGAACTAGTAAGCGAATAATCGCTTGAGTTAGTGAGGTAGAAAACAACAAGTGAGAAGGGTGAAATAACGCTTTATTATTCCAACTAAAGCTTAACAAAACTCCGTTTTGAAGTTGTACAATAAAGCCCACACACGGGCTTCAACTTAAGAGACTAAGAAATAAACTAAACTAATCTTAACTAAAAAAGATATAGCCGAAGCTATCAAAATTCTAACTGAGGTAGTCCCTTGACTGCGAAGCTATGAAGGGCCTAAAGTAATAATAGCGTACGAGACAGTAGCCTAAACAGGCGGAAGCGTGCTAGCCGGAATATCTGGTACCCCTCTCACTAAGACAGTAGACCTTCGCGGTTAAATACCTCTCTCGCTCATTAGCATTCAGACGTGATTCTAAACTACGTTCTGGCCGTAAGTGGTAAGTTGAAATTGAAAAGCAATAGGAAAGGGAGTTTAACTCAAAATTTAACTGTTAATAAAATTAACATAATTCTTACAACCTTGTTACTTATTGGAGGGCCCGAATAATCTGAACAATTTAGTTTGTTTCATGATAATTTTATTTGAATTTAACATATTTAATTAACAGAGAACGTGAGTTAATATTTATATAAAATTTCTGTATCATATATCCCAAATATGCATGCATCATATAGACAAACTACGTAAAGCTGACTTCCTCACTAAAACCCAAGCAGCTGCAAAACCGCGTTTATACATTTTGCTTAAAAGCACTTACATTTAGAGAACGAGTAACATTGATATTTTTTATTGCTGTAGACGTAATTATGTCCTATTTCAATGTGGTTTGTTTTAAAATAATAATAATATTCCAAAGAAGGTTTTAAAACTAAATTTGAAAAAAATCGATTTTTGGAAAATCCAAAGGTACTAAGTACGCTCATTTCTTGTTTTACATATTTTCACAAAGTCTCCATAAATTCTCTTTTGCGGATATCAAAGAGATCTAATCACCACTGAGAGGATTTACTTAGAAATATTAGAAAACATCTGATATCACAATTGTAAAACGATAATGATAATTAACGTATTCGAAAAGACATTTATCTGGCTTATTGAAGTTGAAATGAGAGAAATTATGTCGGCCAATAAGAGAGCAAGTTGTCACGACCACTGAACACAGATGTTTAGATAAGGGCTCGAATTTCATCGAACAGATTGTTTGCACTGCTATTTTTTTTTAACTTCTCCATTTGTGACCTGAAAAGTTTTATTTTCTTCCACGATCAGTAGACAAGCAAGGTGAAGCTCTTTCCAACACTGACGTGAGTTACGTACATAAGCTGGAGACACAATAAAGGAATTAGTTGATTTTAAGCAGATTTGGAGTCAGTAATGTCGCACAAGAGCAAAGCCTTGTAATATCGTAACCTTGGTTTTCCACGTTTGTCCCCAGAAGTCTTCAATGCATCCTTCTCTCTAGGTAGCCAGTCCTCACGCGCTTTGCCTTTTTCGCTTAATAAATAAACAAATAATTAAGAGTTATGTGAAGTAATTCTGAACTTACAATTAAAATAAGATGAGATTAAAATAAGGGTCTCTCTACCCAAATGTGACTCTAAAAAGAACAGGATGCACAGAAGAGATAAAGAGAAGACACTTTAACGGGATTGTAAACCAGATTTTCTGATCTAACAACCTGCGGCATTATCTTGTGGGAGACTGCCAAGAATTTTAAGCCTAACATACATGATCTTCTGAACCATAACATTGGCCATGATACTAGTAAATGAGTAGGATGAAACAAACTATTCCTTAAAAGTCAATGATATTACTAAAGATATTTACAGGGTATTTGCAAATAACGTAAAATCAGATTTGCTTAACCTTTACTCTATAAGAATGAAATTTGGTGTAAATTAGCAAGCTCTTTTGGCAGGAAGTACAAACTTTCAACAGGCCAGGCCATTCAAGAATAGTTTGGTTTGGTTTGGTTTATTAGATTACGGTAAAGCACTCGAGGGCTATCTGCCTAAGAGGAGGGATGCCTTCGTGGAGGACTTTCTAAGGGAAACTGGCTCGTATACACGTTACACATGGGGAAAACCACGAAAATACCCATGCAGCCAGCCCGTTCGCGGGATTCGAGCCTCGGACCGAACTACCAGTGTTCAGCGACTTTACCGCTCGGCCGCTGGTGGGCCACAAGAATAGTTTGACTGACATTTCTAAATAACTACTTGTACGTGCATCTTAATATGCGTGCAAACAATTAGGGATATTTACTAGAAGAAAGGAAGTAAATGTATAGAATAATAGGCACATTTTATAATGAACATCAAGAAAGTAACGTTTTCGTAGAATTTATGGAAAATTTTGGGCTATTCGTACTTTAAGAAGGTTTGAGGCTTTTAAAATGCTTCGTGGAATTATGGTTAACTTTGAATAGATTAAAAATTGAGAAGGCTGAAAGTATAAATTAGACCCAATAATAAAAAATTAAAGAATTTAAAGCTGACTGCAATTTCATTGAATTTTATTTCAACTTATTATTTTATTTCAAAGTTTGCCATTGTCGTCAGTACAATAGAAGTTATCTGCTTCATAGCATACAGTTTTTTCTTCATTTCCTCAAGTAACACTTCTTTGCTATTATTATAAAAATTGCTATCATTTTTAAAAATGTGAGGGAAAGGAAGCATTATTATTGATTTCACCTATCTTACATCAGCTTCCTTTATTCTTATATTTTTCAGTATTTTAGGTAGTGTATTTCATTCGCATTTTAACGGTTTTTCTTTGAGCCTCTGTTACAGAATGAGTTTATTAATGCAAAATACGTATAATCAGTTTTCCTTAAAATCGTGAAAATCGCATCTTAGGACAAATGTCTTCTCCTTCAATTGGGAACTATCGTTTAGCGAATTTGGATTAATCAATTATGGCAAAGCACACGAAGGCTATCTGCCTAAAGGGAAGGATGCCTTCGTGGAGAGCTTTCTAAGGTAAACTGGCTCGTAGACATGTTGCACATGGGGAAAACCACGAAAACGTCCATGCAGCCAGCCCGTTCGCGGGATTCGAACCTCGGACCGAACTACCAGTGTTCAGCGTATTTACCGCTCGGCCGCTGTCGTTTAGCGAAACGATATACTATATACCAGTGAAAAGATATACTATGTACTTCAAACTTTGTCAGCTCTCTGAACCGTTAGAATTGTAATGTTTTTTCGCTTAGAAAATAATATTTACAATTTGTTGTAAGCAATTTATATAAAGACAATAAGGGAAAATATTATAATTTTTATTAAAAAATTATAAGGGTAATGTAATTTACTCGTTAATAACAATGACTCGTGCTCCAGGTAAAATCTACCTTTGCATTATACTACATTGCTCAAAACAATTAAAACTTATTATAATTTTAGATATAAACTGCTGTTGAGGAAATATTTTACTGAATTACATATGATATATAGGTATTTTAAGATATAAAAAACGAAAAAGAAGAAACGAACAAGGAATAATTAAATTTTATTGACGATATTTGTAAACAAAAAGTGCACACTTTGCACATATTACACAAACAAAAAATGTGATTTCTTGGATTCAAATGAGTTTCAATAAGGGTATGGTCTGTGCTGTGCGAAAGCAATGTCGCACACCTAAGATGCATGAAACCAATGAGGTTATCAATGAGGGACTGGGGTGTTCTCTCCCACTTCTGTAGAAGAGAGCTTTCGAAGTGTTGAATTGTTTCTCAGAGTGATAAGTGACTAGTAACCGTTCTCGCTGGAATGTATCAAACATGTTTTGTTGGTTTCATATTTACGGAACATTCTGGCCAATGCATTCGAAGGATTCGTCTATTGTCAGGTTGTACATTACAGCAGAAGTCCCCCGTAAAAAGCACGTTGCTGCGCTCATCTCGTGCCCATCCGAGATGCTCCTGTGCGGCACTTTCTACTTTCACTACGATAGTTCTGTGTCAACGAAGCGCAAATCATAGGTCTGTGAGCTTATAAATTCACATGGTGGAGTAGATTTCAAACAGTTTGAATCGAAACTCTGGTACCAGTAGCCCTCTGAAGTTGCTGTTGGAAGACACTGGCTTTCATAATGCGGTTTTTTCTGACCGTTAGTGTTAAATACCGATCCTCATTTTGGTTTTGCAGGCCTTCAACCTCGTCCAGACTTTTGGCGAACATTTCAAGTTTCCAAAACCCGAATCTACAATCTAGAAATGGAACTTTGAGAAACTCCTATCGCTTCCACTACAACGGATTGCGTTTGTCCCACCTCTAAACTATTGATGGTCTTCCAAACTACTGATTCAGCTAGATCATGTTGCTGAGACATCGTATTCCATGTTACAAAACATTCAACGCCTGTAAATTGTTTTTATTCTCCTCCTACAGGAGAGTGTTCTGGAGATTGCCATTAATTCCTTATTTAAAAAGCCTAGGTTTCGACCTCACAGACAAAATTTGCATGCTCCCAAACTTTGTAAACGTTACAGTTTTTCTTTCTTTAATTTTTGCTAAAAATGTTGCCGATTATATCGTTACTTCACACGAAACTCCCAATATCCTTTAATTGTGCTGAGAATTGTATTTAGTGACTGGAGAGTGATTGCAGGTTTTACACCAACTTTCAGACTCTAGCTGTACTGATGTTATCTGTAGTCGCATTTCATATTTTGAATGTAATTTGTTTGCATAATTTTGTGTTGCCACATATATCATACAAACTCGGCAGAGGGCTTGAGTCTGTTCTGCGTACACATCTACTGAATAGTGAAAAAACTGTACGTATACAGTTATTCCCGCACGTACGTCACTACACAAATCGCGTTATGGACAACGATAGCCCACACACGAGGTTTCTAATTAATTTTCAAAGATCTTTATATTACTTAGTTAATAAACACTAGTCAACTAGTGTGAGAGCTTTATAATTTTATTTTTAATCTCTATAAAGAGAAGCATTCCTTACGAAAAAATGTGGCGATTATTTCCCATCGTTCTAACAGCATATAAAATTGGAACTGAATTTGTTAACCCATGTGCTTGTCTACATATATTTCATACTACGTATGTTTCATATTATAATGCTAATATTATATATCATAATAATTTATATTATAATACTAATATTACATATCATAGTATTATTTTGTATTATAAACATACTGTAATTCTTGTTTATTCTTTAACTTTGGTCTTTACTATTTGCCTACTGCCCTTCTATTGTCTGTTCTTCAGCTATTAGATGAAAAGTATTGTTGCGTGCGGTACGGGTTCGTAATAGACTGAATGCGCAAGTCGATAAGAAGTTAATAAAATTTATTCTTATCATAAGTAAGAAAATAGAATGTTGAAATATTTCCTGAGAGATATTCGTACAATATCACAATATCTCATAGTTATATTTTGATCTACTAAAACGTTAAAATAGAACGCAATCCAAAACAAATAGGAAGCTAATCCAATCTCACCGCGAATTCGCTACAATTAATAACAACACTAAGCAAGAAAATTAATTGAGATGTTTTCCTTCGGCTTTTAATATATGGTATAAGCTTTCTAATCATACACGAGAGAATTCTGGTATTTTCTCGAGGTTTCTGGAAAGCAAAAGAGTAAAATTAGAATATATATATTTATTAAAAGCGCATGCTCCTGTAGTTTTACGTTTTCGGCGTAGCTTTCTCTTAAAACTCGTTAAAACTTTTTAATGAGGCAGTAATTGTTATAAGTATTTTGTTACTTAGGAACATGCATTAATGTTTTTTTTAAATCCCTATTTGCATTATTTGTTGCCGAATCTTCCAAACCTTCCTCGTCATATCAAAAGCGCATTGTTAAACAATACTCTATGATCATTTTATTCCCCCACAGCCACACCTGAACTGCACATTAGGTAACATTTATCTTCAAAAGCATTACAGAAATGTAATCCTTTCCTCATTTTTTCTGGCAATGGTAACTCACACTCAATTTTTACTGCACTCGAAGTCTAAAAAACTATGTATGAAAATATAATTGTTTGGCAAATGTTTGCCAATTTTTCGTCAAATTTATGAAGCTCCTCAAAATTCAAAACTGCTATTACGATACTTCCCAAATTCTTCAGTTGTATTAAATATTAAAAACAACGTGGATAATTTCAAAGGTTCAAAGAAATTAATAGAATTTTCAGAAACTTGGCTTATTTACTCATGTATATAGAAGCGCAATATACAAAAGAAACAATCAGCAAACATCAAGTATTCTTTCTCAGTTTCTTCCATATTGCGCGAATTTAAGTGTATAAAGATTTTTATTGATACTTGCTTCTTTCTATCACATTCAAATAACAAAAAGACTTCTCAACTGTTACGCTATAACTATTACGTGCTGCCGAGGCGAACAAAAGATTTTGGTTTTGAAAGAGAACACACATCAGCAGTAAATGAACTTGAACATAAATAGTAGAAGTAATGTAAATCACATGTTTGAAAGTTTCTAAAGTGTCAGATCACCTGCCACGTCCAGAAAGCTTAACAAAGAATCTGCACAAAATAAGATTCAAATAATAAATGCAAGGAAAAATAAAATGGATGAAGTGCTAATACCAAAATACAAATACTAATTGAATACATTTGAATAAAAATAATCAAGGACACGCAATTAATCAATAAACTAGACATCAGAAAACATCAGAAGGAAAAACTTTAGACAACAGGAAAATGGGAAAATTATGCGAATATTTTTTAAATTTTCAGTACCTAAAACTTAAAGATACGCGATGAAATAAGGTATATTATTAGAACCTACTTACGTATCTGTGTTTTCCATTTTCTATTCTAGGGAGCATTCACCTCATCGAACATCAAGGGTTATGGCATTTTTGGAAATTCTTTACTCAGCGAGTGCCTATAATATATTTGTAACAGTCGTAGCCATCCGTAGCTGTGTTTCAACATCATTATTGTTATAATTATGTGAAAATTTACTACATTATTGTTACAACAGTTGAATTGTTGTAACCACAGTTACTGTTTAGTTATATATACTTTACACTATTCTAACTGTTATAATTTGATGTAAGCTAGAATAAATAAGCAACTTGATTCTCTAACTGAACATCTTCTCTATCTAACTCAACACTTATTGAATTTTGGTGTAGTATTTACCCCAAATTACATTGATTAATGATAAATTTCCCAGAAAATGTTTGCCATTTGAAAGGTGATTTATGAGCAAATCAAGGGATATGTGATTTCATTGTTTCTATAAACGAAAAAAAGAAAATTACGGTAATATGTAATTTTCATTTGGAAAATCAACTGTATTGAAAGCCTAATCATTTTATAGTTAGGGATCCCGAGACCTAGGCTGAAATATATGCTCATAAGATAAACATCTTCAGTACCTTAAATTTCGTTGTGTCACAGGAACTGCTTGTCCAACTCTTTGAATCCTCCCACCCAATTAGTTACGAAACTCTCATCCTTTGAGAGCAGCAGACTTTGTTATGAATGATGGATTGCTCAGAAGTTTCCTTAAAATGAACATAATGCTGAGTTTAACATACGACAGCTGACGTTCCTAAACTGTCAGAGAACAATACACCAGTATGATGCGTCTATTTGTTCTAGAATTAGTAAAATAGGATAATTATGAGGATATATGTCTGTTCAAAATTTGAAATAGTAGTTCTTATATTCTTTGCGTAGGTGTTCTTTAAAAAAGTTAAAACGAATTTTCCACACACTGAGTATAACCCAAAATGAGAATATATTTCAGCATTGGGAAGCAAAGCCTGTAACTGTGTATTGCTTATCTTTATCTTCATCTGTTGTAATCAACTAAATACCATGGACTATGACGATTTAAAAATGTAAAGTCGTTTAAAATTTTTACCAGAATGGTACGAAATAAAATACGATTAAGACAAGATTTTCAAATAAAAATCTTTTATTTGAAATCAGTGTGATAACGAATGCGCTAAAAGTTAGAAAAAAATATCATATAGATTAACGGGAATAAGAAATTAAATAGTTCAATTTACAGAATTCATCTACAATTTTATATCGCGAACAATAAAAGCGAGGAAGACCCATGATAAAATATCTCATATGGACACCACATGAATTCTTTCTACGGCTGTTAAATTTTTCCTCTCCTTCATTTAAGCGTATTTCCTTGAATTTCATTACACATATACACTTCTGATTTAATCACTTCAGTTCTCCCTTCGCGGCAAGGCAAAAATGCATAACAATTCTTAAAATACAGAAAAACCTAAAAAAAACCAAATACAGTTAAAACAGTTAAAAAATAATTTTTACATTTAAAATTAGAGTTTTTAAGTCAAAAGGAGATATTCGGTCAGCGGTCAGGAAGAAAAAATTTCGATGCGCAAAACTGGAAGTTAGGTCACACTGGGGAAAAAAAAATTCTAAAATTGGTGCACCAACTGGACATAATTTTCTTTTTATTAAAAGTTCCAAATGTAAACAAATGCTAGCCTCTTTAGCATTAGAGGTATTTTTTAATTGTTGATAATTTTACAACTATTGCATACAGATTAATTAAAGCAATAAAAAACTTAACCGGAACTAAGAAGATAATTCAATCACTTTAGATTATCTTCTTATGTTTAGATTATCTTCTTATGTTTAGATTATCTTCTTATGTTTAGATTATCTTCTTATGTTTAGATTATCTTCTTATGTTTAGATTATCTTCTTATGTTTAGATTATCTTCTTATGTTAAAATTACATATTATTCTTTCTTATGTTAGATAATTCAATCACTTTTAAAGCAAGGAATGTACAATTTACCGATGTATAAGACTAAAAAGAAATAGATTCACAGAGCCGAGTAGTAAAGTGGCCCTATATATATATATATATATATTACTTTAATAAATAACTCTCTCTCTCTATATATATAATCGTTTGCTACGACCGATTTATAAACGATCTATAAACGTTTGCGACGAAAAAAGGTGCAAAACTACATATTATAGCAGTCCTGTATAAAAAATTTCAACATTTTACGGGTATTCGTTTTTGAGTGAAGCGAGATGCATACATACATGCGTATGTATGTACATATATACATACAAATGTCATGAAAAAAATCTCATCTGAATCCATTTTAAATCCATTTTTTAATCCGTTTCAGAAAAAAAATTCTTTATTCTCTTCGTACATACAGATATCAAGCAAAACGTCGCTTAGATGGATTTGAGAGCGGTCAAAATGGGTATTTTCGTTGAAATATGATATCCGAAAATTTTCGCGATTACTATACTTCCTTTATTTCATGCAAGAAAGTAAAAAGGTCATGTTTAATATATTTGACAACGCAATTGAATTAAACGACACCTCTACGCGCCCCACGCTTTTATTATTCGCGATGTAAAATTTTATACGAATTCTCTAATTAGAATTATTAAATCAATTACTCCCATTAAGCTACATGATAAATTATTTTTTCGTTTGGTGAATTTATTATATATTCATTTTATTATATATTATATATTCATATATATTAATTTTAAATAAAAGCTTATTGTTGAAAAACCTTTTTGTTTATTTGTATTTTATTTTTTGTTTTTAGTCTCAGTTACACGTTATGAATGATGACATGTTTAGTCATTATTGAGACATAATCAGAAGTTATAAAATATTATGAAATAAAGAAAAATAACTGAGCATCGTTCAGAGAATGAAGAAATTCCTATGAATATTCAATTTCGGATATTGGATGCGGTAACAATATTGCAACAAGTATTTTGCCTGAAAAATGAAAAAACGGATATCAACAGTTGGTCATTAAGAGCACCAAAAAAGGTGAGCTTCGTCTTTAAGTGCGCCAAGATTTCAAAGTTAAAACGTTTTGTTTTCGTCCGCTTCAGACTGCAACATATTTCTTAAAGAATTTAGGAAATGGGTCAATTAATATTTTTCATTCTTACATTCTTATTCTGTTTTACTTACATTTTTTATTCTATATCATTTAGTCATTCTAAAAGGGTAAAATGTGTTTTATATTTGACAAATTTAGAAATACCGAAATTTCAAAATCATACCATCAAATAATCTAAAAAAAGTAAACAGTCTGTATACAAAATTTCAAATCGATAGCTTACCAGGAAATAGGTAAAAACTCGATTACAAAATTTCACCTACAGTGAAACATCACGAGAAAAGTAAATAAAAGCTTTTAATAAAAGGAAGTTGCCTCCCTATGTTATCACCATGTATTATTTTTAATGTAGTAATACAGGGAGCATAAAAAGGTATGGCAACACACAATTCATTCTAGAATGAAATATGCATTGCTTAGATATATTGCCACAAACGTACAACGTATATTTCAATGAAATTTAATACAAATATTTGCTTGAGACCGCAAAATTGTATTTTATATTCTAAGCATTGGCGTATAATTTCAAAGGTAAAATGTCATGCTTTAGTTTCAGTACAAAACATGAGTATATATTTCCAGAGGTTAAGACATGGGCAGCTAAAATAAGCAGAATGACTGGAAACAGAAAATTTCAGGAAAAAAGGAGAGAGAGAAACACTGGGTTTTCTGCGGCTCATTTATAATAATGATACTTCTAAATAAAAGCTTAGAGCTTTTTGTTCACGGTAAAGATAATATACTGTCTCTATATTACAGTAAGTATTAGGATAACTTATGTTTCAGATAATGTCTGAGAGTTGGTTTTCTGAAGCCTGTTTGGGAATACAAAAATGAGTTTTCCTACTATGCTCAAAAATGAATAAAAATATTGTTCTTTAATATTTTGTTGCAGCTTTCGCAAAGAAATATTTTGAAATATTTTCTTTATATGGTATGATATAATTGAAAAGGTTCTTTAAATAACATTTTGAAAAAATCAAGATTCAATCCATTTGTTCAGAGATTTGAAATATTCCTTAATTTAATATACCAAATTCTCAAAATTTAAATATGCATATAGATGAAATACATACTTAACTCGTACCTCCTGGAATCATGTCTCCGGGGCAATTAGGAAAATAGCACTGCTTTTCGCAATTATGCAAGCGGAATCGTATTTCCTGTACATCAAAACGTCTCGTAAAGCCATAGAATGTCTGAAACATTTCTAGTTTAAGATTTAAGTTTTAAGATTATGGTGCATCTGTTTAAATTGTATACTAGAAGTATTCATTTGGTAGAAAATATTTTTAAGCTCATAGACTTTGATTTGATATTGAAATTGCATTTAACCATAAAATACTCAAGAGTATTTACAAGATGAATTTACAGTTTGCCTTCTCTATTTCAATGGGTATTTTCCTGGGTTTTATTTAAATTCTGCTTTATGACGTGAGATTTACATACACAGTCTTCATCTGAATACTAAGTTTTAATGATGCGCATATTAATATAGTTTTATGTTCGTATCAAAATTTATTATATTCAAAGTTTCTGGTTTAAATGAATTATTACGGCGGAATAAAAGCTAATATTTGAAAACTGAACATCGCCTTTGAAGTTTTACTGAAATTAAATTATTAATGATAAGAGAACGTACTGTTGACTTTAAACAGTTTGAATTTAAAACTCTTTCAGTGTATGGTAATTTAATGCAAGATTAATTTTAACACTAAATACGTAGCCCATCAACAATCTCGTTTCGAAGTGTTTCCAATAAATGTTCATTGAAATCAAGGAGTAGTATAGTAATCAAGGGGGCCATTGAATCAAGGAGGAATATATTTTACATATTTCTCCTTGACTCCAAACTAGTTTTTATGTACTCAGAAAATTTTGTGTAAATTAAAGATGTTTAAGGAAATGCTGCTATTATATTATGTAATTTTTTAGAATATTTTCTAATTTCAGTGTCATTCCAAAAATTTTCGAGAGCTATATACAAATCGAGAATAAATACATATACAAATCAAGTAGCGCTATATACAAATCAAGAAATTTTTCTTTAGTGGAATATTCTTTTAAAAAAGGCCCACCAGCGGCCGAGCGGTAAAGTCGCTGAACACTAGTAGTTCGGTCCGAGGTTCGAATCCCGCGAACGGGCTGGCTGCATGGGCGTTTTCGTGGTTTTCCCCATGTGTAACGTGTATACGAGCCAGTTTCCCTTAGAAAGTCCTCCACGAAAGGCATCCCTCCCCTTAGGCAGATAGCCCTAGTGTGCTTTTCCATAATTAAATACACCACACCACCTTTTAATTGAAAAAGATTTATATACATTTTTGAAACTCTAATCTTATCCTGATATCAGTGTGCTATAGCTAATAATTTGTCATATATACTGGATTATCATTATAGCACATTTTAAACAAATCAGTGCATTTTTAAGATTCTTATGATAAATTTTTTACGTTACTCGATGTAGTCGGTAAAGCATAACAAGTTGCTGTTCAAATAGTAACACACAACAAAGTATTTCTACTAGTGTGCCTACTGAACTTAAATTTTATTCAGTTATAGTGCTTTAGGAAATTTAAATGCAAGATAATTTTGTCCTAAGTTTCCTTCTTTTATTCCATCATTCGCAACATATATTTACGAATTAAACATAAAGTTAATGTAACAGTCATTTTTAATGTAGCATTATTAACGAATCAATATAGCTCGCATCTGCATCATAAGTTCAGCAGCAGCAGAAATCTAAGAACCTTGATCAGGATGAATCCATTATGCATTAATCTCCATTACTAATAGTCAGCACTGAAACCGTAGGCTTTCGATTTAGAATTCACTACAAGCAGTAAATTTAAGTGCAGTATGTTTTGGTAATTTTGAATTAACGGATGCGGAAAAATATATTCACAAGAAAGTAACATCAGGGGTCAAAGGCTAGATGCCTGTGGTACCTAACAACTTTCTAGCTTTAATGATTGTAAGTAATAACTGCAAAATCAATTCAAAAAGCCCAAAATCACTGTATTCACAGCAGACATTTATAAGTAACAAGCTTAAATGCACTTTCAATACAACTGACTAAAATACGTGTTATATGTTTGAATAGGACCAGGCATATGAAATATATCTGATTAAAGGTATGGATACATTCCTGGGAATGTACCAGGGATAACGTGTGTGAGAAATTTACTCATATTTACGTTACACATAAGATTTTTGAAGCTATGAAAACATACATGTACCCAACCTGCCCACCGCGATTGCTCCTCCGGGTCCACTTGACAGACTCTGCTATCATAATCATTTGGCTATTCGTGAGCTCACGTTTGAATAAACTAAACATTACAGATTCATCAATGTTAAGCATAATTTCTTCTTTTCATAAAAATATGATAACATTGGCATATTGTCACATTCATTATGTCATGAAAGTGATGAACTACAAGTTATTTCTATATGGGATTTATATTTCGATGCGAAATAATGTACTAAATTATTTACAAATGATATTTAGATATTCTATTAAATTGGTTTAGCTAATACTTTTGTTCGATTTTGCTCACTTACTTACCCCCAGTTGAATTGCTGTTACGTAACTATCAGCATAATTTTAAATCTTTTAAAATTATTTAATTGACTAAATCTTTATAAACATATGAAATTTTAAAACAGATCAGAAAATAACTTTGGTTTTTAAAGTTTATAAATTTTGCTTGCAGTACATTACTCATGTGAGCTGTCAATATACAGTGGATGGACAAATATATGGAAACACCTTGTGAAATGCATGTTTGAAAAGAAAGATTGATTTTAATGAAATATGTAGGTGACGCTGGCGTTTTTGACTACTGACGCCACCTATACAACTTCGTAAATGTGTTAACAGTTCAGTTGTTGTCGGAGTACTGTTATGTGAAGTTGTCATTGCATTATGACAGAGTTAACAGACTTCGAACGTGGGCAAATTGTTGGAGCACGTATAATAGGTGCTTCCGTAAGCAAGGTAGCCGAGGTGTTTAGTGTTTCAAGAGGTACTGTATCGAAGATTTATTACGCATAGTTGAAAAGCGGAAAAACATCATCTGCTAAATCCCAGAGCGGACGAAATTGTGT
Organism: Stegodyphus dumicola; assembly: GCF_044657685.1. Lineage (NCBI taxonomy): Eukaryota > Metazoa > Arthropoda > Arachnida > Araneae > Eresidae > Stegodyphus > Stegodyphus dumicola. The sequence goes on along the minus strand of NC_140777.1, from coordinate 111,459,074 downwards.
CCTGAGTGATCGTGACAGACGATCATTAAGGGCAATTGTGACGAAAAATAAGAAGATCACAGCTGCAAAAGTTACTGCTGAAATGAATGTTGTGTTACCGAACCCTGTGAGTACCAAAACAATTAGAAGGGAGCTTCATAAACAGGGAATTGCTGGCCGTGCTGCAATCGAGAAGCCACTCGTCAGTGATGCTAATGCCCGTAACAGGAAAAGGTGGTGTTTAACTCATAAAGCCTGGACTATAGAGCAGTGGAAGCGAGTAATATGGTCTGACGAGTCTTCTTTCACATTGTTTCCCACTTCTGGCCGAGTTTACGTCTGGAGAACGCCATCTCAAGCCTATAATACAGACTGCTTGTTGCCAAGAGTGAAACATGGCGGGGGTTCTGTTATGGTTTGGGCAGCCATATCGTGGTTCTCTGCTAGCCCCATGATAACTGTGTCAGGGCACATGACTGCCAAGACTTATGTGAACATTTTGGCCGATCAAGTTCATCCCATGGTACAAACTTTGTTCCCCGATGGTGACGGTGTCTTCCAAGACTACAAAGCCCCTGTTCACACAGCTCACATGTCCAGGACTGCTTTTCTGAGCACGAGGATGAGTTGTCCCATCTCCCCTGGCCACCACAGTCACCAGACCTGAATATTATCGAACCTTTGTGGTCTACATTGGAACGGAAAGTGCGTTCTCGTTATCCACCGCCAACATCGTTATCTGAACTTGCCACCGTTTTGCAGGAAGAATGGTATAATATTCCCTTGACAAACATACAGGAACTGTATTTATCCATTCCGAGAAGACTGCAAGCTGTTTTGGATGCCAAAGGGTTTCCTACACCATATTAAGCAAAGAAACATGTTTTTTTAAAGGTGTTTCCATATTTTTGTCCAACCCCTGTATTTATCACTTATTTATCACTAACAAATAAAAAGTAGTCAGCATGGAGGTAAGAAGTAAGAAGGACAGGCCCTAACCGGTTTCCCCCCTACAGTGCTTTGAAGGACTGGCGATCCCTTCGCGGTGATCAAAACATTCAGTATCTTACCATTAAGATTTTGACTCAATCGGATGTAAATATTTTGTAATTACGTCGTAAATATACATATAAATGCATGTACTTTCATTTTCTACAATACTTCAGAGTTTCAAGTATGTGAAAAGAATACATTTTGAAACAACATTTCATTCTGAGTGGAATTAAATGCTATACATTTCAGAGAACACTCTGCTCAGAACGATTTAATTTGAATGAAATATTTACACAAGTTTTCGTTAATTACATTAGGAAAAAATTGAAGGTAATTCGATTTTATTCGGTGAAGGATTATAAAAATTAAGATCAAAGTTTAGTATATTATTAAAATTAAAATTATGCATTATTTCTTTTCTATTTATAGAACTTCTTCCTAAAATACTTTCTCAAATATGACACGATTTTTTAGTTTCCGATTTCTAATTTTGTCATTGACTTCGAGTAAATTAAATAGTTTCATAAACATATTTGTCAACCGGATTTCAGTTTATGTTTACAATTCAATGTTAAGGTTATTATATATTTAGATAATATTTATAATCATTATAAATTTAGATGCAGTTAATAATTAGATTTCTTCACTGTAACTTTAACAGCAGTTTATGAATGAATAAATCCTTCATTTCAAATACATTTATATATAATTTAATAAGTATTTACGTATTTTGTTAAAAGCAGATACACGTTTTTTGCAAGCATATGCATAAATACTACCACATATTTCATATTATTCTTTTCTGGCATGTGCAAATCTTTAATTTATAAGCTATATTTTTCAAGTAAAGAAATTTACAATAATTTAGCATATACCCGAAATTTTTACATAAGATCTATGCATAAATATAATTTGAATGACAGTTACATGGATTACTTTTAATATCCACTCAAAGGTAAGTTTTTGTTCGAAATTCCTCCACGACTGTATCTCTCCCTTTAGGCAGATAGCCCTTGCGTGATTTAAAACACGTTTTAGGATACATTCATTATCAAATTCAAATATTCTAGTAAATATATTTTGGCAGAGCACTCAAATACATCTTTCAGCGATTTTACCCAGTTTAATAGTTCTTTGATAATATAATAAATAATAACTAACCATTTAACATTTAATGATTAACCGCATTGTCGTCAGATCGCAATCTTGATCGCCTTCTCTGTATAATATTGTTTCATTCGCCGAGTTCGCAAATGTGTCCGTCTTCTGTTACACACATTTTTATAAAATTGTACATAATTTTACACGAATATGTGGTTACAAATCAAGCAAAAATTAACTTATTGACATATCTGTGTGTATATTTATTAATTTTGACGAGGGTTGCAGCATTTGGTGGTAATTTTATTTTTTAATTAACCCAAATAAGTAAAAAGTGTAAACCCAAAGTAATTATTTTTCAGTTATATAAAAATAAAAAGATGAGTTTAAAATGAGTAACTATAAGGCTTCCCCTCTAAAAATTTTTAAAAAGTACCTGTTACAATAATATGTGGATGACAAAAAAAAATTTATTTTATTTAAAACATTTTGGCGTTTGGAACATAAAATGAAAGTTACGAGTACTCTATCGAGGGTATCGAAAGACGTATACAATTTTAAAGGTACCTTAAAGTATTTTTCATTCTTTATGTATAAAATGTTTGCTAAAATCTATATTTTTCTAGTTCAATAACTTGGAATTTTATAAAACAAATTCATAAAATTCATAAAATTCAAAATCGCTGTTGTTCGTTATCGAAAAATAACCAAGATGTGATTTTTGTGTAAATGTCCTTAAACTATACAAATTGTCTATTATCCATCACACAATGAATGTTTCTTTTATTCGAAATATTTTCGAAGAGCTGTCAAGGGAGCTTCTGAATTTAAACAAAAAACACCCCATCTGGAGACCGAAGCCTCCGAACAGTGCTTCACCTATAGTGCGAAGTTGGTCCCTCCTTTCTTTCTTACCTCCAAGCTAGTCAGGAATAAATTGAAAAGGCAATTACGATATTATTCGTTTAAAAGAAATCTACATTTCAATAAGAATGCAGAGTGATATAACATTACAATATCTAACACGATGTCTTCAATTCTACTTTTCTGTAGCTTGAGTCCTGCCCCTTCTTGTCCTCTCTGCTACTACTTAGCATTAGACCTCAAGTCATCTATAAATAATTAGAGAAGATTAATGTGCATGGGAATCAGCTAAACCGTAGACTAAAAGACAGTTCTTGTTTGGTTCACTAGAGATGGTCGATTCTTGTATTAGGCTGGCATATAATTCAACAGAAGGGAAAGTTTCGGTGTGATTTTCACGAGTAGTTTGCGAGAGTTTGTTAAACCTCAATCACTTTATCCTTCGGCTACGCGGCACTTGACGTCGAAAGGGACAGACTTGACGTCAGAACTCGCACAATTCCAGGAAACCCACGTAGCTAGGTTACCATTTTCACTTACTGCAAAGACTTGAATGCCAAACACTAATCGATTATTGCTCAGGTTGGATCACGTGATGCTTCAGAAGCAGAACTTGTCTGATTGGTTGTCTCTACCCGGGGCAGAGGTTCAGCCGAGACACTTTCAGTGAGCTTTGAAAGGATCCCGCGTAGCCGCAACATCATTTCCGTAGCTAGGCGGACTTCGCTTCAGGCGGGGCTCTTTTTTTCTAGGAATCCTCCCGTTTAAATCAATACTACCAGAATCACGTTTCTCAGAAAAGTCCCGTCTAGCAGGGACTGTAGCCAAATGTGATAACCTCTTTGGTAAGACATAAAGAATCTCTACGGGGAAGAACCAGTTTTTAAAATTTAGGTGACTCTTTCTGTGAACGAAATGAGAAGGTGGAAATAACTCGAATATTTTAAAAATTTTCAAAAACTGTCGCTAAAAGGATAAAGTTAAATACGCGAGGGAAAAATCATATAAGGACATACAGTATTCATTGTTGACTGAATTACAAAAAATAAGCTTCACTGATGTCGTATTTAAAAATTTCTGTCATATTTTCAAATAATTTACTAGTCTGAAAAAGTAATTCTTCAAGTTTCAGATATAATATTCAATATTTCATATTTCAATATTCGTCCCACAGCTAGAAATAAAGATAACCATCTTGTTTTTGATTGGTTTAATGATTTTGAATACACCCTGTCAAATTGCAGGCAGAACTACTTCAGTGCCTTTACTCTTACAATATGCACTGAGGAGTTATTATCAAATTTTATTACAATTAAATCTATATCACTAAGAATATGTCAGAATCTTTAATTACTGGATTGTCATTAATTGAGCTGGAAAACGGATGCCATCTATGTGTCTTTTAAGCCGGTCTTTTAATTTTGAGCAAATACTTCCTTCCACAGCTATTTCTTTACTGTCAAAATTAGTATTAGAGTAATAATTGGAATAAGCAACATATCTGAATGTCGTAAAGTGTTTTTTTAACACATTTAGAATGGATTCGACAACTGATTCAGCGTATGGATCACATAATATCAAAATTTCAAGAATTTTAATTGTTATTACCATATTGTGGTAATCACATTACTCAATATACATGAGTAAATAATTTAAAACATCCCATAGTTACTAGTATTAAACAAAATATATACACATTTAACTTCATTCATCATACTTGTATGTGCTGTTGATAGTGGAAATAACATATTTTTGACTGGTGCTGCAGCTTTTATTCTCTTGTAAACTACGGCTATAATAATACCAGTCTTGAAAAAAGAATTTCTGTAAATTTATAGTGCTGGCAATGGATAAAAATTTCACGTAGTTCAAGAGGAAAGAAAAACACTTCAGAATAAATCATACAAAGCAAAGCAATAGCTTTGGGTTTTGTGTAGATTTTAACAGACTTTTCTCTCTTTCTACTTTCAATTTCGAGGGCGAACAAGTACAAGTCCCTCTTCATCAGGAGCAAAGAAATTTTGCAACATAAGGAGAAGCCCCAGAAGTATTTATACGAAAACAATGAAACGCCATTTGTCTACATAAATAGTAACAACATGAAAAAATAAAGTAGTAGACTTTTAAAAGCATTAAAAAGAACTGGATTGGAATTAAAGTCATTAACTGTACAAGATACATTTTTGTGAATGAGAAAATCTTTAGGAATATCCAATTCATCAATTAAAAAAGCGCTTTGGATTATTTTTGCAGATCCAAAGTCAAAATTGTCAAAATTATAATCAAATTTCCACTATGTTTAGCTGTCAAAGATTTGTTTATTTATTCGTTTCGGGTATATGATTCGTATTCTTTGATGTAAAACTTTAACGCTGTTTAATTTGACCGATATATTTCAAACTAGACTGAGGTTGTTCTATAAATCCCTAAGAATTAAAGTTAGGAACAATGGTTAGATTTTAAAGATTTCATTTCTGACGTAAATTATTACGACTGTGGCTTTTCTCTTTCGTTGCAGAATTTCTTTGCTCCAGATGAAGAGGGACCTATACCTGTTTGCTGTCGAATTCGGTAGATTATTGGTTAAAATCTACGCCAGGTTGTTGTTTTGCTAAATTTTATATCAAATAATTATTATGTGATATGAAATCAACTTTTCAGTTGCAGGAGCCTTATCATTATAGAATAATTTTTGGAAATAATACTTATTTCGCGAAAAGAAATCTGGTGTTGATTACATATGTAATTTTATTAATTTTTAACTGTTCAGTAATATCCCAACAGCACTTATTTAGAAACAGATATTACTTCTAAATGCGATGTTCATAATACTTCTCAGTCGGGTTTTCCTTGTTTCATAAACGGATATTTCTCCTGAACTTCTACATCAAAAATGCATATTCACTTTGATGTTTTGATACATCTAAAAAATAAACAATGAATTTTCAATATAAACTGTAGTAATACATTTCAACCTATTATAAATCATCGATCATTTAAATCGGCTTAGAAGTTTTGAAATAAATGGTTACAAAACGTATACAGACATGTATACATACATATATATACAAAGCATATTCATGTATCTAAATAGGGAACAAAATGTATTTCTTTTGACATTTGTGCAGAATTTTAATATTTACATTTATGCGTTATAAAATAGAACATTAAAATCTACGACCAAAATGTTTTAATCAATGACGCTCAGACAACAGATATTGCTACAATGATTTCATTTAACAAACTAAATCGTTCATGCTCAGATGAATAAAGAAATCGAGAACGAATGAAAGACATCGATTATTATTTGTTTCTCTCTTTCTACTGTGACCTCTTTCACAGTTTTACGCTTCATTAGCGTGCCGCCATACGAGCATTTCATCACAATTCTATTCTATTCTATTAATATTCTGTTAAATTATAAAATCACAGCTTCTTAAAAATCTCGTACTCACTTGGAAAATCCCTCCGGACGTCTTTCGTAAGAAGACAGATAAGAAGTCAGATGGCAGGCTTAGTAATGCGCATGAATTTTAAACGTTACATGCACTACTAAAGACGTTGATTATTGCATCCTTTAGCGCAGTTAAAAAATCACAAGTTGTAATAAAAAACAACTGCTTATTTAATATTAAAAAATTGCTCAGTTTAAATATGAAAAACATGGATAATAATTTCAGAAAAACTAAAGTTAAGAAAAAAGATAGATGTTGAAAGCTCTTTAAAAAACAAAACAACTCAGACATATACAAAAATATTGAATTCTTCTAACACTTGAATGCAGTTATGCTAGCAGCTGCATAATCAAACAATTTTCATAAGAGAAAGCAATTCGGATATAAAAATAAAATATACTTGTAAGCAAATATGAATGTTAAAAACATATGTAGAGCATAAAGTTGTAGAGGTATTATTCGATTCATGTCTGAATGAAGTTCCTAAGATGGTGTCCCTATATCGTATACTGGTTAGCGGAAATTGACAGTTAGTCTAGAAACAAAGGCATGGACTCGCCTCTCGTGTAGAGCTAAGCTATTCTGAGCTTTCTTTTCTCTTTTTAATAGGTATAAAGTAAGTCTGTCGCTAGATGGCATTCTGGGGAACATTCGTGGGAATGGAGATGGCTGACGGGCAAGTGTTTTTGATGAGTTAACTGCATATTCACAAAACCTACAGACCGTTTCTTCTACTGTTTGCTCAGATTGGTTAAAAAAGAAAACCTATTGGTATATGAGCATCGTGTACAAAAAACTGTGTGAAAGCCAACGGAGAAACCGAAGCTTAGCGGTAACGAGCATGGAACAAATTCTCGTACCTCTAAATTGCCAGTTCTATCCCCTCCCCTGTCTTTTACAAACTGTGCCCTGGACAGATTTAAGTTATTATCATTTATTGGTCTTTTCGCCTTTGGGATGCGGTGTTAATTTAACACCTTTGTTTTTCTCTATTTTTGTTAATGCTAATTTTTCTTATTTTTAATTACTGGTTTGTACTCTTCGTAGTAGGTACTAGTAGCAAGATTACTAGTCCAAGATCCCGAAAAGCGTTTCAATAGAAATAGCGCATAATGGAATGAAATACAGTTTTAGTTATACTTACTCATAATTTAGGTAAAAAGAATAGGTATCCGACGCCCTTAAATGGTTATTGACTGTTTTCATTTGGTTAATTTCTTAATGTTCCTTTATTTGTATAAATTAATTCACTATGGCAATTTACACAACAGACTCTTTCTAACCGAAATGTACACTGCTCAAAAAAAAAAAAAAAAAAAAAAAAAAAAAAAAAAAAAAAAAAAAAAATGGGACAGTCCTATATCTCCCATTCTACTGGGCCGATTGACAAAATTCAAATTGCGTTCTTCATGTCTCGAAAGCGCGACTTAGGATATATATTAGATTTATATATAGCACTATTCTAACATAGGTATTTTGACACAAAATCGGACTTTTTCTGAAAGAACATACCAATTTTTTTACATATTTGGATTCTACGACTCAAATTACGCCTAAGTATGAAATTTTGTAAATTTTGGAGCGAAATTTACGGAGAAATTCACAAATTTATGTTGGCACTTTTTTGTCAGTTTGCGCCAAGAATAGTTCACTTGGCGAACTTCTTAATATATGGCAACCTAGTTTCCTTTCCCGTGAGAGGAAAAAAAGTCACCATCGTTCCTTTTTTCCAAATAATATTCTTTATATTATATTTTTAATTATAACTTATTATTTTAAGTAATTTTTTCTTTTTCGAATTCCATTTTAATTGTTTAAGTTGCATGGTTTTTTTTCGAATAACTGTTTTAAAATTTTCTATTTACCTATTCGAACTGCGTAAATAAAAATTCAGCGTTTATTTTTTTCAAATAGTTGTCTTTATATATATTTTTTGTCATAGTTATTATTTTAGGTAATTTTTAAATTTTTATACTTTTATTTTAATTGTTTGTGTTGCATTGTCTCTTCAGATAATTGTTTTAAAATTTTCTATTTATTCCTTCGAATTGAGCATTTTTAATATATTTATTATTTTAAATTTTCCAGAATATGATTTTATTTATTTGAATTGCGTTTCTTTCGGAGGAATACTTTGTAACCCGGACTACGATGCGTTTGAAAACTGCATATATTAAAAGAGAAAATACAGTAAAGCACAATTAACACGCCTTTCAATGTTCCGTTCAGAAAAGACATATATAAATAAGAGAGATAACCGACATTTTAACTTAGGATGAATTGCATACACTGCTTTAAACAGTTTTATCATTGTGCCCATTGCTTTACACAATTTTATCCTACATTTGGCTTCTTAAATATTATTCATATTTTAGTAAAATATTTTATTTTTGAAATCGTAAGAATCAAATATCATAAGATTAAAAAGTTTTAAATTAAAAAAAAAAATACAAATACTAAATTTTACGCAAAAATTTATTTTTCTTCTCTTTTTCTTCAGGCATTCTACTTTATTCTTGCTCTTTTTCTTTAGGCATTCCGCAACTATATTAAAAAGCATCCAAATTTTCGAAATATCTTGATATTTTTGACAATCATTTTAAATAAAGTTATCGCCTTCCATTTCATAAAGACCCATAAACGGCCGAGCGGTAAAGTCGCTGAACAGTGGTAGTTCACTCCGGGGTTCGAATCCCGGTAAACGGGCTGGTTGCATGGGCGTTTTCGTGTATTTTCTCATGTGTACCGTGTATGCCAGCTGGTTTCCCTTAGAAAGTTCTTCACAAAGGCATCCTTCCTTTTAGGCAGATAGCCCTGCTTTGACGTAACTTAATAATCCAATTCAATCCCTTTCATCAATATTTGGTCAGAGACTTTATCAGTCTTTAGAGGCTAAACATTTTGAAGGTATGAGATGAAAGGAAAGACTGGTTTCATAAAGAGGTTTTGGTTTATTTAATTAAGACAAAGCACACTAGGGCTATCTGCCTAAGGGGAGGGAGGCCTTCGTGGAGGACTTTCTAAAGGAAACTGGCTCGCATACACGTTACACATGGGGAAAACGACGAAAATGCCCATGCAGCCAGCCCGTTTACGGGATTCGGACCTCGGACAGAACTACCAGCGTTCAGCGACTTTACCGCTCGGCCGCTGTTTCATCAGGAAAAAAAAAAAAAAAAAAAAACAAGTCTTTAGGTGACATCCACATACATCACTGGATAAACTCCTGAATATTCAAATAATTCGAATGAGAAAATCTTGGGATTCTCAATTTATGATACGATATGATGTTCTATAACGTAATTTAAATTTATACAACCATATAGCCTAAAACCAGTCGCTCTTCACTTTAATCTGCAATGATATCGTTTTTGTCTTTTCTGTTAACCACAAGCTCTAATGATGGTATTTGCTGGTGTACACGTCCAAGTGTTTTTTCTTTGAACATCTAAATTCTTTGAAGTATCCTGAAAGTATATTCAAAAGCGTCCAACTTTTTGAAACATCTTGGTATGTCTGACAGCCAAATTTCCCTGCAAATTTTTGCTTACTTTTCTCCCTAATTTTCTTCTTTCCTTCTACAGTTATTTTCAGTGCACACACAAGAAAATTAAGATTTTTCGATTGCTAGACTTCCATAAATTTTGCATTCTTGTCAATTTTTTAAAATATCAGTTACATGGATTGCGTTTCAGCTGAAGACAGCTTTTCATTTTCTAGTCATTTTAACTATAAATACAGTTTAAAGCGAAGTCCAAAGGATAAATATTTTAATTAAAATATTTTTGCTAAATGACAAAGAAATAAAACAGTCCAGCAGGCTTTATTCTGTACCACCGAGTAACCCGATTCTTATATCGGCTAAAACAATCTAAATCATATTAAAGATCATGTTTTTTTATACAATCTATAACGCGAGAGAAAAATTAGCTTCTTAAAACATTCTTTCTAAGAGAATTAATATATAAGATTATATTTATATATATATTTTTAAAGCTGGGACTTGAACCAAACTGTCAAATTTTAAAGTTTAATTTACATGGTGGTTATAGTTCCAATTTGAAATGGCCATAAAAGGAAAATTACCGTACCAAATGTTATCAAATTTGGGAATCGTGTAAAGGAGGTTACGGCAATTTATTTTCCGCGGAAAATAAAAAAAAAGAGTTCAAAAACTCACCACCAGGGGGAAAATGGCGCTGTATACAAGACTGATAAATGAAATAGGACACGAAAACGTCTGTTTAAAATATGTTTAATATTTTCCGAAACGTGTTACAAAGCATGTTCAATGTAGCGTCCAACATTTTCCGAAAGCAAGTTAAATCCTGTTACTGCATTCTCAACAGCAGCTCTTAGCATATCAGGAGGAATGTTACGGACATGTCAGTGGATCACATTTTTCAGTTCTGCCAAATTGTTTAGATTATCACCATAAACAGTGCTTTTGAGAAAACCCCATAGCTAAAAGTCACAGAGTTTGAGGACTGGTGGGAAGAGGGGAAGTGTTGGCCTATAAGACGTTCATTCGTGAAATGTTGCCTAAGTAACTGTGCGACACACGTCAGGTGGGGCCCAGCCCTGCATAAAAATCGTAGTATCTAAAATGCCATGTTACTGCAGTTCATGTATCACGAAACATTTTAACATTGACTCTAAGTGAGCTGCAATCACAGTGGTCCAGCTGTCGACTGCTCTTCAGAGAAAAATGGTTCAGTTATAAAAGTAGCTGTCATTCAACACTAAACGGTGTGGAATGACTGCTATGCAATCGAATGCAGTAGGAGAATGCAATGGAACTAGATATATAACATGAGGGATTTCTTTGGCCCAAATCGATTAAAAGCGTTTTGAATCAGTATCTTCATGTTTTAGGGCCGAATTCAGGCTTCAAAAATTACAAATTAGCGATCTGTAAGAAAATGATTTCCAGATTGTACGGACTTGTGCGAGTGATTTGCTATCTCACATTTTCTAATCGCTAATTCGTGGTTTTCACGGAAGAATTTCTCACTTACACGGATGGCGCACTCAACGTTTATCGAATTTAACGCCTTTAAATGGTAATTTGCTTACTTCAAAGTTTCTTAAGGGTATACAACATATTAAACCCGTGTAACAAAAGGTTAAGTTAGATTCCGACCCATATTTCATTTAACAATATTGCATACAGCGCCATTTCCCCCTGGTGGTGAGGTTTCGAAATTCCTTTTTTTCCAGGAAAACAAATTCCTATGACCTCCTTTACACGATTACCAAGCTTGAGAACATTTGATCCAGTAGTTTTCGTTTTATGACCGTTTCAATGTTGAACTTTAATTATAACCACTCCGTATATTATTAAATTTTCATTTGAAGCTATGCGTTATATGTATACCATACGTAAATTTTTCGCTTTTATGGAAAAATAAAGAATCGAAGCAAATATACTTAGGATAATGGACCAAAACTGAAAAAATTTCCCCTTCCTTCGAAAATAAAATTTGGAAATTCGACCTTGAATTTATTGGGTTATCGAAATATTTAATTTGACTTATCTTCTAAGTCCTAGTTCCGATAAGAATTCCGTCAAGAATTCCGAATTACTTAAGCTGAAGTAAAAGATTTAGTATATATTCACTGCATGTTAGTAAAGTAATCAAAGTGTAATAAAATAGATTATAGAATTTACGCTGATGCAACATTTTGTCTGACTGCACAACATGTAATGGAAGAGAAGGCTTGTAGAGATTTGTTTTTGACATGCCTCTAAAAGTAGATGTCATACTCCTTTTGTCTCTTCAATATCAAAAAACTTTCCTTTGTGAGGCAAATTTAGTTTTGGGGAAAGAAAAAAAAATCACAAGAAGACAAATTTGAAAAACATGCAGGAAGATTGAGTACACATACTTATTTTCGGAACACAAGCGGTTCTCCGACTGGTTATTGAATAATGAAAAGATGCATTATCATGCAATACAAAACATTTGTAATACGTTGTCTGACTGAAAACGTAAGATTAAAAGTCATGTGCTTAATTCACAGCCATTTACAAGTCAACTATTGGGGCAATTGCAGAATCGTTTTGATCCTGAGCTTCTAAAACAAACCTTATAGCACTGGATTTAAACACTTCTTTAATCTTCCGAGAACGTTCTTTCTTTAGCTCATATTCCAAGAATATTAAATGAATACAATTATTGCAAAAGAAATTGAATATTCATTTGCACTACGGCTTGGTAGTTTATTAATGAGTTAACAAAACTTAAATTCTGCTTTTTTTGTCTAAGTATACAACAATATTTTAAATATTTACAAATAAAATATTAAATTGGAGATTTAATTGGAGCCTCGCCAGTTGCCTAGCATTTGAAGATTGTTAAATACTAATTGTTTGTTGCGAAGTCTAACCCAGGCTGCATGGTTGGTTTTCGTAGTTTTCTAGGTTCTCTTTACAAAAGTTCTCTATGAAAGCATCTTAACCAAATAGCTCCCATGTTCTTCCTATGTTCAAATAACCAACTAACCTAGTTTAAGCGCGATTTCCAAATGAAGTTACTAGCAAAACCCGAATACTCATTAAAAATCATGTAGCTTGCCAATCGGGAGTAACATGAAAGATACGGCGCCAATACTTGAATTGCTGTTACGGTACGCTGTTTCTAAATTTAGATGGTCATTCCTTAATTAAATAGCCCACCAGCGGCCGAGCGGTAAAGACGCTGAGCACTGGTAAGTTCGGTCTGAAGTTCGAATCCCGCGAACGGGTTGGCTGCTTGGGCGTTTTCGTGGTTTTCCCCATGTGTAACGTGTATACGAGCCAGTTTACCTTAGAAAGTCTTCCACGAAGGCATTCCTCCCTTTAGGCTTATAGCCCTCGTGTGCTTTGCTATATTTAAATAATCCAATCCAATCCTTAATTAAATATAATTGATTTGTAACTTCTACTAGAGCTGACGGAAAAAAATTGAAGTGCAAATAAATAATATCGTGTGCAATCTTGATTAATATAAAATTAAAAATTTTGCATAGAAAAATATTTGCATTCAGACAGAAAGTTTTTTGAAATATTTGCGATTACTTTATAAGAAGGATTATTAATAACCGTAATGATTACTTATTATATTACTGATGATTAGGATTCAGTTCTTGACAATTACATTCTAAATTTGAATTTTAAAGATATAATAAAAATACGCTGCGAACAAAAATACATTTTAGGATAAAAAATGAGTTGGTTTTTTTATGTGTTAAAACTTCTTAAATTCATTTAATAAACATCGTATCCTAGCTGTTAATTGAATCCAGAATGTTGTGTGTCGTTTATATAATTATTCTTACTTGTTCACAGAAGCTGCTGACTTATCCAGCCATTAAGTAGCTGCAGATCATTTCTACATAACCATTGAACTTCCACTAATTCAGTCTCTAGAGGGTTGTATGTTTATATCATAATTTGACTTATATAAATGATTATTCTAAATCTTATGTTTCTATAAAAATATACTGTGCTTTAAAAATATGGATGGTAGTATCTGCCGCTCTTTCAGCCACTTCAAAAGCAACAGTTTGTTTAGAAATAAATTATGCAGTTAATGTCATAAAATTCAAATAAACATTAAACAAAAATTCTCAGTTTTAGACAATTGGATTTAAACGAAGTAAAGTAGCAGATGATAAAACGCCGAAGGTAAAAATTTACTCTTAGAAAAATGTACTCTTATTTTTTTAAAAAAAGGAAGAAAGAGAGAAATTTAAAAAAATTGTTAAAAATTTTAATAATATCATCTATAATTTAAAAAAAAATAGCTTTTCATATAGTATTAGTAAATATTTATTACGCCTTATTGAGGGGGGAAAATTCATATAATTAATTCTCCGTAAAATTTTACTTGAAATTTAAGGTTAAAAATAGCTGTGGCAATTCAGTGTAACAAAAATCCATAGACCACATTTGGCGTTATTATCGCTCAAAAAAAAGATGCCAAATTTCAAAACGCGAAAATATGTAAATCCGTGTATATCTTAGAAAATTTTGAATAAAAAAGTCTAATTTTTTGCAGATATGCTTAAAAATACACCTACTTTATGATGATGGTAAAAATTTTATAGGTTATAATTCAAAATGTTTTTCGAAAAATTTATAAAAATTATTTAAAAATAGAAATTTTAAAAATAAAACACAAAAAATGGGTAAATTTTATTTGGAATGAACCTAAATTTCGAAATGTGAGAGAAAAAATCAAAAAAGTTTAATAAAAAAAGAGATATTAATAAATATTTGCCAAATTCAATTAATATTGAGGAGCTAAAATTTTGAGAGCTAATATTTTAAAAACTAGTCGTACAATTTTTACAAAACTTGGTATTCTGGCATAATTTGAGTCGTAGAATCGAAATATGGAAAACAATTGGTATGTTATTTCAGAAAAAGTCCGATTTTGTGTCAAAATACCTATATTAGAATAGTGCTATATATAAATCTAATATATATCCTAAGTCGCGCTTTCGAGACATGAAAAACGCAGTTTGAATTTTGTCAATCGGCCCAGTAGAACGGGAGATATAGCACTGTCCCATTTTTTTTTTTTTTTTTTTTGAGCAGTCTACATAGTCGGAGTGTTGTTGCTGTAGAAGTTATGATGGTGCAGATGTATGTTTACGCCTTGACCTTTAAGTGCTGGGTGACATGTAACGTGGTTGAACAGAGTAAGAATGGTTGGACAGAGAAACGTTGTTGGACAGAATAGATGAGTATAAAAGATACAGAAAATAATGCGAAATCAGTTTTTATAGCAGTTGAAAAATGAAATCTAGCCATCCAATCTTTCTTATCTAGTTGCCGCTAAGATTCAGTTTTTCTCAGGCATTTAATTGCACAGTTCGTAAATTGCACAGTTCGTATCTTCGTTCGTTTAAACTAACGAAGATAAACACTTTCACTAAAATTATTCATTGCAATTACAAAAGTTTGCTTTTCAAATATTTAAGATTTAGAATTTAGATATCTGAAAACAAGACATTAAAATTGCTTCCCGACTACTCTGGTGCCCACAGGCACTATGTTGCTACCAATGGTCGAAGAATGATACCTAGTAGTTTAAAACAAGAAAAAACCTTGATATCTCCTTGTTGTTAAATTAAAAGGTCATATTGTTTCTTGGTTACATTTAATTTATAAAATAAGGCACTGCAGAAATTTGCGATTCGTAATTTTACATTTTTGCCTAGATGCACCCTGTTCATAAATGCTTCAGGCTGTATTTCGATCCTTCTGATTTTAGGAAGAATTTCACTGCAGCATGCTAACCTGACAAATAGCATTTATAATACTTACTTTAAGTTAATGCATATAAATAATTAAACTGAATATTTTCTATTTGAAAATACAGATGGTGTGGTGATAAATGTATTACATTTCTTGGGTGGTGAAAAATATGCTAAATGAATCTGTTATACGCAGTTAATTCTTAGTTGATTATGTGCAAGCTTATGGAATTTTAAATAGGGTAAAATTTGGAACTGGTATGGCAGGTGCTTCTATGACAATGCCGATATCACCTTGCAAATTCATATAGCTATAAAAGATTGCATAAGCCTTTTGATCTAAGAGTTCGGTCTTCTGATATAAATATGCTTTCTTCCAGGACATGCCGTTGATCGAGAAGATTAAGTCCCAGTTTAATGCATCTGATGCCATTCAACCATAGTTTTCTAAGCACGTTATTGAGATTTCCAAACATTCATGGACTTCTCAGTTGCCAGATTTTAATATTATAGATTATAGAATTCCTGTTGTAAATTCTAGAGAATAATGTTTGAGCTCACTATCCATCTCCAAAACCTTTACATGAACATTAACATGTGTTTCAGGAGAAACGATCTGACATCTTATTATTTATCATCCAATATTTACATTTGCTCATTCGCTGAGAAATTATGACAGTCTTAAATGCAAATGCCTATAATGTTGAAAGATTTAATTCTTTTACCAATTGTTTCCATACATTTGATTATCTAGTTTCTCTATCTGTCTTTCTCTCTGTTTATAAATAATAATATGTTTTGCAGATGTTGATGATGTAAATGATGCATGCAGAAAAACATGCCTGTGAGGCTTTCACAGATCGCTTTCATTGAATTCATTGAAAAGTAATACAACAAAGCAGTACATTCACATACTTCACATATTCATAAAAGTGCAACTGATGATAGAAAAGAAGTGAAAGATATTACGTAGGCAGCACAGAAGCAAAATAGAGAAAAAGGATGTCAGATTATAAATAGTGAAGTTATGGCTTACCTTAATTTCTATTGGTTGATTAAAATTTGAAGGCATCATGAGAGTTATATAAGAATCATATGACATGGATAAATTTTGATGTGAGACAATACAGGAAAAATATTATTAGCCTGTTATTATTCTTAGGACAGAAAGGGGAAATAATCAGATTACAAAGGAGATTTTAGGGTATGTTACAAATTAAAATTATAACTTTATCTTACATATAGAGGGTGTATCGTAAATGTTGCTACAAACTTCTAGGGGTGGTAGGGCACATAATAAAGATAAAGAATTGCATAGGAACCTATACCCGGAAATGTCAGGGGTAAGTGGTAGCAGAGGTAGAAGATTGGAAAGGAAACAAGAGAGTGATTAATTTGAAATATTTATTGGACATCAATACAAATGGTGTTTCGACAGCTTGAATATTATAACAGATACTCGAAGTTTGCACCATCAGACGCCTAACACGCCAGACACCGACGGACAATTGATTGCCGAACATGTTCAAACACACCAGGAGTTTCTTTGATTGTAGCAGTCGCGCAGGCGGGTCTTGCCACGAAATCCATTTCAAACACAAGAGGATTGTGATACACAACACTTTTGATGGCTTTTCACAAAAAGAAATCAAGGCTCGATAAATCCGGTGAGAGTGAGGGTCAGGGAACTAGTAAACCACGTCCAATCCATCGATGTTCAAATGGCTACGGACATCCAGTCCAAAATGAGTCCACACTCGAATGAAGCAATCCTCACTTTCCACTAGCACTCTCCTGTAGAGCACCCACTGGCGGCGTAGAGTGACGTTTCTGAGCATGGGTTCCTATGCAATTCTTAATCCTTATGATGTGCCGCACTTCTCGCAAAAATTTGTCGCAACATTTCGGTACTCCCTGTATATAGGTATATCTGATGTGTAAAGCTAAAACATATACTTTCTGCGCATATACGCATAGTTAAGTTACGTATACGTATACTTGTCTAACTTCTAAGTGCCAAATGTAAACGTAGTAACTGCACAGGAGAAGAGTTAAAAGTACCCTTTAATAACTCCTTAAAATTTACGATGCGTCAACTCGACGCTAACACACTACGCCTCTCTTGGGCGGTAACTGAAATCACAGAGGTAAACGTATAAGGTATATCTCCCCGCCTTCTTAGCATGCCTTCGTGATGTAGTGGTCAGCATGCTCGGGACGTATTCGAGAGGTCCGTGGTTCGAGTCCCGGCGAGGGTTTTGCTAATTTTTCACTTCTTCCGCTTCGAAATAACCTAATAGCTCTACAAACTAAATATTAGAAGATATGCACAAGTAGTAGAACTAAGCTGCAGGGCTCAGAAATTACTGTTTCTTAAACCTGTGTCTAAACTAATGGCAGCAAGTAAAATGCAGTTATGCCACGTAAACCAGCAATAACTTCGGTAGTACAAGCTCACGCAACGGAGGTGATGGCAATAGCCTAACTCTCTCCAACTTTCCTACTGAACCTGGGCTTCTAAACTCTTTCTTCACAAGGTAGAATTTGCATTCCTTCCGCGCGCTACCAAATTTAAATGTTCTGTCATTGACAATTAGGGGAA